>NC_069384.1:146281500-146906500 GCF_027475565.1 Acinonyx jubatus
TTCAGTCACTATGTCAACCGGCACAGATGTTTCTCTTTCTTCATATGATGAAGATCAGGGATCTAAACTTATCCGAAAAGCTAGGGAGGCACCGTTTGTTCCCATCGGTAAGCTTGTGATGTTCTAATAATCAGTCTGTTGTAAGCTTTAGCGCAGTAGAAATGTGGTCAGTTCATCAAGCATATCCTGAAAGCATTTATTTTCATATATTTTTTTCATATGTTGTTGAAATATGTAAGACTGGCTTGATAGAACTCTCTATGAAAAGTTCTTCTGTGTGTATTCAGACTTCTTTTATTGACTCTTTCTTATTTCAATGACTGTTTTGGGGGACCTGAAGATCACCCTCAGTCCAGTGATTTGCTAGAAAGACTCACAAGACTCAAAAAAACCTCTTCTACTCACAGTTATGATTTATTACAGTCTCTGCTATATTAACTGATTCCCTTCAGGAAGGGAAATAGGACTGAAAGTAAAAGTTCCCTTGACACTCTTAAAGCATCTACTGGCTCCACAGCCCACATTTTGAAGATGATCTTAACTTCTGAATCTGCTACTATTTTGCTGCCAATTAAGGAGTTTTGGTTTTGAGGGGGGAAAATTAAAAACTCAATTTGTATGTTAATTAATGATCTCATAAAGCATCCTTATAAAAATAGTCAAAAGTACATTGATTGACAGTAAAGTCATTTTGGTTCCCTGCCCCCTTGCATGACATGCTTGTGACGATTGGTTTTACAGGAATGGCAGGGTTTGCAGCAATTGTTGCCTATGGACTATATAAATTGAAGAGCAGGGGAAATACTAAAATGTCTGTTCATCTGATCCACATGCGCGTGGCAGCCCAAGGCTTTGTTGTGGGAGCAATGACTCTTGGTAGGTTCCTACAGGAAATTTTCAAGTTTGTAATTCCCATTAATAGATTTCTTTGTAAATAAAACAAGGCAGCTTGTAGCTGACTTTGAAGTAGTTTGTAAATGTCACTTATATTTATTTTCACGTAAAAATTGGATTAATAAAAATAGTTCAAGTAGTGACCTATTTTTACTGTCTGTAATATATCTTACTAATATTTTAAAGAAAGAAAAGGTAATTCTGTGCATCACGGAACTTATAATTTCACTGAGGAGTCTAGATATGTATATAGGTTGCCAGTAAGATCCATTATCTGGGAGAGACATATGATTGCTATTTCACTGAATTTTTGACAATAGGAAAGATTTTTATTAATATAAGTATTACATTCTTTTATTGGCTTTACTTGATGTTACGTAGCAAGAGTGACTCCTTTTAAAGTTGTAAGATAAACATTGATTGTTCTTTAAAACAAGTATTTCAATAGTCCGAGCTACCTGGGAAACTATATAAAAGAATTTTAGAAGTGTAAATAGTTTAAGAAGGCAGGAGTGTAAGCAGTTCAGGGTCTTGTTCCCCTTGTAAATATCGCATGGTAGCAGGATGCTACTTTTAGCTATTTTATGAACTGTTTTCAATTTTCTTAATGTCATGGGAAATATTTAAATGCTTAACTAGCATTCTTTTTCTTTAGGTATGGGCTATTCCATGTATAAGGAATTCTGGGCAAAACCTAAACCTTAGAAGACGAGCAGCTGTCTTGGTTTTGTTGGTGGTGCTTGCTCCAGACATCTCATGTTGAATTTATATGTTTATGTTGCAAATAAATGGTTTGAATGGGTCAGACAATAACATGGTAATTTAAATATTGTTTTCCTTTCTTGCAGGCTCAATTTGCCTGGTAACCAGATTACTAATGAGTAGTTAGCTAGGTCATTCCGGAGAGTCAAATTAGCACAAAAGAAATATGTCACTTTTAAATGTACTTGTTAGTGGTAAAACATGCATCTTCTTAAAGCCTTCTGATGAAATGAGTTGTAAAGAGAACAACTTGGCAAACCTGAAGTCCTCCCAGTTGCTGCAGATTATCACATGCTTTTGATGTTATGTAGGAATCCTGTTTAACTTTTTTCTGCCTGTTTTGCAGACTGGTTGAGTACTTCAGTTTTTAGGGCTGGTTGGCTCGTAGACCCCTTTCAGAGCAGTGCATGGAATATGCTTCCCCACAAATGAACATGTGTGTGTGTGTGTGTTTAAACCAAACCTAAAAAGCTGATAACAGCTGCTTAGAAGTAGTATTTATTTCAGCATCATATGTAAACATGAGCATAACTTAAGTATGGGTCCCAGTTTAGCTTTTTTTATAATTGCAGAATTCTATTTATGCTATTGTATTAGAATAATTTTTAAATGTCATCTTGAAATAGAAATGTGTGTTTTAAGTACTAATTCTAAGGTAAATGAAAAATACTTTTTAAATGTATGAAATTTGTTTATTTTTCTTTGTAAGAATCATAAATGTAACAAATTACCTATGATCGAAGTGATTAGTGATTTATCAGCAAGGTGGTTTGGTCAGACATTATACCCAAACTTTGGTATACTTTAGAATGCTTTATTGCACTTGTGGAATTTTCTTGTCTAACCTGAATTTACATTCCATGGTGATAACATGGTAAATGTAGTGTTATTAAAGTAAGTGAACACATCAGTCGTCTTGTATTTCTTTCAGTTTGGAAAAAATTCCTCAAAGTAACACAAGGATCAAGTTCCAAGAAAAGAGAGAATGTCTTATACCTTTGGTAGGAACTGTGGTTAAAAAATATTTACTAAATAGGAATAATGGTTTACATTTATTGAACATTTATTATGTGCTACACACTGCTCTAAGTGCTTTTCATGTATAATGTCATTTAGGTTTCCTAACAACCCTAAGAGATAGGAACTATGATTCTTATTCAACAGGAGGAGACTGAGGCATGAACAGTATAAATATCCAACCCAGGGTCCCATAGCTAGAGAGGATTGTTGGTTTGGGACTAGAACCTGGGCAGTTAAGTGGTGGGTGCCAACAGGTATTAGGAAAGTTGGCCTTTGTGAAATCAATGCTGGAGTGGCAGCAGTTATCGTAAATTAATAAAATTAGACGAGGTTATAGCATGGTCTTGACTCACCACTGACTGTATAACCTGGATCAAATCTTTTTTGAGTTGTCTCAATCTTAGCTATAAAATAAGAAGTTGAACTAGTTAATTTATATAGGCTTATGTAGCTTATAGGTCATTATATGAGTCTGTGAAAAAGTGCTTTAAAAATAAAAGCTATTACTAGGAACTATTTTCTCAGGTTCCAGTAGACCTCATAGATCCTGGTAGGCAATCCTAACAATTGTTTCATGAAGGATAAGCCTTCTGTAGAAGAACACATTTGGAAACAATTTTCAGAAAATTATTGTTCTAATAGATGAGTACATTATTGATTCTGTTAAGCTAAATGCTCACTTGAGAGAAGTTGATCTAGACCAATGCCAGAGGATAGGGCAAATGAGTGAAGTGTGAAATGGTACTGAGCATTATGTAATTGGGTGGGGTTGCTCATCCAAGGAAGAGAGTGATACATTAGCTGGATAAGTAGGTTGGCATCAAATAATGGAAGTCCTTAACAGTGGCTAAAATGAATGTGGTATTATGTGTTATTGCATCAGTCCTGGATTCATGGTTCTGCCACCTACTAGCCGAGTAGCCATGGTTTCCTCATCCGTAAAATGGGGACAAGATCAGTGGCCTAGGATTTTTGGGAAGGTTAAATGCAGTGGTGACTAGCATAGCACCTGATGCATCGATATTCCATAAATGACTGCTATTACCTTGTTACTATGATAAGCTTGGGAATGCAGCAGAACAGGAGATTCATGAGCCCTGCCCTCAATTTATAGTCTAGCAGGGAAGGCTGCCATTAAGTGATTACAAAAAAGCATGATGAATGCTAGGTATAGGTTGCAGCAGTAACATCGAGGTTGGGGGACCTAACCTGGGGTTGGAGTGAGAGAAAGTATCCTTGAGGAATCAATGTTTTACCTAAAAGAAACGGTATGTTGATTTTTCACTGAGATTCCTTGGCTTAATGTTGCAGGTTACTGGAGAGCTGATGAGTGATTGTTTCCGTGTCTCCTCTGGTCTCTTTGAGGGCACGATGACCTTTAGTGCCTGGCTTATATAGGTATTCAGTAAATGTTGAACTAATTGGGATAAGTAGGTTTTGGTTTTATTACATTCATGATCCTGCTGTCCCCTGGAGTTATCTATTTCTAATGAGCAACAGTGACATCTGGTGGTAAGAGTTTGAACTTACATCTTCAAGGTACACTCTGATTCTGTATCAGAGAGTCAGGATTTTGGAGTAGGGGATTGGTCATGCTGGGCAAGCCTCTTGCCTCACAGATGAGGAAATGCTACTTGGAGAGTTTCAGGAGCTTGAAATATAGGCTCTATCCCCATGTAAACCTACAGCCCATTGTAACATACCTACTAGGCCAGAACAAAGGTGAATAAACATAAGGTATTTTAAAGTTCTCTTGTGTCAAATAGTAGAACTGTCAGTTATTTATATACTTGATCCTATTTGAAATAAAGAATTAGTTCTTAGCAAGACAAAAGTTAGAAAAGTTTTCTCTAAATTCAGCAGTGATATGATAAATGGTTCTGGGTTAGAGATCAGTGTCCAGTTGGTCCCCTCAGAGGAACCCAGGAACAGGTCCTCTCTGTAGTATTCTGAGCTTTTTCTAATGGTGTTTGGTCTTTTTCCTGTCCCCAGTGGAACTCTGAAGTGTCACGGACTAGAATTTTACCATGTGAGGAGGAAATGCCATCGTGCCTTTCAGCTAGAGTGAAGAAAGCTAGAGGCCTTGCATGCCTATCACCTAAACTCAGCCCACACACAGCCATACTCGCCGTCTTCCCCACTGGTGCCCCTTCCTGGCTCACCCATTGCTGTCAGTGACACCCTCCACCTCCCCCTGTCACACTCTGGGCTCAAACTCTTAAAAATGTCTTCCCTTCCTCCTGTTCTATCACTGTTAAAGCACTCACCAAATCCTGCCAATTTTTCGTAAGCAGAGTCTCCCGTCACTCAGATTTGTCCTTTTTCTCCTGTTGTACCACTTTAAACCTAGGCCCTTCAGCTCCTGTTCTGCTACCTCGTCCAGCAGCGCTGAAGCCCTGTGCTCACCACTGCCCCCATCTTTGCTCATGCTTTACCCGTTTCCTGAATGTTCCCTTTCCACAGTCCCAGGCAGTTCAAGTGCACACCATGAAGACCTAACCCAAATTCTATTTTGGTAAAGCTTCTCTGAACTCTCTAGGCCATGGTGGACTTTCCTTTCTCTCACATCTTGCCATGACAAGTTGAAAACACAATGCATGCTCCACTATAATAATACTTTTGTGCACTGCTTTGCTGTGTATTAAATGCTTCAATAGTCTTTTCTATTAGTTCTTCACAGAAATGCAGAAGTATGTATTATCCTGACTTTACCAACATAGGAAAGGAAAGCTGTAATTTACCCAAGGCCATACAACTGAAAAGTGGCAGAGCATGACCCAGAACTCAAGAGCCTGGTCACAGGGAGAAACTGCATGATGGAAGGGAAGGCAGGTATATAAAGTAATAACTGTTCAATAAATAATTGTTCTTATCTTCATTTCCACTTTCCACCACACACATATACACATTCATTACCCAATTAGGTCTGAGGTCCATTTCCCCCGCCAATATTCCATAGCTGCTTCTTCCTCAGGTTTCTTCATATATGAAAATTCTCAGTATTTGTTTTGGCCTTTATGAGAAGAAAGATGAAGAAATCCCCCCATATAAATAGTCTTTACTGTGAAGGTGGTAAATTAAAAACTAGTAAGTACACAAGGCATTGGGGACCTAAGTAATAGGAAAAAAACGATAATTACTGAGACCAGGTGACTCATTCAAGTGTTTATGAAAGACCATGATATGAGCTAAGAGTGAAATTGAGAAATGTGGGGTAAAATATAAAAATATATTACCAATACATTGTGTTGAAGGCTTGGAGGGGAGCCGGGTAGATCTCATCCATCAGAGAGATCCCTTGGAAGCAAGGACTACTGAATCTTGGCAGAACATTGAGTTTCCTAATAAAATCAGCATATGATGGGTGAGATCACCATACATACAAACACTAAGACTTGAATAGCCAAAATGGTGTTATGCTAAAACAAAAATGTACTAGGGGGAGTCTATGAGAGCTGGTAGCCAACAAAGGAAGCCCAAATCCATGATGAGTTGAAGAGACAGCACCTTCCAGCCAGAAGGATCTTGAACCTGGAGAAAATGAACAATTTTTATCGGGGGGGGGGGGGGCTGGTGGGGAGGAGGCTCCTGATCGTGATGAGTGTTAAAAATATCTCAAGGTAGTTTGCTTCTGGTTGCTTTGAATCCATGCTCCCAATATCTTTCTGATGACTCGTTTGGTTTCGTGGGTGTCTGATTCTGGGAAGGGAGGGGCCCTGGATATGGGTCACAATTCCCCAACGTAAACTAGTGGCTTAGTGTTCTGGTTTACATGTCAGTCACTTAATACCATGACTGCTGTTAAGTCCAACCCCAAGAGACATTTATGGTATAATGACCAAATCAGATTTTGGATCTGCAAAGCTGAAGTCCATAATTGGAGAGGTCTGAAATGCATAGAGCCTAATGGAGCCTTAGTTTTAAGCTGCAGCAAAGCTTGCTTCCATTTTGAGGCAAAAACAGCTAAATATGTAATAATACACCTGAAGAGTATTTCACAGTTTACAAAGAACATTCATGACCTATTTGATTATCATGGTAATAAACAGTACTATTGTAATTATTTTATAAAGTTTATTTATTTTGAGAGAGCACAGGCAGAGAGGGAGAAAGAATCCCAAGCAGGCTCCACGTCAACGCGGACCTGGACTCGGGACTCAAAACCATGAACCATGAGATCATAACCTGAGCCAAAATCAAGAGGCAGCTGCTTAGCCACTCAGGTGCCCCAGTACTGTTATTTTAAGAAGAAAGTTGATGTTTGTGACTTGACTCATGTCAGAGAGTTAGAAACCCAAGTACTTCTTCTGATATTCAATTCAACTTTGCTTCTCATAGTAAGAAGAGGATCACTGTCTGCTTATGCTATATTTACTGATTTGTGGGAGCAAGCATATAATTTCAGTGCAGGAAAATCTATTTGGTGGCCTTATGATTATCTTTTAAAAAATAAATAAGCATAGATGAAGGTCCTACTTTGTAGTTGGAGCTATATGGAACTGTGGGAAGGACCTAATTTTTAGGGATTAGAAAAAAGTGGTTAGACCCACAGAAATCTGTGCAACTGATTTTTTTTTTTAATTTGTTGTAACATGGGAATGCAAGCTGGTGCAGCCACTCTGGAAAACAGTATGGAGGTTCCTCAAAAAACTAAAAATAGAACTATTCTATGACCCAGCAATTGTACTACTAGGCTTTTATCCATGGGATACAGGTGGGCTGTTTCGAAGGGACACATGCACCCCATGTTTGTAGCAGCACTATCAACAATAGCCCAAGTATGGAAAGAGCCCAAATGTCCATCAATGGATGAATGGATAAAGAAAATGTGGTGTATATATACAATGGAATATTACTCGGCAATCAAAAAGAATGAAATCTTGCCATTTGCAACTACGTGGATGGAACTGGAGGGGATTATGCTAAGTGAAATTAGGCAGTCAGAGAAAGACAAAAACCATATGACTTCACTCATATGAGGACTTTAAGAGACAAAACAGATGAACACAAGGGAAGGGAAACAAAAATAATATAAACACAGGGAGGGGGACAAAACAGAAGAGACTCCTAAATATGGAGAACAAACTGAGGGTTACTGGAGGGGTTGTGGGAGGGGGGATGGGCTAAATGGGTAAGGGGCATTAATCTACTCCTGGAATCATTGTTTCACTGTATGCTAATTTGGATGTAAATCTTAAAAAATAAAAAATAAAATGAAAAAAGTAAAAAACAATTTGTTGTAACATATACATAACAAAATTTACCATTTTAACAATTTTTAAGTATACAACTCATGGACATTAAGTACACCTAACAATGCTGTGCAGCTATTACCACCATCTGCCTTCAGAACCTTCTCATCATCCCAAACAGAAACTTAACACCCTTCAATAACTCTCATTTCCCTCTTCCCCTCTCCCCTGCCAACATCTCTTCTACTTTCTGTCTCTATGAATTTGCCTATTCTAGGTACCTAAAATAAATGGAATTCTACAATATTTGTTCTTTTTTTGTTTTGTTTTTCAACGTTTATTTATTTTTGGGACAGAGAGAGACAGAGCATGAATGGGGGAGGGGCAGAGAGAGAGGAAGACACAGAATCGGAAACAGGCTCCAGGCTCTGAGCCATCAGCCCAGAGCCTGACGCGGGGCTCGAACTCCTGGACTGCGAGATCGTGACCTGGCTGAAGTCGGACGCTTAACCGACTGCGCCACCCAGGCGCCCCTACAATATTTGTTCTTTTATGCCTGGTCCATTTCATGTTAGCATAATGTTCTCAAGGTTCATCCATACTGTAGCAAGTGTCAGAATTTCTTTCCTTTTTATGTCTGAATAATATTCCACTGTATGGATAGACCACATTTTGTTTATCCATTCATCTGTTGATGGACATTTGGGTTGTTTCCACCTTTGGGTTATTCTGAATAGTGCTGCTATGAACATGGGTGTACAAATATCTGTTTGAGGCCCTGCTTTCATATTTTGGGTATATATCCAGAAGTGAAATTCCTGGATCATTTAACTTCTTGAGGAACTGACAAACTTTTCTATAGAGGCCGCACCATTTTATATTCCTTAGCCAAACTGTACATGAAAAATTCATATACAAAACTGTACATGAATGTTTGTATCAGCTTTATTTGTAATGTCCCCACACTGGAAACAGCCTAGAAATCTTTCAGTGGGTGAATGGTTAAACTGGCATATCCATACCGTAGAAAGCTACTCAGAATAAAAAGGAACAGAGTATTGATACACAAAACAACTTGGATGAATTTCCAAAGAATTATTCTGGGTAAAAAAGTCAGTCCCCAAAAGTTAGATACTGTGTATTTATATAACATTGTTGAAATGACAACATTTTAGAAAAGACAGATCAGTGGTTACCAGGGTTTAGGGACTGGAAGGTGGGAAAGGGATGTGAGTGTGGTTATAAAAGCCCAAGAGAGGGATCCTTGCGGTGAATGAAGGTTCAATATCCTGACTGGTGGTGGATATGCAAACTACCACCAATGTTGTAAAATCGAATAGAAGAAAATACACCAGAAACATGAATACAAATAAAACATGAAAAGATAGATGGATTATATCCTGTCAATATTCTTCTGGTTGATGTTGCAAAAGGTGGTCTGGTGCCACATGTCCATGCAGGTCTCTGAGGGTGAATGCCTCATGGGGGGAGAAAAAGCAAGAAAAGCGACTATGACATGTCTGAAGATTTTCAAATTATAAAGGCCTGAATAAATATTTAGAAAGCATCCTTGAACCTTCTTTCATATAAATTTGCCTCCCACTTATATTGGGCAGTGACTTAAAAAAAAACAAAAACAAGTGTTTTTCCACGATGAAAATAGACCATGTTCATTATTTTTAACATGCCCAAAGGTGCAAAAATAAAAACAGCATTGTAATTTCACCACCCAAAAATAACCATTTTTAAAAAATATTTCTATATTTTCCTCCCAGACTTGTTTGTGTTTGAAAAAAACACAAGTTTATTTAGCAATTACTATTCTGCGTCCCGCTTTTTTCACTACCACAACACAATTTCCCCCACATTTTTTTCTTTTTTAATGTTCACTTATTTTTGAAAGAGAGAACCAGAGTGTGAGCAGAGAGGGGCAGAGAGAGTGAGAGACACAAAATCCGAAGACACAGGCTCCAGGCTCCCCAAACTGTTAGCACAGAGCCTGATGCGGGGCTGGAACTCAACAACTGTGAGATCATGACCTGAACCTAAGTCAGACGCTTAACCGACTGGGCCACCAAAGTGCCCCTCCCCAACATTTTCCAAAGACATTGTGAACGTGTCAAGTTTCGTGGTGGGCCATTCACTTTTCAACTCTCTTGCAGGGCTGTGTATCTCTGCGTAGAATGCTTGGCCCACGAAACTTTTAAAACCTACCTTCCAGAATCGGACGACTGAGCCAACTTTAAAGTCTCAGGCACAGGAAGCCTCTTCCCACCCAGCCCACCGCTCTTTTCCCCAAACTGCTTCAACCCGCCCCACCTCCGCCTTCTTCACTTTTCCAACTCCGGGCGCCCGCTCGGGCTCCGTAGACACGTGGTGACGTCACTCATAGAGCGTTTCTGGTTTCCCTGGTGACGGTTGTTGGGGGAGCGCGTGCAGGCTTCCAGAAGAGACCTAGCCGCTGCGGCCCTAAATTTAAGTGGGGAGCTCAGTGACCGCTGTAAGTGTGGGGAAGGACGGAAGTCCCAGGCAGAAGCCGGGGGAGCCCACAGCCACTGGGGGGTCCGGACCCGCGCCGGAGCGCACGCGCTCGCTCGGGCGCCCTGACCTGCCCCTGGCCTGACCCTCCCTGCACGCGTGGCGATCGAGGTCTCGCCCCACTTCATTCTGTGAGTCTCCACATACAGCCCTCTTCCCTCTCCAGGCAGACACGTAGTTCCCATGCAGTACAGGGGTTAGTGAGGTTCGGAGGGTGGGTCACCTGCCCACAGTCACACATCAGGTGGCATGGTCAGAAGTCCGGCCCAGGTCCGTCTGACCAGCGCACTGTTCTGGTATCTGCTACGGAGCCCTGCCGCACAAGTACTGAGAGGCGGAATGGGAACTACGCGACTTGGTGGCATCCACTTCCAGCATATTCCCGAGTCAGGGCCAGCCCCCTCCCCCCCCCCCCCCCCACGGGGCCGAGCCGACGAGAGAGCCCCCTCAGAGCGGGACTCCCGCCCGGGGAACCAGACGTTCGCACCCCACCCCACCTCAAACCGATCCCTGCATTGATGCTACCTGAGACAGTCGGTGTACAGGGCGCCCAATCTCTTGGGCTTCTCCTCTCCACCCCCAGGACCCTAGGCTGTTGCTAGGAATACACTAGGCTAACATAATAAAGGCGGGGGGGGGGGGGGGTGGCGAGACGGAGTCTGGTAGGGCCAGAGGAGGCTCATGCCTGGAAGGGGCCTCAGCCCTTGGTCACTGGTCTCTGTCCTCTGGGATCTTTGCTTTGCTACAGAAAGTAGAGTAATGGGTGGGTGCCACTCTCCCCAGCCCTTGGCTCCCAGTCTTTCCTGAGCCAGACTTCCTTCCATGTAGACTTAGCCCTAACTTAAAAACAAAAACCAATTAATAGGCTTTATTTCTTAGAGCAGTTTTAGATTTACAGAAACACTGAACAGAAAATAGAGAGTTCCTATATAATCCTCCTCCCTTTCCCCACTATTAATATCTTGCATTGGTGTTGCATATTAGTTGTTACCACTGATAAAGCTATCTGTTATTATTAAGTTAAAAAGTCCATGGTTTACATTAATGGGTTGTGTGTGTGTGTGTGTGTTGTACAGTTCTATGGATTTTGCCAAATGCATAATATCTTGTATCCACCATTAAAGTATCCTACAGAAAAGTTTCACTCCCCTGAAAACCCCCTGTACTCCACTGTTCATCCCTCCTCCCCTCTCCCCAACCCCTGGCAACCACTGATCTTTTTACTTCTCTACAGTTTTGCCTTTTTAAGAATGTCATACACTTGGAATCATACAGAATGTAGCCTTTCCACACTGGCTTCTTCACTCAGCAATATGCATTTAACTTTCCTTCATGTTTTTTCATGGCTTGATAACGCATTTCTTTTCATCCCTAAATAGCATTCCCTTGTATAGTTGTACCGGTTTATTTATTCACATATTGAAGGATATCTTGGTTGCTCTTTATTTTAGGTAATTACGCACAAAGCTACTATAAATATTCACTTACAGGTTTTTGTGTAGACACAAGTTTTCAAATCATTTGGATAAATAATGATTTTTGGATCATTTGGTACGACATGGTTGGCTTTGCAAGAAACTGCCAAACTGTCTTCCAAAATAGCTGTACCATTTTGTGTTCCCACCAGCAATGAATAAGATTTTCTGCTGCTTCATATCCTTACCAACATTTACTGTTGTCAGTGTTTTGGATTTTAGCCATTCTAATAGATGTGTAGTATCACATTGTTGTTTTAATTTGCAATTCCCTAATGACATATGATACTGAACATCTTTTCATATGCTTATTTGCCATCTATATATCTTCTTTGGTGAAATGTATGTTCAGATCTTTTGCTCCCTTTTTGATTGGGTTGTCATATTGTTGAATTTAAGAGTTCTTTTGTATATTTTGGATACAGTCCCTTATCAGATATGTGTTCTGCAGTCAAAGTTTTTCTTCCAGACTGTGGCTTGTCTTTTCATTCTCTTAACAGTGTCTTTTGTGGAGCAGAAGTTTTTAATTTTAATGAAGTCCAACTTATCAGTTTTTTTCTTTCATGGATCGTGCTTTTGGTATCGTATCTTAGAACTCATTGCCAAACCCAAGACCATCTAGATTTTTTTCCTATATTATCTTCTAGTGTTTTTTTAGTTTTACATTTACATTTTACATTTAGGTCTATGACCCATTTTGATGTAATTTTGTGCAAGGTGTAAGGTCTGTGTCTAGATTTATTTTGTTGCACATGATGTCCAGTGGTTCCAACACCATTTGTTAAAAAGACTTTTTTCTTCATTGAATTTCCTTTGCTTCATTTCAAAGATCAGTTGAATCTATTTGTCGGGGTCTATTTCTGGGCTATGTTCTGTTCCACTGATGTATTTGTGTGTTCTTTCCCCAATACCACACTGTTTTAATTTCTATAGCTTTATAGGAAGTCTTAAAGTTGGGTAGCATTAGTCCTCCAGTTTTGTTCTTCTCCTTCAATATTGTGTTGGCTATTCTAGGCCTTTTCATATAAACTTTAGAGTCACTTTGTTAGTATCCACAAATTAACTTGCTGGGGTTTTGATTGGGACCTATAGTTGCAACTACAGATCAAGTTGGGAAGAATTGACATTATTAACAGTATTGAGTCTTCCTGTCCATGAACATGGAATATTTATTTAGTTCTTCTTTGATTTCTTTTCATCAGAGTTTTCTAGTTTTCCTCATACAGATTTTTTACATATACTTATATACATATATTTTTTATATGCATACATTTATGTACATCTACATATTTACATATACGTGTTAGATGTATACTTAAGTAGCTCCATGGTTTAATGTGAATGTAGATGGTGTTGCATTTAAACTTCAATTTCTAGGTGCTGTTTGCTGGTAGGTAGAAAAGCAATCGACTGTTGTATATTAACCTCTGTCCCACGACCTTGCTATAATTGCTTATTGGTTCCAGGATTTTGTTTTTGTTGTTGATTCTCTGAGATTTTCTACATAACCAATCATGTCATCTGAGAAGAAGACAGTTTTATTTTTTTCTTTCCAATCTTTAATTGTTACTTTTCCTCTTCCGTTGTCAGAAACAGGAGCAGATTTCCCTCTGTTTTTCGCAGTGAGAATCTGGTAGGGTTCCTGGAGATAAAAATCACAAAACTATGAGGGCTGAACCCCGAGGAGTTTTAAAACTGCAACCTAAGCCACACAGGGTCGTCACCAATTCATCAGGTA
The DNA here is from genome assembly GCF_027475565.1 of Acinonyx jubatus. Classification (NCBI taxonomy): domain Eukaryota; kingdom Metazoa; phylum Chordata; class Mammalia; order Carnivora; family Felidae; genus Acinonyx; species Acinonyx jubatus. Next base: position 146,295,120 of record NC_069384.1, read on the forward strand.
GAGATTAGTGTTTCTACCGATATTGACTCTAGCTGCAGGCTTCTGCTCCAGTAAACTGTGATTCTCTGTATTCACCTGACTCTCCAATATTCAGGGCAGTACTTTGCCCTGTGACCTCAATTGTCTAAGGATTCTAAGTTCCACTGATTTCCAGTTGTTGATTTTTAGTTTAGATCTTTTTCTTATTGTGAGGATAGGAATGATAACTTCTAAAACTCTTTACATGTCAGAAGTTTCTGCTCAGCTTTAACTTTTGAAACCCTCTGCACCTTTGCTTCTACTACTCAAGTCCAGAGCAAGTAACAAGACGACTGGTCATGCCCTCAGAGCACCACATGTAGAAGGCACAAATGTTATTAAGATGGATTTTAAAGAAATGCTTTCTAAACATTTGTTACAATTACATGCGAGTAGCATATTCACAGATACAGCAGCTGGTTACCAAAGATGGTTGGACTAAGGGACGTCAAATTCATTCATTTGTTCCAGAAATATTTACTGAGCACCTACTGTGTGCTAAATACCGTTACAGGTCTGCAGTACAGTAATGAACAAAATAGATTAAAATGTACACTCTTAGCTTACAAGCTAGTTGGAGAACATAGGTGATAAGTAGGTAAAATGTTCTGTATATCAGATGGTGAGAAATGTGATGGAGAAAAATAAATCTGGGCAGGGGAGAGGGAGTTCAAGGGGTGGAAGCAAGGGAAGGGAAATGCATTATTAGGTAGGGTGGTCAGGGAAGGTCTCCCTGAAAACATCCCCTTTGAGTAGACACCTGTCTACTTGTCTGGCAATGAGAGAGGAAAAGTAACCATTACAGGTTGAAAAGGAAGAAATAAAACTGTCTTGTTCTCAGATGACCTGATTGTCTATGTAGATAATCCCAAAGAATCAACAAAAACAACAAAAATCCTGGAACTAAATGTAAATACCCTGGGAAGAACATTTCAGCAGAGGAACAGCCAGCGTGGAAGTCTGTGAGTTTGATGCATTCTTGATAATGAAAGATGGTTTGCAAGAGGAACCAGATTACACTGGGCCCTGTTTTTATGCTGAGGTGAGCATGGTCCGACTTACCTACTAACAGGGTTTCTCTGGCTGATGTGTTGAGAAAAGACCATGGGGTGGAAGGCAAGGGCAGATGTATGGACATGAATTAGGAGGCTACAGTAAGGATCAAGAGGTGGGAAGTGTTCAGATTCTGGGTATATTCTGAATGTAGACCAAGAGAATTTGCTGATGGATTACCTATGCAGGGGGAGTAGAGGGCACTGATCATTAGAGGCATTGCCATTTTTCATTTTGTCACAGAGCCTTTACACATGCTGTGCCTCTGTCCCAAATGCTCTTCCTCTACTTAACTCCTACTCATATTTCCGGTCGCAGCTCACTTCCTTGGGATTGCTCTCCTGGATTCCCCCAGGCTATATCAAACTCTCTGATAGAGACTATCAGCGCTATGTATCTCCTTCAGAACATCACAATTATCATTTTATGCTTTCTTATGTGATCATTTGATCAATGTCTGTCTCCTCCATCAGACTAGAAACTCCATGAGGAGAGAGCTATTCATATGCCAATAAATATTTGCCGAATGATCTTCTGACCCACATCCTACACGAGCAAAGGAAATCAAGTTGAGTGTCTTTAGTGCTGTTTGCTCTAAAGCCGAAATTGCTGCTGTGGTTCCTTTATTCATTCATGGCATAAATGTTCATTTAGCACCCACTGCATACCCATGCTGCCTTGTGCTGCAGAGACAAGATTCAGAGATGAACATGACAGTTTCTATACCGTGAGGGTAGGTGGAAGGTGACAGAAGTCTTCCAGTCTTTCATCTGGACCCCCCCAAATATAAACGGCAGGCATATCTTTGTTCCTGCTTTTAATATACACCAACCACACTGTCATGAAGTAGTCAGGAATCAGGCAGGGCCCACGGGTGTTTTGAAAATTTAGCTTTAGCATTACTTCTTTTGTTTTTCAAAAGTAAAAGTTTTCCTTTCCGTTTCCTGGGAATCAGCATCCCCTGCTTAGATCCATGTTGTCTTTGGTCAAGGATCTACCTTGATTTGCAATTAAATTGTTTAGGAAGGGAAAGAAGAATGTGGTCAGGGCCCATCTCAGAAGGTTCCTGGCATCCACCCTTCAGTTGCCCCTATCTGCAGCTTCCTGCCACCCCAGCCTCCGCCCTGATCAGTCCACCCTACCTCTTCTTTCTTCAGACTCACCCATCTGTTCCCCTCTCTGCCTAGTAATATCTGCTCACCTCTTATCTGCTCCCAGCATCTTTTCTTCCTCCATCTTCCCCTTCTCTCTCCCACCTCCTATCTAGCCTCCTGCTCACCCTTTCCCCATAGTGCTTTGTCCACACCCCTGTCTTGGCCACCTGAGGCCCCAGGTCAGGATGCCCTTCTGAGCCCCAGGCCCACCCAGCATCTCCATGTGGAAAGCCTAGGGAGTCTCAAACTCAGCAGTGCCTGGGACTGGGCTTGCCAGCAGCTTGGAAAACTCCTCTGCCTGGAATAACCATCTCCCCAGCCACTCAAACCCAAACCTTCTAGACTCCCCTCTCCTTCTCTCCTGCACACTTGCCTCACATTTCTTCCATTTCGGCATCATTCCCGTTCCCCATTCTCCATCCCCACTGCCGCAGCCTTGATTTAGGACCACGCTCCTTCCCGGAAGCATCCTCCCAACTAGGCCCCTTTGCTTCCAGCTTCACAAAATGCAAGTGCGATCCTGTGTGCATCCTCTAAACATCCCCATCATCTTCAGGTTGAAGTTCAGGCTCCTTAGTTGAGCCAGATAAGGCCTTCTTTCCAGTCCCTCCCCAAACCTCTGCACTGCCCTCTGTCCATCCTGAGCCTTTCTCGATTCCCCACACTCATCACATTCTCTCTGCAAATGCTCTTCTTTTGACAGGACAGCCCTCTGCCCCCCACCCCTGGCGCCCTCTTCTTCCACTGGAGCCAGATTCTTTAGCACTCAACTTCAGGCTGACTCAGTGCCTCCCTCTCCTGCAGGTTTTCCCAGCCTCTCAGAGCACCTGCCCCCCCCTTATTCTCAGGCCTCACTCATCATTAGACTCACCTGGGACACTTTAAAAATAGATGCAAAAAATAAATAAAATTTAAAATATAAATAAAAATAGACAGATGCCCAGGCCACAGCCCAGACCAACGACATCCAAATCCCTGACAGAGCAGATGCTAATGCCCTGGCGGCTGATGTAGACCAAAGGTGCCCCGTCGGTGCAGACATGCTGTCTGTCTCCCACAGACTTGACTGGGTTGAGGACACCCCATCTCATATGATGAGAAAGATGATAATAGCTAAACTGTCAGGAGTGGTCACATGCCAGGCACTGTAATACACACTTTCCATGCATTCTCTCATTTAATCCCTACAGCCACCCTGTGAAGTATATAATGATTATCATCCCATGAGATCATGACCTGAGCCGAAGTCGGATGCTCGACCGACTGAGCCACCCAGGCGCCCCTACAAATTATTCTTTATTCATTTATTTACTCATTCATTTTTTAAGTTTTTTTTATATAAAAAAATTGAAGTAGGGGCACCTGGGTGGCTCAGGTTAAGCGTCTGACTTTGACTCAGGTCATGATCACGTGGTTCATGGGTTTAAGCCCTGCATTGGGCTCTGTGCTGACAGCTCAGAGCCTGGAGCCTGCTTCGGATTCTGTGTTTCCCTCTCTCTCTGCCCCGCCCTTGCTTATGCTCTGTCTCTCAAAAATAAATAAACATTAAAAAAAAATTTTTTAATTGAAGTAGAGTTTACACACAATGTTTCAATGGTTTCAGGTGTACAATATAGTGATTCCACATCTCTATGTTATGCTGTACTCACCACAATGAGGGTAGCCACCATCTGTCACCTACAGCAATGTTGCAGTACCATTGACTATATTCTCTATGCTGTGCCTTTCATCCTGTGACTTATTCATTCTATAACTAGAAGCCGGTAACTCCCACTCCCTTTCCCCCATTTTACTCGTCTCCCACCCCCTCCTCTTTGGCAACTACCAGTTTGCTCTCTGTATCATTCATCCATTTTTTTTCTTTCATCTTTGAGCACCTGCTATATTCAGTGACAATTCTAAAATATTAATTGAAGGCCCATTCTGGGAAAGATGCTGAAAATTAGGAAATAAGACCTAAGATCCCTGCCCTTAAGAGTCCTCTTATAAAAGGAATAGAAATAAAGCCATAGATAATTATAATACATTAAGGTAAATTTAGTGATCAAAGGATGCCCAAGGGACTCTAGGAGTCTACAGAGTGTCTCCAGGGAATCTTCAAGCTAAACAGGAGTTTTGGGGAAAGAGGAGAGGCAAGGAGGGAAGAGCCTGGGGAGGAAGGCATCCCAGGAAGGTAGAGTGGCTGAAACAAGCCTCTGAGATGCCTCCAGGCTTGAGCACTGGGAGGAGTTACAAAACCAAACATCTTCAAGGACTGATGGGAAATGAAAGTGAGTGAATCCAGCAGGTGTGAGAGAAAGAACACCATTTATAAGCAATGATACCAGACAGCCGATGTGGATGTGCCAGCTGCAGCATCTGGGAGTGGTAGGGATGGTGTTGAGTGGAAAGAGCATAGCCTGCCCAGAGGGAACTCCTTCTGCTGAGACGCTGCTATCCATGTAAGGCTAGGGACCCAGCACGGCCAAACCTGTAAACTTGTCAAAAAGAAGCTGGAAATCTGGATTTACTTGAAATCTACAGATGTTTGAATGTTTTTTATTTTTTTTAACGTTTATTTATTTTTGAGACAGAGACAGAGCATGAACGGGGGAGGGTCAGAGAGAGAGAAGGAGACACAGAATCTGAAACAGGCTCCAGGCTCTGAGCAGTCAGCACAGAGGGCTCGAACTCACGGACCGCAAGATCATGACCTGAGCCGAAGTTGGACGCTTAACCGACTGAGCCACCCAGGCGCCCCTACAGATGTTTGAATGTTGACAACAAATTCAAATCCTCACGGAGCATTCTGAGCAAGTTAAAGAAAAATGTGGGATGGATGCAGCTCTCAGACCAGCCAGAGTGCCCTCCCTGAGTCCTGGCCGGGTCTTGGAAAGGCAGGAGCCACTCAGATCTGGTTTAAAAAGATCCCAAATGATCAGGTGCAGTATAGGTTAGAAGTACCCAGACAAGGCCCAGGGAAGGTGGGAGGCAGGCAGCCAGAGAGATGGGGAGGCACCAGGGGGATATTGGAGTGAGCGGGCAGGAGATAAGGTGCAGAGGTGACCTTGTGATGTGAAGGAGTGGCTGTGGAGGCTAGAGGGAGCTATGTCATGGGGCTGGGTCACTGTGGGCCCAGTAGCCCAAGAAGGCTTTCTGCTAATGGGTCACAAGAATCACTGTGAGGGCCTGGAAGCCTCTGTATGTGGGGCAAGAGAAGGAGGAAGGGATTCCCCAAGACAGACCACCAGAAAGGGAGAAAAAAATAGTATTTTGTTCCTACCATGCATAGCTGACAAAGTACCTTCATGCACCACCACCCAATTTGCATTTGCCCCTTACAGCACATCTATGGTCTCCTTCTCATCTCCTGCTTACTGAAGAGGGATTGAGGCCCAAAGAGGTCTAGAAATTTTCTTTCTTTTTTTTTTAATGTTTATTCATTTTTGAGACAGAGAGAGACAGAGCATGAATGGGGGGAGGGTCAGAGAGAGAGGGAGGCACAGAATCCGAAGCAGGCTCCAGGCTCTGAGCCATCAGCACAGGGCCCGTCGCGGGGCTCGAACTCACGGACCACGATCATGACCTGAGCCGAAGTCAGACGCTTAACCGACTGAGCCACCCAGGTGCCCCTAGAAACTTTCTAACTCACACAGCTGGTATAGAGCAAGTTCACCCTGAAACTCAGGTGCTGTCTCAGCTTGGGCCAAGCTACTTGTATGGTAGCCCAGACCAGCAGTGTCCAACATCCAGGCTGCACCCTGACCAATGACATCAGGATCCCTGGGTGGGGGACCCAGGCACCAGTATCTTAAAAGCTCCGGGTGTTTTCAGTGTGTAGCAGGGGTGGGAACCACTGTTTTATATGCTAGTCACAGCCTCCAAGTTGCTTTTCCACGTTGCTGTTGACCTAGAATGATTATTAATAGCTCTTCCTTTCACTCTCCAAGGTGACCCAATTTGGAAAATGAAGTATATGATGGTCCCTTCTTATAATCTACAAAAAATAGGGAATCACAGGATAAACTTATTTTTAAACTCTCCAGTTATATTTTCAACTAATAGGCTCAGTAGGGTTTTCTTCAATCTCTAGGCACTTTTTCAGGTGAAATTCCCCTAAATTGGGTTGGCAAACTAAGGCGCACAGTCCAAATCCAGCTCACTGCCTATTTTTGTAATAAAGTTTTATTGGAACACAGCCACACCCACTCATTTCTGTCTTGTCTATTGCTGCTTTCCATTACAACAGCAGAATATAATACTTGTAACAGAAACCATATGGCCCACAAAGCCTAAAATATTTACTACCTGGCCCTTTACAGAAAAAGTCTGATTTTCCTGTTTATATAACATTGAGTCTGATTGTTAAGTTACATTATATTCCTACGTGTCCCAAAAGATGGAACGGGGAATTGAGTGACTATGGTCAGCTGTGCAGACAGTCAGCCGTGCCTGTGTGACTGAGCCCCCTGTAAAAACCCTTTTGCTTGTCTGCTTGTTTAATGAAGTCTGAGCAGAGGCTCATCTATGGCTGTCACACATTCAGCAGAGGTGTCCAGGGGTTCCTGTAGTTTGAGGGTCCCCAAGACTATCCTGAGCTTCCACGATTTGATAGAAGCACTCACAGAACTCAGCAAAGCTGTTATACAGTTAATTCTGACGAAAGAGTACAGATTAAAATCAGCAAAGGAAAAAGGCACATTTGGCAGAGTCCAGGAGACACAAGGCACAAGCTTCCAGTTGTCCTCTCCCAGTGGAGTCTCAGGAACAGTGCTTGCTTCTCCCAGCAACAATGCATGACAACATGCATGAAGCATTGCAAGCCAGGGAAGCTCACCCAAGCCTTGGGGTCCAGGGTTTTACTGGGGGTCAGTCACACACGCATGGCTGACTGCATACATGGCTGACCTTAGTCACTCAATTTCCCACCCTTCCAGAGGTAAAGCTGATATGGCATGGCCCAAGGTCTCCATCATAAAATCACATTGTTAGCATAGGCCATCTTGAGTGGCCCAAGCCCAGGTAAAGAAAGGCTTTATTGCCAGGCAGGATATACCTAAGACTTAGAGGTTACCTCCTTCAGAGCAGGTCAAGGGCCAAACCTTCCTTTGGAATGTGCAGGGTGTGGACAACCCAGACTTGCTGAGTTAATTCCTCTAACAGGACAGAGCGATATAGTTATAGTTATAGTTATAGTTATAGTTACAGTTACAGTTATAGTTATATAGTTCCTCTAACAGGGCAGAGCTACCTAGTGAGGAATTCCAAGGTAACAGCAGCTCCTCTTTTGCTGTGACAGGCTCAAAGGCTATACCGTGGGCTCAGTTCTCAGCACATCCCAACCACCTGGGCAGCACTAACACAGCCCCATGCCTGGTCTCCACCCCAGACTAGTTAGATTGAATCCTCCAGGACTGGGGCCTGGACATCAGTACTTTTGAATTGTATCCCTGCAGATTCAATATTAAGACAGCTTTAAGAAGCTCTGGGTGTAGGCTCTGGGACCACCCCTGAGGACAGGGTAGGGATAAGTACAGTGGAAAGGTGTTGCTGGAGCAGCTGGGGGTGGTCAGGCAGGGAGCATGTTCTTCCTGGGGGGTCAGGAAAGGATGTGGTGTTTGTGCTGGGCCTGGGAGAACCAGCAAGGTTTAAGTCTAGGGGAGAAGGACATATAAGGACAGAGCAGCAAGGTGAGACTAGAACTGGCCTTAAGAAAGGGAAAGTTGGCTGGAAGAAGAGACAGAGGCTTAATCCCCCAACACCTTTAATGCCTTTGGACTTGGTTTTGCAGCTAATGGGCATCTGCTGAAGTTCTTTGGTGCAGGAGTGTGTCAGGATAAGAGCTGTGCTTTATATAAAGTATTCCCTCAGCCAATGCAGGGTAGACTACAAGTAGGAAAAAGGAGAGGGCAGCCAGGGCAGTAAGGACCTGCTTGAACAGTCCTAGGACAGAACCATCTGTCATTTGTTCATCTAATACTCATTTCCTTCCTGCTACACACCAGGCCCTGTTCTAGGCACTGAGGATCCAACAGTGAACATCAGATAGTGCTTGCCATTGTAGGACTGGCAGAGAGGGAGAGAAGCAATCAATAAACATACAGTGTGTCAGGTGAAGCTAAGTGCTGTGGAGAAAGATACAACAGGGTAAAGAGTGTGGGGAGTGAGAATAAGAAAGTTTTCCACAATGGAATGGTGTAGAGACTTGTCTGATAAAGTGACGTTTGAAAGAAGTGAGTAAAGTGGATGTCTGGGGGGAGAGCATTCTAGGGAGAGGGAATGGCAAGTACAAATACCCTGAGGTGGTCGTGAGCATAATGAGAGTGGGGCTGGAAATATACGGACATTTATGTAAAGACATTTATGGAGGATCAACAAGATTTATCACTACTTGGATGGTGGGTGGATGTTGTGACTTCAGTTTGGTTTCAGGCAGGGGTGCTTAACACCAGACATGAGGAGGCCGTTTAAAAATTCCAGTGTCCGTGCTCTGTTATTCTGTTTACCTGAAGTTCAAAAGTAGACAAAAATACCCAGAATGTATGAGGAACTCTGACCACTCAATAATAAGCAGACAACGTGATTTAAAAATGGGCAAAAAATATCAATAGACATGTCACAAAAGAAGATATGAAAATGGCCAGTAAGCACAGGAAAAGATGCTCGATATAATTTGATATCAGGGAAATGCAAATTAAAACCACATTGAGATGCTACTTCATAGTCACTAGAGAGACTAAAATTTAGACTGACCATACTAAGTGCTGGCAAGGATATGGAGCAACTGGAACTCTCAAACACTGCCGGTAGGAATGTAAAATGTTACAGCCAGTCTAGAAAACAATTTAGCAGTTTCTTATAAAGCTAACATAAATTTACCATATAAGCTGGCATTTCCACTTCTATGTATTTGCCCAAGGGAAATAAAAACATATGCTCACACAAAGACTTTCTTGTATATGAATGTTTATAACAGTTTTTATTCATAATAGCTGAAAATGGAAACAGCTCAGGTGTCCAATAACAGGTGAATATATGAACAAACCCTGGTATATCTATGTGATGGGATACTACCCAACAATAAGCAGGAATGAACTAATGATGCATGCAACAACATTAATAAATCTCCAAAAGGTACCGCTAAACACACACACACGAACAAAACAAAACAAAAACAAACCACAAAGGCTACCTACTGTATGATTGCAGTTACATGAAATTCTAGAAAAGGCAAAATGTAAGGGATCAAAAGCAGATCAGAGTTTGCCTGGGACTGGGACTGGCAGGGAGATTGTCTGCAGAGGGGCACAAAGGAACCTTTCTGGTGTGATAGAAATGTTCTACAGTGCTGTTGCTCATGGCTGACACACGTATATGTGTTTGTCAAGACTCATTTGCACACATAAAATGGCATATTTTATTGTCAATGACTTATACTTCGGTAGAATTTAAAGATTAAAAAGAAAACATAAAACTCGTCTTCAATGGCAGAGGTCGGAACAGTGGTTTCTTGGGGGGAATGACTGCCTGGAGAGGGCACAAGATAGTCTGCTTGGGGACAGGAAGTACTTATACCTTGATCCAGGTGGTCACCCCAGGGATGTATACTTATGTAATGGTCCATTGAGCTGTACATTCAGGATTTATGTACTTTACCATGTGTAAATTATACTTAGAATTTAAAAAGTATGATGTCTGAACCCCGCTCCTGGAAATTGGGATTTAATTGGTTCAAGGATGTGTCCAAGCTTTGTTATATTTTAGAAGCCCTTAGGAGATTCTAATATCCAGCCAGTGTGGAGAGCCATTGCTTTTAGAGACAGGAAGGAGAGCAGTGTTGAGTCTGAGCGACGGGGAGCAGTCTGGTGGCACATTCAGGGCAGGAGGAGGATGTTCAGCTCAGCCTTGGCTTTCAGGGGATTTGAGGTGAGGCTGGGTCTTCCAGGCTTCCATAGGGATACACACAAGGCTAAGCAGGGTACTGCAGACTTGGAGGCTGTAGACAGAGCTGACTGTGTGCTGAGTACTCTTGGGAAATGTGTGCTTGTTGGGGTTTGCTTCTGCGCAGGCTTCTTTTCCTACTCCTACGGCAAGATGGCAGCAGATGAAGGTGCACGGGACACCTTGCGGCTCCAGTTCAAGGCCATGCAGGACATGCAGCACAAAAGGTTGCAGAAGCAGATGGAGAAACAGAGGGAAAAGGAACTGAGCCTCGAAAGCAAAGTTGATGACGAAAAAGAGCCCTTGGAGATCTCGGATGGCCTCAGCCTTCTTCAAGCTGGGGAGAAAAACTCAAAACACACCTTCGAGCAGAGGTAAATGTGAACTTGAACCCTCCCAGGAGCACTGGAGGGAGGTAGGGAAGGTGGGGGAGAAATTATTACAGACAGCTAGACAATCAGGTTGACTAGATGTGTGTGTATAAGTTGGGCCACAGAGGTTTTGACACAGAGGTTGTTACTGAAGATTTGCCTCTGATAGATCTGTGCTCCCGTGGATATAAGTTGGTATGAAATGTGTATAAAAATTGTTCAAAGTCAAATTGAAAATTTGAAACTCATCAGGGTGTAGTTTATTCACTTGGATTTTCTTATTCAATCTCTCATGAAAACCGTGTTTGGGTTTCTGAGGAGGTGGTTGGCTAACTCTGATGGTTCATAAATGATGATTGCTGCAAATTCTCATGAGATCATTCTCCTATGCCAATTCCCTTTCCTGACACATAACAACCATAAACATACCTGTCCTAAGAAAGCTCCTGGTGGGTTCCTTGGTTTTTCACATTGGTGAAAAGGTTGAAAGTAGTCTGGAATCTTCTCATTTTGTTTTAAATTCAGTGCATGTTGATTTATACTGGTTGTCAAAGCAGAAGTCTATATTGATAACAAAATTCTCTGATAGTAAAAGAAAAAAAAAACAAAACCAAAACTCCACAATAGTTGTTGAGTTGTCTCTTTGCTTCTGGTTTGGCCCAGAATCTATCTTACCCATCCTCAGATGGGTACTTTTTATGGTTTCTCAACTTTCAAAATGTTCCACTAAAAAATGTTAATAGGGAAAAACATACAGGTTGTGCAATAATTGGAAAAGTTCCTGTGGCTCTGAGATATTAGCTCTAAGTTAACCCCAGACCTATGTTTCCACATGATCTTTTCCCAAATTGGAGAAACTGGTTGGTGGAGGCCCGAGCCACTGATGGAATAACAGCAGTAATGATGATATCAGCTGTTAACTAATAATAACCGTTCCCTATAACGTCTATAACTTACTCACTTCCCACACAACTGTCCCTAGGGAGCCTGTTCTGTGCCTCACGGTAGAAATGATCACAGACCCATCAATCATGTGGTTCTCGTGTTTTAAAGTGTTGGAGAGTACCTTGCAAGACAACTCATGATGAACAAAACCAACCACCTGCTCGGATTTCTGTCAGGTTTACCTGAAACCTAGAGACCTAGGCTCAACTTAAGGCTTAGACAATTCCTATGTGGTCTTCTAATATGTATGTGTATGTGTATATACACATGCAGTTAAGACTATCAGTATCTTGGGGCACCTGGGTGGCTCAGTTGGTTAAGCATCTGACTTTGGCTCAGGTCATGATATTGCGGTTCATGGGCCCAAGCCCTGCCTCGGGCTTGCTGCTCTCAGTGCTAAGCTCGCTTTGGATCCTCTGTCTCCCTCTCTCTCTACCCTTCCCCTGCATTTCACACATTTTTATATATATTGCTACTGCAGTCAGTCTGTTCTAAATGTTTCACGGTACATGCTATGATTTCTTCTCAACCTATAAATAATTTAGAAAAGTGTTTTTCTTAAAAAAAAATAATTTTTTTTGAGAGAGAGAGAGAGAGAATGTGAGTGGGGGAGGAGCAGAGCGAGAAGGGGACAGAGGATCTGGAGTGGGCTCTGTGCTGATACCGGTAAGCCCGATGTGAGGTTCAGACTCACAAACCATGAGATCATGACCTGAGCCAAAGTGAGACACTCAACTGACTTGAGTCACCCAGGTTCCCCAGGCATGTGGTTTGTTGTTGTTTTTTTTAGTCCCAAATGTATGATGCGTTTGGGGGTTTGTTTTTTATTTTATTTTTTTGCTGTCTTTTTAGTATTGATTTCTAATTTTAGTCAATTGCCATTAAACAAAAAGATCTGTATGATGTCCATTATGTGGAATTTGCTAAGATTGCCTTTGTGGCCTATAAGATGATACATTTTTATCCATGTTCCATGGATGCTTGAACAAGTATGAATTCTTGGAGAGAGGCAGTCAGTTATATAGCCCTTTCTTAAATCCATAGTAAACAATGTAATTCAAACCTTTTTTCTCTTTTCATGTGTGTGCATGTGTGTGTGAGTATGTGTGCATAGTCACTCAGTTTTGAGAACAGTGTGTTAAAATCTGCTCATTGACATTTTCCATTTTGTACAGACGAGTTCTTTTCACCACCTAGTGCCCAACCAGGTACAACAAGCCTGGGCAGTGGAGGCCTGACTCCTGCCCCATCGGTCCCTATAATTCTGCCTTTGCCCTTGTAGGATGCTTGAAGAGGAGATCACACACCTTCGAGAGCAGCTCAGGGAGACAGTGGATGAAAATGGGCGATTGTATAAGCTGCTGAAGGAAAGGGACTTTGAAATCAAACATCTCAAAAAGAAAATAGAAGAGGACAGATTTGCCTTCACAGGTAGCTCAACCATTGCTGTGGCAGTGCCTGCCCTGATCTCCAGGTAGCTGGCCGAGCTGCCATGGAGCCCCCTGGGCAGGGCAAAGAGCAGGTTCCAGAGCACACGTGCTCAAGAGAGAGTGCCAAGGGTCAGCCATGGTCAAGTTCATGCGGATGAGTAATGGAAATGAAGGAGAGGTAGGGGAAGAGAGCAGGCCAAGGAGGCCAGTGAGCCAGGAAATGGGAGCACAGGAGCAGCAGGGACAGTCAGCAGGCATTCTGGGCAGTGTTGGTGACCTGGCTAGGACTCATAACAGGGGTTCTCCGTGGATTCTTGCTGCACGTTTGTCGGGTCAGCGCGGTCCATTTTATCTTGGTGCTCTGGCTCAGCCATTGTGTTGTGGATGTGAAAAAAACCCCAGTGGAAGCAGGCATTCACTCTACAGCACTTGCTGCTCCAGAAAAGTGGATGAGACAGGGAAGTTAGCTGTTCTGAGGGAATTTCCTGGGACCTAGTAGGGTCTAGAGTGGGCCTTGGCCCTTTTGGTCTGGGCTGGACCTTGGCTCTGTTGGTAGGGACATTGGCCATATGGGTCTGGGGATGACCTTAGTTCTGTGGGTGTGACTAGACATTGGCTCTGTGGTTATGAGCTAGACCTTGGCCCTACAGATCTGGTGGGGACCTTGGCCCTGATTGTCCTCTGTTCCATGTACACCCATTGAGCAACTCCCAGGTAGCTGACTAAACCAGAAAGTCAGTGTAAGTAACCAACCACAGATGACAATGGGCCTCACCCGGCATCTGCCAGAGTGTCCCTCCCTGCCTTTTGAGAGCCAGTGTATTTAAGGGTAGGTACATGCAGAGGACCAGTAGTGAATTCACAGCCAACGGGAATTTGGTGTCCTAAAGGCCCTTGGTCACTATTGTGCCTCACTCCATTCTTTGGCCTTTTCTGTCTAAAACAAAAAACAACACTGAAGGGAAGGACTTGTATTGTGAGGAATAGAAAAACACACCCAGCCTGGCTGAGGTTCAGATGTGAAGGGGCAGCTTGCCCTTTGGCAGGGCCATAGAGAAGCTGATGAGTTCCAGGGGGGAAGCAGGAGATGCTTCCCCTCCCCAGGAGCCTGTGGACACAGGGGTGATTCCCTCTCTGCCAGCCTGCCCTGTGCTGTCCTTTGCTGTCTCTGCCAGCTTGCTCAAGGCCTCGTCTGACTGCCAGCCCCATCTCTTCCTCAGGACTTCTTAAATCCAGTCCATGCTATGCAGTCACCATTTCTGATTTCCAGTGTCAAATTTTGAAGAGAAAGGTCTGACTGGCCCAGCATGTGTGTTTAGACCAGGCCTCAAGGGACAGTCTGCTGACAGCTGACAGACTGGTTTTCCTTTGGCTGGATTTTTAGTGATTGCTTTAATTCTGTTTTGGTTTTTTTTTTTAAGTTTATTTGAGAGAGAGAGACAGAGAGAGACAGAGCGTGAGCAGGGGAGGGGCAGAGAGAGAGGGAGACACAGAATCTGAAGCACGCTCCAGGCTCTGAGCTGTCAGCACAGAGCCCGACGTGGGGCTCGAACTCACAAACTGTGAGACCATGACCTGAGCTGAAGTCGAATGCGTAACTGACTGAGCCACCTAGGCTCCCCAATTCTGTTGTTTTTTTTTTAACTATACTTCTTTGCATAATTTTTTAGTGATTGCTCAGGCAATCACAAAATACATAACTTGTCACAGGCTACTTAGAATTAATATTTTACTAGTTCAAGTGGAACAAAGAAACTACCACCATATGGGTCCCTTTACCCTCCCCCATAATAGTGCAACTTTTATATGTATTATATCTGTATATATTGAAAATCCCAACAGATAATGTTATAATATTTGCTCTCAATCATTACACGTATCTTACAGAGCCTAAGGAGACAAAAATAATCTATTATATTTACCCAGACATTTAGTATTTCTGTCCTTGCCCATTCACTGCTGCTCCCTTATCATGGGATTGCAGCTTCAAGAGTGGGGCTTGGGAAAGAATAGAAAGAAAAAACAACAACAGAGGATTTTTCTTGTTTTCTCTGAGTGCCCCTTCCTGCCCCTTAGACCAGAAAGGGCTTCTCTTGGACCTCTTCATGACATCTGCTTCCAGGATTTATGCTGCTTTTGAGTCCTGGAAGGAAAGCATAACACAGAAAACTCACTGCTGGACCATGTGTCCTTCCAGGTCTGGTTTCCATCCCTGTTCTGAGCCTTTCTCCTGAAGTGTCCCTAGCCTCTGCAGCAGGTAGGAGGAGGCCAGGGGCAGCTGCAGGCCTGGGCTGCGTCAGTTTGAAAACCATCAAGCACCCTTGTATACCTTCCACCAGTTGTCACTTTCAGTCTGTTCTAAGGCACATGACAGTTGTGTTAAAAAAACAGGCCTAAGAAGGTGTCCCTGCTGGTTACCCACTGCTGGAATGTCGGAAGCATTCAGAGAACTTGCAGACCATCTGACCAGACCTGCGTTGTGCACGTGGACAGGGGACTGTGAGGCTACCCCGTCAGTCAGGAGCTGAGCTGGGCTAGCTCCCATTGCCTGCCATCTGCACGGCCCCATACAGTTCAGATTCCCACATTCACACCCTGCCAGCAGCTTCCTGCCCTTGCCCACTGTGTTCTAGCTACTCTGTCCTGCTCGATGGGCCTCAGATTCTCCAAACATATTCCTGCCCCTGGACCTTTGCACTTGCTGTGCCCTTTTCTTAGAATACCCTTCCTAGTTGGGAACACTCTTCTTGATGGCTTGATCCCTCACTTGTCATTCATCCAGGTCTCTGTTCACACGTATCTCCACAGACAGGCCTTCCTTCCTGACCACTCCGTCTAAAATAGCATCACCCCCATCCCTCTCATCCCCTTGCCCAGCTTCATAGCAGGCAGTCCTCCCAGGCACTGGAATGCATATTTATTTGTTTTTTATTATCTGTCTCCCCTGCTGGAATGTAAACTCCATAAGTCTGTTTTATTCACTGTTGAATCCCTAGTAGCGAGAGTGCCCAACACTTGGTGAAACTCAATAAATATTTATTAAATGGGTGCATGCCTCTGTGTTGGTTAGGTGTCACCACAAAGCTTTGTGTCAGAAACAACCACATAATCTTGGCGGCATTTGGCAGTAAGCATGTATTGAGCTCAAACATCTGGGGTTAATTGGGGCTCAGCAGATCTAGGTCGGGCTTGACTAGGGTGGGTTAGCTTTATTCCACGTGTCTCTCTTCCTCGTCCTGGGCCCAGCCAGCTGGCCTGGCCGTGTTCTTGTGGAGATGGCACGAGTGAAAAAGGGGGGGCTTTAACTGCACAAGTGCTTTTCAAGCCTCTACCTGTGCCTTATCTGCTAACAACCCATGGCCAAACAAGACCTTGGCTGAGCCCAGAGTCAGGCAGGCATAGAGGGGTCGAGGGGGGCACACACGATTTGCCGGAAGGCACAGAGCACAGGGTGTGGGTGTGTAACCGTGTCACTGAGGAGGGCATGGAGAATTGGGGCAATAAACTGATATCCCATAGAATTAAAACTCTGCTTCCGGATTTTGTAATTTCTTGAATGGCTGCCTTTCTACTCATCGGAGTGGGGTTTCAGGGTGCCTACGTGTGCAGTCACTCCCCCGAGCCTCTGCCCTTTCATGAGGGTTTCAGCTTTTCAAACCCCAGGGCTGTTGGTAGTGTGGCATCAGTTTGATGTGTGGGCCTGTGCTTTTAATTGACCTCCCGGTTTTCCTTCACTTTAGGGACAGCCGGTCTGGCCGGGGATGTGATCGCAACCAAAATCGTCGAGCTGTCCAAAAAGAACCGGGCGCTGATGGCAGAGTCAGAGGGTGCGAAAACCAGAGCGAAGCAGCTGAACAATCGCATCCGGGAGCTGGAGCGGGAAGTGAGGGGCCTTGTTCACTGCCGCCTCTGGAGGGGACTCCCAGGACCCTGGGCCACTCCTCCAGAGAGGGAGCCACACTTAGATGCTTTGGGTCCCTCTGAAGGGCTTGTGGGTCAATGTTCGCTAAGAGTTCCTCAGTCTTTGTCACGTCCTGAGAGGGGAAAGTGTGTCAGGAAGCAAGGGGGGCACAGGGCACAGGGAGGCAGCCGGCATGGCGGTTAGGATGCCGACCCGGAGCCTGACCACCTAGAGGTGAATCTTAGCTCCAAAGCTGCCTTACTTTGTGACATTGAGCAGGCTATAAACTCACTGTGTCACATGACAGTAATAAGAGTACTCACCCTAAGGTTTTCTGAAGATTAAGTGTAAAATGCTTTGACCAGTGCCTGGCAGGTAGCAAGTACTAGATAAATGTCTGTTAAACGAATTAACAGGGAACCTTGTGCCAGGGCACTCTAGCAGTTGGTCTCACTTTTGCCCATCTTCCTCTTTCTGCTGCCCCCTGCCCTCCCACAGCTAGTCACAGACCCCTCCAGTCTTGCAAGGACACAGCCCAAGCAGTTCATGGTCCCTTAGGAGCTGCAATGGAACCCATATGCTAGAGAAAACCTACGTAGCTTCCTTATATGGCTGAAGAAGCTGGAGCTTAAAGAGGTTAGGGGGCTTTCTCAAGTCATACAGCACGTGGTGGTGCTGCATCGCAAATCCAATTCTGTTGCCCCCCGAAATTCTCCTCAGTTGTTGTGGTAAGGCATTGAATGAGAGCTTCTTTATTCTATAACAATTTGTTTGAGATCCATCTCAGGCTCTGTGCCAGGCCCCGTGGGGGAAGCAAAATAGGCATGGGCCTTGCCTCCTCAGAGACAGACCCAGCCCCGAGGGCCTCGTAGAGGAGTAGGTACACACAGTGGGTCCATGGAGGATAGGAAGGGGCCACACTGGGAAAGGGGGCATGGGCCCCCATGCAGAGGGCCCAGCAGATACCAAGACTCTGAGTGGGGAAGAAAGTCTGGGAGGAAACCCATGTGGCCAAGAGTGAAGCAAGATGAGGTCAGAGACCACACCCCCAGCCTTGCCAGACACAGTCCGGTGTTCGTGTGAACAACTGGGAAAGCACTGAAGGGTTAGTTGACTGTATGCAGTGCTGGGCTTGGCTACAGGCCATGAGCCCATGTGGCAGGTTTCTTTGCGTCTCTGACCCTGTCTCCTCGTCAGTCACATTAAGTCCATAGTCCCTTTATGGTACGCCTCCCAGACTGTGGACAGAACTCTGGGATACAGACCACGGCTGCAGTATTATTATGTGTTAAGCTGTTAGTGAATCCTGGTGCTACTCTAGTGTGTAGTTGGGCAGTGAGGCCGACAATCAATTAAACCCTCTCTCATCACAGCAGTTTGTAGAGGAGAGTTCTTCCATTAATGGTCCTAAAGTGAGCTGAAAGGTGAACCACACACCCGTGGCGGCACCAGGGCACTGCACTCAGGCACAGCAGTTGCCAAGCAGAATCCAATATTAAGTGCGAGATTTACTTTTCAGCTGCAGGCGGCCCAGGCCAGGCTACCAGCCAAGGCGGCCACCGACGTGGGAGCCAAGGCGCCGAGGGCTCAGATGGGAGACAGAGCCTTGGTATGAATTCTCTTCTGTGCTGGGGAGTCTGGGAGGCAGCCGTGGGCCTGGGTCTCCCGTCCTCTATGTGAGTATAGGCGCCTGTGTCCAGGGTCCACCTCCGTTGCTGAGCCAGTGCCCACCATTGTAGCATCCTCAGAGCAGCCATCAGGGAATGAAGTCCATGGCCTGAGGCCAAGAATGCCCCAGTGGAGGCCAGGTCTAATTCTGATTCAGTCCCTAGAGAGAAAGAACAGGAGGGGTCTGAGGACCCTGGAACCCTAGAATTTGGGGACCAGCAACGAAGGCCTTGTCCAACTGGCCTCCCACTCTCAGCCCAGCTGTGTCCTCTACAGCATTCTCACTGGGGAGACATCCAGCCTCTATCTTACCCCAGGGACAGGGAGCTCACTAGTGCCCAGCCCTGTGTGTTGGTGGGGGGGACATTTCATATTGTGAGAAGCCTTCCCTTTGTACAAAGTAAAAGTGACTATTGGGAATGGCGGCTTGTCCCTCAGATTCCATTTTGCTCAACCAGTGTGTAGGGCATGAAACCCAAGAAACAGAAATTGCAGGCCCATGAAAGGAAGGCAGTCTGACCCTGTGGGTTACCAGGGGGGAGCATGGAGCCCAAGGCAGATAATAAATAGCATCAGAGTCTCAAGAACAACCCAGGAGGCCTCTCCAGGGGTTTTTCTTGGGAAGCCAGACCAGTTGGAGATACAGGGAGCCAAGCCTTAGGACTCCCTGTTCAGTGTTCCTTTTCTAGTGTCACCTCCCTTTTGCCTACAATGCAGAGTAAAGCCACCTCATGCCTTTCTTGAGGAGAATTAAGCCCTCAGTGTATAGTGATAGGGCCCTAGGTTCCAGGAGTAGAACCTAGTAGAGTGAAGGCTAGTCTTGTATAAACCTGTCTCATTGGTGGGAGGGCTCTGCCCTTGGCAGGGGCTGTGCTTATAGGGCCTTTCCTGGCCCCAAGGGACACTGTTCAGCTGCTCCTGCTTTATCCAGAACACTGAGCACTTCCACGTCCCTGACTAGTCTGCCACTGATGAAGGACTGCTTGATTGGTCACTTGTTGAGCCCTGTGACTCAGGGAATCAAAGATACGGCCTCTGTCCACAGGGGAGCCCAAGAGGGGAGATGAGCAGCCATATTGAAGGAAGGAGGGGCACAGGGCCTTCAGAAAGAGTCCCAGGGGCTCAGAGTTCACAAAGAGAGCACACCATGCGAGGCAGCTAGGAGGTGGGCTGGAGGAAAGTTCCTGAGGTGGGCCTTGCTGGAGAAGGAGGATGGAGGAGGGCCTTCCAGCAGGAGCTGTGCAATCCGAGGCTGAGAGTCTGAGAACCTGTTCTGTTTGCTGGCTGGGTGTTGGCTGGACAACGTCTGGCTGCAGCCCACAGCCCGAGAGGGGAAAGGGGAATGTCAGCCAAACAAGGCTAGCATGGGGTCACCCACGGAGGGAGGCCTTGACTGGCAGCTGGAGCAGGAATTTCAGCTTTGCTCCGTGGCCGAGGGGAGCCTTGTGGGCTTCTGATACAAGAGTGGGTGGTGGGCCACAAGCCTCAGCTCAGCAGTAGCCTGTGCTTTCCAGGGTACCTCTGATCAGAGAGACGACAAAAGCAACACCCCCCTCACTGGACTGTTTGGGGCAGCCCCAGCCTGAACCACACTCCAGAGGCCTGCATGCTCACTCCCCATTCTGGCCCCCGTGTGCCAAAGCACATTCCAGAGTGGAGCTGAATGCCTTGTCTCCACTTGGCACAGTCAGCATGGGGCTTCAAGGGGCTGTGCCGTGAGCAACATTGGCATTGTCTGTGCCCCTCAGACTACATTTCAGTTATTCCCTCAAAGAAAATAGCCCAGGGAATGGGAGGCTTATACCCATACTCAAGTCCCCCACAAAGCCTGTGGAATTTCACTCTGGGCTGAAGTAGCCCTGAAATGGCAGGAGGCGGGGGTGCAGCTGTCCAGGAGGAGAGGGCTGGGAGGCTTGGCAGAGCAGAGGGGTGAAGGCTGTTATGCATGCGGGCCCAGCCCTCACTAGGACACTATCTAGTTCTCAGCCCCCTTTGCCAGCTGCCCCCTCAAGCCAGGCTAGGCCCCCAGCCCTCACACTGCTCTCTGTCAGAATCTGCCCCAGAAAGCATCCTTTACGTGCATTATCCTATCGACACTCATGGCATCCTGGAGGCTGGTGTTGTATGGCCCTATTTTACAGATGAGGAAATCAGGCTTGGGGAGGGGTGTCTGTCATTGCCTGGGTTCTAGATCTGGGTCCAGGATGTGTACTCTTTCCATGCTCTGAGCAGGGTCACAGCCATCACGTGGGACACTCATAAATAGAGCTCCTGCACCACCACCAGGGCCAGTGGGGGTCATGGCATCCAAGACCTGACAGGCAGGGGTCACTTGCCAGCCTGGGGCAGATGTAAAACAGCACACGAGCAGGGAGAAGGATGGCAAGTAGCCAGACAGGGGGAAGGACACACACACACACACACACACACACACACACACACACACACAATTTTTTTAAAGATACGTTTGCGTTCTGTGTAAGTTCCCGGTTTATTCTCTGTTCACATTTGTTACTCTGTTTAGCCTCATGGTGGAGCTGCGAAGAAGCAGGACAAAGAAGTATTTTTATACCCGTTCCACAAACGAGGAAACCAGATGAGGCCAGACTTCTCGGGCTGTGTGTCCAATTCCTGTTTCCTTCACCAGTGGTTTTCACCTGGGCTGTCCAGAACTTCTGGGGTCCAGGGAACCTCCCAGACCCAACCTGCGTGGCTCTGCCTTCCATGCTAGTGTTCACAGGAGGTTTTGTGTGTGGCTGCTGAGGAAAGAGCAGAAGTCCACTGCAGCCCCCGCCCTGCTTCCCAGAAGTCCAGCTCACCTGGTCTTTGGGGCAAGAGCAGATGGTCTTGGCATCACTGCCCGATGGGACTTTCAGCCCACTGGTGATGCGTGGGCGCCAGAAACAGCTTCAAGTGGGAGAATCAGCTAGTGCAGGGGAGGGACCAGGCTTCTTCTAATCTGACTTGTGTCAAACCCAGTCGGCTTTGTGCCCTTGAGCAAGTTACTCCCCCTCTCTGGGCCTCATTTTCACTACTTATGGAAGGGGTTTGGATGGGCTGACCATGGAATCCCTTTAATGCCAAACTTTTTTGAGTCTCAGAAACTTATACTGAAGACAGAGAAATGGGCAGCGCATTTTTTTAATAATTTTTTTTAATGTTTATTTGTTTTTGAGAGAGAGAGAGAGAAATAGTGCAAGCCAGGGAGGGGCAGAGAGAGAGAGGGAGACACAGAATCTGAAGCAGGCTCCAGCCTCCGAGCTGTCAGCACAGAGCCTGAGGCAGGGCCCGAACCCACAAACCGCGAGATCATGACCTGGGCCGAAGTGGGCACTCAACCGACTGAGCCACCCAGGTGCCCCTGGGCAGCACATTTGAGAAAAATTTGCATCCAAATGGTTTAAATCAAACATTACTAAAAAAAAATAAATAAAAGACATTGCTGAGAGTTCCAGCAGGCAGTTTTCATGGTTGCTGCAGTTCTGCAAGCCACAGAAATGGAGTCTTTGGGGGTCAAACTGGGTCCTTATTTCTATTTAGTGAGTTCATTGCCAGGAAAGGGAGCCCCAGGCCCAAGCTGATGGTTCCAGGGGAAGGAGGCCCCGAGTTAGGATGGTCACCATCCCCCTGCCAAGTTGAGGTTGCCTTCTGTGCATGAACTAGTCCCCTCTTTATTCTGAGTGGAGACGGTTTAGCTGCAATGCCAGTCTTTGGAGCACAGCAGAGAGTGCCCACACCTAGGGGGTGTCTGGGAGGTGTGCGGCCTGCGGGCTTCCTCCAGGGGCTCCCCCTTCTGTGGTCACTGCCTGTGTCCGTGGACGTGCAGTACTCTGAGCAAAGGGCTTGGCGCCCAGGGTTGGGTTGCCAGGATTCACGTCCACGCTCCACCTTCCCCAACCGGGTCTCCCCAGCCACTTCAGCATCCTCTGCCTGTGCACCTGACAATAGAACCTGCCTCACAGGGGTGCACGGGGATTACATGAGTTGCTCCATGTTGAGCACCCAGCACGGTGCCTGGCACACACCTGGCTGAATGGAGGCTATGATTATTGCTACTATTAGGCAACAAGTGACTACTCTCTCCTCTGTCCTTCCCAACTAGCCAGAGACCCCAGAGGTGAAGGTCTTGCAGGACAGGCTGGCAGCCACAAACCTGAAGATGAGTGAACTCCGCAACCAGATCCAGTCGGTGAAGCAAGAGCTCCGGATGGCCCAGAAGGTATTTCAGAGCCAGCAGTCAGGTCTTCCTGTATGGCTGGGATTGGGAAGAGCATGGCCAGGACAATGGGTTCCATTCAGGGGCAGCAAGTGCTTGGCCCCATGAGCATCATGCTGCTTGCTCTGGGTCAGGTTCCAGGTCCAGTAACTTCCTTCTGTCGGCCCTTGATATTGACCATTGGTGAGTGGGGTTGCTGGCTGCCTGAGGGGCCCTCGTGGTGCCCTCGTGGTGCTCTCCCAGCCCTGGACAGAGAAGGACAGTGCCTTCTACCCAGGGAAAGTGCTACAGACTTTCCTTATGCTACGTGCACCCTAGTAGATCCCGGGTCTCTCCTTAATAAGCCACCTTGGACTTGGAAGCCTGCCAAGACTTGCCTCCTGCCCTCTGCTGTCTGTGATATTAGAATATGAATAGGTTGTTTGTGTATTAAAGGCCCCTTTCAAAGAAAAATACTTAGACTTGGGATGCAGGCCCAGCTGGTTCATTATTTATTTTTATTTACATAGTGAATTCTCTGGCATTTGTCTTCTCTGCTGGAACCACTCAGACTAGCCAAGATTTCCAAAACAGTGTTCTATTGTGGAAACAAGCGCCGGAGACCGGGTGCGCTAGATTGGGTTCCCGTGACAGGCTTCAGAGGGGCTCTGGGCACCAGCTGGAGTGTTTTGTGTCCACCTCAAAGCCTTGAGGTAGGGCCTGCACACCACCGTTCAACAGCTACAATGTTGGGCCCTTCTGGAACCAAACACCCCCAACTGATGTTCGGTAGCCCTCCTCCTTGCTGTGCTCAGACACGGCCCCTCGTCGGTGGCTTCTTACAGAGGTCAAGGCCCTGTGGCCATGTACTTCCTGTATCTATGCAGAATGATCTCAGTTTTCAGTGACAGGTGAACAAATTGAGGAAGCAGATTTTGGTCAACTTTGCAGTTCACTCATCCCGGAATATGTCAAGAGCAGAGAGGGCCGCCTCTGGGCATTGTTGGCAGTCCCTTGTCGGCTGTAAGCATCACCAGGAAATGCTGGGGCTGGTGGGATTCCTGCTTTCCCAGGGACAGCGGCTCTGAGAACATGGCCAGCTGGCCCGCGAGGCAGGAGGAAGGTGTGTAGGCGGGGGCCAGGCCCTCTGGGAGCCCCATGCACCCTGCACTGCTTCTTAGTAGGGCAGCAGTATTAGGGCTCTTGTGGGGCCCTCTCTCCTGGCCTCACTCGAAGGGCCTGCTGTTTTCAGGTTTTGACCAGTGAGGTTGGGGAAGATGTGAATGTTCAGCAGCTCCTGTCCTCTCCTGGGACCTGGAGGGGTCGGGCTCAACAAATTCTCGTTCTGCAAAGCAAGGTGAGTGCGCTTCCTCTGGGCCCGAACAGAGGGCTCAAAATGCCCCAGAAAGGCTGACGCCGACCCACATTAGAGGCACAGAACCCTAAAAAGTCCTTGAGGCACTACAGAGCATGCTTGCAGGGCTGCGTCGTCTTCCATTCGTCCCCACCAGCCTGATTTTAATTTGTTATTTAACGAACAGGCATTTATATAACACTTACCATGTGCCAGGCACTGGCGCTTAACAAATGCCAAAACCTTTGATTTATTTTACCCTAGGCATATTTTCTTCCCTAGTTCATGTAAATTTGCGTGACTGTTATCCTTGCAGGCTTTTTCCAGTTTTGTCCAGATGCTTGAGGGCTTTTGAAAGTTTCAGTTACCCGGTAGACTTAGCCTTACCCCCCTCTTTATGTTCTAAATATTTCGGAGCATCTCTGGAGGCTAAGAGCTGTGGCTCCAGAGCCAGGCTGGCTTGGCTTCAAATCCCAGCTCTTGAGCCACCGGCTGTAATGGCCTTGGGCAAGTTCATTCTTGTCTCTGTGCCTCAGTTTCCTCCTCTGTATCCTGTGGATAAGGATAGGAGCCACCCCACAGGCTTGTTGGGAGGACTGAATGAGTCTATATGTGTAAAATGACCAACGCAGTGCCTGGCATGGAGGAAACACTGTACAAAGGTTAGCTGTGGCTATTTTCCTTTTTTGCCTTCAAACCAAAAAACACAGGAGTAGGTGTATAACTTCTACTATTTGCCAAGCACATGGCCTGCATCCCCAGGGACTTTCAAGTTCACAGTTCCTGGGTGGCTTTTGTCCTCAGGGCCTCATGGGGATCCTTGAAGCCAATACGAAGGTGCGGAAAGTCTCCAAAACACTGTAATTAATGACCAATGCGTGGCCTTGGGGTTCAAAAGACCCCAGTTTGAGTCTGCCTTCAGTTGCTGGTCTATAGGTTCAGTGACCTTGGGTAAATCACTTCTTCGCTCTGGGCCTCTGTCTCCTCACCTGTAAAACGGACGGTGTTGTGGATTAAATGAAATAACATTTGGAAAGCACCCAGCACAGTGCCTGGCCATAATAAGCACTCAGCACGTTTGTCGTTACCATTGTTAAGCTGCATAAATAAACGATTAAAAGTTTCATACTGTGTTCTCTAATGCTTAACTGGAATTACCACACATTGCCACACGAGGGCGCTGATGTGTGCTTCCAAAAGCGTGCTGTGGAATCCTAGTCAATTTTGCCCCAGCATAGGTTTACCCAACTGTGTTCCATCATTTATGTATCAACGTGGAAAGCAGGGTTAGAAGGACCCTAGGCATTATTCACTTCAACTCCAGTGCAACAAAGCCATCATTCTGTGGGGTGACCTCTACCCGCCACTGGCCAAGAGCCTATGAGCGCTGGACTGTGAGCTGTGGCCCACCCGGGCCAACTTGGGATTTCTCAATGTTGCCTAATCCTAAAAATCACCCATAGCAGGTGATTAAAATGCAGGTCCCCAGGTCCTTTCCCTGGAGTTCTGACTTGTTGGTCTGGAGTAGGCCCTAAGATTTGTCATTCTAAGGAGCATCTTAGGGGTTCCCAGGCTCAGACAAGTTCAGGATACTGAATCCTTATAACTTTATACGGGGTGTACCCTTAGGCCCATTTCACAGATGAGGGACGCGAGATTCAGAGAAGTTAAGCAAGCTGTGTACATTCACACAGTTAGTGAGGATCTGAGCTGGTCTCTCAGCTTTTAAACGCCGTCCTCCCTCTGCAACATCTCCTGCAAGTGGCCAGGAACCCGTGGCCTCCCAAGTCTTGGGTGACCTGTCTGTTAGAGAGTTCTTCCTTGTACTGAGATCCTCCAACCTCTCTCTCCAAGGTTCCTGGAGCCACTCAGCTGCTTCTTGGTCTCAAATAGCCTCTAAGGGATGGAGTGATTTTTCTCATTGTCCAACTAAATCCCCCTCGCGTCCTCCCCTGTTTTGCTCAAGATGCTGCCTCAGGTTCCTCCCCCACCTCAGTGCCCCTCATATGGGGTTTCTGTGTCCATCAGACCCTCCCCTAGTGGGATTTCCTGTTGCACCGCAGGACAGCCCCTGAGTGGTTGAGTCTGTGGGTGCAGACCCACTGTGGAATGACTAGTTTACCGCTCTCAGGTTCGTGAGCTTGAGAAGCAGTTGGGACAGACCCGGAGCCAGTCTGCAGGAACATCCAGTGATGAGCCGTCTGTCTATCCAGACCCAAGGAAGCTGTCTGCACAGGAGAAAAACCTGCTGAGGATCCGCAGCCTGGAAAGGGAAAAACAGGAGGGCTGGGAGGTAATGATGTCCAGGGAGGAGGTTAGTCGGGCACGTGGCACCGGGAGAACATAGCCACCTCTGCAGGGCTCTGAGGCCCATGCGTTCATGAATTCTGAGTCACCCCTTACAGGCAGGAGACACCTGGGGTTTGGGGCACCTTAGTGCATGTTCCTCACATCCTGTCAATCCAGCTTGACACCCTCAGCCCATTTCATGAGCTTTAGGTGGCCCCATCCTGGCTGTTCTGGAGATGTCAGACCTGAAATTGTCACTGTAAAATGAGAGGAGAATGTCACGGCCCAGAGTGACGACCCAGGGACAGCATCAGGTGGGGCTCAGCGGAGGAGAGCTCCAAGCTGTGGGGAGGCAGGCAAGCTGGGACCAGCACCACACGCATCTCACTGGCTGTGCTGGGAGTGGCAGAAGCCAAACTCTGTCAGGCTTATGCGACAAAGAATGTATTGGCCCATGTAGATGAACAGTCTAGAGGTGGTCTAGCTTCAGGCACAGATGGATCCGGGGATCTGGGGACTTGGTCTTAACACCACTTTTTCCAGACAAGCTTCATTCTCTCCTGTGGGGACTCCTGGTAGTCCCAGTTTCTATCTTCCAGCCCAGCCCCCACAAACAAAGGGCTTCTCCTCCCCAGTAGTTCCAACAAAGTCCCAGAATTAAATGTCACTCGGCTAGCTTAGGCCATGTCCCCATCCCCGAGCCAGTCACGGCAGTTATGGTACGGGATGCTTTGACCGGCCAGCTTCAGATAGATCCCCTCCCCTGGGTCTGAGAGATGAGTCAGCCTCTCAAAAGTGGGCGTGAAAGTGGCGAGCGGGGCTTTCTCAAAGTAAGTAGAGGAAGGAGCAGGTGCTGGGAGGCTGGGCACGCCCACTCCTCGGCACTGGCCATGGGCTTCTTAACAGTGAGGCCTTACCTTTCCATCAGGAGACTTCCATTTATGAGTGCCAACTCTGGGCTAGGCCCTGTGCTAGGAACGTTGTGACCATCGCTACGTCATACCCCCAGCGTCCTAGATCATCAGGTGTGAGGAGGGAACAGTGGGACTGGAGAAGCAGGCAGGGCCAGGTCCTCCCGGACCTTGTGTGCCGGCCGGGGGGTTAGGCTTTTGTCTTGAAGGAGGTGGAAAACCACCAGAGGGTTTTAAGTTGTGGAGGGACACAGATTGCTATGCATTTGGGGAAGGTCACGTGGTCAGGTATAGGGGGCTAGGTTGGAGGAGGTATGGGAGGCAGAAGCAATAATCCACTTGAGACATGACTGAGGACCTGAGCCAAGGCAGTAAGACTATAGCCAAAGACCAGACAACCTGCAATATTTGAGGGTCGACTTCACAGGGCTCAGTGACGGGATGGGGGTGGGAAGCAGAAGGGTCGTGAAGGACTTCCAGTGAATGTCACAGGTGGGTAGAGGAGACAGGGAGGAGATTCAAGGGAGATGGGGAGCTGAGATTTGAAAATGTTGGGTTGGAGGTACACCTAGCTCAGACTTACACATTCACCCAGAGCAGAGTATGTTATAGTTGTTGAACCAATCACAAGCCATGATGTGGGTAGAAGGAATCTGTTCCCCGTGTGCACTTCCTCTGCCAGATGCCCGCTAAAGGTGAGGGAGCAGAGCAACAGGTGAACAGTGGCTGCCTCCTTGCAAAGATCTGAGGCCTGTCATCTCCTACTATTTGTCATTTCTGTAAATCACATCCACAGGGATCTGAAAACACCTTCCCAGTGATAATTAACCCTCAAGACCAAAGCAGATTATGCCACCTAATGCCCAAACCCTCCTCAGTGTCGCAATCTCGGCTCCTGATGGTTTATCTAATCTGGACTCTGTCCCCTCACTCGCTGTGCTCTAGTCACACATGTTCTGCCCCGGGGCCTTTGCTCTTACCCTCATTTCCTCTAGTCTCTGCTCAGACGCCACCTTTTCAGAGAGGCCTTCCTGGACCATGCCATTGTCTCCCCGCCCCCCACCTCTTCCCTTCCCCACTTCAATAAGCACTCGTCACCATTTGACATCTGTCTCCCCAGCTAGGATGTTAGCTCCTCCGGGAGAAAGACTTTGTTTTGTTCTCTGCTGTATCCCCAGCACCTATAGTAATGTTAAATACATAGTAGGCCCGCAGGGAATGTTTGAGAGGGGAGGGGAGGGGAGGGGAGGGGAGGGGAGGGGAGGGGAGGGGAGGGGGGAAACTCCAAAGGCAGGGGCAGCGCTTGAGTTGTCACTTTGTAGCTCATGCGAGCGGGGCGCGGCACCTACTCATCCAGCTCTCGGTGGGGTGAAGCCACTTCAGTTTGAACCCTGGGCTTGGTGCTGTTCACTAAAGCATGGCTTTTCTCTTTCCTCAGCTCAAGCAGGGAGTGAGAGGCGGGGGCAGCCAGGCTCTCTGGAAGACACAGCCAGAGCTGGCGAGTGTTTCCTCTCCTGTCTGACCCAGGCAGAGCCAGGGCAGCTGCCTGGACACCTGTGTTCTCGGGCTGACGGAGGAGTGCTGTCACCCACTAGTGACATCTGTCACGCACCAGGGCGAGGGCAGGAGGCTCTGGGCCCACCTGACACCCCCGAGAGGCGAGGGCTGGGGGCCAGGGCACCGGCTCTGGGCCTCACCTGTGAGCGAGAGCCGGGGACCAGATGTGGCCGAGGTCCCATTCAGCCCCACTGCCCACGACTGTACTTCCTGATTACAGAAACTTGTGGGGGAGCGGGATGGCCTCCAGAGAGAGCTTGAAGAACTGAAAAAGAAGTTTGAGGGCATGAGGTCCCGGAACAAGGTGCTATCAAGCGAAGTGAAGACGCTGAGGAGTCAGATGGGGACCCTGGTGGAGAAGGGCAGGCATGACGATGAGCTCATCGACGCCCTCATGGTACGGCCCAGCCTCTCGGGCCCGGCGAGAGCCGGGCCAGGTCCCTCAAACATGGCCCCCACCCTGCCCAGAAACCCATGGCCCAGCCGCAGCCAGAGTGAGCCCTCTCTTGCCCCAGTATGCCACCTGCGTAACCCAGAAGCCCATCGCGCCCCCCCCCCCCCCCACCGTGGGTCCCAGCCCCAAAGCCACGCCCCGGGGACAGGAGCAGCAGAGGCTGCCCGAGCATGTGGACAGGTCGTTTTGCGTGGTGCTGGTGCGGGCTGTGGTGTCTGAGCCGGCCCCAGCCACTGGAGCTGTGGAGCCCAAAGAAGGAGACATGGACAGGGAGGAAGGAGATGGCATATTACACCCTGGGTGGTTTTTTCAACGAGGAACAGGAGGGACAACTGAGCGGGAGGCCAAGAAACTCTTATCCATGTGGCAGCATAGAGCCCCTCCCCTTCTGGGCACCCGGGGTACACGTGGTTCATAACGGTGGGCTGCCAAGTCAGCTCCTAGGGTCGTAGATTGTAATCGCATTTCCCACATGGGGAAACTAAGATTCCAGTTAGCAAAGTCTTCTGGGACTATATGCCTGAGTGCAAACCAGGTTGGTCTGACCATAAAGCCTTCCTTGATTAGCAAGGCCGCACTGCTTTCCTGACTCTAGCCTGGTCTTTTCTCTCTGGGACCGAGGCACCAGAGGTGTTGGTCTCTTGGCTCCCACGTTGTGCCCCAGGCCCCTGAGGTGGTCATGCCTGGCTTGGCCGGGGTGCGTGGGGGCACAGGTGCTGCTTAGGCACCACCCTCGTCCATAATAACTTCACCAGGTGGGTGGTAGGTGGAGCACAGAAGACCTGAGCTCTAGGCCCGCATCTGTGGACACTTTGCTGTGTGACCCTGGGTCAGTTGCACCTCCTCTCTGAGCCTCAGCTCCCAGTTTTTAAATAAGGGGTAGAGCTGGATGTCCTCTGAGGTCCCTGTGTGCCACCATAGGTTACTGCAGATGGCATGAGGAAAGCTGCAGACAAGCCCCAGCCCTGCCGTTCAGAGCAGTGTGCCCTTGGGCTCTCTGGGCCTCAGTTTCCTCCACTCTGAGTTGAGGACAGCGGCCCCTTTCCCCATTCCCAATCACTGACCTGTCCTTTCTGATGGCCTTCGGGTGAAGCCCCCACACTAGTAGTCTCCTGGGAGCCTCTGCAGGGGACGGGCCCTTGGTCAGGTGTCGAGGGATCCCCGGCGAGGGGTGCAGGTACTACCTTCAAGGTCATCTCCCAGCAGGGGGATAGGGTTTCTTTTTACCCAAGTATCTCCCGCACTGGCTGAGGGGCCACCCTCCGAGCTGCTTTCTGTTGTCCTGAGAGCCCCTTGGATGTCCTTGGCCCAATCTCAGAGAAGGAAGTTGAGGACAGGAAAAGGCCATGGTTCCCACCTGCCTGGTTGAGCCCCGCTGAAGGCAAGCAAGGAAGGTGCCTTTCCTGTTTCTCAAGGGAACAGGGAGCATCCCACTATCAGGTTCCTGCAGGAGCAGGGAATGGATGGGGGGGGGGGGGGGCGGTCTTCCCTGCACGCCTTGCCCAGGGCTCATGGCTAACCCCGTCTGTCATCTTCCCTCCTGCTTGGCCCCCCCAGGACCAGCTGAAGCAGCTGCAGGAGATCCTGGGCAGCCTGAGTCTGCAGGAGGAAAAGACACGGGCGTCCCAGCTCCGCCTGGACCAGCAGGTCAACAGTGAGGCTCAGCGGAGCAGCAGCCTCGTTGCCCAGCTGCGGGCCATGGTGGCCGAGAGGGAGGCCAAGGTGCAGCAGCTGGAGCTGGAGATCGGGCAACTGGGCGTGCAGGTGAGCAGGGCGCTGGCCTGCCTCGGCCCGCCGTCCATTTCCAAGCCCTGGCAAGTCCATCCACCATCCAGAGAAAGCTCAGCAACTGCCGCGCTCCACCTGCCTTTCCTCAGGCCTCGCCATGCCCTACCTGGCTCCACTTTGGCCCTCTGCTTCCCTCTGGCTTCCCACCCATCCCCACACACCTTTCCTCTCCTTCCTCTGATGGTCTGCCTTCTCTGCATAAAACCTGTCTGGGGCTCCGCGTCCCCCTTGGCCTCACTCGATCCTCCAAGGTCCAGGCTCCTCCCAGCTCCCCCTCCCCCTCCCCACCTGTGGCCTTCACCCTCATGATCCAGGATGGCGGCTACAGTGCCAGGCTTTACATTCCCATTCCAGGCAGCAGGATGGCAGAAAGGAAGCCACTCTCCATCCAACTTGCGAGGCCCCACGTGATAAGCAGCTATTGCTGCTACCCCCCTCCTGCATCTTCTCTTTTTTAAAAAAATTTTTTTAACGTTTATTTATTGTTGAGAGAGAGAAAGACACAGAGGATGAGCAGGGGAGGGGCAGAGAGAGGGAGACACAGAATCCAAAGCACCTTCCAGACTCTGAGCTGTCAGCACAGAGCCTGACGTGGGGCTCGAACTCGCGGACCGTGAGATCATGACCTGAGCCGAAGTCTGACGCTTAACAGACTGAGCCACCCAGGCACCCCCTGAATCTTCTCTTCACCCTTCCCTTCCCTCACACTCTGGCCGTGTGGCCACCGTTTAGCTCCTTACATGGCCCTGCTTTGTCCCCATTCCAGGCTTGTGCACATGCCTGAAGCATATGTCTTCCCTTTCCTCCCCCACTACCACTGCCTGTTCAGTGGTCCCCGGCCTTTAGGCCCTACCCAGTCATGAGCTTCTCCAGGGAGCCCCAAGGCCCACATTCTGTGTCCCATGCCCTTCCTGGGCACTCTCCCAACTCCCCGGTCACCCCCAGGCCAAACCTTTGTCACCCTATGTGATCATCTTCCTGTTTCCCCCTCTAAACTCCTCCTGAGGGGGCACACGCCATGGTGCCTCCTTGCCTGGCACAAGACTGAGCCCCCAGTGTGCTCAAAAGCACTTAATGCTTGTCTAATGAGGGGGTTCCTAAGAGTTGTACCTTGGTGGGTGCCTTGCTGGCACAGCCTGGGCTGCTAGGGGTCAGGCACCGTGGAACCGTGGACTGTCTGTGACTCCTTCCTGTGGTGGTGGTGCTCAGAGGAGAGGGGAATTGGTGGCCTCTGGGGAAAAGGATTCCATGACAGGCACACAAGTCTCCCCGTGGCAGAGAAGCCTCACAGCAAGGGTGACTGGGACAGCCAAAGGCATGTCACAGAGCAGCCCTGCCTTTCGTTCCCAGGGATCCAGGTCCAATCAAAAGTGTGGGAGCCCACGAGCCCCTCAGCCCCAGCCTGTGTGGTGTTGCCTGGGCTTGGTGGTTTGTCTCACAGCTGTCCATCCGCAGAGGCCAGGGTGGCCTGGGACCTCAGAAGTGGCTGTGGTAGAAAATGTTGCAGCCCCTGAGGGTGAAGGCAGGGAGCCCAGGGTTGACCAAGGCCTAGGGACAGAGTATGTGTGGCCATGAGTGGGGGCATTGCCTTTCAGTCCTCACCCTGCTTCCCAGTGGGAAGTGAAGTCTCAAGTTGCATGTGGGAACATTCCAGTATTTTCACTCCACCACTGTCCCGCCTCCAGGCACACAACACAGAACCAATTCTTACCTCAGAGGTCATTGGCTAATTGGGAGCCACAAGAGAAGTTGGTGCACACATCTCAGGATGGGCAGGGCTGGGGGACGTGCCAGGTTGTCTGGGACTCACCCCCAACTATCCACCCCTGATGGCCTGACCTCCTGCTGGGGGTCCTCCAGTGCTCCTTCTTCTGGCCTCACCAGCTATCCAGAAGCCCGAGGTGCCAGGGGGAAAGGGGGCCCGGGAAGCCCAGCCTCCCTCCAAGACTTCTGGCCCTTGCTGTGGCCCTGCCACCCTCTATGGCCCCAGGTGTCTGGAAAGTCCAAGCGTCTCCAGCTGACAAAGGCAGCCAGCCTCAGGTCACACATGGCATTCACCCTGTGTGGATGGGGCTGCTCAGAGAGGTGGGCCCACTCAAAGACGTCAGCCTCCGATCTGGCCTGAATCAAAGGCCACGCACTTCCCTTTGGGACCTGAATGTAGAACAGCTTCCTGGCCCGGTCACCACCTCGCTCCATGTAGCTCCCTTTCTGAAGAGAGGCATTATTAGATGTCATTATCATGCAACGAGTGCCTTCGCCAAACAGCCTCCCTTTTCTCTCCTGAAAAGAAGCCTCTTTCATATCCCCTAAAAGCCCCGAACTCAAGCCAAGGCCCCCTCCTGCCTTCTCCAGGCTTCTGAGCCAAAGCGCTGAGCGTCGAACCCATGTCTGTTCCTTGCAGTATCTTCGGAATAAAGGAGTGGGCGAGGGGTCCGGTGGGCCTGAGGTCAACCCTGCCTACACTAAGTTCCTGGAGGACCCGGGCCAGACGAAGTCCCCGGCCTCAGCAGGTGATCACGTTGGCAGGCTTGGATCTTCTCGGTAAGAAAAAAAGTGGGA
This sequence comes from Acinonyx jubatus, assembly GCF_027475565.1. Classification (NCBI taxonomy): domain Eukaryota; kingdom Metazoa; phylum Chordata; class Mammalia; order Carnivora; family Felidae; genus Acinonyx; species Acinonyx jubatus. Next base: position 146,328,690 of record NC_069384.1, read on the forward strand.
TAGAGGGGTTGGTAAGTGAATATTAATTATTCAGAAAAAACGCTGCTTCTGCTGGGAAGCCACGGGTGCAGTTCTGAGATGACTGTGCCATCCGTTGTCCTTCCAATCTGTGGGCCTCTCCTATTCCATTAGCCCTGCGTCTGCAGGGAGGAGCCGGTTAGGCTCCAGGTATTATTCCTGCGAGAACGTGTGGTTGCAGCTCCCTGTAATATCCTCTCTGATCTGGCCTTGAAACACACCTGCTTCTAGGATTCTCAAACAGACCTGTGTTGGATTGCTCAAGGCTATGATGTCTCCTGGTTCTGTCTCGTCTTGAGCAAGCAAGAGTTCTGGAAAGAAGGGCAGCAAATCCACAGGACTGCCCCGCCAGGCTTGCTGTGAGGACCAGCACCAGCCACCTCCTCGGGCTCCCCGGATCCCGGCCGGCCCCTGCTCTCCTCCCAGGTGGGGCCCAGCCGGCCTTCCCGTGGTGATGAGCCCCTTTTGCCTTCACACAGCTCGGTGACCAGCCTGGGCCACACGCTGGTGGAATCTGCTCTCACGTGGCCTTCTCTGCCCAGTCCTCATGGGGCCTCAGCCAGGTATGAACCCAGGATCTCAGAGCCCTCACAGTCCTTCCCATCCTTGATTGGTCGGCCAGTTCTGCCATCCCATCATAAGGAGGGGAAACTGAGGCCATGCCAAGTCAAAGGACTCTACCAAGTTTATATAAAGACATGGAGGGTCAGGGAGGCCCAGTGCCTTAACCAAGGTGGTAGAGCAGGTGGCTTCAGAACTTGAGTCTTGGCCTCTGGCTTGCAGTTCAGTGTCCCTTCCTGCTACCACAGGGACTTCCAGGGCCTGGAGCCCAGCTCCTCTCCTTGTCTTCTCTTCCCCACTGAGACTCAGTCTCTAGGGCGAGAATTCCATGTCATACGGGTTACCACTTTAAGTCACTGATATCCCCTCAGCTCTCTGGCCCCTCTTTGTTGTTAGAATCAAGCCTAGTACTTAAATGGCTCCTTTGTTTTCCTGCCAGCTCGCAGACAAATGGTAGCTTTGTCCTGCCTCTGAGCCCTGTCGTGAGCCCTGCCCACTGTCCACTGGAGCCATGCTCCTGGCGTCAGCCCCCATCTCCGCCCCTTAGGCAGGTCAGCTCGGGTTCCGGGCCAGGCCTCTGAGTGGCCCTAGTCCACATTTGACTTGCTCTACGGCTCCGGGCTTTCCTCCTCTCTGAGATGCTGTTTCCTAAGTAGCGCCTGAGACACTTCTAGCCTAACTTTTGGCAGCACAGGGGACCATGGGCCAAGGCCAGCCCTGCAGCGGCCCCACCCATCAGCCTGGAGTCACAAGGGCACTTGGAGGAGAGTGGGCTACTCTGAGTGACAAGATGACTACTTCCAAGTGTGGGAGGCCTCCTGGGGCCACAGGGAGAATGGACAGGCTCCGTCTCTCTGAGGTTTTAGTCACAGTAGTGGGAGTGGAAGAGGGACAAGATGGCCCTCAAGATCCCTTCCAGGCCTGCGTGGCCGTCACCTTTGCGCTCCACAGGGAAGCAGGAGCAGATGTGCTCCTCAGCTGTCCAGACTGCTGACTCTCAAACTTATTTCTTGCACGTTACACAAATATTTACTGAACTCAACCACGTGCAGGCCCTACCCTCATGGAGCACACAGACCTCTTCCCACAGTGACAGGAAGAGGAACGTGTCTATTGGGGCTGGCGTGGTGACCGTGATGGGGTATCTGGGAGGAGGGCAGGGCCCTTTCTCCTGCAGCTCCCTCCTACACACACCCCCTCACAAGAAAATCATGGAGGTGGCTTTGACCAGAGCTTTCTGGACTGCAGTGTGCACACAGATCAGCTGGGCATTTGCCAGGTTAGATGCAGGTTTTGACTTGGCAGGTCTGGATCCACAGGCACTGATTCAGCGACTATATAGTTTGAGCAGCAAAGCCTTAAAGTATATTTAGGAGTCAGAACATGGAAGAGTCTGCAGTCCTCAGGGCCCATCTCATCCAAGCCCCTCAACTTTCAGAGGGAGGACCCAGGCCCAGACAGGGTAAGAGACCTGCCCGAGATCACAGAACAAGTTAGCCCCTGGGCCCGCACCCCCCCAGCCCAGCTCTCCATGTGTCCTGCGTTGCTAGAAAAGCAAACGGAGGATCACCAGGGCCTCGGGGGGAAAGATGGGGGCAAAGCAGAGAGCAGCTTGGGACTCACAAGTGGGCTCTGGGGGGTTGGGCTGCGGGCAGAGTTCACCTTCCATCTGGGCTCCAGCCAGCAGGTGAGGGGCTAGTAGGCAGGCCCAGTGGCCAGGAGGGGAGCAGTGACGGGCTAGATCAGCACTGAAGAAAACTGACCAAGTCACAAAGTGGGCTGGGCTTGAGGCCAAGCCAGGAGATGCAGGAGGGCCGGGACAGGCTGATAGGGAGACAGAGGCTGGGCATGGTGGCCAGACCACTGGCCACACAGGTGCCCAGGACACCCCAGGCCCTCAAGGGCCAAATTCCATAGCAGCCAGCCTAATTCCAGGCCCCTCCAGGGGCTGGATGGACAGAGATACTGATGCAGCTCTAGCCATAGTGAGATCTGGCTGCGCAGCCAGCTAAGTGAGGTCTAGAGACTTCAGCAGGTACAGGAATAGTGGGCTGACAAGAAGCTGGAGGAGGAAGACCATCAGGGCCAGGGTGGATGGGGTTGGCTTCCTTCTCTGTGGCTATCTCTGAGGATCCCTGAATGTTCTTCCAGTCCCTCCTACCATCAGAGGTAAGTGTGTGTCTTCAGATAGCCCCTCAAATGACTTCTGCCCTCTGTACCCACCCTGGTCCCCAGGTCCTCGGACTCCCCAGAACAAAAGGGCTGGCAGGCACAAGTGACAGAGTTCAAGGCCCTCTGGCAGGCTGCTGAGGTGGAGCGCGACCGGCTCACCGAGTTTGTCACTGTCCTACAGAAACGGTAACACATGGCGCCCAGGGACATGCTGCCATGGGCCTATGTGGATGGGGGTGTGGACGGCCTGACACAAGGGCATGTTTCTTAGACAGGGGCCAGGCCTCATCTGTGACTGGGCCCACCTTCCTCGAGAGTTTGGCTCCCACAATGGTGGTCTAGGACATTCCCAGTCATCACTTGTGTGCTCAACTAAGTGCTTCACAGCTTTGGGGCCCTATTGTCATTCTTGTGGTTTGTCCTGTCCTATGTGTATCCAGTGGGACTGCTATGTGCCTGTGGACATGTGGTGGGAGTCTCAGGGGAGAGGCTCTCTGGAGTAGGTAAATCAGTCAGATGAATCTACCAATAATTGAAGTCTCTGATGAACATGGCACCGTACTTGGCACCATTGGGAAATTTGGTGGCAAGACAGAGGCTAGACTGATGTCTGAATTACAGACAGCAAGAGAGCCGCTCATAGATGGGAGGTGAAACTACTCTGGGGAGGAGGGAAGCATGTCACCCAAGGCAGTGGACCAGGTGGTATAGTTTTCTCCAAGGGGTTGTCGACAGACTTCCATTCAGATAAATCAGTGCTCCTTGCTCAAGTGACCCTTTTGGCAAGAATTGCAGGTACTCAGGCCAACACATGGCCCAACCATGTGACCTCCACAGTGGAAAATATAAAGGATAGCACTGACTTCTTACCCTAACAGGGCAGGCAGCCAGGGCTCTTTGGTGACAGACAGTAGAAACCACTTCTGGTAAGTTAAGGGAAAGGCAGATTTTTGGAAGGTGTTGGCAGATTTTAAGGGGCAGGGCAGGAGAGGAGCCCAAGGAGGGCCTTGGGAATCTTGGTCGCAGGACCCCTTGGGTGGTCTCTCCTGGGGCACTGGAACAACACAGGCCCAGTGGCTTCCAGTTCTCATGCCAGCGGGTTGTGGGAGAGATGGTCTAGATGGCCTGGGTTGCTCTCATGTCCATCCCTAAACACAGGCCAGGCACCTTGCTAGAAGGACCTCCAGGTACTCACAGAATGGAGGAGGGGCAGTTTGCCACAGGGAAAAATCGAGTACCATACCAAAGAAGGAGTGAGCGGTGCTGGGAAGTGGTCGATGAATGGCCATTCCCGAAGTAGTGAGAAGTGACTAGCTATAATTGTTTTCTTTTCATGTAGTACATAGAGGAGATACGAATTTCAGATATACTGAGGGATAAGAGAAAAGTCACATTAATTTCTCTTCTGTAATTGAAATATAATGGATAGCACAAGTCTCTAGTCTATCAAATGGAAGAAACATACTCAATTTAGGATTTCTCTCCCATTTCTCTCGAGCTTCACCTGAATTTGGGGGATTTTGTGAACAAAAGTGACTTAGTTATGTATTGCTGTGTAACAAACCATTCCAAAGTTTGTGGCTTCGCACACAATGGTTTATTCTTTCTCGTGGCTCTGTGGGTTACCTAGGTAATTCTGTTCCACATAACGCCAGCCAGGATCACTCATATGACCTTGTTCAGCTGGAAGGTAGACAGAGGTGCCTCAGTTCCCTTTACTGGCCTCTCTTTCCGTGTGGTATTTCATCTGTCAGGGCCTCTCTCCATGCAGAGCTGGGATTAGGGTGAAGTGAGCAAGGTACCCAGAGCACAAAATTTAAGGAGGCACTCACTCTCAGAGTCACGCACGTGTGTTTTTCTCTCAGCTGATACCCCTGACCTTTTTGGGTTCACTCTGCGGCTTTATGTCGTTTTAGGGTGTGAGGGAGCTCTCTGGGGCTCTCTCAGGCCTGTTAGCCAAGACACGTGGCCATTTCTACTCTCGGGCATTGCTGTCTCTCTGGGCTGTAACTAGGAAACAGGGCCCAAGCTCCCTCTGCATTCGTATCCCCTCCAAACTTATTTGGATTTTTCACCCCAAAGTACAGGACCTGCCTTTCTCTGAGATCCCCAGTTCTATTCCTTTCTTTATCTGGAGAGTCTGTTCCGGTCTTGCGGGGGGCGTGCAGGGAGGCAGAGTTTCCCCCTCTCATACACGCCCTATCACTTCTAGCTGCCTCAGGCCCCCTGCAACTCCCCAGTCTTGTGTCCGCATCCTGGAGAAACCACTGTGCTCTGCTTGGGATCCCCTCACCCCCTCACCTGGTGCAGGTAGACTGAAGACAAAAAGAGAGCTGGTCATCTGTTTCCCTTCTCTCAAATCCTGTGTCCAGTGTTCTGTGTCTCTTGACCTGCTGTCCAGTGTCTGAAAACAGTATGTTTCATACGTTTTAGCCATTTTTCTAGCTGTTTACACAATAGGAGGGGCTAGTCGGCTTAGTCTGCCATGATAGAAGTCACTAAATTTGTCTCCTTTTGAAAAGCATATAGTTGGCTTTGTTTTTAAATTCAATCTGTGAATTTGTGTTTGAGGATGTGATTTTAACCCATTTTACTTTTTACAATATTTGGAAATATTTTGATCAGCTAAATTAATAGTTTCTATTTGCCATGATTTTTCTTTGCTCCTTTTTCTCCATTCTCCTCCTTTATATTGGCTGGGTCGAGTTTTATTTCCCTCTCTTCTATACAAGTTTGGAAGTTATATATTCTATCTTCTATTTTAGTGGTCACCTGTACTCTTTTAACATAGAGTTTCAGCAAGTCTAAAGTCAGTAGAATTCTTTATTATCCCTTTGAGCAATAGGATACATTTAAAGTTTTGCTTTGTTTTGTTTTAGTAATCTCTACCCCCAACGCAGAGCAAATCTCTGCTCAAATTCACAATCCTGAAATCAAGAGTTGCTTGCTCTCCCGACTGAGCCAGCCAGGCACCTCGAATAGTTGAGAATGTTTAATTCTGATTCCCTTTTTGTGTCTTCCATGTTACTGGACTCTAACATTTGTCTATTACAGCACATTCTTTTTACAAAATCCTCCAAAATTAACCCTCCAAATTCACCTTTTAAAAAATTAGTCAGTATCCCTTTACTTCGGCCAACGTATTTAAAAATGTCTTCCTTCACTGTTCCTTCTCGCATCTCAATCTCCCCTCTGGGTTCAGTTTCCTTCTTACCAAAGTGCGTCCTTTAGTTCAATAAGACTACGTGGATGGTAAACTCCCTGTGTCTTTATTTACTTTGGAATCTTTATTCTGCCTTTCTCTTGAAGGACAATTTCCCTAGGCATAGAATTCTTGGTAGCTGGAGGCCATGAAAGCCCATTGTCATTGAGCATCCATTGTTGCCAAAAAGAAATCTGCTATCAGTTTGATTGTGGTTCCTTCCTAGTTATATGTCCTTTCTCTCTAGAAGTCTTTTCAGTTATTCTCTTTGTCTTTGGTATTTTGAAGTCTCCCTGTGATGTGTCTAGGTATTGTATTTCGCTTTATTTTTCCTACTTAGGAACTGGTATGCCTTTTCTTTCTGAGGACTTCAGTCTATACATTGCTAAGGACTCACTCCACGTGTTGCCTCTCCCCATTGTTTTAGTTCCTTTCATCTAAAATGCCTCATCGGGAAGCCTGGGTGGCTCAGTGGGTTGAGCAACTGACTCTTGATTTCAGCTCAGGTCTGATCTCAGGGTTCGGTGAGATCGAGCCCCGTGTCAGGCTCCCTGCTGAGCACAGACACTGCTTGGGATTCAGGATTCTCTTTCTCCCTCTCTCTCGGCCCCTCCCCTGCTTGCATATGCTCACTTGCTCTCTCCCTCAAAATAAATAAACTTTAAAAGTAAAATAAGGGGCGCCTGGGTGGCTCAGTCGGTTAAGCGTCCGACCTCAGCTCAGGTCACGATCTCGCGGTCCATGAGTTCGAGCCCCGCGTCGGGCTCTGGGCTGATGGCTCAGAGCCTGGAGTCTGCTTCCGATTCTGTGTCTCCCTCTCTCTCTGCCCTTTCCCCGTTCATGCTCTGTCTCTCTCTGTCTCAAAAATAAACAAATGTTAAAAAAAATAATAATAAATAAAAGTAAAATAAAATAAAATGTCTAGTCAGCCTATGTTAGACCTTCTTTCCTCTGCAACTCTTAAAGTTTCTCAATATTTTGGGCTGATAACTGCATAGTTTCTTCAAATCTGCATTCCATCTCATTAAACCTCTTCAGCTACACTTCATTTGCCATGAAACCTATTTTAATAATTGTAATTTTCATTTCTAGCAGCTCTTTTTTGTGTAAAACCCCCTGTTCTCTTTCTTTTTTTTAAATGTTTGTTTATTTATTTTGAGAGAGAGTGAACAGGGAGAGGGGCAGAGAGAGAGAGAGAGAAAGAAAGAGGGAGAGAGAGAGTCCCAAGCAGACTCCACACTGTCAGCTCAAAGCCTGGCGTGGGGCTCAAACTCACGGACCACAAGATTATGACCCAAGCTGAAATCAGGAGTTGGATGCTCAACCCACTGACTCAGCCATGCACCCCTCCTGTTCTCTTTCTTATATTATTTGTTCTTTCATTAAGATTTCTTGCTTTTCTCCTTGTAATAATATGAAACCTACTTCATCCCTTGAAAGTTACTCTGTCATCTTCATTACTTCTTGGGACCCTAAGTAACGTCTGTTACCTCCCCCTCACAGTGAATTATTTCTCTATGTGTTTTGTATTTTTGTGTTGTTTCTGTAAGCTTTTCTTCAATGCTATTGTTTTTTCCTTCTTGTGGGAATTCTTGGGTTATGAAAGTGCTCCTACAGAATGGTTCTGCTTTTGTTTCTGTGGAGCTTTGGGGGTGTCAGTGGTCTCTGAGTGGTACTTTATTGGTTTAGGATTTCCTGAGCACCTGAAGTGCTGGCCTTGTGGTTCAATTTTCTCATGATCGGTGCTTCCCCACCAACACATTTAAGGCCCAGTAGATTGCAAGCTTCCTTACCACTTCCCCAGCTTACAGATGGATTTTGTCTAAGTCTCTTATTGCAAACAAGGCATTCTTTTGAGGCTTCCAGAATTATACAGGGAGCTTCCTTGCAGCTTGCTGCCTTATAGGAGCCCACATTTACAGCTTCTACACTCAACATTGGCCTCAAAATACCCTGCTTTATGCGGTCCCTGGGTAGCTCAGTCGGTGAAGCATCGGACTCGATCTTGACTCAGGTCGCGATCCTGTCCTGAGTCAGGCTCCACACCGAGTGCAGAGCATGCTTGGGATTCTCTCTCTCCCTCTCTTTCTCTGCCCTTCCCCTGCTCATGCTGTCTCTCTCTCAAAATAAATACATATTTTTTAAACCCTTGCTTTATGTGATTGGAAGTTTTATTAGTTTTCTATTACAAACATATACTTACTTATTGTAAAAAGCCTCCTTTTCCAACCTGCCACTCCCCATTTCTCATAGAAAAGAACTGTCAGAACTTCTAAAATGTTTTCTTTGCACATCCAACAATGTATATGCAAATATATGTGTATACATATGTGCACATATATGCACATACATTTTTATTAAAAGATGGACTCACACTAAACACATCTTTACATTTTTGTTAAGAGTATACCACTGTTAGGTTTCTAAATGTGGAATCATTGGGTCATAGAATGTGTACATTTAGATGTTTACAAATAATGGCAGATTACCGTTTTAAAATGAATTCATTTACATTCCCACCAATGATGTGAACTATCCACCATTTCCCCATAGCGTCACGTCTACAAAGTTTTATCAGTGCATAATGTTTTTGCCAAGCTAATTAAGGAACACTATTATCTCATGGTTGTTTTTATCTACTTTGCTATAACTAAAAGTGGGGATGAGCATATTTTTCACATGTTTCCAGCCTTTCACATGTTCTTTTCTGTTAAATATATATTCATACTATTGCACATTTTTAAAAAGAGTTGTTTATATTTTTTCTTTACATCTGTAAAGAGCTTTTTATGAATTACGTATATAGTATTATGTATGTAATATGTAATATTACATACATTTGTCTCCATAAAGGTCTTGTATCATTTATATTAAATTAGTTCCTGGGCATGGGGACCTCCTCATCTGAGCATCCCCACATTTAAAGTCCTCACGAAAGCAAAATTTTTAACATGAAAACATTCACTAATGACTTGCCTTACTTAACATTGTTCACTTTACGCTGCCATTGGGTCACTTTGGTCAGACTCTTGAAATATAATGAAAATCAATTACAAAGTAAAAAGGCAAATTAACAAAAAATCTGGCATGTCACGAGGTTGATGCCCATGATGTTAGGGAGCTGTTAGAAAGCCATGGCAAACAAGAATCTAGCTGAATTAGCCCAGTAAATGATTAAAGAAGAACAAATCGGTGAGAATGCAGACTGGTCAAAAAAGAATACTCAGAATACCAGTGAGAAGTGTCGAGTAGAAAGTGAAATCTGCAGAGGCCGGAGAAGGAGCAGCCCCAGACCAGGCCACAGGTGGAGGAATGAGAAGGATCTGAGCTTTTGTGTGTGTTTAGAAGAAAAGCTGTGGAGCCTGCTGATAAATCGGAAGCAGAGAGCAGTGAGGAAGAGAGAGAAGGCAAGAATGACGCTCAGGTATTTAGGCCAAGCACCTCTATGGGCGGTGGTGACATTTATCAAGATTCCTCGAGGATGGCACATTTTGGGAGGAGAAACCGAAAGTTCGATCATTCCTAAACGTTGTCAGACTTCATAAAGTGCTTTACCATTTATATGGTGTTTGCTGTTAGTTTCTTATTTCCCCTATCACGAACCTAAACAAAATGCAAACATTACTGAAATACACGGCAGGAAAATGAAAGCCCCTCACCCACGGATGGCAGTCAGTGACTGCTGCAGACCCCTGCTTTCAGCTCACTGGCTGAATTTCGTTAGCACTAGTATCTATTTGGTTTTAAATTTTTAATCTGTTATAAATTTTTTAATTAGATCATATATTATGCATAATCTTCTGCTACTTATTTCACTCAGTAATAAATCTCAGACATCCTCTTCATATCAGCACACATCCTTTTTATGGTTAAGGAGTTTTTTTACTGCGCGAATCCACTATGATTTATTTATCCTTTATTTACATAAATGGCATTATATTGTATATATTCTTGTGGCACTTGTTTTTTTCTTCACCAGTCCTACAGTCTGGAGATCCGTGTTTATACACGTAGCTCTGCCTCCTTCTTTCCTGTTGCCGGAGCAGTGCTGTCCGTTAGAACTTTCTCTGATGCCGGAGGTGTTCTGCAGCTCGGCTGTCCAATGCAGCAGCCGTTAGCCACATGTGGCTCTGATCACTTGAAATGTGGCTAGTGTGACTGAAGAACTGAATTTTTTGTTTCATCTTCACTAATTTCAACTTAAAACAGCTACATGTGGACATGAGGCTGCACTGTGTTGAACAGGACAATCTGTCATATTCCGTCACATTCCGTGGTATGAATATTTGCCACTTGTCCTGTATTCCCCCTGTTGATGGGCCTATAGGTTTTTTTTTTTTTAATTTTTTTGCTCTTGCAAATTAAGTCTCAAGGAACATGCTTGAACAAGTCATGTTAGTAGCTGTATAACTGTGTTATTGTACAGTTTTGTGTTAGCAGTTGTATACTGTTCATAACTGTCACCATTCTGCTCCTTCTTGACTCTTACCACTTCCTCCAACACTGTAAATTTCCAGGCCTCCACTCCGATTTGCATATGTGTATACGACCCTTTGCTTCGGCTAAATTTCAGGAGTGCTGGCCTTCTAGCTGAGCCTTCCATATCACAAAAGTCTGGAATGCCATACCTAGACTCAGGAAAGACCTTAGGCCCAGCCCCAGCGGATTAAACAAATCCTTCAGGTGCAATGGCCGAATAGCAATATCTTCAAGTCCCAAGAACTCAGGATAGACATACAGAACATAATAAGGACTAATAACAATAAATAATAATAAACAGAAAGTAATCACTAACCCCAAGGAAAGCAAAAAATTAAATAAGAAAACATGATCATTACCGTGCCACATGTCTAAATAATCGCTCTAACGTAACCTGTGGTAGACAGGATTTTGTCCCCTATGCCCTTTGCTTGCTGCTGTTGTGCCTGTGACTACTTTATGATATGTGCAAAAGGGACTTTGCAGATGCAATTACAGTTATGGGCCCTAAAATAGGAAGATTATCCTGGATTACCAGGTGGGCCCAATCTAATCACTTGAGCCCTTAAAAGCAGAGAAATTTCTCCAGCTGGGGTCAGTGAGAGAGATGCCGTGGAAGAAGTCAGAGAGAGTCAAAGCATGCTAAGGGGTGTCTGGTTGGCTTTGAAGATGGAGAGGGCCAGGTGGCCTCTGAAACATGAAAATCACTCATCCAACAGCCAATGGGAAACAGGGACCTCAGTCCTTCCATTGGAACTGAATCCCTTCAATAACTGAATGAGCCTGGAAGTGGATTTTCCCCCCAGAACCTCCAGGTAAGAACCCAGGTCAGGCAACACCAGAACCTGGAGCAGAGAAACCAACAGAGCCTGCCAGACCTCTGGCTTACAGAACTGTGAGGTGATAAGTGTGTGTTGCTTTAAGCTGCTAAGTTTGTGGTAATTTGTTACAGCAGCAATGGAAAACTAATACACCACCTACTATTAATTCAGCTGGGAAATGGTAATGTAACTACACTGGGAAGCGGAGGGGTAATTCTGTTTGGTAAGGGCAGAAGGCCAAAATAAAACTAAATTCTCATGTTGCACGACAGGAAATTGAAAGATTATATTGAAACCTTAAAAATAGCAGCGTGGGCATCTGTAGAAATATGGCAGTAAATATTCAGAGAAACAGCTAAAAGTGTTCTAAGTGATTGCTTCTGGAGAGCCGGAAACGGGAGTGGGCAGGAGTGCGAGAGGCTGGCGAGCTTTTCATTTTGAGCCTTGGAGAGAACTATATGGTTTTCAAACGCACGTTCCTCGGTTCCTGCGGTAAAAATAAAGAACCGGTCACAGCACCGCCAGGGCACGATGTGCCTGCCTCTCTGAGGGCCAGAGCAGGTGGGCCGGGGGCTGCCCCTGCCTGCCCCTGCCTGCCCCCGGCGGATGGACGGCAGCCCCTCCTGTCTCATCACCAGGGTGGAGGAGAGCAACAGCAAGCTTCTGGAATCAGAGAAGAAGCTGCAGGAAGAACGGCAACGCAGCGTGGTGCTGGAGCAACACCTGGAGAAGATGCGCCTGGAGCCTGGCAGGACGTCAGTCTGTCAGAGAGCAGCCCCCAGGAGCAAAGCAGGTAGGGGCTGGCCCAGGGCCCCCAGCCCGCAGGGGGTGGCCTTGCCGTTAACGGGAGAGCCCGCCAGCGGCAACCACTTCAGCCCCGTCCAGAAGCATGGGGGAGCGGAGGCCTCCATCGGGGCGGAGCTCAGCCTGCCCGTGCTGTTGGGTGTCTCCTTCCCCAGGCCTCCTCTTCAGAGCCAGGAGCCCCAGAAGGCCATCAGCCCACGTGGCTCTGACCCAGCCCACCCGTGAGCCCTCATAAAAGTGGCAGTGCCTCTGCTAAACGCTCTCAGCTACCACCACCACTGCCTGTTATGGGGTCACCCCCACCCCAGCCCTTAACCCTCTGTCCCCAGCTGACTTTGTTTAGAGTTGGTCATGAGGCGAAGTTGGCCTGCTGAGGAGGCCAGAACAGCAGCAGGGGCTGACCGGGAGAAGAATCCCTCTCTGCTTGCTACAGCAGCAGAGCATAAGCAGGGATGGAGTGGCTTCTCCGCAGGCTTGGGGACCAGGCTTCTCTGTCTTGTGTGCCGTCATGTTCAACATGCGGCTTCCGTGGTCTAAGATGGCCACTTCGGCCTCCCCACCAGCAGCACGAAGGGCAGGAGGGAAGGGACGTCCTGCTCCTTACCTTTTAAGGGCATGGTCCTAAGGTTGCTCGTGTCACTTCTGCCTTCACCCCCTGACCACACCTAGCTGCACAGGGAGATTTTGTTGTCCTAAAGTAAAAGATCTAGTGCTGTAACCCAGTCGTTCTCAAGGTGCCGCCCCTGGACCAGCAGCATCGGCCTCTTGTGAGGCTGTGGCCAGATGGGGGTGCAGGATGCCAGAACGAGAAGCCAAAGAAGGAAGAATCGCTAGTGTGGAGGGCCCAGGCCTGCCTCCCTCGGACGTCCCCATCCCAACCTCCTACAGGCTCTGGAGGGAGGTGCTACCCCCATTGCCCTGTCTCTCGACCCTCCACTACATCCCCCAGCCGTCCCCTAGCAAGGACACTCAGACCTTTGTCCCCAGCCCAGATGAGATGAGGACATTTCAGAAGGATGTGCCAGAAGTGAGGCACAAAGCAGGAGTTGTACCCTTCTCCTTTCTCCAACCAGCAGGGCCCAGGACTCAAGGGGCCTTCCAGGAGCTGCTGAGAATCCAGGCTGGGGAAGGTCCCTGTAACTTACCCTGCTGACTCTCCTGGGCCCTCAGGAACAGGTCCTCTAGGGAGGTGGTATCTCTAGGCTTTGGGCTTACCTCCTGAGCAGCCTAACCAGGGGGTGCTAAGCCACGGCAGGAAAAACCGTTTTGGTTCTGCCCAAATAGCACGGGGCAGCTGCCTGAGAAAAAGTGTTCATGTGGCCTTTGCCACCTGCCGGCCTGTGACATGGGCAGAGCACCACCCCATCTGCAGAATGAGGAGACCTGATGCTGGAATTTGGTCCCTCCACAGCACTTCCACTCCAGCGGGGAAGATGGATACTAACCAAACAAGCCACTAAAAGACATGCTAAGACAGAGGAGGTGATAGGAGGTGCTGAGAGCGGCTGCTTTCCATCAGGGACAGGGGCTAGTGAAGACCTCATGGAAGAGTTGACATCTGAGCAGAGACAATGGCAGGGACGGGGGATGAGCACACAGATACCCGAGGGAAGACAAGGGCAAGGGCACTGTGTGAGAGCTTAGCCGGAGGCTTGAAGGAACAGCAAGTGAGGTCGGAGTACAGCGAGGGGAGGGGAATATGAGGCAAGGTCAAAGAAGTGGCAAGGTACTAAGGAGGTGGTCAGATCACATAGGTCCTGAGGTATGAATGGGAGTTCACCCGGCCTCACAAAGCTCTAGAGGCAAGAACTATCATCCTCATTTTACAGGTGAGAAAACCAGCTCAGAGAGGTTGATGGCTTACCTGAGGCCACACAGCAAGGGGGTGAAAGCCAAGTCTACTGACTCCAGGCGATTTTCCCTGGGCCACACTATCCCTGAGAACCACGCCGCCTCTGAGGGCCTTTTCAGCACTGGTTTTCTGATGCTGTGATTGTGCCCAAATTCCCTACCCATTGGCTTCGATTTCCTTTTCTGAGCATTCTGTGGCCTCTGGCCCTGGCCACACTGGATCCCCTGTAGGCATGTAGGGAGCTGCTGGTCAGGGTTGGCTCTGGAGGTGGGGGTCCAGTGGTGTGAGGGCATCAGAGGCAGTGATGGTCTAGACTCAGGCTCAGTGTGCAGGGCAGATCTCAGTCCCAGCTGCCTTCCAGAAACTTGTGAAGTGCAAAGTTGGAGACAATAACGAGAAGAACCACCCCGCTACAAGGCAAGCAGAATCAGGGCCATAGCAGACAGCACAGCCTGAGTCCAAGGGAACGCAGAGCAGGCATCAGGAGGGCTTCTAGAGGGAGGCAGCCCTCGTGCTGCATCTTAAAAAAACCTTTTTTTTTTTTTTTTAAATTGAGGTATAGTTGACACACAATGTTAGTTTCAGGTGTCCAACATAGTGATTTGACAACTTATATGTTATGCTATGCCTTGTCCTTCATCTTGGAGGAAGTATAATGTTTCAGCAAATGGAAAAGCAGGAAATAGGCAGTGGAGGTGGGGAAGGAGGGGAGAAGGAGAGCATTTACACAGGGCCATGGCGTCATCACAGAAAGTGGCTGCCACTGCCCCACAGGTCTGCCCACCTCCAACACCAGGCACAACCCGAACGGGAGTGAAAGGAAGGACCCCTCCTTCACCCAGCTCTCCAACGTGCCCGTGGAATCACAGATGGAGGAGCTGACCACCAGGTGCTCTCTTGCCCCACCTTCCTGAGGGTGGCATTGTCTGGGTGGAGGTGCTTCGATGGGCGGAAGGATCGTGTCCCTCCCCCTTTGACTTCTGTCTGCCCCGAGGTCGGCCTGCCTGGGTTCTGGGCCTGCGATTCAGCAACTGTCAATCAGAGGGCAGAGAGACCCAGCCATATCCCTGATGACCTCAAAGTCCCAAGAGAAGTTTTACCAAGTGTGGGTTGCTAAACCCTCTTTTCTCACTCAAACTTTTCAGGGTCAGAGACCATGGTATTCAAAGAAGGATGGGGAGGACCTTTACAAAGTAGTCCTCCTCCTTGAGGCAGCCAACATTCGGGGGGATACTGGGTGCCAGGCCCAGGGCTCTGGGTGGGCCCAGAGAACAATCCCACATGGTATTCCCCCAAGGGTCTGTGGGAGGAGGGGACGGGTCCAGGAGAACCCTGAGCCTAAAGAACAACCATGCCAGCAGCCCTGTTCCCAGCGCCCTTTACACATGCACGCACCCCCATGTATGCCCGCACGGCCACGCTAAGCCCTTTCTTCATGTGGCCCAGGCTGGCTGTCCAGGCGGAGGAGAATGAGATGCTGAAGGCCGCCCTGGGCAGCGCCCTGCGTGGCAAGGAGGAGGACTTCCGTATGTACCACGAGACCCTGGGCCAGGTGAAAGGGGTCTTCCTGCAGGCCCTGCGGCAGCAGAAGGCGGACAAGCACTAGGACGGTGGCTCAGTGTCAGCCTGGCTGGATGAGGCAGCCTTAGGCTCTGAGAGGATGAGGCTCTGTCGACTCCATCTGCTCTGGCAGCCAACCTGGGGCAACCAGCTCAGCCCCTTCTCCCAGAAGAGGTTCCCCGAGGGTGACCAAAGCCAACATCTCAGACCAGGAGGGCAAAGGAAAAACCCTGGTTGAGCCCTGCCGGAGACCCTGGACAGGCGTGGATACGGCAGGGGAGGAGGCCCAGCTGCCTGCTCAGCACCGGCGTGAGCTCTTGGACAACAAGCCGGCTGTGAACAGACGGCGGTCCCCTGGGCAGGTGCTCACCACCCTTGTCCTAGGACCTAGCTGGGAGTCCCTGTCTGCCCACATGGCTCCATATGCACAGGCGAGCCCTTCATGCTCCAGCTGGGAGCGTCCCTCAGGCCACCCAGACCCACCCACCCCCCCCTGACCAGGGCATACACCCCCCATTCTCCCTTCCATGGCTCCATCCGTGGCCACCCCCAACCTTTGCAGCCTTGGGGACATGTGCTCCCAGCCACTTTGTCAGCCCGCTCTTCAGGGGTCTTCCTTAGATGCAGACCCTCAGACTTGTAATAATAATGATTATTCTCATAGTCACCACAGGTCCTAGTGAGTGAGCATCTATTGTGGAAACCTGACCCCATCTAGTCCTTTAGTAACCCAAGGATTTGTCACCCTATTTGGCAGATGAAGAAACTGAGGCTTATAGAAAGAAGCTGGGCTAACATTTAACCCTCCAGTTGAGCGATTAGCCAGGATGGGAGTGCCCACCCTCAGCCAGCTGCTCGGGGGGTCGCCTCCGTTTGCTTCCAAAAAGGCTGCCTCTAGTGGATGCTGGTGGTGGAGGGCAGGTGCGGAGCTGGGCAGGAGCTCCAGGCAGGAGGATTCCGAGGCAGCGAGCCCAGGCAAAGGCATGGTGTTCCTCCCTCACGACCACACAGGGGAGCCCCCAGGTCCCTCTGTAACTGTCACAGGGTCACTCCCTGCTTCACTGCACTTACAGCCGTGGGGAGGGGTGGCCCTAAGGAAAGCCATCCACAGCCACACACACCGACCAGACCCCCTGGCCACACCTGTGTGCACACAGGCCCACACAAAGGCACAGATGCACACAAATACCTACACCCGGGAGTACGCAGCCATACGTGAGCGGCGTTCACACCCCCAGACACGGGCTTGTGCTCACACTCCCACACGTGAAGACCAGTCACTAGCACAGTGACTCACAGA
Organism: Acinonyx jubatus; assembly: GCF_027475565.1. Classification (NCBI taxonomy): domain Eukaryota; kingdom Metazoa; phylum Chordata; class Mammalia; order Carnivora; family Felidae; genus Acinonyx; species Acinonyx jubatus. Next base: position 146,345,459 of record NC_069384.1, read on the forward strand.
TGTGGGGGCACATGCCGTGCAAATACCTCCTCCTGAAGGGAAGCCACCTGGGGCCCCTGGGACCCTGTCTGCTCAGGCCCTTCCTCGGGGATGGGGCCGTGGAGGTACTCTGTGTTGCCCCACAGTCAGGAAGCCCCGGACCCTGCCTGGAGTGACAGGTCTAGAGGCTCCTCGGCAAGTGAGGCCAACAGGATGAGGCAGCAGTCCTGATGGGGTCCTAAGGGTCCCTGGAAAGGAAGAACTCTCCTCCAGTTCTTGGTGGAGGGAAACGGCCAGGCAGCGCCGGAGGGACTGAGAGGGTCTGTGCTGAGAGGGGACGTTGTGTGACCGTGAGGAGTGGGCCCAAGGCAGAGTCAGGACACCAGACCAAGTGATCAGTACCTTCCCCTGCAGGCATGGGGGAGCCCCCGAGGGTGGTCCGAGTGCCTGTGTGCAGGTTCCAGCCCCTGGGGAAGTACCTGGGAGGGACAAGCAGGCAGAGGACCAACTACCCTTCCTCACGGATGGACAGAGTGGTCACGTCAGGGAAGCACAGGGTGGCATAACCCACACTCTAACCGCTCAAGGGTGGTTTTGCTGCCCTTCCTGGGTCAAGGGTGCATCTGAGAAAGGAAAGTGTGTCAAGTCACGGGGTCTGAATGGGGGTGGTGCCTGGGGCAGATCTCTCTTCCAATTCACCAGCTGTGTGGCCTTGGGCGAGTTACTTAACCTCCCAGAACCTCCACGTCCTCATCCGTAAAATGGGGGCAGAACTAGAAACCTCCGTCAAGGGCTGTTGAGCTGTCAAAGAACAGCTCAAAGACATTTAGCTGATTATTCGGTTGCCATTCACTTCTGTACAAGGCACATGTATCAATAGATTGGTTTCATTCCACAAAGATAAAACAGGATTCATATGAGAGAGAGAGGCCAGAAAAGACTGCCATCGGGCATAGTAAATCTTGTTTGCTCATTTTGGGGTCAACTGGCTAATTGGCATCTTGCAGAGGTCAGTCTGGGCACTCACTCCTTGCTTAGGCCACCTGTGGACATAAAGACAACAGTCTCCATTTACAGATTCGACAGGCAGCCTTGAGAGCTTTGCCGCGGAGCTGTGTGCTGCGGCACCTGCCATCAGCACCCCAGCTTAGTTAGACCAAGTCTGCTCCATCCTCCGTCAGAATCCCTCTTCAGGAGTCGCTGAGTTGAAAAGGGTCGAGTGCTAGAGCAGTGGCTGGCACACAGTAAGTACTTAATAAATGTTAGCCCTTGGTATTGGTTACCTCTTGAGCCGCCCCACTGCCCCAGGCACGGGGGGTGTCGGGTGAGACAGACATGGCCCCTGAGCTCTAGGAAGTGCCCCGCCAGCCAGTGGGGGAGACAGGCTCACAGGCCGCCATCCACTCAGCCGGCCGGCCATCAGGTGGGGAGTGCCACCGGCATGCCAGCCTCTTCAGGCCTGTGAGTGGTCCAGAGGTAGATCTGACTTGCTGTTTTCGGGGAGCCCCTGGTCAAGTCAGAGGCATGGCAAATAGGGCTGGGATGGAGTGGGAGGGGGTGGGGTGGGGGTGGGATGCACACAGAATGCAGCCCCTCAGAGCCTCTCACCTTCTCTGCTGAGGCTTCCAGGCTCGTTGTCCAGATCTGGGGTTTGGGGGGGAGGGGGCTGTCCATACTTCCCTGAGGAGTGGGAGGTGGAGGGTGGAAGGGGAAGGCCCAGGAGAGCCTGGGAGCAGGCTTTTTAAGGAAGGGAGGGGTTGTCAAAGGGGCCAAGGACTGGAGCCCTGAGGATCTAATGCAAGTGGGTCAGGTCGGGGGTAGGGCGGCCTAGTCTGTGCAGTTTAGTGACCGTGGCCCCTCCAGAGCAGCACCACCTGCCCCTGGGACCCTGAGGAGGAACTCCTCAGCCCCCAGACAGGTAGGCAGCCGGTGGGCTGGACTTGCCTTTCACAGATGACAACGCTGAGGTCCCTTCCTGGGGCTGAAAAGTAGTAGGGGGAGGAGAGAGACAGGTGCTTGGAGGGCGGAGGGACAAGGACAAGTGAAGAGGCTGGGTTGGGGAGAGGCCTCACGTGAGGACCCTCCCTGGCCGCACCCCAGGCAGGTGCTGCGAGCCTGGGTGCTCAGGTTTCGGCACTGACAGGTGAGACCTGGTTGAGCTGTGGGTGTGGCTTGGCCACTGTCCCTGTGAAGGCCTCTGGGGCACTACAGCTGAGCTGGACAAGGTCGCAGCCTGGCTCAGGCTGATTCCAACCCCAAATACATTCCATTGCCATGGGGCCCCTCCCCTGCTTTCAGGAGCTCAGGGCAAGGTGGCCTGCAGTGGGGGTCCTCCTCTGTGCCCCCATATGCGGTGGCCAGAACCAGCCTCTTCTCTCCATCTCCATCCCCAGCGAGGCCCAAGCTACCCCACCTCCTCTCCCCAGGCACTGCCTACAGTCCCTGAGCCTTGCATACACACACACACAAAGTACATACGTCACACACTAGATACATAACACACATGCACATGCAAAGTGCACACGGCATACATATACACACAACAAACACACCGCAAACAACATGCAAGGCAACACATACACAGACCCCACATACAACAGACACAAAACACAATTATAGACACACAGGATACTTCCCACACATTTTTACTCTGAGTAACAATACACTGGGAAATGAAAGGGGACGCTGGGACTTGAGAGAATTGGCCCCCCTGCCCACTGTATCTTTCCCAGTGGCCCTTGCAGCATTTGGGAAGCTGACCCAGGCCTTTGTCCTGATCTAAGCCCGGTCGACTTCCTGCCCTTGCTTTGTGGGCTGGCCACGCCAGGCACCCTCCCTTGCCACCACCCTCATACGGGGTGAGGCTGGCTTTGGACTGTCCGGTGCCACGTCCAAGAGGCCTCTCTAGCCCTCTATCCAGCCTGCCCTCCCCACATGCCAGGCTCCCTGCAGACCCCGCTGCGCACAGCTCCTGCTGGGTGAGCTCTGCCTCTCTGGGCCTCTGGAGTGAGGGAGCTGTGGCTCTCTTCACGAGCAATGCAGTGAGCCAGGCCCTTCATGGAGTGAGTCATGGAATCCCCCCCAAAGCCCGATAAGGACAGAGCAGGCTCATTTACAAATGGGGATCTGAGGCTCTGAGAAGTGGATCCCACCAGCGAGGCAGATCTTGGGCTCAGGCTCAAGTCAGCTAGCTGAGCCTGTGCTCTGCATGTGCAGCCAAACCACCCATCCGCGTCTCTGAGCCATTCTCTTCGAGCCTCGTGAGAACTGGCTGGCATGCCCAGGCTGGTCTCGGCCTGCACCCAGGGTGGGTGAACGGGGTTCTTGCCTCTGCAGAGCGATCAGCTCCAGAAGCTTATGGGGCTGACCTCCTTGGGTGTCAGTGTCTTTTTCTATCCACTGGGGGAAATGGTAACACCTTCCCTAGGGGTTATAGTGACATTCAAGAGTCCATGTAAAGCCTTAGAACCGTGCCTGGCTACTGGGGTTAACTTACTACCCTTCTAATAACCACTGACTCTACCTCAGGACTCCACTTGGGTGTGCCGCACCCCACCCCTGCCCAGGAAGCCCTCCCTAAGCCCTGAAGTCTGGCTCAGGTATCCATCCCTCCTCCAGTGTGACCCATGATCCCAGCTGCAGCCCTCACCCAGCCCCTATACTGTGCAGTAATCTCCACGTGCACTTCTCAGGTCCAGGCACCATGACGAAGGCCACTGTGTCATTCTGTGTGGTGTGTGTGCGGGGGTCTCCTTGCTTCTTCCTCTGGGCCAGTGTGTCTGCCTGGGAGGGAGCTCATTGCCTAAGGGCATTATGGGAGGATAGGGGACTCTCTCTCCCCTTCCCAGACCTTGGTCGGGCTCTGGAAGTTGCCCTGCTGGGGGAGGGGGGAGGAACAGCCCCTTCCTTCCCCATCCTCAGCTGAGCCTGTGGCTGGGGTCCAGAGATCAGCAGGAGCTCCGGGACCTGTCCTGTGATTTATTTCAGTCACACAGCTCCTTCAACGCCACTCTTCCACCGACCCCAGACCCTCCTCACTGCACATGCCTGGACAGGCCCCACAGACACGGCACAAGTATATACAGCTCCCTTAGACTCAAGGCTCTCATCCTAAAGGGAGACTAGCAGATGTTCCTGTCCTCTCTGTGGGTTCTTCAGGGTACCCTTCTGCATTGGGAAAGCTGGGCTGAGGCCTTGGCTGCCCCTTCTGTGAGTGAGGGCCCTGTCCTGCTGCCCCCAGAGAGCTCCCAGTCGGTTAGGGACACTCAAGAGGATGCCAGCCACTCCACATACATATTTAAGCCTTGCCAAGTGACCCTGCCAGCACCCCTCCACTTGGGCAACTGCCTGTGGGACAGGGCTGAAGTATGGGGCCCCCTCTGCCACATGTCTCATGCCAGTTCCAGCCCTGCTAGTTAAGCCAGTCCTGCCTCAGGCACTGATGCCTGGCCAGTTAGGACTCTTGGCATGATGAAATGAACCAGGGCAGGGGGCTAGATGGATCTGCCCTGGGACGGCCCTTGGGAGTTCACATGTAAAGGTGCAGGGTAGAGTACAGAGCTGCGCATGAAGTGTGCGTGTGTGTGTGTGTGTGTGTGTGTGCAGTGGGGGCAGGGCACAAGGCCAGTAGGGGCTGTCCGGAAGGCTTCCTGGAAGAGGGGAGTCCTGGATAGCAGTGAGAGGGAGACACAGGCTCTATAGACCAGAAGAGGCAGGTTGGAGTGAGGCCCAGGTGTCCCTGTTGAGCCTATGCCACTGGCCACCCCTTCCCCCACCCTTGCCCCCCCCACAATCCTCCCTGCGGCTCCCTGTGGCCAGCAGCTCTGCAGCGCTCGGCTCTGCTCCACTCTGCTCAGCTCCGCTCCAGGAAGGCCACCTCCTCCCTGCCCTCCTCCACCCTCCTCCTGCTGTCACCACTCACCGCTCATAGCCTTGAGGGGGTGGGGACCCCAGGGCTGGACACACCCCACCGTGGCCCCAGAGCCTAGCTGGTCGGACGGACGCAAGGTCGGACGCAGGACCCCGGAGCCCGAGGTGGGCAGTGTGCCAGGGTCCCTCACAACCTCCTCAAGGTCAGTGCCATCTGGGGATGCAGCCACTCTGGGGTCCTTGAGACCTGCGGAGCCCACCTCAGGCCCCTCATCCCAGACTTCAGAACCCAAAGCAGTCTTTTACCCCAGGTGTACCTAAGGTAGGCAGGACCAGGGGGCAGGGGCACCCCTGTGTCCACAGGGTAGCCTAGGTTCCAGGGGTCTATCGGAAGAGGTCCGAGGCCGGGGGCCAGCCCTGGCCCTGCTCACAGGGGCCTCACTGGAGACACCCTGCACCGGCCATGGGGAGCTAAAATTGGAAAGTAGCAAGTGGGAGGCAGCTGACAAAGCTATTTCGCGGGCTCTTCACTCTGCTCCGGTTTCAAGCTCCTGCTCCAATAACCCGATCCTCCAGGCCTCCCTACCCCCACCTGGCCGATGAGGAGCTGCCTCAGCCCTCAGCCCAACAGTGCAGAAGTCAGGCTGGGAAGCCCCCTTGTATGGGCAGGGGCAGCAATGCTCTTCTCTTATCTGAGATTCCAGACAGCTCACTGAGAACACACAATCCTGTCCCAGGCTCACTGTGTGACCTTGACAGGTCCCTGTCCCGCTCTGGTCCATGACCCCTCTATCTATGTAGTCGGGAGAATGCCAACTCTGGGGGCCCAGGAGAGCTGGTTGTGGTGCTGGTAAGGAAGATTTGGGGGAGGATCAAGGGTGGAAGACATGGTCATGCCAGCCACCTCTTGGCCCAGCCCAGGCCAAGAAGGTGCCTATACATGTTTCTCCCTTTAATTTGGCCCTGGGTCTGTTAACCAATGCACCCTTGGGAAGGCCCCAGGCCAGGCTGCAGTCTAGGAGGGGATAGGAAGGGATGGCCCAGCAGGACTCCTGAGGATGAACTAGGCCCTGGAAGGAGGGAGTGGCTAGGCTCACCGGGAGCCCGATAACAGTCAGCACCTTGGACAGTGGCCAGCACCCTCCCTGGTGCCCGCCTGGCCCTGCCTGGCCCCACACCCACTACCCTGGGGCACCTCTTCAAATAGCACCGCCTCCAGCCAGTATCCAGGGCCTGAATACACAAGTACTGAGAGAGTGGGGCTGGTGTGGCCACGGACACAGGCAGGGACCAGGGAAGTGGCAGACTGGGGCTCAGAGGCTGGTCGGGGCAATGGGAGTCAGTGAAAGGCTGGAGGCTGAATGAGAGGTAAGGAAGCTTGATGCTGGGGACAGGACCTTGGGGGTCTTGAGCTCTCAGGGAAGCAAAGGCAGCTCTGGAGGGGTGTGGGAATCAAAGAAGGGGATGTTGAAGTGAGTGGAGCATTATTAGGAGCTAAAGGAGGCTTACTGAGGGGTGTGGGGACCCTTGGGGCCAGAAACATGATTGAGGTGATATAGGGTTCTTCCACATGAAGGTTATCTGAGGCCCTGGCAGAAGCAGTTTGAGCAAAAGGTGGGGACCGGTCTCCCTGAGAGGTATGAAAGATTAAGCGAAGATGAGGCAGACAGGCTGAGAGTGAAGCTTATGTTTTCAAGAGCCTTCAATGGGCAGGGTGGGAGTGGGAGTAGCAGCTAGGAAGGGACACGGGATGTTGGCAGGTGTGGGAGGAATGGGGAGAGGGGAGGGGAGGATAATAGCATGAGATCTCTGAAGGGCAGGAGGGGCAATCTCTCTTCAGAATGGGATCCCCATCACCTTTGTGGGGCACCATGAGATGGGGCTAGGCAGGGCAGGGGGGCAGCAGTGCCCTCACTCGATCTGTCTCCCCCAGCACCATCCAGGCTATGGGCATCAAGACAGCGTTGCCCGCGGCGGAGCTGGGCTTGTACTCCCTGGTGCTGAGTGGGGCTCTGGCCTATGCTGGCCGGGGCCTCCTAGAAGCTTCACAAGGTAACAGCCGGGCTCTGGAGCAGAGGGTGGGAACCTTCTTCCCCTTGGGGCCTCAGGGTTCCACCCAGCAAGGCCAACATATTCCCTAGGCCCAGGGGGTTGGGCTGAGCTAGGCGTAGTCACAGGGAGAGACAGATGCAGAGACACTACAGAGACCAGCACACAGAGCCACAGAGAGAGAGAGAGAGAGACTCAGACACTCGGGGATACAGTCAGAGACCTGGCCCCAGACACACAGTGAGACCCAGAGAGAAGCAGAGGCAGAGAGAGAGAGAGAGACCGATCTAGACCCATTCCCCTGCCTCTAGGGTGGGAGTCAGCCTTGCTGTAGGGGCAGGTGTGAGTGTGTGTGTGTGTGTGTGTGTGTGTGAGTGGAGTCCTCCCCAGTCCCCACTAAGGCCACATTCCGTTCTCAGATGGGGCCCACCGGAAGGCCTTCCGGGAGTCTGTGCGACCTGGCTGGGAGTATATTGGCCGGAAGATGGTAGGTCCTACGCCCCAGGATCCCTGACTGAGGTCCCTTACCCTTGGCATGTCTCTCCCATCCCAGACCCTTCCTGACTCTCCTATTCCAGATATTCCCATGTAACAGAGGACTCACAGTGGGGAGGGTCTTTGGCTTGAGCTTCAATGCTTTCAGTTTCTCCACTGGCCTATCCTGTGTCCTCCTGGGGCCACATCAAGCCTGACCCAGACACTGTTCGTTTAGCAAATAAATTGAGACATGCTTCAGCAGAGGCCTCCAGAACCACCCTTCCCAGGAACAATGCAATAATGGTGTAATGGGAGGCAATATGCTGGACAGAAGGGGCGCTTTGAGGGGCAGGGCAGCTCACATGGTGCCCCTCACTCCTCTCTACCTACCTGGCTGGGGAAGGCAAGGACCTCAGCTATTGCTGTCCTCTACTGCATAAGAATACAGGGGCTGGAGAGGTGCTGGGACTCTGATCAGCCAAAGTGCCAGCCCATCCTGCCCCCTGCCCCTCCTTAACCTGCCCGGGCCTGCCCCAGGACGTGGCTGACTTCGAGTGGGTGATGTGGTTCACCTCCTTCCGCAATGTCATCATCTTCGCCCTCTCTGGACATGTGCTGTTTGCTAAACTCTGCACGATGGTTGCCCCCCAGGTGAGCTGGACTGGGCCACCCTAGCCTCCCCTGCAACTCCCCCTCAGCTACAAGGGTTGGGGTCCCACCTCCATTTGTATGGATAGATAAGCCATTCCTTCTCCCTGTCTACAGCTCCGCTCCTGGATGTATGCCGTGTATGGGGCCCTGGCTGTGCTGGGCACGATGGGTCCTTGGTACCTGCTGCTGCTACTTGGCCACTGTGTCAGCCTCTATGTGGCCTCACTCTTGGGCCAGCCCTGGCTCTGTCTCGGCCTTGGCCTGGCCAGCCTTGCCTCCTTCAAGCTTGATCCTCTAATCTCCTGGCAGGTGTGCAATGGGGAGCAGCAAGGGTGGAGGGTGCAGGAATAGAACCCCAAACTTCTCACTCCATCCAGAGCCCTTAGCTCCTGAGTCTCCCCAAGCATTTCCTTCACTTTCCCACCTGTCTCCAAGCCTTTGACTGTGGCATAGACCTGCCCACAAAGTGGCCCCATCCACTGCAGCAGGGACAGGTGATTTCCTGCTCTGTCCAAGCACTTAACATGAATTAGCCCTCAGTGGCCAGTGTTGACTGACTCTGGGCAAGACAGGAAGGGGCAGGACAAGGCTGGGCCCCTGTGGGAAGCTGGGTGGACTTCCCAGAGACAGGGGCACCTGGTGAGCTGGCGGCCTATTCTCTCCCATCCAGAGCGGGTTTGTAACAGGCACTTTTGATCTTCAAGAGGTGCTGTTCCACGGGGGCAGCGGTTTCACAGTGCTGCGTTGTACCAGCTTTGCACTGGAGAGCTGTGCCCACCCCGATCGCCACTACTCCCTAGCTGACCTGCTCAAGTACAACTTCTACCTGCCTTTCTTCTTCTTCGGGCCCATCATGACCTTTGATCGCTTCCACACCCAGGTGAGAGGACACCCTGTGGGCCCCCAGAGCAGGGCTGGGGCCCGGTCTTCAGAGAGGGGCTCCCATCTCAGATAGGACTCCCAGGGCAGGCTGTGTCCCCATCCTCAGGCATGACCCCAGGATGAAGCCGTAGTGGCCTGCCTCCTCAGACCCCAGCAGGGGGCCACATTCCCCCTTCAGACAAGGATCACCGGATGGAGAAGTGTCTCCACTCTCGGGCGAGGCTGCCAGGATGAAGCCGCGTCTCCCCTCAGCCTCGGATCCCCGGGCAGTTGGTGCCTCCTCATTCAGAAAGGATTCCTCCGGCAAGGCTTGCCTCCCCACTCAGACACTTGGCATCCCCCAGATGAGCCAGGTGGAGCCGGTGAGGCGCGAGGGTGAGCTGTGGCGCATCCGGGCCCAGGCCGGCCTCAGCGTGGTGGCCGTCATGGCCGTGGACATCTTCTTCCACTTCTTCTACATCCTCACCATCCCCAGCGACCTCAAGTTTGCCAACCGCCTCCCGGACAGCGCCCTCGGTGGGTGCGCGTGGGGCCAGAACAGGGGCTGGGAAAGACAAAAAGACCCTCTGCGCCCCCATGGCGTCACAGCTGGGGAAGCTGACACCCTGAGAGGGCACAGCACCTATCCAAGGGTGGGGGGACGGGGACTTATTCTTTGAAATGCGGGGGACTTGGAGATAGCTCTGTTCTGCAAGGCCAGAGTGGTTGGGGCTAAAGCCCGCCCCACTGGGCCTGCGAGTTGACTTCCACAACCGGGAAGGGGTCTCCCCTGGGCGGGCCCAGTCCAGCTCCTCCCCCAGGAAGTAGGGACGGGGTCTCTGTGCGGGCTGGCCGGGTGCAAGGACCTCCCCTACGCACTGTGGAGAAAGTGTGTAGGGGAGACCCTGGCTCTGCGCCACCCCCTCCTGGGATTTGGGGATCCGGGGAGCGAAGACCCGCGCGACGCCCCTCAGGCAGTGACGACACCCTGTCCCCAGCTGGCCTAGCCTATTCAAACCTGGTGTACGACTGGGTGAAGGCGGCCGTGCTCTTCGGCGTGGTCAACACCGTGGCTCGCCTTGACCACTTGGACCCACCCCAGCCTCCCAAGTGCATCACCGCACTCTACGTCTTCGCGGAAACGTGAGTGCGAGATCCCGGGGACATGCCACGGGGACCCCCACTTTCCCGTAGCCTCTTTCCCCCACTCCCCTGGAGCTCTGCTACGGGCTGATGACACCCATCCACTCTCCTCCCTCAGGCACTTCGACCGTGGCATCAACGACTGGCTTTGCAAGTGAGTTGGGGTGGGGTGGGGCAATGGTCACATCAAACTGCCAGGTGTCTGAGAAGGGCAGTGCAGAGACTGGTCCACATTCTAAAAGATCAGCCCTGGGCCAGAGGAAGCAAGGAGGAGGTCGTCGCAGAGGTCTAGGTGAAAGACAGAGGTTTGGACGTGGATGGGGGCATTGGAGGTGAGAAATGGTTGGAGACACACCAGGGGGAGCTTGGACAGGACTTGGCCATGGATTGAGGGATTGGGAAGGAGAGGGTGATGACTCCCAGATTCCTATCTGGGAGGTGCGGCATCCAGAGAGGGGTTCTGTGTGAGAAATGTCTGGTAAGATCTGGGAGACATCATTGTGGAGGTTCAGAGAGGTGGTTGGGTCTGAGGGTCTGGGGTCCAGAGAAGTCTGGCCAACTGATGCAGCTCTGAGCGTCATGAATGTGGGAGGGTAGTCTTTGGTCCTTGGGAGTGCATTAAGTCTCCAGGAGAGAGAGCAAAGAAGAGGAGACTAAGCGTAGCTGAGATTGGAGCTGGAAGGACTCCCACTGGGGGAAAAGGGAGAACCATAGAAGGGACTGAAAGGCATGGTCAGAGGAGCAGAACGGTCAAGACCACATGACAGCCTGGAAACAAAGGGAGACCAACCAGGCATTGTGGGGGCAGCTGGGTCAGATGCTGCTGGGGAAGCTACTGAGGGGGGAACACAGAGGAGTGACTGAAGGGAGAGGTGAGGTGTCTTAAGACAGCAAACAATGGGACATGCTTGGTTGCTAGAAGTATAAGCTGGGGAGGCAGAATACAGGGGTGATTGTTAGCGTAAGGTCTCTGGGAGGTGATGGAACCAGAGCTAGGCAGCAGCTTGGCTTTGGGACAGGGAGGAGGAAGAGAAGCCATCATGGAAGCAGAATGGCAGATGAGTGTAGAGAAGTAAGGGATCCACCTGAAGGCTTTGGTTTTCTCTATGAAGTGGGAGGCAAGGTCACCAGCTGAGAGATGCACAGTTGGGCATGGAGGGAGGCAGCATCTTTGTGTCTGCTTTCCTCCTGCCTAGCTCACCCACCACACCCATTCAAGTTGTGGGAGAGATAAGGGTGGCATAGCCACTGCAGAGCATGGCAGACGAAGCTGACCAGAGAAACCGTGGCATTGAGAGCCCAGGTGGGGTTGAAGGTAGTGGATTTTTGGACACTAATATGTGAAGGTGTGAGATTTTCCTTATTAGGGCTTAGCTTCTTGGGTGCGGGTGAGGAGAAAGTGGGGGATTGGGCTCTCTCAGATGGGTGAGAAGGAAGAAGTGAAGGATACAGGGTTTTAGATTATTTATAATGATGACTCATTGAATTTAAGCCCATTAAAGATGGTGGTAAAGATAGGGTCTTAAGATGAGGAAGGGGCAGAGGGGTCAGTGAAATTGAAGAAGTGGAGGTGGGAGGCCACATCAGGAGGGGCTGGTCGAGAATGGTAATTAGGAAGGAGTGAAATTTCAAGAGGTGACAAAGTTGGAGTTTGTCCATGGGAGTGGGTGGCTGAGTTGATGTGGAGAAGAAGCCATTGGCAATGAAGAGGTCAAGGCATGGTGAGGCCAGTTACTCAAGGGGTCTTCTACTGAATTTGTTTAACAAATATTTATTGAGAACCTACTATGTGCCAGGCACTGTTCTAGGCACTGGGGATACAGCAGTGAACATGGCAAAGACCCTGAACTCATGGAGCTTACAGTCTAGTGGGGAGAAACAGACCATAAACAGGTAAACAAACACATAAATAAGATAATTTTAGAGAGTGGTAAGCGTTATGAAAAAAGTAAAACAAGTGTAATGGGATAGAAGCTGGCCACAGGATAGAAGCTTCTACAGCTGTGGTCCGGGCAGGCCTCTGTGAGAAGCTATTTGAACAGAGTATTGAGTGATAAGGAAATCTGAGGAAGAGAAGTCCAGAGAGAAGGAACAAGTGCATAGGCTGGAGGCAGGACCCAGCTGTGTTTATCTGAGGGACAGGAAAGCCAGTAAGGCAAAAGCATGCATGAATGAGGGGGGAAATGGTAGGTGATGAGGTCAGGGAGGGATCTTCTAGACTTAGTAGAGAGGTGGTTTATTCTAAATGTAATGGGGAGCCGCTGGGGGAGGGTTTGATCGTGGAAGTCATGTGATCTTACACTCTTAAAAGATACCTCTAGCTGCTGTAGGGGGAGAATGGACGGTAGGGGGCCAAAGGGAGAAGCAGAGAAATGGCTTAAGAGGCTCTTGCAATAATCTATGTGAGGAGATGATCGGCTGGATGAGGGTGGTAACTGGGGTGGCAGCAGTGGTCAGGACTGGGTGGAGCCTATAGAATTTGCTGGCTTGGACGTGGAGAGGGGACTTGATAGTCCAAAATGGCACCGAGGCTTCTGGGTGCAACTGAATGAATGGAAGTGTCATTATCTGAGATAAGGATGCAGCGGGTTTGGATAGGGATGGGGGAATCAGTCATTCAAGTGAGATGTCTAGTGATAGGGAAATGTATGGATCAAGGGAGCAGGCTAAAGACACAGATTTGGGGCTCATCAGCATAGAGGCAGTGTTCAAAGTGTTGGGTCTGGATGAGATCACTTAGGGAATGAATAGGAGATAGGGAATTCAAAGCTGAGCCTTGCACCTTCTGAAGTTGGGTAGAGGAGAGGCAGCCTCCTCTGGGTAAAATGTGCCCAGGGTGATAGTGTTGAGGAGGGCTGCCCCTGTTGTGTATCCTTTGCCCATCTCCTACTTGCCCTCACCCACACTCTTGCTTGTCCTTTCTCCTTCCTTTCTTGCAGGTATGTGTATGACCACATTGGTGGGGAGCACTCCGAGGTGATCCCGGAGCTGGGGGCCACTGTGGCCACATTTGCCATCACCACTCTGTGGCTTGGACCTTGTGATATTGTTTACCTGTGGTCATTCCTTAACTGCTTTGGCCTCAATTTTGAGCTCTGGGTGCAGAAGCTGGCTGAGTCGGGGCCCCTAGCACAAATTGAGGTGAGTGGGGAAGGTCTGGGGTAGCGGTTGGCTGGGTCATCGGAGGGGGTGGCACTGCTGCTCTCTAGAGTCTTCCAGCCACATGTGGCCCCCCGTCCAGAACTTTCTCAGCACACCCTCCTTGTTGTCAGGGCAGTGGCTCCCCCTTCGGGTATCTAGCACTTCCTTCTATGAGAAGTGGGCGCCTGCACCAGGCTGTGTTGGGTCAGACCGTCCCCTCTCTCTGGTCATCCGTGTCCTCATCTTTAACACTGAGGGGGAGCTGGGGTGCCTGGGTGGCTCAGTCAGTTAAGCATCCAACTTCAGCTCAGGTCATGATCTCACAGTTCGTGGGTTTGAGCCCTTCGTCAGGCTCTGTGCTGACAGCTCAGAGCCTGGAGCCTGCTTTGGATTCTGTGTCTCCCTCTCTCTCTGCCCCTCCCCTGCTCATGCTCTGTCTCTCTCTCAAAAATAAATAAACAAACATCAAAAAAAAAAAAAAAAAGAGAGAGAGAGAGCTGACCTGGGGGCTCTCAGAGACCCAAGCCCATCCCCAGGACCTGGGATGGCCATGTGGGCAAGACCTGTGGCCAACCATGTCCTCTTTCCTCTGGCCCTCTTGCCCCACTGCCAATGCTCTCCTGGACTGGGCAGGCCTCTCTGTCGGAGCAGATGTCTCGCAGGGTCCGGGCCCTCTTTGGGGCCATGAACTTCTGGGCCATCATCATGTACAACCTTGTAAGCCTGAACAGCCTGGAGTTCACAGAGCTGGTTGCCAGGCGCCTGCTACTCACAGGTGAGGGAAAGGGGGGTGTGGCTATAAAAAATGCCAGGCATCAACCTTGAGGACTGTGACCTTCTGGCCCTTCTGAAATGCCCCCACCCCAACCCAACACCCTGGGGACTCAGAGGGAGGGCTAGTCAAGTGGGGACAGGCATGAGAAGAGTCACTGAGGATGGGGTCCTGCTCCTGCGCATTGATGACCTCTTTCCCGCACAGGGTTCCCCCAGACCACTCTGGCCATCCTGTTTGTCACCTACTGTGGTGTCCAGCTGGTGAAGGAGCGAGAGCGAACCCTCGCACTAGAGGAGGAGCAGAAGCAGGACAAAGAGAAGCCCGAGTAGGTGGGAGGAGGAAGAGGGGAGAGGGATGGGTTCTGCTCAGCTGTTCCCAGGCCCGGGCCCAGACCAGGCCAGATGGGGCCTGACTGATAGAATAAAAGACTTTTCTACCACAGTTTGGCTGTTCCCTGTCCCTTCCCCCAGAGGTCTCCTGGCTCCTTGTCCATGCTGGATGAGGGGGTGGAGGTTCTGGGCCCCAGGGAGTGGGGGGCAGGCTCTTGGTACACACAGACTGCGGAGGAGATACCTGTGTGGGGTGCAGAGGCTGCTGACCTGGCCAGTCCAGCAGCTGAACGTTGAAGCCCAGAATCTTCAACCACTCGGTCACTGACTCTTGGAGTACCTGATTCCAGACCCTGAGCTACTTGCTCAGAAGGCACTTTATTCTTCTTAAGGAAGGTGACTTATCCAGGCCGCAGGGTGTGCTTGAGGGGGACACTCCCCATCTGACGGGTAAGGAGATGGCTTCCCGTGGGGAAATTTCCCCACGCACACACACGCGAGCTGGGACTGGGCCAGAATGCAGCCTGGGACACCTCTCTGTGGTTCTGGCTCATGGAACAAGGACATCAAGGATACGGAGATGCCTATGAGCCCTTAAGTTCCTCGTCCCTGCCCGGAAAGGCTAGGACTGGGCAGCAATTTCCCTCCCTGCCAAAGCAGCAGCCCGGGCGGCACAACGGGATCCAGGTGGGTTCTGGCCTCTCCCAGCCTCCTCTCGGGAGTCCCCACATGGCGGGCCTGTGTGGCCACAGGACAGGAGGGATGCTAAGTTCAGGCCCTCCGGGCTGGTCACATCTTGGTCAGGCGCAGCACGTTGAGCCGCACAGGTAGGAAGGTGGCACCGGCTGCGTAGGCAATCTCCCGCAGGACGCCCTCCCACTTCTTCTCATCCTCATTATATCTGGGGGTGGGAGGGATTGGGGACAGGAGCGCAGAGCTTGGTCAGCCAAGTGCAGAGTGGGCCCCGGCAGGGAGGGGTGGCTGGGTATGCTAGGCCCACCCCTGGGGACTGTCCCTCCGGCCCCAGGCCCATCTCCAGGAAGGTCTGGTCCTGGAGAATTCTCATGCCTGGGAAAGGGGGCTGCCACAAGGCCCACCCTTAAAGAACAGCCACCCCACATTCCAGGAAGGGTCACCTCTTAAGGAATGCCACACTCCTCCAGGAAGGCCTGCATCTCCATGGCCCCTCCTCTGGACAATTCTGTATTCAGCACTCCAGAAGCCCCGGTCCCCAAGTTCCACCCACCCCCATGCCAGCAGCAGGTGCTCCAGGCACGGAAACCTCTTCCCTCCACCCCCAGGAAGGGTCAGATGGAAGGTGATGGTTCTGAGAAGCTGGGGTCCAGCTTCTTCTCAATCCTGGTGCCAGTTCTCCAGGATGGAGCAGGGAAGAAAGCTTGGCTGCCTCTTCAGGGCCCCCTCTACTCCCTGGGGCCTGTTTCTGTGGGTCTCTGGCCTAAGCTTGGGGTCAGCTCCTGACTGAGACACGGCTGATGCTCCACAGTGGGACTTGGTACCCTGTGAGTCAACCCAGACTTTGCCAGCCACACAGAGACTGACTCTTGGAGTACCTGATTCCAGGGGCCGAGCAGGGTGTGTCTGCTGCCCCTTCTCCATGGGACTCCCTGGAAGAGGAATCGCCCCACTCCCAAATGAGCTTGCCAGTCCCGCTGTGGGGCATCAGCCTTGCTCAGGCTTCCCCTCACCTCCCTGGGCCAGGCTCACCTCCAGATGTCATTGAGCTCTGTAGGGACCAGCTCTCCAGACTCGGTCTCCAGTGTGGCAAAGCCACCGATGGCATAAAGGGTGCCCGCCAGGCTGACCAGGCTGAGTGAGCTGCGTTCCTGTGGGAAGGCTTCAAAGGGTGCCCACCTGGTGGGGAGAAGGGGGCATGAAGAGGTGCATCACCCAGGGGCCTCAGGAGCCCCAGTGCCCATAGCTTCAGCTGCACCTCTTTGAAACCTGAATCCCAGACACCCATGCTCCCAGCACAACCTCTTGTGTCCTGACCCTCCCAGGACTTCCCGCCGGTCTTCCCCTTTCTCCTGCCCCTGCCACTTCCCTTCATGGACCCCTGGTCATTGCATCCAGCCTGTCCCGTGAAATCCACCACAGATCTCCCCATTGTCCCTCCTTTGCTCCTGAACTAATTCTTGCTTGCTCGCTACCTCAGCGGCCACTGAGCAGTCCTCTCCTGGTGCCCCTGCCCCATCCTTCTTCTCCTTTCACTGCCCAGTTATTCTCAGGGTGTCTTCACTCCCCTCCTCTGGCCCTGAAGTTGGGCCTTCATCCCTACCCTCCAAAACAGCACTCAGGTCCCCAGCCACCACAGAGCATAACATCCAGGCACAGCACGCATCTCTGCTGATGTGCCTTTCTCACCTCCCCCCTGCCTACCCTCTCCTGTCCTCAGGCTCCTTCCTGGATGATGTATCTGCCCTCACCATCCCTTGGGGTTCGGGCCTCGGTTTCTCCCTCTTACACTCTCTCTCCCGAGGGAGCTCGTCCCCTCCATTTTCTGTTGACCCCTGCTCAGCGTTCTCCCTGCCCTGGTGGGCTCCTCCTGGATGCCCCCAGTTCCCTCAAACCCACAGGTCCTAACTGGACCCTCACGTTTCTGATCTAATGCCAACTGTTCTCCAATAAATGGCCTCCCACCCTGCCTCAAAGGCGTCCACCTCTCCCTCTTATCCCCAACATCCAATCAGTCTCTAAATTCTATTTCTTGTGTCTCCTAAACTCTAGCTGCTCAAGGTGTGGCTCGTAGACCAGAAGGCATCAGCATCACCTGGGGGCGGAGGGGGAATTATTACAAAGACACACCCAGGCCCTTCCCCAGGCCTGAGAATTAGAATCTGCATTCTAACATGATCCCTGGAAGATTCGTGTGTGCATTACAGTGGGAGATGCCCTAGCCTACGTCTTTCTCCAGTGCATCCCCTCTGCCCCATTTCTGCTGTGCCCTCATCTCCAGGCCACCACCCTCCCTTGCTATACAGCTGCACCCCTGCCTCCTGGGAAATCTTTCATCTGTTCTCCACATCAGCTGTCATCTACTAAAACACAGATGTGAGCCTAAAACCCATCACAGGCGTTTCACTGCCCTCAGGATAAAGTCCCGCAGCCCTGCTCGCCACGTCTCCAGCCCACCCACCATACCTGAGCCAAGGCCCAACTTGGCACCAACTTCCCTCTGCCTGGGGCATCCTTCTCCCACCATCCCTTTCGTGGTCTAAGTCCAAATGGACTTCCAACTCAGTTTTCTCCCGACCTCCCAGGACCAGGCAGCATCTGTTTTGGTCACCGTTGTATCCCCGGCACCAGGCCACTGCCTGGTATGAGTCTCTGAATGAGGAACCTGGCACCTCCCACCCCACTCCTGGGAGCTCTCTCCTGCAGAGCAAGCTGGCCATACCCCTTGCCCCACCTCGTGGGGGAAGCCTGCCTCATTGCTGATCAGGGGAGAGAGGCTATGTCTGTGCTGACGTCCAAGCTCAACAGCAGACGCCCAGGGCAGCAACTATGGGTCCTGCCAGGACAGACACGGAGAGGGCGAACAGGCCCAAAGCCACACAGCCAGGCAGTTACAGCGGGGCCCTTGTCCCTGGCTGCCCAGCCGAAGGGGTCAGGAAACAGTCGTACTTGTTGTCCGCGATGCTGTATACTTCCGCTGAACTGGTCAGCCCCGTGTCTGTGACCCCAGCGGCTACAAAAATGCGGCCGTCGTGGACGGTGGCCCCGAAGAGGGAGCGGGCAGTCTGCATGGGTGCCAGCTCCTTCCACTCGAACTTCTTAGGGTCATAGACACACATCTTCTTCAGGCACTTCCTGGAAGGTGGGGGACACTGAGTGAGAGGGGAGGAGCCTGAGCACAGCGCCCCTCCTCGGCTTCGGCTTCCGCTTCGGTCCCTGCAGCCCGCACCAGCCCTGGAGAGCCTGGGGAGGCTGTGCTCCCGCTCTAACCTACAAACCCGCTCGTGCGCTCGCTCCAGGCCCCAGCCTCACCTGTCACTGCCCTTGCCGCCAATGACGTAGACCAGGTCCATATGGGAGAGCACCGCGTGGCCGTACACAGCGTAGGGCAGCGGGTCCGATTCGCCCCATTTGAACGACCTGAAGGGGACGGGAGTAGGGCGAGCGCCGGGGTCAGGCGTGCGCTGGGTCCGCGTCTCTGCAGTCGCCCGCCCACCCGACAC
This sequence comes from Acinonyx jubatus, assembly GCF_027475565.1. Taxonomy (NCBI): domain Eukaryota; kingdom Metazoa; phylum Chordata; class Mammalia; order Carnivora; family Felidae; genus Acinonyx; species Acinonyx jubatus. Next base: position 146,363,929 of record NC_069384.1, read on the forward strand.
ACATTCGGAGCGCACCCCGTGCGCTACCGGCACCCCCCGGTCCCTCTCGCACCCCCCTGCCGACCGCCCCGCCTCCGCCCGCCCGCAGCCCAGGCTCTCGCTCGAGCCCCCGCCGCCGGGCCCCTCAGCGCCGCCCCGCCCCGCCCCCGGCCCGCGCTCACAGCCGGTCGTAGCACATGACCGAGTCTAGGCTGCGCTCGCCGTCCTTGAGCTCCCGGCCGCCGACCACGTAGATGGAGTTGAGAGCCTCTCCCAGGCCGAAGAGGCAGCGCGGCGAGGGCAGCGGTGGCATTCCCAGCCACTCGGAATCCAGGTGGTCAAACTGCGGGGCCGGGCGTCCAGTCAGCCACCGGCCCCCACGTCCCCGGCCCCACTCCACCCCGCCCAGCCACCCTGGGCCTCCAGGTGGGGCCAGAGCAGCCTGGAGGTCATCCCTGGAGACAGTGCCCTCTCTTCCTACCAGGCGAAGAACAACCGAGGCCTCGGGAGGTTAGGCGCCCGGAAACCACCATTACAGCGCCAGGATGGGGCACCCCACGCGAAGTCCTGTCCCTTCCCCAGTACAACTCTGCAAGTGAGGCCTGCCTGCCCTGTTTTCCACCACATCCCACTGTACAGGAAACCTCCAAATACAGCTCTGCCACTCATCTCTTAAGATCTACAGTGTAAATCTGTGGCCCCGACCACCTCCACAGTCTTACACAATGGTATCAGAGGCTCATCTATCTGGAAAGTTTCTGAAGGCTGAGCGGTGTGAGGATGAACCCTTTATCACCATCAAGTAACCTTCAAACAACCTTATCAAGCAGGCAAAATAATATCCCCATTTACAAACAGAGGCCCGGAGAAAATAAACAATGTACCCGCCATATGCCTTGGCTGGTAACTGGTGGAGCCACCCCCGGTCCCCCCACCCTGCCCCTGGTTTAACCCTGGCACCCTGTTGCCCCTCACCCTTCTCACACCCGGTCAGGCCTCACTGAGCACACCACTGGCTAGGTTCATTCCAGTCTCTGTCCCTTGCTTACCATTCCCCAGGCAGAAACACCCTAACTTCCCCTTCACGCATCCAAATTCCCCCCCAAATAGCAAACCTCAACTAGCAAAGACTCAAACCTACATGGCCAGTCACCAGGAAACCGTCATCTCTGCCCTCCGAGATCCCACACTACACTACCATTTGGACTGGACACCCCACTCTATTGGCCCTTTGCGGGCCTCAATTTTCTCATCTGTACAGTGAAAAGACTAGGCAGGAAAGTCTCTTTGTTTGGGACATTCTGTTCTCTACTCCAGTCCTGGCTTCATGCAAAGGCCCTGGCTCCAGACCCCTACACTGACCTTGCTCCCCCTTCTCACTGTGTCTGACCTCAACTCCTGGGCAGAGATAGAGCCTCCAACATATCAGACCATCCTGGGGCCAACATCCCCCTGAAACTGAAACTGAGACATCGGAGTTATGTAACTAATTGTCAATTGCCTATAACTGTCTTCAACCTTCAGGCAAGTGGCTCAGTCAACACCCCCCCCCCCCCCCCCCCGCCGTGGACTTCTCCTCCTAGACCCAATGGCCACTCCCAACAAGTAGACACAAGCCTCTCCTGGGCCCCAAGGCTGCCCCTCTCCATTCCCAGAACCCAGCGCTGGCTGCCCCTCCCAGGGCTGAGCAGGCACCTGCAAGAAGTAAGCACTCATGGGGTCCTCTTTGTTGTCCTCGTTGTAGAAGAGGCCCCCGGCCACAAAGACCTGGTTCTCCTTGGTCACGAGGCTGACATGGTTCTTAGGGATCTGGGTGGAGAGGGAAGCACAGTAACACTCGTTGGCTGCTGGATCATAGGCCACAGCTCCCTCCTCGCTGATCATGAAGATGAGGTCCTGCAGGAACATGCCAAAGCGCAGAGTGTCATTGAGGATCCCGGGTATGATACGTTCGTCCTCCTCCACCTGCTCCTCCTGTGCCTTGGCTTCGCCTGTGCCCTTGTCAGCAGCCTTGGACCCGGCTGCCTCCTTCCCCTTGTCCTTCTTCTTCTTGCGCAGCACAGTGAGGCGGCCCTCGTGTGCGTCCTTCACCATCTGCACCTTGCGCAGCAACTCGGGCTGGGCACGCACAAGAGGGTGGTTCTCCACGCGGCTCTCCAGGAAGGCGCGCGGCAGCAGGCGGCAGCGTATGCTCTCGAAGACGGTGGGCAGCGCACGCTGGCGCTCTGCCTGCGCCTTGGCGTCGCCGCTGCCCGCCCACCGCATCACCGCCTCGAACACCGCCTCCTCCTTCTCCACGTTGAGGCCATCGCTGGAGATGATGGCGATGAGCTCGTCGGCCGAGAGCCCGAGGAAGTCGGCGTCGCGCGCCACGAGTGAGAAGCGCGCGCAGATGAAGTCGCGGGCGGCCACGGCCAGGCGCGCGCAGTCGAGGAGGAGGCCGAGGCGGAAGACGGCCAGGCAGTTGGCGAGGCACAGGCGCTTCTGTAGGAAAGACACGCAGATGGTGAAGATGGACGGGATCTGGAAGCGGTGCGCTGCTGCGAACAAGTCCTGCACGCTCGCCTCGTCCAGCGCGATCTCCGACGTGTACAGGTAGTGCAACACCTGGGCCACCACGTCCGGGGACACCTCCTCCAGGCGCAGCTCGCCAGCCTGCTCAGGCTCGGCCAGGAAGCGCGCCCGGAAGTAGGGGCTGCAGGCGGCCAGCACCAGGCGGTGGCACGGGAACTCGCGCTCCCCTACCCGCACCACACAGTCGAGGAACTTGCCGTGGTCCAGCATGTCCTTAAGCCCGTCCTGCAGGAGCGTCTGCTGGTACAGCCGCTGCTCCTCCGCCTGCTCCAAGCCCAGCGCCATGGTGGGTGGCTTGGGGTGCCGCTGCCTGGCCAGGGGGGGCTCCTTTTTCTATTCCTCTGCTTTCCTTCTGGGCCACTCTCAGTCTACGCAGCTGTCTTCACGGAGCTATATATAGAGGTGGACAAGACCCTGTAAGGCGAGCCGCCTGGCTTCCTGCACATGACGCAGAGGGGACAGCTGGGTGGAGGCCCCCTCCCAGAGCAGCCTTGACTCAGCCCCAGGGGCTCATGGGACGGGGGTGGGGTGTCTGGGCCTAGGAGAGCCTCGCTGCCTCATTTCTAAATGGAGCACACCGAGGTTCCGTTGCAATTAAGACTGCATTCCTTGGTCAGGCAATACCCCTGAAGGAAGGGGATGACTCAAGCTCTGCCCCTCGGTCCAGGGAGGAAGAAGCATTGGTATCCCTTTTCCAGGGTCTCCCTTCCTTCATGCCTTCTGGGCTTTTCTGTCTGGGTGCTTCCATCTTCTTCCCTGGAGTATATCTCACCCCAGCCACCCCTGGATTCAGTGTGCTTGGGTTTCCTGCTCAATGAACTTGGGAATGGCATTCACTCACTGGGGACCTTGGTGCCCTATCTTTAAAATGGGAGGACCTTTCCCCCTTTCTGCTCCAGATCTGAGACCCTCCTTAGACTGTGCAAGGAAGCAAGAAGGTCACCATCTTTCCAAAGGGCCTGTACAGGTCACATGGCTCTGTTGAGCCTCAGTCTCCCTTTCTACACAATGAGGCGTTGGAGGAGTTCAATTCTAAGGGCCACAATTACAGTTCTGCTGAGGCTCAGAAGCACTGAGGTTCTGTGTTCCTGGGAGTACACTATCACAGGGTTTTAACACTGTAAGGCGTCAGACACGCTAGAAAATTAATTTCCTAGGATTCAACTATTCTAGGTATAAAAACTCCCAGGGTTTTAGCATTCTAGAGGAGTGACACTGTGGATTCTAGTGTTCAAAATGTTAACACTCTTAAGAGTTTAATGTTCCAAGACAGCTGTCTATGCTCACTGTCTTTGGTCCATACTAAGCCTGACCTGAGTCTATGTGGCCTTGGGACCCTTGTACCCTGTCTACCATTTAGGGGGTCAGAGTAGAGGCCAAGGATAGCCAGTCTTTATGCCCAGCCTTCTCTGACCTCCTTACCAACCTCTCCCCCTCCACCACACACACACACACACACACACACACACACACACACACATCAGCCTCAGCCACCAAGATTAACTTGCTCCCAAAGTGCCAGAGGCTGCAGCTGTGGGTTAAATTTAGCCCCCAGGACACTGGTGTGAACTGTTATGGGGCATTCTCCCATCATTCCTCTGAGTCACTTGTTTATAATCTCAGGCTTGAGGGGCAGAGGGATTGGAGAGGGGACCTCAGGATAGGCCAGGGCTGAGTCACCTCCCATTTGGCGATCTCAGAGATGTCACCTCCTGTCCCTCCTGAGCAGCGCATTCAACGATCGTTTGCTCACCCCACCGGCAGGTCTTAGAGAGGCACAGCAGCTGGGCACGTCCTGGAGGTGGTCCTGTCCATCTTGCAGAAAGGGCAAAGTCTCACCCCAGGGTGAGACTGGGAGCCAGCAAGGTCCTGGGCTGCAGGGCATTTCCAACAAGCACCATCAGTGAAGAGACCAGGCTCTGCAAGGCTGAGCAACTTGGCCAAGTTGCTCAGCTGGCAAGTGGCCAGGCCAGGGCTCAAGGCAGATCTGCCCACCTCCAAAGGCTGTGGGAATCCCTCCCCACCAAACTGCCTCCCGCCAATTAACAACAACAACAACAACAAATTAGTGGTAGCTTCATTTTTCAAAGACCAGGACAGAAAGTACATACCAAACAATTAACTTATGTTTATCATATGACTCAATGACGTATTTTTAGATTATGATGAATCCCATAGTGCTCACTGCCTACCAGGCATTCCACTAGCATATTTATATGTGGCTCATTCATTCATCGAGAACCCACTGTGCACTCTTCTCAGTGTTGAGGATTCAACAGTGAACACATCAGGCAGGAATTCCTGACTTTATGGAGCTTATGTGCAGCCAAAGTGGGCGGTTGGGGGGAGACAGTAACAAGCAGTTATACAGAATGTCAGATGATAACTGCTAAGTGACAAGTAGCAGAGAAGAGGTCATGGGAAGGGACAGGTGGCAGTGGTAATAATTTTAGTAGATAAGTCAGGGTCGACTCACTGAGAGGACTCCATTTGAGCACGTTCAAGCCATGGGATAGGAGGATTCCAGGCAGGGGTAATAGCTTGAGCAAAGGCCCTGAGGCAGGAGCACACCTGCCATGTTCCAGGAACAGGGAGGAAGCCAGTGAGGCTGAAGCAATGAATGAGGAGGTCAGTAGGAGGAGATAAGGGCAGAGGAGTGAGGTGGGGGCGTCAAGTAGGGCCATGTGGGCCAGTGTTCAGACTTTGGTTTTTCTCTTTGGTGAAATGGGGAGCCACTGTTTTGTTTTGTTTTGTTTTTTTAAAGAGGACTTTTTTTTAAAGTTTATTTATTTTTGAGAGAGAGACACACAGAGAGAGGGAGAGAGAGAGAATCCTAAGCAAGCTCCACACTGTCCACGAAGAGCCAATGCGGGGCTCGAACTAACCGCGAGATCACGACCTGAGCCAAAGTTGGGTGCTTAACCGACTGAGGCACCCAGGCGTCCCTATTTCTTAATGATAATTGTGGGAAATGCAAACTTACCCACAAGTAAAGAGTCTCCCATGTCCCCATCTCCCCACTTCAGCAACTATTGAGTCACCAACTTGCGGCCAATCCCATTTCATCTGCCCCAGCCACTCTGCGAGTCACTCAGGGAGAAGTCAGGGGATTGGACGCGAGTACAGGACAGAGTGGGACAAAGCACATGGCTTTCAGCTGAATCAGGGAGGATGTCATCTCACTTCATCCTTTGAATTTTTACTCATTTAGTCTTACCCCAAATTATGAGGTAGGAATTACCCGCCCCCCCCCCCTTATAGAAGCTGAAATTTAAATGGCCAGCAAACAGGGATCAGTCTTATCATGTTTTTTTTTTTTTATGCTTATATTTTTGAGAGAGAGAGAGAATGCAAGTGGGGGAGGGGGCAGAAAGAGAGCACAGAGAATCGTCAAGCGGGCTCTGTGCTGACAGCAGAGAGCCCGATGTGGGACTTGAACTCACAAACCATGAGATATGACCTGAGCCAAAGTTGGATGCTGAACCGACTGAGCCACCCAGGGCCCCCCCCCATGTTTTGTTTTTTTTAATGGCTTTGTTGAGGCATAAGTGACATACAATGAACTGCACATATTTAAAGTGTACAATTTGAGAAGTTTTTTTTAAGTTTATTTATTTTTGAGAGAGAGGGAGAGGGAGCCTGAGTGGGGGAGGGGCTGAGAGAGAGGGGAACAGAGAATCTAAAACAGGCTCAGCGCTGACAGCAATGAGCTTGAAGTGGGGCTCGAGCCCACGAACCGTGAGATCATGACCTGAGCCAAAGTCAGATGCGCAAAGGACTGAGCCAACAATTGGTAAGTTTTGATGTGCATATATATACATCCACAAAACCAGCAGCCCAATCAAGTTAGAGAACAGATCTACGTGTCCTTGTGCCCTTCTTTAATCCCTCCCTCATCTCTCCCCACAACACCCCCAGCCTGACAGTCACAGATCTGCTGTCACTATCATTCCTTTGCAGTTTCTAAAGTTTTATAGAAGCAGAATTATGTAGTATGTCCTCTCTCTCTCTCTTCTGACTTCTTTTACTCAGACAACTATTTTGAACTTCATCCAGTTTATCTACTCATGTCCTGCCTTCATTAGGAATCTTAGCACATCACAAGGGTTATTTAAGAAAAATGCCAAGTGAAAATTCTTTTTTTTTTTTTGGCCAAGTGACAATTCTTGAGAAAATGTACACTCATTTGACCAAGGTCAGAGAACAAACCCCTTGCAAATGTGCCAAGAAACCAAACAATGCCTGCAAGCCTCATCGTATGAGCAGGCCTCACCCAGATGTAGACTTGGGGCTGTACCTCGGCCGCCGAGTATTTGCTGGAACAGTCGTGCTGTATGACAAGATACTTGTCACGCTCAGTAGTCTCCTCCCATCTCCTAAATGGTCTTTCTATGCGTGGGATAGTCACACATCTATAGTCCTTCCCCAAGGTAGAAGCCAGAACTTATTTTCTCAGCCTCACTGACCAGAGGGGGAAAAAAAAAAAAAGATACCAGTAACCGAGGGACCTCAAGGAGACAGTGGACAGTGAGGCCCTCCAGTTCACAAGTCCTTTCACACATGCTGACTGCCATTGGGTTTTTTGGTGCTCCACTTTTTAAAAATTATTGAGAGGCGCCTGGGTGGCTCACTCGGTTGGGCATCCAACTCTTAATTTTGGCTCAGGTTATGATCTCACGGTTCGTGGGTTCAAGACCTGTATTGGGCTCTTTGCTGACAGCACGGAGCCTGCTCGGGATCCTCTCTCTCAACCTCTCTCTGCCCCTCCCCAGCACGCTCTCTGCTGCGTGCTTTTTCTCTCTCCCCTCTCTCTCTCTCAACATAAATAAATAAACGTTAAAAAAAAAAAGCTTACAAAAACCCATAGTGCCATTATTACGCTAATTTTGTAATTATTGGAAAGATGACTTCTGGCTTAGACAATGTGGGACTCCTTTCTCCCTGCTCTTCCCTGTTAAGTACAGTGATAAACCATGGAAATATGCAAGAGGCGATTAGAGAATAACTCTGAAAAGTGAGAGAAGGATGATATACTCCCACCCAACAGAGGATGACCCGAGTAGGCTTACTCCTCTCGCAAATTGCACAGGAGTCCCACTGACACCAGACGAATGCAGCCCCACCAGCAAGGGGAGTTCATCAGAAGCCCACCAACAACAAGCAGCCGATGGAGGGCAGTGGAACACTCTCCTTCCACACCTGGCCTGAGACCCACATTCCCTGCCAAGGGACGCCGGGCGACCTGGCCTGGGGAAACTCGTTCTGCTCTCTCTGGCAGCAGCAGCAGGAACAGGTGGGAACCCCAGCAGCACCAGATAACCCAAGCTAGTGAGAATAACATGGCAAAGTCTCTGAAAATTAAATTGTCATTGGAACCGCAGCCCACAGAAGTAGGCCAGCACCCGCATGCCAAACCTAAACAGGGCAACTGCCCGTTATAAAAAAAGAACCAAATAGAACCCAAAGTCTTCTGACATAAAGCCAAAATGTCCAGGATACAATAAAAAAAAAATCACCTGTCATAATAATAACCAGGAAAATCACTACTTGAATGTGGAAAGAATCAACTGATGCCAACACTGAGATTAATCAGACGTTAAAATTATCTGGCAAGGATTTTAAAGCTTCATAAAATATTTCATACAAATGCTTCAACAATCAATACAATTCTCTTGAAAATACATTTGAAAAAGAGAAAATCTCAGTAAAGAAATACAAGTTATATAGAAGAGCCAAATGGAAATCATAGACCTGAAAAATACGGAAATAAAATAGATATAAAACAGAAATAAAAACCCGCTGGATGGCCTCAATAGAAGGGAGATGACAGAGGATAAAATCAGTGTGCTTGAGGGTAGATGAGTAGGATTTACCTGATCGGAAGAACAAAAAGAGAGCAGAGCGAAAAATAATAATAATAATGTCATCTTGGGCCCATGAGACAATAACAAACGGTCCAACATTTGTATCATGATAGTCCCAGAAAGAGTGGCGAAAGAGAGAGGGTTACTGAAATAGTAACTGAAGTAAGAATGGCTAAAAACTTCCAAAACTTGGTGAAAGACACAAACCTGCAAATTCAAAAAACCGAGCCAACCTCAAACAGGGATAAACCCAAAGAAACCCATGCCAAGACACATCATAATTAAACTTCTTAAAACTAAAGACAAAGAAAAAAAAATCTTGAAAGCAGCCAGAAAGAAAAAACACATTACCTATAGGGGACACTAATTCAAAGGAGGGTGGGTTTCTCAACAGATACCACAGGGCCAAAAGAAAGTGTCACATTTTTCAAGAGCTGAAAGGATGGTCAGAGGTAAATTCTATATCCAATGAAACTATCAGGAATGAAAGGTAAATAACTCCAGGGAATCTACAAAAAAAAAACAAACCTTCAGGAGCTAATAAATGAGCTCACCAATGCTGGAGGATATAAAATCAACACACCCAACTTAATTGGACTTCTGTCTACTGACAATGAACATGTAGAAATAAAACTTAAAACTTAATACTATTTATAATCAGTCCAAAGAAATTGAATATTCTTTTTTTAAGTTAATTCATTTTCAGAAAGAGAGAGAGAGAAAACAAGTGGGGAGGGGCACAGAGAGAGAAAGAGAGACAGAATCCCAAGCAGCCTCTGCACCATCAGTGCAGGGCCCAGTGTGGGGCTCGAACCCATGACCTGTGAGATCATGACCTGAACTGAGATCAAGAGTCAGATGCTTAACTGACTGAGCCACCCAGGTGCCCCAGAAATTGAATATTCTTAACAAAACATGTACAGGATCTATGCTGAAAATTACAAAATGCTGATGAAAGAAATCCTAGAAGACCTACATAAATGGAAAAACATACTATGTTCATAAACTGGAAGGCTCAGCACAGTAAAGATGTCAGTTCTCCCCAAATTGAACTTTAGCTTTAATTCAATGCCTATCAAAATCCTAGAAACATTTTTAATGGGCATAGATAAGCTTATTATAAAATGTATATGGTAAGGGACAGGCCCTAGAATAGTTAAAACCATCTGGACAAGGAAGAATAAAGGGGGAGGAATCATTCTACCTGACGTTAAGGCTTCCCGTTTAGCTCTAGTAATCAGGATTGTGTGGCAAAGAGTCAGACACACAGATCAATGGAACACAATAAAGGATCCAGAAATAGATCCAAATGTGCTCAACTGATTTTTGACAAGGGTCAAAAACAAGTCAATGGAGGACAGAGACTTTTCAACAAATGGTTCTGGAACAATCAGACATCCATAGGCCAAGAAAAAAAAAAAAGAACTTCAACCTACATCTCATACCTTATACAAAAATTAACTCAAAGTGAACTTAAATGTAAAACATCTAAGATAACCTTGATAAAGAAGAACAAAGTTGGAGGTCTCACACAGTTTTATTCCAAAACTTACTACAAACCTACAGTAATCAAAACCGTGTGGTCCTGGCATAAAGACAGACATATAGACGACTGGAACAGCATAGAAAGCCCAGAAATAAACTCTCACATATATGTCAAATGACTTGTGACAAGAGTACCAAAACCATTCAATGAGGAAAGGACAGTCTTCTCAACAAACAGTGTTCAGAGAACTGGATACCCACATCCAAAAGAATGAAGCTAGACATTTATCTCACACCATATAAAAAATAAACTCAAAATATAAGAGTGAAAACCAGAAAGCTTTTAGAAGAAAAGATGGAGTGAAAGCTTCATGATACCGGAACTGACAATTACTTGGATATGACACCAAAAGCACAGGCAACAAAAGAAAAAACAGCTTGGGCTACATCAAAATTTAAAACTTCTGTATATCAAAGGACACAACTGACAGAAAAGGCAGCCCCTCGGATAGTAGAAGATATTTGCAAATCATATAAAGGGTTACTATCTGAAAAATATAAAGAACTCCTAAAGTTCAACAATAACAAAACAAGCTGATTAAAAAACGGCCAAAGCACTTGACATTTTTGCAAAGAGGTGTATAAATGGCCAATAAACACATGAAAAGATGTTCAGCATCACTCATCACTAGGGAAATGTAAACCCAAACCCCAAGATCCCGCCTCACACCCATTAGAATGGCCGCTATGCAAAAACAAGCAAAAAAGCAAACAGATGTTGGCAAGGATGTGCAGAAATTGGAACTCTGTGTACCACTGGTGGGAATGTAAAATGGTACAGACACTGTGAAAAACAGTATGGCGGTTCATCGAAAACTTAAAAATACAATTACCATATGATCTAGTAATCCACTTCTGGTTATATACCCAAAGGTATTAAAAACAAGTACACCCGTGTTCACTGCAGCATCATTCACAATAGCCAGAAGATGAAAACAACCCCAGTGTCAATCTACAGATGAATGGATACATAAAATGTGGTATATACGTACAATGGGACATTATTCAGGCTTAAAACGGAAGGAAATTCTGACACGCGCTGTAACGTGGATGGAACTTGAGGACAGTATACTAGGTGAAAAAAGCCAATCACAAAGAGACAAATACTGTATGATTCCACTGAAATGAGGTACCTAGATTAACCAAATTCATAGAGGCAGAAAGGAGAAAGGTGCTTTCCAGGGCTTGGGGGTAGGCAGGAGGGCATAGGGGGTTGGTGCCTAGTGGGTCACAGAGTTTCAGTTTTATGAGATTGAAAAGAATTCTATTGATGGATGGTGGCGGTATCCTACAACAATGTGGATGTACTTAATGTCACTAACTGTACACTTACAATTGGTAAAGATGCTAACTTTTATATTATGTATATTTTACCACAACTTAAAAAAGAGAGAGAGAGAGAGAGCTTTGTCAGTCCAAGACTGGACTTGGCTCTTTTTTTTTTTTAATTTTTTTTTTTTACATTTTTATTTATTTTTGAGAGACAGAGTGTGAGTGGGGGAAGGCCAGAGAGAGAGAGGGAGACACAGGATCCAAAGCAGGCCCCAGGCTCTGAGCTGTCAGCACAGAGCCCGACACGGGGCTTGAACCCACGAACTGGGAGATCATGACCTGAGCTGAAGTTAGACACCCAACCAACTGAGCCACTCAGGCGCCCCTGGACTTGGCTCTTAAAGAACAAAGTAAGTGAGCATCTTTTTAAAAAATGTGAAACAAAACTATAAAACTTCTAGGGAAAAAAAAATAACTGGACAGTAGTTTTGGCATTTGGCTAGGGAAAGAGTTATTAGACTCAACATCAAAAGCATGATCCTTAAAAGGAAAGTTTGAAAATTAATCCTCATCAAAGTACAGAACTTTTGATTTGCAAAAGCCCATATGAAGAGGATGGAAAGACATGCTACAGACTGGGAGAAAATATTTGCAACATCTAGACACACAAGGAAATCTCAAAACTCGACAGTAAAAAAAAAAAACCAAAAAACAAAAAAACCCCAACAACCCAACTGGAAAACAGGCAAAAGACCTAAACCGATATGTCATCAAAGATGATGTCAGATGGCAAATCATCTCCTGAAAAGATGTCCAATATAATTACTCATCAGGGAAATCTAAGTTAAAGCTACATCACTGCGCAGCTCTCAGAGTAGCTAAAATAAAAAATAATGACACCACCAAAATGCTGAAGAGAAGGAGACACCATATCCCTCATACATCGCTGGTGGGAACGTAAAGTGGCACAGCCTCATAGATAACACTTGGCAGTTTCTTGTAAAATTAAGCCTGCAACTATTATATAACCCAGCAATTGTCCTCTTGGGCATTTATCCCCAAGAAAGTAAAACTTATGTTCCTACAGAACCGATATGGGAATATTCATGCCAGCTGTATTAGTAATAGCAAAAAAATGAGAAACAGCACTGTTCTCCCTCAACGAATAAATGTAGTACATACAGGGGCATCTGGGTGGCTCAGTCCGTTAAGTATCCAACTTTAGTTTGGGTCATGATCTTGCTGTTCATGGGTTCAAGCCCCGTGTAGGGCTCTGAGTTGACAGCTCAGAGCCTGGAGCCTGCTTAGGATTTTGTGTCTCCCTCTCTTTCTTCCCCTACCCCACTCGTGCTCTCTCTCTCTCTCTCTCTCTCTCTCTTTCAAAAATAAATAAACATTAAAAACAATTTTTTTTTAAATGTAGTACATACAAACCATGGAATACTACTCAGCAACACAAAAGAGTGAAGTACTGATATACACAGTAACTTGGGTCAATTTCCAGAAGATTAGGCTGAGTGAAAAAAGTCAATCCCAAATGATTACATACCATATACATTAAGATAACATTTTGAAATGACAAAAATTTTTAAACAGAGAACAGATTGGTGGCTGCCAGTCATTAGGGACAGAGTGGGTGGTGGCGGGGGGGGGTCTGTATATTTGTAAAAGCACAAGAGAGGGAACCCTATGGTGGTGGAATGTTCTGTCTCCATTGTGATGGTGGATATGTGAACATACACATGTGATAAAATTCTGTAGAACCAAATATGCACACAAATGAGGACAAGTAAGGTTGGGGAAATCTGGATAAGAGCAGTGGGGTGTCATTTTCAATGGCCTGGTTGTCATATTGTACTAGTTTTGCAAACTAGTATCATTGGGGGAAACTAGGTAAAATGTACAAGTGTTTTCTCTATTATTTCTTAAAGCTGTGTATGAATCTGTAATTATCCCAATAAAAATTTCCACTAAGAAAAAGATCAAAGATTATCCAATATCTAAGGAAAGTCTCATGAGAAACAAATGAAAGGAAGGGAAATTGGAGGAAACAGAGAAAAAACAACAGGATGCAGAAAAAATTCAAACATTGCTAGTAATAATGTCCAAAAAATGCTTACATAATAAAGCGGCAAACACCACAAAAAAAATTCCAGAGAAATTAAGAAGAACTTTTGGAAATTAAGAAGTATAATGGCAAAAATATAATACTTGATGGAAGAGTTGGAAAAGAAATTTGAGGAAATCTCAAATTTGAGGAACAAAAAAGATGAGGTAAGAGAATGAGACAAGCAGCCCAGAAGTCCAATATCTAAATAACAGGAGCTTAAGAACAGAGAAAAACTTGGAGAGAAAATGGTTTAAAGCCATAATTCAGGAAAGTTTCCCAGACTGACAGAGCTCACCGAGTACCCAGCTCAGTGGGTGAGAAAAATTCACACCAAGTACATCATCGGCTTGAAGGTTCACAAGGCTGGAGGTGAAGCAAAGGGCCTGAAGGCTTCAGAGAGGGAAGAAGCACAGCACACATGTAGCATTGGGAGTCAAAATGGGATGGGGAAACACTGGCATCTAAAATTCTGAGGGCAAATGAATTCCCACCCAGAGTTGTTACCCAGGCAAACTCATCCCTACATAAGACTAGAATAAAAATAGTCAAGACCTTCAGAATTTCATTCCCTGAAGTGGTTCTGAAGAGAAGCTACATTTTAGGGTTAGGAAAAAAGTGGTCCACGAAGTCATAAACCTTCTAGAAGTTAGTTTTCTGTAGGAAACTTCAAGGGACACGGTCTCAGCAAAGTGTGACAGGGAACAGAGGCCTGGGGATGTTGTTAAGCAGTAAGTGTCCTTATGGGAGATGGCTTCACTTTTGTGCACACCAGGTTGTCTGCCACACTGGCCACTTGTTATAACGAGGATGGAGCTTCGTGAAGACGGTCACTAGCTCCACTGCCTCCTGTGTTACTAGGTCTGGGGAGGACCGATCACTTTGGGCCTGGCCACAGGTCTCCACGTGCCCAGGAGCCTGTCTGCAGGAAGCCCCCTGTGGATGTGCTTCACCAAATCAAGGAAGCAAATCCAGATAAAGGAAGACAGAGGATTCAGGAAAATGGGAGATCTGTGTAGGAAGTAGCAGAGGGAATCCTCAGAAGGGTGGGAGATCCCACCATGACAGCTGGGGGAAATCAACCAGCCCAGATTCGAGCGAGCGAGGATTCTGGAAACACAGTGCCAAGAGGAAATTGATGGGTGTGCACATATCAGGAGAGTTGCATTTACGGCAGACTTTGGGTACACAGAAGTGATAAATGCCTAGAAACTGAAATAACATGTTAAAAAGTGACAAAAGTAAGAAGTTGTACAAGAAAGGAAATGGAATCATATTCTATGATGTGACTTTGTTGAGGTCGTAATAGTCATAATAATATATACACTGAATGTTCATCTCACCCAAAATAATAATACAACTATACGTGGAGAAAGGGGAAGAGAAGCCGTGTGTAGTGTGTGTGTGTGTGTGTGTGTGTGTGTGTGTGTGTGTGTTGGGAGTGTTAAAGAAATCAATAAATGATGCCTAACGCTGCGGAGGCGTGATTTTCATAGGCATGAGGGTAAACACCAAAAGTACCAATTGAATTGGAAATGGTTGCCCATTGGGAGTTGGAAAGGAAGAGATACAGGCAAATGCAAGCCTTGCTTTTTTTGTTTTTGTTTTTTTTTTTTAAAGGGCCTTCCAGAAATATTTGGCTTTTTAAACGTCCAGAAAATTTTTAATTGTAAAATTTTAATTGAAAAATTTTAATTCTGTAAAAAAGGGATTCTACAGAAAACAATGCTGTGTGGTGTTGGGCTGGTGCTCACAGCACACACTGGTCTCACCCAGTGCCCAGGAGCAGCTGATGCTGTGGAGTGGTGACATTGTCTAGGGAAGAATCAATTATGGAGCCAGCACAGAGATTTGCCTTGCCAGGCTGGGGCTTTCCTGTAGGATTCAGTGTCCACTCCAGACCTGTGCCCAGTGTGTATGCGTGGGCCGTGGTTTCTCTCAGGATGGCTGGGTCCCGGGACCAGGAATCGGGGTGGGAGAGGGACCCTTTGTGGCCACCCAGCGCGTTTGGACAGCCGTTTTCTGATTGTGAGTCCTACCTGCCTGAAGTACCAGACATGCTCACCTTCCCAGCCTCCCTTGCAACTAGGGTATAAATACTCCTGCACTCCAGGACGCGATGTGTTAATGAGCAGTTTGGTCCCAAAGAGCAAAACTGGGGAAGAATGAGTGCTCCAGAGATGCCAGCCATGGTGCCCTCCGCCACCCAACGTCCTCCTCCTAGCCCAGCGTGACTCATGCCTGAGCAGCTCTGGACAGAATGTGAAGTTGGAAATGGTATGAGAATGAGGCGGGTGGCGGTGGGGCTGAAGGAAGAGATGCAGAGAGGCATCAGGCACACAGATGGGGAACAAGAGGGGGTGGAGAGCAGAACCAGAGAGACAGAATACCAAGAGAGCAGGGGAGCAGCCAGGCCCTCATTTTCAGCGCGACCTCATCAGCAAGCCTCATTTTCACGGCGACCTAAGTGAGCCTGTTCCTTTTGCTCAAAGAAGGAGGGCTGTGCGGAAAGGTACCGGCCCCCAAATTCTGGGACCTGCTCTTTGGACCTGCCCTCGAAGGGGAGGTGCATAAGAACAGGAAACCCACGTCCTGGGACAGGTTTCACCACCAGCTCCCCCACGCCCATCTCCAGCCTCTGCCCGTCAGAACCTGCACCTCCTCTCTGGTTCGTGAATTCACCCAGCTGCTCAGGGTCAGACCCCTCCTCCCGTATCCTGGGCCGGTTGCCACAAACACAGGGGCCTTGTTCACCGTGTAGCCCCAGGGCCTAGAGTTCCACCTGGCGCAGAGCCAGGGCTCTGTATATTACCTGTGCAATGATATTAATAATTCTTAGAGGTCTGTATATTACCTGTGCAATGATATTAATAATTCTTAGAGGTCCCCAGAGAAAGCCATCTGCTCCCTCCTTGGAGGCCACTAGCCGTCTTCCTCGTGCCCACGTCAGCATCTCTGACAGCTGGCTCCTTCAAACCACCCTTGCCTGCCAAGTGTTGCACACATGAGCCGGAGTTGTCCCTGCTGTCCTGGGGCTCACGCAGAACCATACCGCAGGGGGCCTGGCCTCCTGTGGGCACTCCTTTGGGAGCCTCGGCATCAGTTACCCCGAGACCTCTCCTCTCTCCATCCCCTTCTGCATCCAGCTCAAGACCAAACAACAGTTTGGGGGCACATCTCTGCTCTTGCCTCAGCTCCTAACTCTGGGTGTTCGTAAAGCCCAGCCCGCCCTTAAGGGAGAGACACAGGGTCTGCAGCTGCTCCAGGGTACAGCTATCCATGCGGTCTGCGGCTGAGCGGCCAGGCTCCGTGCTGCCCTTGCTCTGGTCTAGGTCTTTCCAGCCAGTAGTCAGGGCGGGGAACATGTAAAGAAGAGGCTGGGCCAAGGGACAGTTGTACTGACTTTATTCCCCTTCACTCTTGTCCTCACCCTCCTGCTATCCCCCACGCACTTGGGCCCTAGACACCAAGGGTCCACACACACACCTGACACAGCTACCTCTGGGCCCCCAGTGAGGAGTGCGGTGGCAGCACCTGCCAAGTTCAGAGGCTGAGGCTCTAACTCCAGCCTGTGGTCAGGGGTCTTGAGGCCCACCTCATCTCTCTGCTCACCTCCAGCTGGCCCAAGACCAGGGAGCCCAGGGGGAGCTGGGGAGGGGGCAGGCCCAGGTTCCAGACCCAAGTTCTGGACAAATGGGCTGAGAAGTCCATCTGGACTGAGGGGCACCCGGGGCACCCCCCCCACCCCCTCCGCCCTGTACATCTCTAGTGGGATGTGATGATCCCCTGCCCCCTTCCCCACAGGCCCTGGGAAGTGGGTATGACGCCCCAGTCCCCTTACTCCAATATCCAGGTGCTTGTTAATGTCTTAAAAATAAAAAGGAAAAGGAAAAGCTGGTAAAACAAGAACCCCTACCCATACTGGCACTGCTGAGGTTCCATTATTGCTTCAGACCCTTGTGATCTGGCTGGAAAGGAGCTCCCACCCACACTGGCCTGAGGGGAAGAGAGCATTTAGCACCAGGGACCAGGACTCCTGACCCCACTGGGACAGGGGCCTCCCAAGAGAGGGCTTGGCCATGCCCACCCACAGCTACAAGGACCATTTTGACCAGAGCCCAGGCTGCCTGCTGTCTGGATCCCCACCCTCAGAGGAGAGGTGTATGAAAACAGGAAACCCAAATCTTGGGACAGGGTTTCAACACCAGCTCCCCCCACAACAGCCATCTCCAGCCTCTGCTTATCAAAGTGTGGCCTCACGGGGACCTGATCTGGCCAGCCCCCCCATCCCCCCCGCCCTCTCCCCACCCGGCTCACTCACTAAAGCTGTAGTGGGGCTAGCTGGTGACAAGACCACCAGTCCCCATGGGAGACCCTGGTGTCAGCGACAGGGGGTTGGGGGAACCCAAAGGGGTCCCGACCTACAGCACATTGGGGGAGATCAACTTTTTCGGGGAAAACATGAGCCAGCTCTGAAGAGCTGCCAGGCACTGGGTCCAGAGGTTAGAAATAGCAAGGAAGAGGAGGAAACAGAGGGGGGGCGGGGGACCCTGAGGACGTCATGGAAGCCCAGAGATCAAGGGGTGGAGGAGAGGGAGCTATAATAAAGCAGGAGCCTGGAACCCTCAACCTTGGGGTAAGGGAGCTACACGATTGGGAGCCTGACAGGGAGCCTTCCTCCCTCAGTGAGGGGCCCACCTTCTCTCTCCAGAGGACAGCAGGGGTGTCTGAGGGCATGTCTGTAGGCTCTGGCTTGCACTACTGCCACGGCCCCAAATGCAAGTAGGCCAGGGCACTGCCCGCTCTGTGCCCAGAGAACAATCAGGGCTGTGTAGCTTGGATTATGAATCCTCAAATCACTTGGGCTTCTTGGAGCTGCCCACATCTGTACAGAATAAAGTGCTTCGTTTATTGATGATTAAAATGTCCCCAGCCCCCACCCCAGCGCCATGGGCCTCACAAGGAGGTCAGAGGGGTTCCAACCCCCTCAGCCCTTGGGCTGATGGGGCCCACTCCCCCCCTGCCCCCTGCCCCTGTCCCCCTTTGGGCTTACCCACTCCAGCCATGCTTGGGAAGGTGGTGGTGTGGGGGTAGTTGTGGGGGTTTAAGGTGCAGAGTATAACAAACAAAACCGTATAAACACAAAGGGAAAGAGCTTAACTAGGAAACATGTAGCTTATGGAACCTTCCTCCCCATTTTAAAGGCAGGAATAAAGACGTTAAATGACAACAAAAAAGGGTGTCCTATTAGTGCCAGCCTCGTGGGGGCAAGCATTGGGCACAGGCTGGGTCTCCCCCAGAACTCCTGCCCCCACCCTGGGGCCTGAATGTGCAGGTTCCTCTCGCCCACAGTGCTACAGGTACCCTGCCCACACCGCAGAGGCCCAGGAGGGACAGGGATGCTGGGTTGTGGCCAGACCTAGGAAGATGAGGCCTCTGCCTTCAGAGCAGGGATGGGGACAGACACACACACATCTCTGGTGTGGGAGAGACGACCAGGGCAGCTGGTGAGGGACGGGGTGCTCTGTGAACAGCAGCCCTGCCCCCTGCCCCACTGATAGCACCTTGAAACCTTAAAACATTTTGTCTATGCCTCCTTCTCAGGGCCCTGCCCCTGGTGTTCACCCATTTGCAGGGACTTCGACTGCAGCCCTTGGGATCTGGCACTGCGGGAGCCAGCCCGTCTGCCCACCCAGGGCCTAGCCCCCAGCCCCCTGAGGCCCAGCGCTTCTGGGGATGTCCTCTCCTGGACTCAGGGACCTCAATGCAGCCTGGTACAGCTCAGGGTCCCTGTGCCTGCTGCCAGGGTGGTGGGCGGGAGAGCAAATGCCTGGGGTCCAGCCCCTGCCTACCCCACTGCACACGGTGCAAAGCTGGGTCTGCAGCCTTCACACTCCGCCACTTCCTCCACAACACGCTCACAGGCATCCAGACTCAAGCTCTGTGCCTCAGGGTCCACAGCCCTCAGACTGGGTCCACGACTCCTTCCGGGGGTGGGGGGTGGCTGGCACTCCAACTCTTCCCCAGACTCCCCAGGATGAGGGGGCAAGTTAGGGTGCACAAGGGCGGCAGAGATGAGCCACCGAAGCTGACCCAGGCTTGGCTTGGCCAACCCCCCTCCGGCTTAGGCATCAGCAGAGTGACCCGTCACACCTGCTCCCCAGCCCCTCCCTCCCTGCTGTACCTGCTGCTCCAGCACCCCCCTCACCTGGAGGGCGGTGCTGGAAATAGTTTCCTCTTTTCTTTTTCCTTCACTTCCAAGAAAAAAAAAGTAAAGGCTTCAAGGAGTCACTGAAGGGGGGGGGCCCTTGGGAGTGAGGTGTCCTTCCCCCACGCTGGGGCCACCAGCCTGCAACACTCCCAGGGCCAGGGGCCTTGAGCAGCATGTGTCCGGCCGCCTCTGGAGGTGAGGGCGGCAGTGCCAGGCCAGTGCTGCTGCCCTCCCACAGGAAAGACGAGAGGGCGGGGTGGGGGGGTCCCTCCCAGAGGCGCCCCCCGGGCTCCAGGCCCCGCGCACGCGCGGTTCGGCAGTCAGTTGTTGGCGCTCATCCTCCCGCCGGAGTTGGCAGTGGTGGGGAAGAGTGGCGGTGGGGGCGGCAGGTGGGGCGGGGGCGGCAGGGTCTGGGGCAGCCCCGGGAGCAGGGGCAGTGCGTGAGCCGGAGGCTGGGTGGGGGACAGGCCTGGGGCAGAAGGGGGGCCGTCGCTGGCCAAGGGGTGACTGACGCGGAAGCATTTTTCCTTGTGGGCCTTGAGCATGTTGGAGAAGCGGAAGCGCTGGCCGCAGACATCGCAGGGGTAAGGCTTCTCGCCGGTGTGCGTGCGCCGGTGCCGCTTCATGTTGGGTCGGCTGGTGAAGCTCTTGCCGCAGATCTCGCAGATGTATGGCTTCTCCCCTAGGCATTGGCGACGGGCACCGGGGAGTAACTGAGGAGTCCCCAGACCCCAGCTCTGCATCAGCCTCCCCACGCCCAGAGAACCATAGCGGGGCCCAGCCCCGGCATCCGCAGGGCCTCCCTACCCGGGGAGGCAGGGAGGACGGCACCGAGCCTCATAGAGAAGGGCAAACTGAGGCCCAGAGTTGAGAAAAGGGGCATGGTTGGGGCCACCCCAGGCCTCCGGAGCAGGACTGCGAAGGGGTCCCTCCCTGGAGGCCGCCATACCTGTATGGGTCTTCATGTGCTCGTCGAAGTACTGCTTCATGTTGAAGTCCTTGCCACACCACTGGCACATGAACTGCTTGTGGCCGATGTGGATGCTCATGTGTGACCGCAGCTGGTACTTGTACTGGAAGCGCTCATTGCAGTTCTGAGGGTGGGGGGGAGGGTGAGGCCCAGGGGCAGAGGAGGGAGCAGCCTTCAGGAAGGGAAGCACCTGCCTGTGACCGCAGGGCCCAGGGAGGACACACACACCGGGAGGGGGTCCTGGGGTGGGGCAGCACACGGGCAGAAGAGAGGCCAAGGGCAGGCAGGGCCCAGGCGGGAATGGAGGTCAAGAAGTGGAAAAAGGCCACAGAATGGAGGGAGTCCTCATGCTTAAAGCTGAGCTCCCCCCGCCCGCCCCTCCGTCCTTCCTCCTTGTTGGAAGACCTGCCCCCCTCATCCCCGTCCACAGCCCTGTCTCTGCTCTGAGATGTTCCTCTCTCCACCTCTCCAGAAAGCCCACCCCATGTACCGTTCCAGCCCAAGGAGACTGCCCACCCTGAATGCGTGGGGGTTGCATTGGAGCTGGGGTGGCAGAGGGTGGGGATCGGGGGGGGGGGGGCAGGCAGGTGGGCATCCAGGTAAAGATGGAGTGGGAGGCAGGGGCCGCGGACACCAGGGTGGGCCCCCCCTCTTTCTGAATCAGGGTGGGCCCCCCCTCTTTCTGAATCCTGGACTCCACTCCCCACAACTCCCAGGTTTTTAGGCAGCTGCCGCTCCTGCTCCCTGTCTGTCCAGGTGGCCCCCAGGGCAGGCAGAGGAAGGAGCTCACCTCGCATCTGAAGGGTTTCTCCCCAGAGTGCTGCAGTGAGTGCACTTTGAGAGACATGCTTCGTTTGAAGGACTTCCCGCAGGTCTCACAGGTGAAGGGCATGTCCTTGGTGTGGGCTGTGGGGCAGGCCATTATGTCTCAGGGGGATGGACCCCCATGGCTCCTCCCAGGGGCTCGCTGCCTGACCACCTCCCACAAAGGGCCTCCCGGGAGGCCCACCTACTTTAAGGTCTGCTTCAGAGCCTCGGTCCAGGATCTGGGGCTGACTTCAGGGTGAGGGCTCTTCCCTCTGGGCTATGTCTGTCTGTCTGCTCTCAAGTCTGGTCAGACTAGCATGGAGGCCCTCACGTTCTTCAGCCTCTGGCCAAGGCTGCTTCACTCCCAAAACTTTGGGGAGAGACTGAAGGACTCCCAAGTAGGACTGGCCTCGGCTCAACCCTGGCCTGCCACTGGCTCCCTGCACAGCCTCTGTGGGCCTCAAGCATGCCCTTCTATAAAGACAGGCTAGGAGTGGTACTGAACCTCAAAGGTGGGCCTTACAGGGGTGACACTGAGCAGTCCAGAGGGAGTTAGCTGTGCTCCCCTAAAACCCCGGAGAGGTGAGGACTTAACGAACTGTTCAAGGAAGATCTGGGGGGAAATAACTGGAGCCAGAGCTCAGAGCTGGGAAACTCAAGCCCAGGAAGACTACCAGTTCTGGGTTGCTCCGCATGCTCCTGGCTGAGACCTCGAGCCTGGGGCCCCAGCTCCCAGGTGGCTGGAGAAAGGGGGGGAGGGCCTGGCTAGGGCCATATCTCCCTTGAGCCCCAGGCCCCAACTGGGCAAAGAAAGGAGGGGCAGACTTCCAGCCAGGCCCACAGAGGGGAGGGACGGCCATGCCCGAGGCAGAGTAACCCAACACACACTTGGGGGGGCCTCCTTACTGTGTCACATTATCATGGGTTGCGTTCAGAGAAGCCCGAAGCCCTGTGAGGGCCAGAAAGAAGGTGATAAAAAAATGAGAGGCACACCTGTCCTGAAACTGAGGGCCTATGTCTGCCCATACGTCACTTTGCGTGATTTAGGAAAAGGCGCTCCTTTCCCTGGTGGCCACAGCCCCATGCTGTGGCACATAGTCCGGTTAGCAGTGTGCCAGCTGGATTCTGGTCCCCATCTGCCATCTTGTCCAGGAACCCTTGTGCAACGTGCAACCTGCCCAACTATACATGGTAGTCCTGACCTCTGCAGTCCTGTCCAGGCTTCACAGCTGAGAGGGGCCTTTTCACGCTTTCACACCGCCCTTGGATGGGAAGTCCTTCCCAGCACAGCCAGCAGCTGGCCGAGCTCTGACCTCGGGCCCCATCCTCTCCTGGCCTACTCACCAACCATGTGCTTGCGCACGTGGGCCATGGTGTAGAACTTCTTCTCGCAGATCTCACAGGAGAACTTCTTCTCCGCATAGCCATGCACGATCTTGTTGTGCTCGTGGAGGGACCAGAGCTTCTTAAAAGCTTTACCACAGGTCACACACTGTGGGGTAAGAGGACTTTAGGCCCCAGGTCCTGAGTCAGGACCGTGTGTGACCTGGGACAAGCTGCCCCTCTCTGGACCTCTGTTTTTTCACCTCACCTGTGCTGGCGAGAGAGCCCCGGATGTCCAGCGACCAGCCAAATCGGATGTTCTGGGAGTTGGGGATGGTAATCCACCCACCCAGGGCTGCAGCCTGGGGCCCTCCCCCATCCTTGAACCAAACTAGGGTCAGGGCCCACCTACACGAGGAAGCCCCTCCTCGGTGCTCATTTTAACAAAGCATCTCTCTACTGAGGGGCCATGGTAACAGGTCTGGCGGAGCTGGGGCACTATCTTTGCTGCCTCCCCCTGGGGGGACCCAAGCCCTGACCCCGTGGATCCTCGAGGAGATAGGTGCCAAAGGGCCAGGTGGGGGAGACTGTGGGAGGTACCAGGCCCCACGAGGGAACGGAGGGTGGTGGGAACCCTGGGGGCCCCCCTCCTCCTCCTGTCCTACACATCCCTGCAGGACACTCTTCCAGAGGGCTGGAGTAGGTCAGGCTTGGGCAGAAATGGGTCAGGGCGCCCAGCTCAGAAGAGGCACATGCGTCTTTCCCCTTCAGGAGGAAGGCTCAGGTGTGTGCAGGTGGAGAGTCAAAGGGCTGCCCAGCAGGCAGGCACGTGGGAACAGGTGCAGGAGGGTGGGGCAGGAGACCAGGTAACCCCCGGGTAACACTTTCTCCACCACGGGGCCATGCAATTAGCAATTAGCTCAGGCAATTAGCGCCGGCCTACCTGCTGCCCCATCAATCCCCTCCCAGGTCAGAACAAGCCAAAAGCAGCCAGGCTGGCCCTGTGCTGCCCACACCCTGAGAGGCCAGGCTGGCACACAGGCTGACCCGGGGCCTGGCCACCAGCCCAGCTCCCCTGCTTGGCCCCAGCAGCCCCTGCTCTTCCCAAATTTCTCATCCAATCCCTCTTTCCAGGCCCAGGCCAGCTGGCATCTCCAAAGCGCTGACAGCAAGCAGGGGCTTTCTCCTGCTCGGTCACCCCTTGCTCCATTCAGCCTTTGTGGCAAGTGGAAATGGCGCCCTCTCTGGGCAAACCCTGCCCCGCTTTATCTGTGAAACTATAAATGGTGGTGGACCTGTTGGCCCTCTAGCAGCCCTAGGATTTACTAAAACACGGACTCATCCCTCCTGGCAGCTGGCTATCCGCCAGTCTCAAGTACTCAGACAACTCCCTCCTCTCATCCTCCAAAGCCCATGCTCCCCTTCGCCCCTCTGGCCAAGGGTACTGTTTGTTTCAGTCCTATCTGCACGTGTCTCCACAGGCCAAGCCGGTTCCGCCCGCCTCCTCCAGGAAGGCACTGGCATTATCCCCACCACCCTGGGCCTGGGCCAGCTCCAGGGGCCAGGGGTAAGTCCGGCTTCCCCAGCCTGTCTGTCTGGGCAACGCAGGCAGCACGACGCGGGGTGCCTGGCCTCAGTGGCCGTGTGGCGTCAGTGGGCCTGCTGCCCAGCCCTGCCACCACCCCCCCCCCCCCCCCCCCACGGAGCCGGCGGGGCCCACCTGGATGTTGCGCTCGCAGTCTGTCTGCCGGTGCAGCAGCAGCTCGCTCTCCAGCAGGAAGCGCTTGCCACACTGGTCGCAGATCTGCATGCGGCTGTGGGTCACGTTCATGTGCTTCTCCAGGTACCAGCGGTTGTTGAAGACGCGAGGGCACTTCTGGCATGGGTGGTGCTGCTTCTCTTCCAGCTTCACCTTGGCCCCCAGCCCGTCAGTGGCCTGTGGCCCTCGGGCCGGCGCAGAGGCTCCCGGCGCGGGCTTGGGCCTCTTCCCACCCCGTGGCCTGGTCTCCTCAGGCTCAGGGGGGCCCCGGCGCCGGGCGTTCTCTCGGGACCGAGTGGCCATGCGACCGTGGGGAGGGGGCTCTGCCCTGCTGCCCCGACGCCCCGCCGGCCCCTGCCTGCCCCCTGCCTCCCCCTCCTCCTCCTCCTCCTCCTCCTCTGAGCTCTCTTGATCCTGTTCACTGTGCCCTTCCTCTTCTTCCTCCTCTTCCTCCTCCTGCTCGCTGTGCCCTTCCTCCTCATCTTCCTCCTCTCCCTGACTGCCACCCTCCTCTTCCTCTTCCTCCTCCTCCTCCTCCTCCCCTCCACTGCCACCACCCTCCTCTTCCTCTTCTTCCTCCTCCTCCTCCTCCTCCTCTTCCTCCTCCTCCTCCTCTGAGTGTCTCTGCAGCCCGTCTTCCCGCCCCAGCACCATGGTGGCCGGGCCCGGGGTGGTGCCCGGCTTCCCCTCGGGCCCCGTGGACACGTGCAGAGTCTGGTTGTTGAGGTTCACCTCCACGATGATCTGGGACTGCTCCCGGCGGCTATAGGTGCCAGAACCCCCTAGCTCTTCCTCCAGCCCCTCCCCGCCCTCCAGCTTGCACAGGCTGCCAGGGGGCCCACCGGCCTCTTCGACACCACCCTCCTTCTCCTCCTTGAAGAAGGGCTGGGCTGGCCCAATGGCAGCAGGCACCGTGCCACCTGCGGCCCCTGCCCCGTCCTCGACACGCACAGAGTAGGGGTCAGGGCCCTCGCGGGCATAGATCTTGGGCAGACCTGGGGCGTCTGCCTCCTGCTTGATGTCACAGTAGTAGGGTGGTGCGGCCGGGGCGCAGCCAGTGGCCGGCTGGGCCAGGGCCACAGCGCTGGGGCCCGGGGGGCCTAGGGAGCGGGCATCCAGCAGCTCCTGGCAGGACGCGGCGATGTCAGCCATCTGCAGCAATGAGGCGGCGCTGAGCACCTCGTGGACGTTGGCCGCGTTGACCAGCAGCTTGGATGTATAGATGAAGTTGAGGATCTGCTGCAGGCCGCCGGGCGCCAGCGCCTCCAGGGACAGCTCCACGCGCTGCAGCTGCTTGTTCTGGGTGAAGAGGGAGTGGAAGAACTGGCTGTAGGCAGCCAGCACGCCCTTGTGTGCCGGGAAGACGCTGCGCTGGGGCACCAGCACCAGGTCCACGTCGCAGAGGTCAGGCTGGAAGAGGCGCTGCTCATTCAGGCGGCCCATCAAGCAGGCGAAGTGCAATGCCACGTCCTCCACCAGCGAGAACTCGGCCGCCGGTGAGTCTGTCGTCTTCTCAACCAGCAACTGCGGGGCACAGGGCACAGGTCAGGTCAAGGCCAGCAACCCGGGCAGCACCCACCACCGGGGAGGCAGCCTGCCCATCACTCCTGGCTCCACATTAGGGAGAAAGAGCTGAGGCTCAAGCAAGGATGGGGGGCAGGGCTGGTGGGGGTGGGGGGCGGGACCAGGACTCAAGCCCCGAGCCAGCTGCCCCTTACAGCTCAGACTCCAATCATGACTTGGCTCCTGGGTTAGTAGGTTAGCTTTTCTGGGCCCCCGGTTCTTCCCTGCAAAACAGGAAGTCATCCTGGACAGGGAAGGGGAAGAGAAGGAAAGAGGAAGTAACAGGGACTAGGGTGACCAACTGTCTAGGAGTGCCTGGGACCTAGCGGTTTCCTGGGACATGGGGGTTTTCTGTGCTAAAACCAGGGCCGATCTGGGCAAACTGGGGCGAGGTGGTCACCTCAGACACAAGCATTGCTTCAGCATTTCCTGAGCTCCGTGGATTCTCTCCTTCATACTCACTCACATGTAGAAATAAAACCATGCCTGCCCAAGCCCAGACACCTCAAGAACGAAAGTCAGGCTCATTAGCTCACCGCTCAGCCTCTGGCTGCTACTGCACCCTGGGGGTAGCACCTCAGAAACCCCTCACCTCACCAGCGGAAGGCCTCAGGGTCTGGGCCTGAGGCCTTGCAGAGGTGGAAATTCTTGTGAAGAAATCCAGGCCCAGAGCCTGGTCCCACTGTTCTGCTGGAGGAGGCTGGTGGGATCCAGCCAGCCCCTTCTTAACGGGACCAGTCTGCTGCCCATGGCCTCAGGCCTGGCTGCCAGCAGCTCCCCCTCACACAGGGGTTCTGTGGGGGTAAAAGGACAGAGCTGCGTTACCTGTCCACTGTGCTTAGAGACAGGAGCCCCCCAGGGCTTGTCCTAGACCCTCCTCCCTCTAGGCCCCCAGACCCCAGGTCAGGTACCGTCCAGGCCCGGAGGCTCTAAGATGGCCCCATCTTGGAAGTCACACTACTTTGAAGCCTCAGAGAGGCCCTCAAAGTCTGAAGGGTCAGATTAGCAGGTCCTTGGGCCACATCCGGCACCTGTGAATTGTCCAGAATAAGGGCTGGCTTAATCATCCCTGGCTCCACCACAGCAGCTTCCCCAAAAGGTAGACAGCACACAGGCAGGCTGCCCAGTCCCGTGCATGGGTCCAGTGCACAGATGTTCAGTTAATATCTGCCGACCACCTGCCTGGCCGGACCGACTCCACAGGTTCCAGTTCGGGGCCCTCCTCAGGCCCCGTTTAGCTGGGTCAGAGCCGCCTGTATTTGAGGGTTACCTTGCCCCACTGCCGACAAGCCATCAGCTCCTCTCCCCCAATCACCTCCCTGAAAGCCCTGGGATGAAACCTTGGTTCCGCCTATCCAGAGCCTGCCCCAACGCCCCAGGACAGTCCTTCCATTGATAGGGCAGCAGTGGGTGGGCCCAGTCTGGGCTCAGGGGTGGTATCTATGTTCACCTATGAGAATCTGCCCCAGGCGTCAGGATGAACCTCAAGGAGCCACAGGGGCAACCTGCTTCCAGATCTGCCCTGAGCCCCACCCTGCATATCCAGGGCAGCATCCACCCCATGCTCTCTCAGATCCCAGTCTGGCCAGACTCTTGACCATGGAGACCATCTTCCTCAAGTTCTCCCACGCCTCCTGCCTCCCAGCCAAGAAGCCAACCATCTGCCCCTCTGTCTCAGGACTGCTAGCCTGTCCAGGCCTGGCCAATCTAACAGGGAGATGGTGCCAAGTCCCTCCCATCTCCCTCCTCTGACTCATCCTGATTCATCTTCTGGGACCAAACCCTACCGCACGGATGGGGAAACCGAGGCTCGGAATGGAAGGATCCCACAAGTGAACAACAGCAGAGCCCCAGGATTTCCAGCTCCTTGCTGAGCCCACCCCTTCCCTGCTGGACTGGACGCCACTCCATGTGGATGGATTTCTCGGCTTGCAATGACTTAAAGAGCAGTAAGAGGCTTCTGGGGAACCTCAGACCTAGGGGACCAGCTGTGCTTCCCTAGACCCCACCACTACCCTCTGCAACCTGTGGCCTCCTCCCCAGAGCTGCTACCACTTGCAGGTCAGTGAGGAGTCAGGATGCAACTTGGGTTGTAAGAGGGCCCCTAAGGGCCACCAGGGGCCAGACAGTGGCAGAAGTGGCTTGGATAAGGGCTTGTTAAAGCCAGGCCTGGTGAGGGGAGCACATCCTAGGCCACAAGGGCCCCAGTACACTCTGCATCCCCCTTCCCAGAATGCCCTCCGGTGCCTACCTGGCATTGGGAAAAAGGGCAGTGCCCGACCTTCCCATGTACAGACCTGGTCCCAGGGCCCTCTGGCCTCAGCAGGAAAGGAGGGGCTAGCCTGGAGGGTATTGGTGCCCCTAAAGACGCTATTCCCACGGCAGTACCCCCCCTCCCAAGCCAGTACCACCCTGCACCCTTGAGGGGCCCCAGAATCTCACAGTCAGGAACCTTGGCTGGACTTAATTGGCAGGGCACACCCAACCAGCCTGAGTCCATAACCCGTCAACTACCTCGGCAGGGCTCGGCCACCCCCTTGCCTGGCACCTCCCATGCAAGGCCCACAAGCTGCGCCTGCCTCCCCAGCCAGATGTGCCAGTTCCCTGAAACTGCAGACA
Organism: Acinonyx jubatus; assembly: GCF_027475565.1. Classification (NCBI taxonomy): domain Eukaryota; kingdom Metazoa; phylum Chordata; class Mammalia; order Carnivora; family Felidae; genus Acinonyx; species Acinonyx jubatus. The sequence goes on from NC_069384.1 coordinate 146,392,522, forward strand.
TCCCTCCCCACTGGCTGTGCCAGCTGCAGCCAGGTGCACTCCATCCTCAAGTCCAGACCAGGTCAGCCTATTTAAGATACAAGACCAGGGAAGTGGTCAGGCACTCCTGTTGCCCTCAAACTCTCCCAGCAAGCCAGGCTGGGGATTGGGCGGGGGGGGGGGGGGGGGGGGAGCCCAGGTGCCAGGGACACCTGCCGAGATTGCTCACCAGGGCCAGAGCCTTCTGCATCTGAGGGATACCCTCTCTCAGCGCCATGAAGCCGCTGGCTCCCTGTCCTGACCTCCATGGAGGCCCCGGGATGAAACCTGGGCTTGCATCAGCACCCCCTCCACACACACCCCAAACGCCCACGACAATCTTTATTGCCGGGTAACCATAGGTGGGGCCCAGACTGAGCAAGGGGGCACAGGTTCATGACTTCCAGGCTGCTCTTTTTGGAGAGGCGGTGTCTGTGTCAGCCTCTTCTGCGTTCATGGCCCCACTCCTTTCCCAGGAAACAGGCCCAGAGAGGGCAGAGGACTGGCCCAAGGTCACACAGTAGTCTGGACCGGAGCTGCGGACGTCCCGCCCCAACACACCCGGCTTGGCCCAGTCGCCCCAAATCCCCAAACAGGGCGGCTCCAGCGCCCACGTGGCCCAAGGCCCAGGCGGGAATCCGACCTCCCCCCTCCCCCCCATCACCCAGTCGAGGGCGGCGGCGTCCCAGGCTCGGAGAAGCGCCCCCCTCCGCCCGCGCCTAGCAAGACTTCAGCCTTTCGCGCCTGGGCCCCCACCCCAGGAATTTAACCCCCTCCCCGCCGAGGGCCGCGCCGTAGCGCCGCATTCCCGGCCCGCGAGGACCCGGGAGAAGGGGTCGGGGAGACCGGCGAGGGGGAAGACCCCTCCAGCAACTCCACCCTGAGCTGGCGGGCCGTGCGCTCGGGAGGGCAGAGCGGGCAGGTGGGCGGATAAGCGGGGGGACAGGCAGGGCCTTGCGTACCATGGTGCCGTGGCGCTGGGGGCTCACAGGGCCCCGCGGGATCGCGCTGCCCCCGGCGGCCGGGCCGGGGCCGCTCCATGAAGCGCCGCGCTGGGGGCCGCCCCCGCGCAGGGCCCCGCGACCATGGCCCCCGGGGGCGCGGCCGGGCGGGCGGAGGCGCAGGGCCGCGGCGAGTCCAGCAGCCGAGCAGCTGCGGCCCCAGAGCCTCGGGCGCGGCGGGCGGGGGGCGCGGGGCGCCGATTGGAGCCCGCGCGTCAGCTGGGGCCGCCGTCTGGACGCTTAAAGGGCCAGGCCGCCCTGCGTGCCGGCGGGGGGCGCGGACACGCGTGGTGTGCGCGGTCCCGGTGCAGCCTGCTCTGCCTCGGGCCGCAGGGGACCCCAGCCGGGTCCCACTGCTCCCATCCTAGCGGATGGGCCCCGGCCTCACTCTCTCGCGCCGAGCCCCCTTCTTGCCGGGAAGTTCGTCCGAGAGTCTAATCTCGGTGCCTTCCAGCTGCGCCACAGAGGCGGGGTCGGAGTAGGAGGCGGCCCTGAAATGGGGAAGCTGGGCGCGCCCACTCCCCAACCAGCTGCAGAAATGCTTCCACCTGCTCCCCTGAGCGACCCCAGCTGAGAGACCGAACCCCCGTACCCCAGCCGCGCTCACCACCCCCACCCTCTGGCCTGAGCTGCTTTGATCTGAGGGTGAGTCTAGGATCTCCAGCTAGCCCTGCCCCCCACACCCCCCTTCCCCAGGGCATCCCAGAGCCCTTTTTACTCTGTGCTGGTTGGCCCATACCTACCTGGTGGCCTCCTCTGGATTTCCACAGGGCGGGGGCCCAGGGCAGGAGATGCAACAACCCGACCCCAGCTGCAGCGACCAAGCCTTTAACGGTGGCCGGCCCAGCACTAGGGAAACGCAAGATGAGAGGAGTGGGGGCCAGAGGCCCAGGCCCCACTGTGCCCCTCAGCCGTGTGACCTGACCACTGCTGAGTAGCCTCCCTGCTCAGTCTCTGCTGGCCTGCGGAATGCTGCTCTGGCACGGACACCAGTGGGGGCAGGGGGCTAGCTGTGCTGGCAGGAGGCTGCAAAGGAACGCTGCCAGGCTGAGCAGGCGGCAGGGTGGGGACCGCAGGGCGCTGGCCTGGCAGGGCCCAGGTGGCGGCTGGGCCACCAGGGTGGAGAGGGGGCCTCTGTGGGCCTCTCGTGTGGCCCATGTCATCATTCAGGGGCCTTTCTGTGCCCTCGCCCCACCCCAAGCTGGCTGCTGCCCCGTTTGGGTCACTGTGATAGTGCCCCTGTCCTGGCAATACCCACACCCCTCACACATGTGCCCTTGTGCTTACACAGCAGCCCCTGCCCAGCTGTCGCAGTATCCCCTGGGTTTGCCATCTTCCTCGTGAGTGGGCAGGGTCTCTGGGGCCTGCTCAGATTGACTTGGTTCTGGGTGCCGGGAGAGGGAATGGAACAGAGGCAAAGATCCCAGGGCGACACTGTCAACAAGTCTGATGGTCTTTTGCAAGACCTCCTGCAAGGGCCTCCTGACGCTGGGGCCAGGGAGAAGACATCTCAGGGGCAAAGATGGGGGCGACCAAAGAGTGCCAAGAGGAAGGGGAGGAATGCACATAGCTAGATGCAGTGTGGGAGAGACCCCAAGTGAATAAAGACACGGGAGGAGAGGTGGGGGCACAGCTGGGGACATGCCCCCAGAGGCGGCCACTGCAGACACCCTGCGTTTCTGTGGCCATGGTGGGTGCACAGCCAGCTAGCTCAGCTCCCAGAGGCTTCAGGCTGAGGCCAGGCCGGAGCCGGCCAGCATGTGGGACCAGCTGGTCACCTCAGGGCTGCTTTCTGCCTCTTCCTCGGTTCCAACCCGCTTCCTCATCTGATTCAGTGGGTCCTTGCACTGACCTGGGAGGGGGCAAGGGATGGATTGTGTACCCATTGCTTGGATTAGGACAGTGAGGCCCAGAGGAGTACAGATAATGCAGCCAGGCACCAGTGTCAGGAGCCAGGGAAAGGGGAGGCTGGGAGAGTGTGGCCTCCCCTCGGGCTGGGAGGATCCTGGCAGAGAGGGCTGCACGAGACACCCTCATGGGTCCACTTTCTGCCAAAGCTTGGCAAGGGGTGTGGCCAGCCTAAGTAACGAAGGTGGGGCCCCTGGCCCCTTTGGGATTGGCTTTGGCTGTGGCAGTCAAGCCAAGGAGGGGCTGGAGTTGGGGTGAGAAGAGAGGGAATGGGGGCTCAGGCTCCCTGAAGACCGCAGCTGTTTCCCTCTTGCTTCTCTGGCCTACAGCCCATCTACTGGGGTAGCCCGAGGGCGCAGCCAGCTTTGGGAGAGGCTACTGGCACTTGGGTCACATGGGACTGCAGCTGTTTGAAGAGCCCGGTATGGTGGGCTCAAATGGGGCCACCCAAACTGTGCGAGGGCAGTCCCCAAGCTTGGCTGGGGACACCAGGCCCACCTCTTCGGATCCTGGAGAGAACAAACAGCCCAGAGGTGGTTGGGGGGATGTGTGCACGCACACTTGCACAGCACAGGACTCAGCCTCCCTGGGGTGCAGGAGGCTGTGTAGCTGCCGTAGCTGGGATGGGGAAGGACCAGAGTGGACAGTGTCAGAAAACCGAAGGGGACAAGACAGCGTGAAGTCGGTGGGATGGAAAGGGATGTTCGAGCTACCCACCAGAGGCTGACCCAGGGCCCTACAGGGACGGGAGCACAGAGCTCCGAGTGTGGAGTCGGGGGGTGTTGCCCCTGTGTTCTGCCTCCACTGAGCGCCACACTAATAGGCTACAGCTGCCGGGGTGGGGGCCTAATTCAAACCAGCAGGTTGCCTCGTTCCCTCCTGCTGTGTAAACGTCATGGCCTTGGCATGCCTCACCAGTAGCTTCCAGGATCCTCTCCCTCCCTGTTGGTTCAAGGGACTGTGGGCTTCTCATTGGTGACTTGAGCCTGGCCCTCCACATGAAACCTGTGGGCTCCTACCCTCCTCCTGGAGGCGATCCCAGGGCCCGCATCCCTGGGCGTTTGATGTATGCTTGGCTCTAAGCATTTAATTCTCCCTACTTCCCAAGGGGGAGGCCTTGGTATCCCAGATTTTCAGATGAGGAGCTGAATTATAAAGGTCAAGCAATCTAACTAGTTAGTTAACAAACTAGAGAGTGGCAGAGCAGAACTTGAACCCAGAAAGTCTGGCTCTGGTCCAGACCCCTTATGGACTATACCACAGACTCGTTGCTCACAGAGGTCCTTTATCTCTTCAAAATAAAATCAAACTAGGCTGGAGGCATTGACATTAGTGGGGTCTTTGGCAGCCTTTCTCTGGGAATCTGGCCTGCTGGTAGAGAAGTTAGTTGCAGGAGGACCCGGGTAACCTGGGGCTGGGGGAGTGGCAGCCCAGGCCTCCATTCCCTGTAGGCCCTCTGGGAGGCCGACTCCTCTCCAGACGGGTCTGGGAAAAGGATGGGCACCACGGATTCCCATGCCCAGTTGTGCCAGTTGCGCGCACCCTCTTTTAGGGCTTATGAGCCGAGGAGTGGGCAATCCACGTCTTCTTGGTGCAGATGAGCCGTCAGAGGCCCAGGAACAGACAGGATGCGGGGGTCTCTCCTGCAGCCTGAGGTCACTTTCTTTACCTTGATTTCCTCAGGGCTCTATGCCGGTTCAGACACAACAGTCCTCAGGCTGGCCTGGGTCCTGGGGCCGGGCTCTGAAACTCAGTTCAGCCTGCAGAGCTGTGAACGGTGGGCCCAGGGTCTCTAAGGGGCAGAAGTACTTGGCCTGAAGCTCGGCACAGCCCCACTCCGGCCTTTTGATTCACAGGGAGGAGAAGAGAAAGGGGCAAGGGCACTGCCTCTGCCCTCTACTGAAACCTTTAAGGAAAACAGACCGTTAAAGCCTCCTGCCCCTTTGTGTGTGTGTTGTGGCAGTGTGCTCCCCTGGCCTCACACACACACAGCATCAGGCACTGACTGGAGCTGCCCGGAGTGGGTCCTGAAGACGAGCAGGTGCCCTGTTCTTCCAGGGTACCCCCTCCCTACCCCTGTCCTCAAAGGACTTCTCCCTGCCCAGCAGGATTCCTCTCAGCTTGCTTCCCAGCTCAACCCCTCACAAGTGCTGCATGGGACTTCTTTGTAGAAACCAGCAGAGTCCAGGCTCTTCTAGCATGTGAGGCATGGCTTCCGGGCCTCACCTAGTCAGCTAGTTTGCATCACCTGCGTGGCAGGTTTCTCTCTACACAGACTACAGTTTCCTTTCCCTTCCCAACAGTGGTGTCCAGCCAGTTTTCACTTGTGATAGGGACATTTTTCTTGAATTCTCTTACCTCCTATTTAATGCCCGGCTAATTCAGAACAGTCAAGGCCAAAATCCTTGACACGTTTCCCCCCAGTGCTGCCCAGCTGATCAAAATGATCACTATGAGAATGTGAACACAATGCTGGAGCTCACTAAAAAAGAACCTCACTTGGGGATTTCTCTACAGTAAGACTCTGAAGTTTTCTTTAAATTTTAATGCATCCAGATTGGACTATTGTCAGGGATTGCCTGACTTGGGGGTCTACTGTTAACTCAATTCTGAAAACTGAATCTCTGCAAGTCTTACTGTGAGAAGTTATGAGGTATTCACTAAGAAAATACAAATTCCTCTGAGTCCCGAGGAGAAAAAAGTTAATTGTACTTGCCCTGCAAATTCTCATGTGGACACTAAAAATATCACCATGAATGTTTTCTCTAAGAGCCAGTGCTCTGTGCCTAGTGAACTGGTAGAGAGGGAAGTGTGGAGGCCGTGGGTGGCTTAGTAGGTAAATGTTCTGTCCCCAAGGCAGCAACTCCCAGAGAAGATGGGACATATTCCTTCCTCAGCAAAGACCTCTGTATGCAGGTCACCTCGGCTGAATGACAACAACGGAGCCTGGAGGAAACCTGGAGTTTGCAGGGCAAGAGAGACCAAGCACCATCACTGAGCAGGTGCACCATCTGGGCAGGTGAACATCTCTGCCTGCAGTGCCTCTCCCGCCCCACCTCACGCCCCGCCGATACTCAGCCGCCAGATGGAAACGGACAGCAAAGACGAAGTCTCTTGGGCGCCTGGCTCAGCAAAGAGACTCAACGTTTTCTTTTCCATTTCGGAAAGATTACTGGAAGTCTGGACGAGTAAAGAGAGATGAAACAGGCACAGATTTAGACTAAGTATATATTTTAATTTCTACAAGGTCCCCCTTTTCAAGTTTTAGGAACATTTAGATGAAGTGTATACAAATTAGACATTGCCAATATGTACAAAAGTATTCTCTACAGTTTTTGAACAATACCAGCTATATCATGTTTCATTTGCAGTAAACGACATTACAAAAACAGTCCAATAATACATTTTCTATTAAGAAGCACAATACACAACATAATTAAATTTTATTAAAAAATAACTTAAAATACAGAACAATCCCCTCTAGGCAGAAAAGCTGTTTCTGTAGTTCATTCAGTAAACACACAGTTGAATGCTACGGCTGAGGGCTGTTCTTGTCCATGGAAGAAACAAATGAGGCTTCCAGGGCCCACCTTGTTGGGATGAAACTCCAGCGCAATGGGCAGTGATGGTCTGTGGTAGGTGGGGTTCTGAATGGCATGCGCGCCCCCCCCCCCCTCCATGCCCAAATCCCAGGAACCCACGCCTGTGCAGTCACTCCTGTGATTATGTTATGTTCTATGGCAGAACTGACCTTAAAACAGGGAGACTTGATCAGTGGGCTTGATCTAATCACATGAACCTTAAAACAGAGGAAGAAGGCAGAGGGATGGGAGGTGTGAGAAGATGGGCCATTGAGAATTTGAAGATGGACGGGAGCACGCGAGAAGGAATGAGAGCAGCCTTCAGGAGCTGAGGCAGAAGCCTCCAGATGACAGCCAGCAAGGAACTGAATGAACTTGGAAGCAGATTCTTCCCCACAGCCTCCATAAAGGAATGCTGCCCTGCTGACCCTTGATTTCAGCCTTGTGAGACCCTGAGCAGAGAATCTAGCCACACTGTGCCAGACTCACAAGCTACAGAACTGGTGAGCTAAGAAATAGGCGTTGTCTTATGCTGCTAAGTTTGGGGTACTTTGTTACACAGCAGCAGAAAACAAATACATCGTCCAAGGGTAACTTTTCTTAACCTAATTAGATTTGGCAGTTTGTTGGGCTTCTGAATGTGTTTTTTTTCCCCCACTGAATATTACAGGCAACTTTTGAAAACCCTTCACATGAATCACACATTGTTTTGTGTTCACTAAGAAGTCCGTTTATTTGACTTGGGTCCTGTTTTCTGACGTACTCTATCAACCTGGCAAACAGCTGACCACTTAACCCTGTTTATGAACCTTTTACGGATGACCGTTTTAATATATCCAAGGTCTCCCCTCCACCTATCCGAGGCTGTCAAATCCCTCCAACTGAGGGCTCTTTCCCACTTCCCAGGTACCCCAAGCCAAGGCCTGGGTTGGGTTGGTGCAGAGTTCCACACCCAACATCCAGTAGGATTTTCTTCTGCGTAACTGATTAAACTGGCACTAAGGTGATTAAGTACACTTGGGGGAAAAACTCAAAGATTTAAAAAAAAAAAAAAAAAAAAAAAAAAATCACACCAGTTTTTACAGGTCAAATCCTTTTTGGAGGAACCACCCCAAACCGAAAATGTGTCATCTGTGGCAGTCGTGCACACCCTCTTCCCCTGTGTGATGTCCCGGACTTCCTCGTGTCGTGTGAGGCTTCACCGAGTCAGAGCGGGTCACGGCAGAAAGAGGAAAAACATGCTGGTGCTTAGAACAGTTCAGCTGCTGTTGTGGTATCTCTCTCTCTTACTTGAAAGACTTAAAAGCTCTGCCAAGTGTCTCCAGGATGGTGGCAGTGAGGTTTTGGTGGTACTTTGAAGTCCACTCTTCAATTGACTCTTCCCGAGGCACACATGTCAGTTACGTGCAGCAGCCCTGAGCGGCCACACAACCTTCTGGGTCAGTCCTGCCTGCTCCGGAGGACCCCAGGCCACACCTGAGCTGGAGAGAAGCCCTCCAAATATTTAAAGTGAATACAGCTCAGAAGGAACGTTTGGCGCCAGTGAATTAAAATAATAATAATAATAATAATAATAATCTCTCTTCTAGGAGATTCTAACGTAAAGTATACGTAAAGAGGCACCAAAAGGTACCGAGCACCAAAACATGAACTGGAATAGAATTGTTTCTACAATCTAAACTTGTGATAGTACTCATTAAAAAGCACATAAAACATTAGGTCCTTAGGGACAGTGCAGGTACACAGTTAAGGCCGATTTATTCTTCTGAACCTCACCTGCCAGCCAGAGTGGGCTGTATGATGACCACTTTTCCCGATCCTCTGAGACAACCAAGAAGTAAGGAAAGAATGAAGAACTCCAGAGCCACTGCCTTATGTTCCTGGCTACCATCAAGTATCAATTCTGGGTGGTTTGTTCTTAAGAGCACGTATGTATGAGACTGTGTGATTGGTACATAAATATTTGGCCACCTTTAACAGTTCTTCACAGTTCTATGCTTGGCAGCATATATGCTAAAACCTGAAAAATGGGCAAAAAGAATCTGTATTCTAAGGAATACATGAGATGGAAAGAAATCATCTGTCTAAAATAATATTGCAAATGATACTTAAATTTCATGATTTCTTGATTCAAGAAAATGAAATTCATTTCCATAGTTGGCTACTGTAAAATGTGGCATAAAAATATTTTTAGGAGACATATCTGTATTTTAAATTCTGTGTACATGTAAATGAACGATAACAATTAAGTGCCTATTTTTGAAACTTATCTCTAATATTGAAATAGAACAACAGACTGCCATTAAGTTTCTCCAACTTTTAAGTTACCAGATATTTACAAATAAGATATAATTTGTATAAAAAAAAGGGGGGGGGGACATTTTCAACTATATGTGCTGCTTTCACTGGGGCTCCGGTGATGAGAGTAACTTCGGTCACTTTCACTGTCAGAGCCATAAGATCTACAACTCCTGTATAACAAAAGAAATATACAGACACCTTTTAACTTCAACCCTTTGAATTCCTCTTGAAGCCTTTTTTTTTTTTTTTTTTTTTTGATATGAGTGGCTTGAAAGCAATACTGATGTGGCAGAGCACAGTGGGTGGATGAGTGGGGTCTTGACTGTGGCAACAGTGTAGAATTTTCAAAGACGTTTTAAATGACAGAATAGTAATATCAACGTTAAGATAAAGAAACATCGCATCTTGGGAAATTACTTGAAATCCACATGCAAATAAGCAGAATAATTTTCCATGTTACCCAAACTGAACATCAATATTTAATGAGACCAAGGAAGCAAGGGATAAAAAAGGTACACAAATAGTTTCATTAAAAATATGGAAACCAAGGGGCGCCTGGGAGGCTCAGTCGGTTAAGCATCCAACTCTTGATTTCAGCTCAGGTCATGATCTCATGGTCATGAGATGGAGCTCTGCATGGGGCAGCTTAAGATTCTCTCCCTCTCCTTCTGCCCCTCCCTCCCTCACTTACCCCTCACTCCAAAAAAATTAAAAAAAAAAAAAAAAAAATGGGGACCCCATGAGGGATGTGGGAGGAAGGTAGGGCAGGTGCATGCAGATAGGACCTCTGGGAAACTAAGTCAAGAGGACCTGGCAATTGTCACCATTCAGTTATTTTGAAAAAAATTCAGGGAGCCAGTCACTTTGCCAAATGCTAGGACATACACAGTAGACCAAGTATAGTTTCATGGGGCTCAAGGACAGTACAGAATAGTGGACAAGACAAATAGGGCACACGGCAGGGAGGTGGGGGTGGCGTTAACTCAGGGTGAACAGTCAGGGCGGGCCTCCTGGGGCAGTGGGTTGCAGCTGAGGCCTGTGGGGTAGGTAGGTGGGAATTGGCCATTTCAAGAGGCGTGTGTATCTCCAGGCAGAAGGAAAGGTTCTAGCACATTAAAGGAGGGAAGACAGAAAAGCCCCAGCTGGAGCTGGTAGGTAGGGAGGCCTTACATGCAATGCTAAAGAGCCTAGACCTGCCCTTCTGGCAGCAGGGAGTCCTTCAAGAGTTTCAAACAAGGGAGGTGTTTAGATTATACCGATATTCAACAAGGATCACTGACAGTAGTTGCAATGAATGGGAGAAGGGTTAAGACCAAAAAAGCAACTAGGAAAGGGACACCATAAAAAGTCAACACAAAGACTCTTACAGTACCAGCCAAAATATGTTACATATAATGTAATATGTGTAAACATCTGTAATATATAAAAATGTTTTTACTAAAAATTGATGATATAAACCTCACCTCTGCTGTTGAAGCAAATGATGACATTTTAGTATACATTTTTTGATTAAAAAAAATTAACAAATCTGTTTTGCTATTTTTAGCAACTAGCCCTATTTAAAAGAATGGCCCATGGTTTAGGTGACCTTCTCTCTTTACTCCTTGCAAACTATTCAAAGATATGTAAGTATTACAAGATCCATTTTGGATTCACACATGTAACAATACCCAGCAAACCTGACCCGGCAACCCTTAACACAACGGCCACTTTTATTTAGTAGCTGCCTGTGGACTGCTGAAATTCGAGAAGAGAAAAATATTTCTGTCCTCCCAAGATTATGCTTTCTCTTCTATTAGCTGTCTGTCACCTCATGCACCAAGTGCCCACAGTACCGAGCAGTGCCCTAAAGGAGGGGGACCCACCTGGACCGCCTGCTGTAACTTCTGCCTCGGTGGTAACTGTCACTCCTTTGGCTCCTACTTCGACTCCGACTCCTGCTATAGTAGCTATCGTAAGTGTAGGACCTGCTTCAACAGCAACAACACACACTCAATTTTCCCACTCAGATACTTATATGCTTCCATTTCTTTTTATGACCTGATCAGTGTTCTCGAAAACAAGGGCCTAGATGACACTGCGAGGACACAGCTGCCCAGCAAGTACTGGAAACACTGAACAATTGCCCCAGTCAGACTTACCATAGTAAAAAGAAAAATGTTCATTTATTTTCTGCATTGAAAAATATCACAAAGTTGACACTGAGTTAAGTTTGAATGAAGGTGGTGGATCTTACTAGGCAACTATATCCGATAAACACCTGCCATTACAACTGGTCATCAATGGTCACTTTTGACACTAGAGTACCATGGGCCAACAGATAAAAGCTGTCAAAAAGACCTCACGTAGATAGGGTAGGATTACATGAGACAAATACAGGTATCTACACTTTTCAACAGAATACAGCACTTTTGAAAAGGAAGTGAAGGGTTTTATAAAACAAGGCTTTTCAATCCCGCCCCCACAAATGGTTCCCCACCCCCGTCCGTACCTGGACCGACTGTGGGGGTCGTACGAGCTGCTCCTGGATCTGCTCCTGCTGGATGTCCTAATATTAATCACATGAGGGACCATCATCTTGTGGGTCAGGACAGGCTATATAAAAAATCTAGACATTTCTTTGCCCACCAAGGAAAAAACACAAATGAAATCCAGTAGCTGTATTTCATTTGTATATCAAAAGTATGTTGTATTTTTTAAAAGCCAGGTTGGTTATCATTAGAAAGCTTATGTTTTATTCAATTCTTCTATGAGATGCATATAAGGAAAGTCTCTGGGGAGGTTCGAACTGGGTGGGGAGGGAAGGGTCTGCACAGGTCAGACGTCTGTAAGTAAAATGAAGCTGCAGCACTGGAAAATGCCTGAGAGGCAAGAGGGTTTCAAGAACGTGGAAGAAATAGAGACCTGGGGTCACCCCCGACATGCTTCATCTTGTGGCCCCTATTAACAAATCAGTCCTCCTATCCCAATCCCTACTCCGAGTCAAGAAAGAGGTGACTGCAGAGGTGAACTAAGGTTAAGGAAGATGTGCTGGAGGTGGAGGGAGGGGGAGCTGGCGGGCAGGGCCTCTTTTAAATATTTTTACTGCTTCTCTTTCCTCACTCTGATAAGATCACACCCTGAGAAGAGCCAGTGAGAATCTGACAGTTCTTAGAAACAACTGGACGAGACGACAGGCCTGTCCAGTATTCAACAGTGACAGGATTCTTCTCAACAGCTCCCCCACTCTGCCTGTGCACGCCCTGAAGAGCAGACAGGATGGAGACCACACGGGAGGGCGGGGTTCACAAGCTCACCTGTGACTTTTGTAACTGCGGTAGGAGCTGCTCCGGCTTCTTGTGCGGCCTCTGCTGTACCATCCTCTGCTCCGACTTCTAGAGTAGCTTCTTGATCTACAATTAAGAGTGAAAAAGCACAATTATATTAACTCACCTTGCTGTTCAAGGCCTTACTAGTACAGTGGGAAGGGGAAAACACAACAAAAGGAAAAGTCTTTCATGGAACTCTTCATTGTGGGTGTGACAGTGGTAGCTTATGAATAGTGTTTAAACTGAACAGAATGGAATAAACCAGAACAGGCTGCTAAAGGTGTGTTCACTGGAACCCTATCTGTAATATCGGAAGAAGAAATAATCCAAATCTCCATTAATGACAGAATGGGGGAAAAAATTAATGCACAGATATACAGCAAAATATTCTAATGTAGGAAAATGACTGAACTACAGCTACATACATCAACAGAGACATCTCCTGGAACTTAATGTTAAGTGAAAAATGCATAAATAGAACACATTACGTATGTATGTATAAAGATCTTTTTGAAAACCTACAAAAACAACACTATACAAATAGAAACATCTCTGGCAAAACTGAAGAAAAACAACAAAACTATAACAAAAGTTTAGAATAATGTTCAACTTTAGAAGAAATGAGGGTAGGGATACATCAGGTATGTCAAGGCTCTATTTTTTAAACTAGATGACATTTTAAATTATTTATTTATACCTAATCATTTGTTTTATTTTTTTGTATCTATTTAACACAACAAGGAACTTAAGTAGCACAATTCTGCCCCCCCCCCCCCCAGCCCGCATTCACTTGGCTCCCCACCCTTCTCCCCCAACTTTATACCTGTCATTTAGGACAGAACAATACCCCTATGTCTAGGCTGCTATATAACATTTTCATAGTTGTTGTTTTTTTTTTTAAAATGTTTATTTTTGAGAGAGAGAGAGCATGAGCAGGGGAGGGGCAGAGAGAGGGAGACAGAAGATCCTAAGCAGGCTCTGCACTGACAGTGGAGAGCCTGATGTGGGGCTCGAAATCACAAACCACGAGATGATGACCTGAGCCACAGCTGGACGCTTAACCGACTGAGCCATCCAGGCGCCCCCTCATAGGTTTTATTTTATTCACTATGTACTTATGTTTTGGAAGACATGATGTGCTTCCAGTTTATCTATAAGAAAACGGAACACATTGTCTTCTAGTAAGACTCCCGTCATTTATTCAACAATTTTTTTTTCAATTACTTAACAAGTATAGAGCAGATTCTGTGAGGTGACTAAAAGATGAGTAGGAAGTAGTTCCCGACTTAGTGAAGTCACAGCGTGGTTAGGGGAGTCAGGGCCAGGCAAGTAACCAAAACAGGGAGGCTGTCCAGTCTATCAGCTGCATAACCTAAAGCAAATTCCTTAGGCTTTCTAAGCCTGTCTTCATTTCGAAGATGAAAGGCCAGCCACTCCAAAGGCAGCAGTAAGAAGCTAAGTGAGTGGCCAGCATCAACCAGAGCTCAGAACTGCTGGAGTGTGAATGATAAGGCAGACGTTGAGCAGACAGGGGGCCAAAGCAGCTCCATAGCTGACTGCACCTGGCCTATGAACCTAGAGAGAACAGGCCGGGATTCACCAGCTCTCCAGGCCTGCTGCGAGTCAGGGCAGGAGGAAGAAGAGCCCACAACACGAGCATGGAACGGTCTGAGAGGGAAGAGGAGGACCACCGGCAGGTGCCAGAAGAACGGAAAGGCCTGAAAATGTGCCCTGGCACTCATGCCAAGTACCTGAAAATAGCCCGCTTAGGGAGAAGCAGGGAGGGACGGCACAGAAGGCAGCCTGCAAGCAACTAAAGAGTAAATGGGGCACTGTTACGACAGATGGCATGTACTGGTTCCTATTTTTAAAGAAATCTGGGTGGGAAAGGGAAGATAAACAACTAGAAAGGGGAAAAAAGTTCTCGAAGATTCTTCTGTTTTAAGTTCAAGTGATGAAGACCAAGCACAATAATATATTCATGGATAGGAGTAACTAAGAGACAGTGAGGTAAAACCGTGAACTATTTATAGAGAAAATTTAAAAAGGAATACAAATTACTAACTTCATGCCACCATCACTAATTTTTTAGTTTGTAAAAATTCTCATTCTCTGCACTGTCTATGCTGACCAAAGTTACAGGCAACCTGAACCAAAATACATAAATCTAAAGATGATCGGTCTTGCCATGCCCCTCCCCCAATCCTTGAATAAAGATCAACTAGATGCAGGTCTTGGGCAGGTAACTTTGCTTCTCCGGCCCTCACCTTCCACTTGTGTAAAATGGAGGGTTAATGATCTCTAAATCCTACACAGTTCTATATGTTCAGGATTCCCTTCTACGGCATCACAGAGAGGTGGGAGAACAACATCACACCTTGAAAGAGAGAGACTTGCCATCTACCACGGCAACTCATCTCTGTTGCCAAAGAGCTTTAGTTGGTTAAGCTAATAGTTTTTTTTTAAGTTTATTTATTTTGAGAGAGACAGAGACAGCGTGAGTGGGGGAGGGGCAGAGAGAGGGAGAGAGAGAATCCCAAGCAGGGTCCGCACTATCAGCACAGAGCCCGATGTGGGGCTCAAACTCATAAACCGTGAGATCGTGACCTGAACTGAAAGCAAGAGTCGGACACTTAACGAACTGAGCCACCCAGGCGCCCTGAAAAGCTAATAGTTTTTGACACTGAGCCCAAATTTTTTCCCCTAAAATCTCCACTTCCTATGCTCTCGATCTGCTCTCTGGGTCACACAGCACAAGACTTCCCCTCATTCCCTTCCAGACATTTGGAAATAGTAATCTTGTCCCTAATTCTGATGTTCGTCCAAGCTAAAAATAACAGACTCTCCTTGGGAGGGAAAAAGGAAAGAGAATAAATACAGGGCTCACCGATAAGACGATGTGGAACTTCGTGATCGACTTCTTGAGTGACTGTAGGAGAGAGACCTTGTTCTGTGTCTTGATTTGGTTTCAGATTTACTTCGAGATCTGCTTGGACTCCTGGACTGGCTATCCCCATCTCGACTAGGTGTCTGCTCATCACTTGAACTCTCCTGATTTCTTGGCCTCCGGTTTAAGCGTGCTGTCTTTCTTACTTCATCAAAGAGAGACCCAGGCCGGACTTTATTTTTGCTTTTGATTTCTATCCTCAAGCCTTGTGGCTTCATCTCAGGTGCAGTAGTCAATGCCTTCACTTCCACAGTGCTGGATGTAGTAGCAGCCGGGGCGGCCACGTTCCCCACACCTTGCAGGGGCTTCCATTTATTATCTAAGAGACCGATCTGGCTCTTCTCAGCCACCTCTCTCTTCACAGTGCTTTCTGCAGCACTGGCAATGCCAGTGGGGCCGCCGTCCTGTTTGCCCACGTCCCCCATTGTTTTGCTTTCAGACATGCTGCTTTCCTGCTTTAGCTCCTCTCCCTCAGGACGCTCCGTGTGCACATCCTGCTTTAAAACAATGTTTATATCTGGGGTGTCGAGCCTTGAGTTTCCTAGAGGGGATGCCTCCTTTGCTGGGGAACTCCTATCAGGAGTGCAAATCTCCATGTTGTCATCTGTCTGAAGCACATCTTCCACTCCACTTGAGACAATTTCTGCAATATGCTGAACGTTTGAGGGAGAAGCAGCTACATTTTCATCAGTATTTAAAGCTCTAGGAGAAATGCTGAGTTTACTATCATCTTTAGTAGGCTGATCAATATCTGATGGAATCATTACTGTATTACATTTACCTGAAAGGTTGCCCTCTTCACAGGACTTCTCAGTTTGCACAATACTTTCTTTCAAGGTTTCACTGTTTTCAGAAACTTGTTTTTTCTCTTTTGCCTCCTGAATAACTTGCTTTTCACTAATCTCCTCTTCCTCTTCCTCACCAAATTCTAGTGGAGGCTGCCAATGAAATGCTTGTTTTCGTTTTGGAGCCTTGTGCTTTTTGTCTTTTTTCCCTTTCAATTTCTCTTTCGCTTTTTTGGTCTGTTCCCTTTTAAGATTTTCCTTTGACCCGTGTTTGTGCTTCCGTGCCCTTCTTCTAGCGTTTTCTGAATTGGAATAGGACCCCTCAGAATCAGAGGTTGAAGACCGCTGTTTATTTGACTTCCAAGCACCATTACCATCAGGCAGTGAAGTACTTGCTGAAGACTTTGTTGTGGATTTGGCTTTGATGTGAATTTCACCAAACTCTGACTCAGAATCTGATGTAGCTTCACCTTCCTCCTTATCAGAAGATGGCCGGGAAACATTTTTACTGTTTTTAGTTCCATCTCGTTCGGAGTTTGATTCGGAGTCCCATTTACTTCCCGCATAATTCTTTCTTTTGTGCTTACTGCCATTTCTAAGGTGATCAGAAAGATTCTCTTTCAAGGCTCTTTTTTTTGAACGAGGGCATTCTTGTTCGGGCTTGGATTTCTCTTCATCTCTGTTTCTCTCTTGCTTATTATTCATTTCCTTTTGGACTTGCTTCTCTTTCTCCTGGGCTGACTGTGTAACCTGAACACTTGACTGTTCACTGTCTGAAGAATAATCTAAAGATGACCTGCTTTCGCTATACTTTCTCTGACAAGACTTGTCCCTGCTTTTCATATATTTATGGCGAAGTGTCTTTTCGGAACTGCTGCTGTGCCTTTTACTAGAAGTGTTATTTTTCTTCCCGCTGGATCTGTATTTTCTCTTGGCTCGTCTTCTATCATCACTGCTAACAGAAGAGTACGACGATGATCTACTACACCGTGAATGATCACTGTATTTATTTCGTGAATGAGATCTAGATGAGGGAGACCTAGACCTCGAACGTGAACTAGCTAGACTTCGTGACCTTGTGTATGATCTGGAATAAGATCTACTCCTAGAAGATCTGCTCCTTGACCTTGGTGAGCTTTCTGAACTTCTGTCACTGTATTTTGAATAAGCACTCCGATCACTTTCTGAATTTTTTTCTCTTTTGTGGTAGGATGATGAACTTCCAGTGTCTTTAATATTTGCTAAACTGTAAGTGCTTTGGATGGGCAGCAAGTGGGTTGTTTTAGCTTTCATTTCCTGAATTCGTTCATAAGAGGGCTTCCAGGGCTTCTGTCCAGGCTTCCACCTTGAAGGAGGGGGACTGTCACTCAGTGGTATTACAGGAATATTTTCTGCCACCACCGCTTGTACTATGACATTTTCATTTTGTGGCACTGTTGTTCTTAAAGGTTCTGTTTTAACCGGTTTGTTTTCACTTAACTGAGAGGCTGTTCTTTTTGGTGATTTTGATGCTGTCCTTTGGTGCCCTGACTTGGAACTAGATCTGGACTTTGATCTACTTCGAGAATGTGATGAGGATTTTGATGGAGTCCTTGATCTTGAGCTTCCTCTAGAGTAAGACTGTGAGTGAGATTTAGATCTGTAGGAGTCCCTGCTGGAATGGGTTGAAGAGCTCTGGTCATCCTTATCAGATTTAGACCAGTCCCTCTTTGATGAGTGATGAGACGATAATGAGGAAGAACGAGATCTCCTTTCTCTATCACAAGAGGATTTCATTCGTCGGGTGGAAGATTTTGAGGATTCTATGTCAGATGGTACAATAATCCTTCTCTTCTTAGTCTGCTTGTGTCTTCTGCAGTGTTTCTGCTTTTTCGCTTTCTTTTTATGCTTCACTTTTTTCTCTTTTCTGCGTTTTTTATGGTGACCATCAGAGTGTCTTGCCGTACTAAGGTCTGAATAATATCCATTATAGGACCATGATCTGGATCTCTGGGACAAGCTTCTCTCATCCCATCGGCTTGAACAGGGGTCACTTAATCTGTAGAAAATGACCCAACATGCATGCAGTTATTTACAAGCGTGTTTCTATGCTTTAAGTTTAAAACACGTTTGCTGTCAATACAAATGCATTGACAAAAGCCCAGTGAACAACATAGTACTGACTCTATCCACACTTTGAGTACACGTAGGAAGGATAAATCAGAGGGATAGGCCTCGTGATTTCAGAGACACGCACTGACAACTACTAACAGAGTTACTTACAAAAGCACTTAGTTTAGTTTTTTGTTTTTGTTTCAATTAAGCAAAGGATTTCAAACTTGACAGAAAAATGATTTTGAGAGTCAAACCAAACCAAAGCAATTCATCACAGGAGCGCCAGTCACATCCTGAGTTCCTGCCCAGGATCTGTTCATGACCCTCTGCTTCTGGGAGCAAGTTTTGAGAGAGAGTCCAATTAAGTTCCCAAACAATTCTGTCGATTCCCTGCAGACAGAGGAGAGCTGCCTGAACTTTAAAGAGAAGCGTCTGGAGAAGCTAGCATGGCTTCTGTTTTATTTCAGCTTCACAGAGGTAATCAAGACTCTCTCTTAAGGTTTTGGTTAAATTAGTACAGAAATGGAGGAAAAAGCACATAAAAACAGATGCAAGTTTTACAATCTTAATGGTAACCTGTCACGTCAGGGCCCACAATTCAGAGTCCTCCATACCACTGTGTCTAAATCACTCTCACACAGCAGATGCGCACCTTTTATTCCCTCTTCCAACTTGTAACCATACTACTGGACACTCAAAGAGGAAAAGAGACTTCTACCGTGAACGATTATAAAGGGTCCTACTGGTATGTTTTTCACTAGCTATTCTGGAGCCAGGCCCATTTCTACAACAGATATTCCACTGTGGGGTGTTACTAAGGGTAAGAGACAGGTACACTGTTGAAGCAGCAACAGTCCCTGGGGTCAGAAGTTAACCAACACGAAAGGTACAGATTTTCTATCTATTCAATCATCAGTGACTAAGAGCCAGTGACCTGGCTAGGAAAGAACCTGCTATATAATTTTTAGGTGCTGATTATTTTTAAAATTGTACAGGAAATCTCTGAGAGATTCGGTAGTTTTATAGTTTTATGAGGGAAAACAGAATCTTGATTTAAAAGCACCCGGAAGCCAATCAGCCCTCCTAGTTAATAGCTCTCTTTCTGCCAAGTATTTCCAAATGTATTCTCTTTGGTCACAGTCTAACTTTCAATGTAAGTCTTTAATGAAAAGTCCAGAAGTAAGTCTCTCTCCCCTTAACACTTAAAATATAGCAGACACAGAATTGTGCTTATACTCAAGGCTCTTACTTGTCTCCTTTACTCCATTTTTCTCCACTAGGTGGTCTGTATGCTCTTAATCTCTGCATTTCCTCTTTCCAGTGAGGAGGAGTTTCACTGCTATCATCATCATCTGATTCAGAACATGATCTTGATCTTGGAGGTGTGTGATAGCGCTTTAAAAACAAAGATAGGAATAACTATTTTTAAAATACCTCTCAATTAGAGTCTGCTATAGGACAGAGTTAGGAGTAAGACCCGAAGTCAGATGCCATTCAAAGGCTATAATGATTAAAGTACCAAAACGATGGTACGAAGTTATGTCAAACGTAAGAGACTAAAAGAAATGGGATTTTTTCTTTGAAATCCTAACAGTTACCTGCATTAGTCTAGATTACTCAACATACTAAGATTTCTCAACATAATCACTTATTGCTTCTCAGGCCATTTCATACTCAAAAACATAGCAATAAATTTTCATCTAACAGCAGTACGTTCCCATACCTGTGGAGAATACAGCTAGTTCCTTGAGCAGATGTTGGATTATACCTAAAATTAAGGCTGGGGTTTTGCCTATAGGCAAAAACATACTGCTTAGATAAGTAGTTTGAAAAAAGAAGTCTTAATAAACATACAATTGTACCCCTTCCTTTAATCTTCCGTCCAGATTTTGATACAGATGGTTTCTGATCACTTACAATGGGTGGAACATCAGGAATCTTCCTGGAAAAGAAAACTGAAAATTAAAAATAAGCAAATGCTAGGTGGATTTCTCAATATTTAAATGCAGAATTTATGCTCCTACAAAACAAAATCATTTCATTTAGATCCAACACCTCTGTAAAATGAAGCACTCCCTAGATAATTTTTCTAAGCAAACTCTTCAAATGCCAAAATTTAAAAAGAAAAACAAAAAAAAGTAATCCAATTGAGTAGAAACATACCATACTATATACCTTTTTAAGCACAGTACTTCTTTTAAACAAAATTCCTTTTTATGTCTCTTGTCAAAAACAGTGATGTTCTAAGGGAATCCTAAGATATTCCTGGTTCTTATGCTTAAGTTGTGTTTTTTAAATTATTTACATATATATATATATATATGGAGTTTATTTAATTATTTAGAGAGAGAGAGATGGAGCACGTGCATGAGCAGGGGAAGAGCAGAGAAAGAGAATCCCAACCAGGCTCCACACTGTCAGCACAGAGCCCAATGCAGGGCTCAATCTCACGAACTGCAAGATTATGACCTGAGCCGAAAGCAAGAGCTGGACACTGAACTGGCTGAGCCAACCAGTGCCCCTATTTCAATGTTTAATAATTCATTTGTCTTCCCAACTCTGAGATAAGCTACCCCTCCTTCAATGCTGCCACCTTATGGTAATGCTAAAAGTATAGTTTTGGGGGCAGCTATCATCCTCCATGCATGAGAAGTCTTCATACCTCAAGTTTGTTTAAAGTTTGTTTGTTTATTTTGAGAGAGAGAGATGGGGGGAGGGGGGAGGGGGAAGGGAGGGGGAGGAGGAGGGGGAGAGGGAGAGGGAGAGGGAAAGGGAGGGGGAGGGGAGGGGAGAGGGAGGGGGAGAGGGAGAATCCCAAGCACACTCTGTGCTGTTAGCACAGAACCCAATGCAGGGGCACAATCCCATGAACCATGATATCATGACCTGAGCTGAAACCAAGAGTCAGCTTAACTGACTGAGCCACCAAGGTGCCCCCACCTTAAGTTTGTTTTTTATCTATTAACATAATGGCTAGCTTTTATTGAGTACTATGTGTCAGACATTACGTTAATCAACATTTTTAACATTTTTATTGGTAAATTATATATAACATAAAATTGGACATTTTAAGTTCGCAGTTCAGTGTATTAATTACACTCACAATGTTGTGCATCCATCACTACTACCTTTCCAAAACTCAAACCCAAACTCTACCCATTAAGGAATACCTCCCCAGTCCCCCCAACTCCCTCAGCCCCTGGTAACCTCCAATTTATGGCCAAATAACATTCCACTGTATGTACACACCACATTTTGTTTATCCATTCGTCTGTTGGTAACTTGGGATCAGTTGTCCTCCTTTTTGCAACTGTGAATATGTTGCAATGAACACTGGCATACAAGTATTGTTTGGTTCTTGATTTTCAATTCTTTTGAAATTGTAGCAATAGAATTGCTCGGTTACATGGTAAATCTCAGTTTAATTTTTTTGAGAAACAACCAAACTGTGTTCCACAATGTCTCCATCATTTTAGACTCCTGCCACCAATGTATAAGGATTTCAATTTCTCCATATCGTTGCTGACACTAGTTTTTTTGGTTTTAGTTTTAAATTACAGCCATCCTAGTAAGCGAGTAGTATCTCATTGTGAGTTTGATTTGTATTTCCCTAATGTCTAATGATGTTAAGCATTTTTCATGCACTTACTGGCCACTTGTATGAAATGTCTATTCAAGTGCTGTGCCTATTTTTTAAACTGAGTTGTCTTGGGGTAGCCGGGTGGCTCAGTCGGTTAAGTGTCCGACTTCAGCTCAGGTCATGATCTCGCAGCTCGTGAGTTCAAGCCCCGCGTCGGGCTCTGTGCTGACAGCTCAGAGCCTGGGGCTTGCTTCGGATTGTGTTTCCTTCTCTCTCTGCCCCTAACCCACTTGCATTCTATCTCTGTCTCTCTCAAAAATAAATAAACATTTAAAAAGAAATTTTTTTAACTGAGTTGTCTTTTTGTGTTACTGTTGTCCATGTTTTTGGTGTCAAATATAAGAACTCGTTGTCAAACCCAAGGTCATAACAATTTACTCCTATGTTTTTTAAGAGTTTTATGGTTTTAGCTCTTATATTTAGGTCATGGACTCATTTTAATTCTTGCATATAATGTGAGGTAGGGGTCCAACCTCATTCTGTTGCATGTGGAAGTCCAGTTGTCCCAGCACCATTTATTGAAGAGACAGACTTCTTTCTCCACTGAATGGAATCTGCACCCTTGTCTGAAATCAACTGTCCACATATACTGGTATGAATTTATTTCTGGAATCTCAAGTCTATCCCATTAGTCTATATATTAATCTTTATGCCAGTACCACTCTATTTTGATAACTATAGCTTTGTGTTAAGTTTTGAAATCAGAAAGTATAAGTGCTACAGGATGCATGGGTGGTTCAGTTGGTTAAGTGGCTGACTTCGGCTCAGGTCATGATCTCACAGTTCATGGGTTCGCACCCTGCATCAGACTCTGTGCTGATAGCTCAGAGCCTGGAGCCTGCTTCGGATTCTGTATCTCCCTCTCTTTCTGCCCCTCCCCCACTCCTGCTCTGTCTCTCTCTTCAAAATTAAATAAACATTAAAAAAAAAGTATGTGTTCCATCTCCGCCCTTCTTTTTCAAGATTGTTTTGGCCATTCAGGGCCCCCTATGATTCCAAGATTCTGGATATGGACTTTTCCATTTCTGCAAAAAGGCTGCTGAAATTTGATAGGGATTGCACTGAATCCAAAACTTACTTTGACTAGTACTGACATTTAACAATATTAAGTCTTCCAACCCATGAACGTGCAATGTCCTTCCATTTATTTAGTTCTAAATATTTTGTGATTTTCATTGTACAAGTCTTTTACCCTTTTAACTGAATTTACTCCCATTTTATTCTTTTAATTTTTTTAATGTTTATTTATTTTTGAGAGAGAGAGAGAGAGAGAGAAAGAGAGAGAGAAAGAGAGAGTGAGCATGAGTGGGGAAGGTGCAGAGAGAGACACAGACACAGAATCTGAAGCAGGCTCCAGGCTCTGAGTTGTTGGCACAGAGCCCGACGCAGGGCTTGAATTTGGGAACAGCAAGATCGTGACCCGAGCTGAAGTTGGACACTTAACCAACAGAGTGACCCAGGCGCCCCCCCCCGCCTCTTTTATTCTTTTAGATGTTGTTTTAAATGCAACTACTTTCTTAATTTCCTTTTCAGATTGTTCATTGCTGGTTGTTAATAAGCACTTAAAGGCATTAGCTCATTTATTTCTCTTAACAGCACTATGAGGTAGGCACTATTCACATCTTCATTTTAAAGAGAGAATTTTAAGAGGTTAAAAGTCTTGCCCAAAGTCACAGAAAGAAATGCAACTTGACTCTTAAAACCAATATACAGGGTTTTCTAAGGATCCAGATAAACATAAAATGATACTGTAAAAAAAAAAAAAAAAAAAGTCAACTACAAAGTATACAACAGTTTATTCAGCCATTTCATGTTCATGACATGACTTAATTCTCACAATGAGAAGTAGGTATCTTGGTAGGCAACCATTAACCCCATTTTCCTTGTGAAGAAAAAGCAGTGACCTTGCCTACAGGTGTTCAGCAAGAATTAACATTTACCTAGGAACCTTTTGGTACTGATCCAATTCTGCTACCCTCCCTTCACCTGACTGCTGGTCAATCAGTAAGGTGGCAAGTTCATATGGCTGACAGCCCCTGCTTCTTATCCTTGCCTATGATGAGTTCTTGAAGCACACTTAATTATAACGCCCAAACGACTGATCAAAATCTTAAGGATCCTAATAAAATAGGTCAATGGGCTATCTTAATACAACACAACTAGCAGTCAATTATGATTTAAAATAATTCTGCACAAAATAACTTCCAAAGATGTTATGTGACTAAAGAAGAGTGACGACCAAACAAAATTACCAGCGGTAATCAGTCACAAATGCAATCACTGCTTTAACAACACCAGATAACAGGGGTCAGCAAACTTTTTCTGAAAAGAATCCAAGAGTAAGTATTTTAGGATTTGTAGGCCAAGAAGAAAATTAAGGCTATTATGTAGATACTTACATAACAAGAAAGAAAACAAATTTTAACTAATGTTTTATCAATGAAATTTGAAATATAACTGAGTACCATTTCTTTGTAATAAAGATCTACTAACGAAAGGAATGGAGCCCTTTTAAGGAGGAGAGAGAACATTTCATGTTAATTGGGGTTCACAGTGTTCCCTATCAATATAGTGCTAATGCTGATCTGTAATGAGACTGTACATATTTCATCTTTAAAAATATCTTTTCACATAGATGGGTTATATGGGTAGCACTTGAAATACTGGAGAGTTCTACCAGCATCACTGTGATGGGCAGTGCACCACGTAGCAGTGTAAGGCAAGAGAACACCACATACCAACTCTGCTACAGCCACTCAAGTCTGCTGTTGTAGCACAGAAACAGCCCTTACTTATTCTCTTATCATGAACAAATGGATGTGGCTGTGTTCCAGTAAAATTTTATTTATGGACATTGAAATTTGAGTTTCATATAATCTTCACATGGCACAAAATATTACTCTCCTTTTTATTTTTCCTACAAACATTTAAACACAAGAAAACCATTTTTTTTAGCTCATGGGCTGTACAAAAATAGGCAACAGGCCAAATTTGGTCCATGGACCATAATTTGCCAATACCTGCCATATGACAGAGAAACTAACCTTTCAAGTTTCCTACTTTCTGAAAGTCAAATAGATTCCATCAATGAACTTGGTATCTTATATTTTAAGAAGAATCCCACTAAAATTTATTAACAGCCAGTTTTTAAAAATGAAAACACCAGCTATTAATTCAAAGATAAATCCCATCTTATAATAGCTTTCTAAAATAAGACAATACTAGGCTTTAAAAATATTTAATGAATTAAACGATAACCTTATGTGGAGACCTGACTGTGAACAGGAACACGTGCATAACCTCTTAACCTTCAATGTAACTCTTCATCGGGCACTTATCAATTACACCAGCCACATTATGACATTTCTGTTCAAACAATGTTTCTTTTAATAATTCTAAACTTGAGTTAATACACAAAATATACTATTATACCAAATCTAAAACTACACATTACCTTTTCCAATGCAGAGAAGTTATCACTGAGCAAGTTAGCAAAAGTCACATATTTATGATACTAAATTATATCCCTAATCAATGCAATTAATTTTACACTATTCAAATTGGAACACGTTTTATCATTCAAGTGGATCCAAAGAGTTCAACTAACCCTCTCTTCTGATAACCAAATCTCACCTCTAATGAAAAGTCAAGGAAAAAAAATTAGTAATGAAATCTTTCCAGACCTCCCGTAAGAACTTCTCCCCTGATCCACTTGACCAACCCCCTTTCCCTATTAGTAGAATGTGAATTCTGAAAGGCACGGTACATGTCATTCATTAGCCTGGCATCTCCCACAGTATTCTTCAAAGATCTTTGCCTATGGGTCATGCTCAACAAATAAGTGTGGAAGTGCAGTGAGCTGATGGAATTACCATTCACAGAAAGGAAAACAAAGAGGTTAATCATCCTACTTACGGTTCAGGTTCCACTGTGACAAGAGGCATATCTCTTCTCAGTAAAAATCGGTTCTCTGGAACTGGGGGAATCTCTTCTGGTCGGACCACAGGCTTTTCCCTTTTAGCATTTGAATCAATTGACCTTTTTTCATTGGTATCACTCCTCTCAGAGTAACTTAGAGAGAACAAATCAAGTCACCAATTAAAATATGCAATGTCTGCATTTCACAAGAATATTAAATAATAATATATAACAATTAATAATAAAACAATAGCGGGGTGCCGGGGTGGCTCAGCTGGTTAAGCATCTGACTCTTGATTTTGGCTCAGGTCATGATCTCACGGTTTGTGAGACTGAGCCCCACGTTGGGCTGTGCTGACAGCAAGGAACCTGCTTGAGATTCTCTCTCCCTTCCTCTATCTGCCCCTCCCCTGTTCACGCATGCACGTGCGCTATTTCTCTCTCTCTCAAAATAAATAATAAACTTAAAAAAAATTTTTTTTAATTATGAAACAGCAAAACTATTAATATCTCACAAATCTCAAAAGGTTTGTACAATTTTCACAGAGAACATACAAAACATTAACACAGTGAAAAAGCCACAGTACTAAAATTATGATATGAAACTGTCAAATGATCCTTTGTTCTTTTAAGAGTTTCAGGGATTTTTTTTCACCTGCAAACACATAAATCTTTAATATGAAATGTCTGTGCCACCCTTAGATTTGTCAGATTTCAAATTAAAGTTAAAAAAAAATGCTATCCTTTTTCAACAATAGGTAATAAAATGAGGTTTACAGAATTGCATATACTTTCCCCATTCCAGAGTGTCTTTGTGTTAGGTTAAGATTACCCTGGCATTTCACACTTACCCTTTTGGGCTCATTATATGTTTATTCCTTGGCTCTTCAGAACTGCTTGCTTCCTTTCGTCTCTTTTTAGAATGCTTAACTTTTGGCCTCCTCTTATGTTTCCTCCTTCTGCTTCTCTCATGTTCAATTTCACTTTCTGAAGAAGATTCTGAAGAGGAAGAGGAATTGGAAGAAGAATCCGAGTCTTCTGAATGAGTTGGTTTCTTCCTTTTTTTCTCAAAAACTTTTAAGAAATATTAACAAAAATATTAGTACTAGATCTTAGTGTCTACCTTTCAGAGTAAAAAATAGTATCATAAAACATGCTTTATAAACAGCAAACTAAAGACAAAATTTAAGTAAACATTTTTTCATGCTGATAACACAATTTGCTGGTGAGATGGTAAGGTAACAAAGCCCTTGCCCTTATGAAGTCTATATTCTAGTTGGATCAGATAAGAAAAGAAGTAAGTAACTGCATAATATGACAAATGAGAAGTGCTCGAACAGAAATACAAAAAAAGCAAGGTAAAGGGAATAGGGAGAGATGGGCAGTAACTGAAGATAACATTCAAACAGAGACTTGAAGGAAGTGACGTAAGGGGTCATGTAGGTATCTGGATGGAGAGTGCTCCAGGAAGAATGGACACCAGCACAAAATCCCTGTGCTTGGCATGTCTGGGTAAAGGTCAACATGGCTGGGAGGGCAATGAATGAGGGTGAAGAGGTGAGAGACACAGGAGAGAACAGACTGCTTTACAGACCAAGTAAAGACTTTAGTTTGGCTGGCTAAGAAGGGAGCCCTTGGAGAAGATCACTCTGGTTGCTATTAACAGACTACAGAGTCAAGAGTACAAGCAAAGAGACCAGTTAGGAATTTACTGCTGCCAAGAAGAGATTATAAGAAGGGCAGAGGCAAACTGAATAGTTATGAGGCTACTGCAATAATCCAAGTAAGAGACAGCAGTGGTTTGGACAAGGCTGATAACATGGGAAGTAAAAAGAAGTAAGATTTGATAAGATTTGTTGATGGCTTGGGTATAAGGTATGATACAGAGGCATGGGTTACTGCTGTATGTACTACTTGAAGGGTTTTTCCACTACTAAAGTTCAGGAGGTATCTTTCAACTATAATCTTCACCGTGTTTTACCAGTATCCTAGCTCCCCTCCACTCCCCCCAAAACTCTTACCATCTTTTGATGATTTTGTGGCAAGCACCCCACAGTCAATTACTCGCACATCTGCATAAGGTCTGCTTGCAGCATCGGTTTTCAGATTTTCAATCTGTTCAATTACTTCAAAACCAGAAATAACCAATCCAAAGACGACATGCACCCTGTCACAATACAAATTCAAGAAAGAATTGGTTTGATGACAATTAAGCCACAATCAGTAATCAAGACAACCGTTATAAATGACATGTCTACAGAACTAAATATAAAAGCAAAGTGTTTGATGAATGAAGCAACTAGATGGGAATTAGAACTTGACATCTGCTTCATAAAAAGGAAAAAATAAAAACACGACTCAAACTGGGCCTTAGTTTTCTGCTTAAAACAATATTTCTTAACTATCTTACGGTGGAGAATCTGAGAACAGATTGCACTCGATACTCAGAAACCGTTGTTACAGGGTCACTAGAGATAGCAAGGCTGAGAAGTCTACCCATTGCCCAGATTCAGTGACATGACAATATGAGTTCTCCAGACGGACTAACCTCTGATCCTTAGGGAGGGGCTTGGCTGTGAGAGATTAGATCAGGAATCAAGAGCACCCCCCAGAGGTTCATCCATGGTCCAATTTGTAGTAGACTGGCCACCCCACCAACTCCCCAAGGTAATAAAATGTAACTCTTACCCATCCAAGTGTGGAGCAGGTTTGGTAGTACTGTGTAAACATCAACACAAAGATGGCAAAAACCAGGTGTTCGGGTGAACAGAGCAGAAGGGCATGTAGAGAACAAAGAGGTAAAGATAAAAAGATGGGGAAAAGTTAAACATGATACACATCTCAACTTAAAAACCTTACAAACAGCCATAGTAGCCATTTTACTGGTTAAAAAAACCCTCAAGATTATAATTACAAAGTTGTATCTATTTCTCCAATATGAAGACTATACCTATACATAACATATGAAACAGGTTTGAAATGTACAGCATAAATATACAATAAAATTAAAGATATTCTTGAATCCAAAATAACAACAAAATCAAAAATCAACTCAAAAGTCATCAAGATAATTAAAGAGAATAAAAAGCACTATCATCTGCCCTAAGGAAAAAAAAGTGTGATCAACACTTGCTTGCCCCCCCCCCCCCCACCTCCTCCTTAAATGAATTCTTCTATTTGTTACTTCTCATACTGAGTCGGTCTACATCTTTTAGGAAGGCAGATGGAGGTAGGCCTCGGGAGTCCTGTTTTCAAAACTTCCTGCCTCTCCCACCTAAGGTGAAGTTCTGCCACTCACACAGCAACTCTGAAAATGCGACAGGGAGCAAACCTCCAATTTGTCAAACTTCTGACAGCCAGCAAGTAATGATGGATAACGTTATAGACACCTTAAATTTCCATGGCCCAGAAAATGCCCAACCAGCTTCTTCTACAGTCACAAACTGGCAGATAGTCACTCTTAGGAAGCCTATGGGGTATTATCTGGTTAAGAGATTTTGAACCCAAACTGGTTTTCCCATAGCATTTTCACAAATTTTCACACTATGTGAACTGCAGTGAAAAAATTCAAAAGCCACAAAAATCTTAGTTTATAATAATGAGAAATAGAAGAATTTGAGAAAGGACACTGGATATGAGGCTATGTTAAAGAAGTTAACTGTACTAGAAGCTCCCATATCAATTTTTATATTCATTTTAAGGCAATTCTAAGACATGTAAGTCAACAAAACACAATTTTTAACCTTCACAGCAATGTTAAAAATCATTGCAAGGAATGATAGCATTTATACTTACATTAAGAATATTCAGTTCTGAAAAAGTACTATGGAATTTTTTTAAATTGTCAATTTAGGAAGTTCCAGAATTTTAAAAGGAATCTTGAATTTTAAAACCACAAAGTCTCAAATTCTCCTTAGAAGACTGAGAAGTGGTAATTCAAGCCAATATAATAGTAAAAATGAGTAAAAACAGAAGAAAGAAAAAGAGAAAATCTAGCAAGCTGGTGAGGAACTAATGATTAAATAATTAAACCAGAATCCAGAAACTACTTTGCATAATAATGTGCTTCCCACAAATATAAAACTTTAGTAAAGCACACTAATGACAGGAAGAAATTAGTACATATGCTGGACAGTGATTCTATTGTATGAAAGATGTAAGAGGTAAAATTTTTAAAGGTAAAAAATGTTCTTATAGTTTAAGGGATCAAATTCAAATATGTAGCAGTGAAAACAAGAAGTGGTGTATTAATTAGGTATATTCCTCCTCCCTCCTTGATCCTTTCTCTCACAACTCTCAAATCTTTTGGTACTAGGGAAAAGCCTACAGATTTTCCTAAAACACACAAAACCGAATTCAATTTGCTACGCTGGCTAATAGGAGTCCTGTAAAAACCACATGATGGCAAAACTTTCGAGCAAATGGTGAGATGAAAACAATTCAGCTAATTGCAGTGATGTAGCAACAGACTACTTGAGACTGGATCTGAAGAGGGAATGGCTACCTTGGTGACAGATTCGAGTTTTGCTTTGAATTCACATGAAAACTAAAAAAGTCGGTCCTTTATTCTAACGGGGAAGAAAACAAATGAAGACAAGAACAAATTATCTGAAGGACAAACTTCAGCTGGCCTGCTGTGCCTAAGCTGGTGTGAGTAATTAAGTCCATCACTGGCATCTGCAGTTCAGGATGCAGAAATACAAATTTATACTTTAACTGGGGTAGGCTACATATTAACAACACTAACAGTATCTGAACAAAGAAGCCCTTTGGGGTTCTCAGCCTACGTTTCAGGAGTAGAAATAACACTGTGAAGCAGGCATACTGGCACTGGGCTGACAACAGACATGGAAAAACAGAGGGCACTGCCAAACGGGCAGGGAGAAAGGATATGCTCCGTCCATGCTACTCAGTCCTACTCAACCGGGCAGAGATCTCATCCCACCACCTCTTAATCGTACTGATCTTTCAAAACTATACGGTTGTCAAGACCCATGCAGTGGGGACGGGACATATGCTCAGTAAGCTCAGACCTTAAAGGCCAGAGATTATCATAAATATGTAAGTTTACACACGCTTATGAAAACAAACCTAAAAGAGAAAGAACCACAAAGAACATTTCAAATTATAAAAGCTTTCGATATTTTCACATTTCCATTTTCTCCTGTCACTCGACACTGATTTTCCAGTTTTATCTACCCCGTGAATATACTTTAAAAATATAAGCATAAGGACTCATTTAAACTTTATAAATCCTAGAAATCAAAAAGTGTCACTGTTACTCCAAAAAACAATCTACAGTTTTATACCATTATCAAAGAATCTTTTGGCCTTACACAGAAATTAACAGTTCTGTACTGCAATGAAATCTAAACCATTTTATACAATATACCCTCTTCCCCACCCTCCCCCAGAAGAGGTGTGGAAAATGGTGGAAACAAGCCACTGAAATTAAAATACACTTCCCAGGATTAACCATGAACAATAAAACACACTTGTTTTACATGTATTGCTGCCATAAATCAAGCAGAAAGTTTTTCTTAAAACGGTTCAATGCACATAACAATAGGATTAAAGAGATAAAGGCAAAGAAAGAAAAAGAGAGCCTTAGAGGATTGAGACATTACCTTTGGAGCGCACGGTGTAACACTCTTTCTGTAAATTTTACACAAAAATGGCAAGAAATAAATTGTAATACACTTTTAAGACAAGACTGATTCTATGTTTTAATATCAATATAACTTTGAAATTAAGTATTTTCAAGTTTTATGCAAAGCACAAGAGCTTTTTTAAAATGGAGGGCTCTAAATTTTCTTTCACATAAGATATGTACGTAGAGATGAACTATGCTTAAGAAAAACACTGTGGTTAAAATGGGAATCTGCTCAGAGCCTTAATATTGTAACACTAGAGTGTGAATAACAAAGCATTCTATTTCGCTTTGCAAATCCTACAAACTTGCTAAGTCAACCAACATCTTTCTCAAAAAGAGAATAATGTATCCTGAGTATACAAATCTAAAAATCTGAATGCCCAGGAGCAGTTAGTTACTACCAGTGGAAAGCAAAACTTCAATGAAAAGAATTAAGAGAATTCAGCACAAAATTTCAGGGAACTTTTTTCTTTTTCAGTAATTCTCTTCAAGTAGTTAAAGAACCTTTCATGTTTCTACATTTGAAATCTTTTTCATCACACTTCACGACAGACCACTATCAGGAGTAAATGAGCAAAGTCTGGACTGTAGTTTCTGTTCACTGCCTTTACACACACTTTCGAAGTTAAGTCCCTGAAACTAACAATAATAAAATAATAAAGCAGCATAATTAGAATTTTAAGGATCTTCTCAAAGGATAAAAAGGCAAGGGAGATAAAAGTATAAGAGTATGATGTCAAATTTTGGCCATGATACTTGCTTTCCCTGCCTAATGTGACTTTCCCCATTGTAAAAAATTTTTTTTCAAAAAGTACGCAGTCTGACCAACTCTAACTCTATTAAACTTTAAACATTATCTACTATTATCAGACCAAAACCCACATTATACACAGTGGACAAAATTCTTTATTAAGGTTTTGGACATATTAAGCCTTGAAATCTCTAAAAATAAGCTTTAATTTCTTACAAAGGCATTGGCACATGAATTACTGTTAAAAAAGAATATGTTTCAAATAATGTGGTGTTTTCAATGGATGTTTTCAAAAGAAAAAGTGACTCCAGGTGTAAAGTGGTATAGAAGTAAAAATAACCTATTTCTGTCTAGCGTAGCCTCTCACATGCGATTTTCCCCTTCAACTCGTGAAACGACCACACAATCATGGAAGAGGCAGCAAATTATATAGAGTGACAATGGCCACAGAAACTAACCAAGCCATGTTACAGAGCTCTTCCTGTGTGTTCCAAAAGTCACCGAACAGCTTTCAAAAGTTCAGCACTCAGGTTAACATAACACACATCAAACACTACCAGACACAAAATCCCTTCCAGGCGGCTAACACATATGTCACATAAACACTAAGTAACAGTAAGACTGGATGTTACAGATGACACTTCATATTCAGAGAACTTGGGTTTAAGGTCAAGTTTCATCAACATCTTTGTTGATGAAAAATCTTACAATTTACACATGAAGGTATTACCCCCCAAAAGGAAGGAAAACCAGAACTGCCCAGATTATTAACACTTACTAGCATTTCTTCTCAAATTCATGAATGTGTGGAGGCAAAAAGCATTTCTGCACAAATTCTCTTTTGCTACCCAAAATCTCCACAGTCTTATAAACCCCTTAACAACAAACCACCTGAGTACCCCTTGCTCTGCTCTGAAGTGACCAGCACTTCTCTCCTATGGAGGTGAGCAGCCACCTACAAGTCTGGTTAGAACACATCCTGGAACTTCTCTATGTTGTCCTCCTATAGTCCTCTTTATGCCTGTTAAAATATAAGGCTTTTTGTTTCAAGCTTGACTCGCCTACATTATCTTTTCTTAACTTTTTATAATTACCATGACCAATGACCGTGGCCAGTGACAAACACTGCTCTCCAGAGCTCCGTAGGTCTTCCTACTCCACGGCTGTACATAAGGTCCCACACACTAAGCAAAGGGAGACCAGTGTAACCACCACGCCATCGTTCTATCCGTAGCTGATGAAGACTGCTGCCTAATTTAGACAAATGAGCCCGAAGTTTCTTTGCAGCACCTTTCAGACTGATGAAAATTAGGCAATTAGCAAACTATCTCCTTGAGGGGCAAGACAATGTTTGCACAGAAATCATTCCACATATTCAAAAACTTAGGATCAACCTACAAACACTTTCTTCCTTTTATGCCCACATTTTCATGCCAAAATGTTTACTTTACCTATGAGAATGGGTAGGGATCTTATAAACCGAAAAGGAAAGATAGAACTAACTCAAGGTGAATAGCAAATAAAACTAGAACCAAGGCCTCCTGATAGCTAGATTAGTGGCTCTAACCCAGAAAAATAGTTATTTAATACAAAGCTATAAACCGCCCTAATTAATCTTTTTAATGACTACTTCATACAATACCTTCTTTATCTCTTCAATGAATATATACAAAAACAATGAAAATAAGAACAGAATTAGCAGACTGTTACTAACAGCCAAAGGAAAAGAAAAATGTTTCCCTGTGCGTCATTTTATCTTAGCATTATACATACAAGGAAAATGTTGGTCTAGAGGATCACATCCTTTTCTCCTCTAAGACTTTATAATTCTATAGCTTTTATTATGGTTTCTTTCTAGTGTTTGGCTCCAACAAATAAATAATAAAGGACAAAGTGACTAAATACTGAGTTAACTGGGTTACTACTTTGGTCCCAGGTCTTCGAATTTCTTCAAAAATACTTCAACATGAACGGACCGTTATTTCCTTAGTGATTCATGGGGACAGTGCTATATATCATCTCTTCCATGTTTCTTGAGCAGTATTATTCCAAAAAGAATCCGTTTTATTCTATTTAAACCCTCCAAAGCAAAATCTTTGTGACTAACACAGTAGTAGACATAGGCAGTAACTGCAAAAATCACAAATAGTTTTAAAGAAGAAAATGCGAATTTTATCAGATACATAATTGTTCCATCCAAAGGAAGCAATATATGCGCAATCATGTTGAACAAAAATGATGTATGCCTTACGAAGGGGAAGTTTTAAATGCGTAAATAATAAAGACAATAGTTACTGCACAAAGCACAAGAATCTTTGAGGAACATTTTGCAAATACTCACACTAACAGCACCAAATTTACTCCTTAGGAATTACAAAGTAGATTTAAAATATGAGCTACAAATGCAATTTTGCAAGGATGCATTACAAGTCCTTAGTAAGCTTATGAGACTGGAACCATATAGGGAGTCGTGGGCATTTTACCACCATTGTCACACCACCCTTTCTTGTTCGGAATGCAGAAGAGCTGCTCAAGGTGCCAAAGGGCAGAGCTGTGGTGAGAGGGAGGGGTGTAGCTGCCGCCCTTGGGGAGCTGGCAGCTAGCCCTGCTACTGCCAACCCTCGCAGCCCCACCTCTTAGAGTGATTGTCTGTGACGGTTTACACAACTTGAAGATAGTAAGTTCTACTTTTTTTTTTTTTTTTACTACTTCCAACTCCAAAAGGATTTGGACTTGCAAGACAGATTTTCAAACATTTCTCTTTTACGGACCATTACCTCCATTTTCCCTTTCTATAAAAGCAAGGAAGTGCTTTGTATAGAAAGGTGAATGTTAGTTTTATTTTATCCTTCAACACATGGGGAACTGGCAGTTTTAGCCAGCATAAAAAAAGCACATGCCACAAAAATTTCTTTAAAAAAAAAAAGATAAGGATCTTTTTTTGTATGTGCAAAAACACTAAATTTGCTTCCAAGATTGCTTTTAACTGCAAATTCATTTCCATGAGTAAATTTCAAACTAAAAATAGAAAATTTTCTTTCAACACAAATTCAGTGATTTTACTGCCATCTACAGTTAATTATGAAAAGAAGCTGAAAAATTTTAATCCTAATTCATGGATGTCAAAATTTTCATTTGGCATTCTTTGTCAAAAATAGCAGTCCAATGTAAAATTAAACTAGGTAGAAACAGCAATGGCCTTAATTTTGTTTGATACTAAGCATTCCTAGAAATGACTTAAGGGCGTACTGAAGTACACAGAAACAAAATACTCTGTATTTTTTGAAGAGAGAACCTCAGACACTGGATTGTAATTAATGTATGCACCAGTTTTTACATTCTATACACAAGCTAACTGGTATGTGGCAATGGGAAGAAGCTGGTGCTGCCTGATAAATTTTCATGTACTGATATAAAAAAGGAAATCTAAAAGAAACTTTAGAGCCCTCAGATGGTAGCTTCTTGACCAATGAATCATTAGTTTGTCATGTTCACAGTTCAGATAAGCTTAAAAATGGAAAATGGGAAACCTCAATCAAAGAGTAAACAGTTTTGTATTAAATTACTATAAAAGAAGTTTTTCAAAATATTTCACACTAATTTTTTCTTTTCTTTTCTTTTTTTTTTTTTTTTTGGCCCTTAAGAAGGTTAAGGATAGAAACATGCTCTAGGAGAGAAGTCTTAATAACTACTGCTCTATGGGATCAAAACATGATCTAGGAACAAATGGTTTTGGTTCTCCTTTCCTGCACAGCTCCAAGCACTGTCATCTTCCAGCAGCTTTCCATTTTTAGGACATTCTTATAAACAGAATGCCCCTTATCTGAACTTTTATCAGATCATGTTGGAAATCTATTTTGCAGACAACTTTAAAATGTGAGATTTATTTTACATGAATAATTTACTCCTTTAAAGACAGGGAAGCGCCATTCACACTCATCCATTCAGAAAGATGACAAAAACTTTTTCTGGTAAACTGTGAATAAAATATTTCTCCAACATAGGTAGCACAACTCTAGAGATTTACTTCCAATCAAAATTCTTGAACTTCATGCTAGTCAATTATCTTTCTTATTTTATATCCTGGGATTATAATAAAAATAGGTTTTAGAGTAGCTTTAGATTAGAATATATAACTACAAGTATCCCAAAGGGCTTTCAGATGAGAAGTAAGTAAGGTTTTGGTTGTGCATGCACATACATGAAAAGTTGTTTATTTTTTTAAAAAGCAAATTCGGCATTCGGAAGTTTCCTGAGTGATAATCTCCTAAATTTTGGTCGAAATGACAGCAATATTGGGTTAATTCAATTATGTACAGAGATCTCAGAAGATTTAAGATTTCTACAATGCTGATGCAACAGCAAATCACTCATCTCTATACAATATCAGAAAATAATGGCACCTCTCTCCAATGAACTCAAAGAGCATCATTAAGAGAAAAAGCCACCATACAATGGTTTACTCAAAGCCAACTACTTTCCAGGCCAAGAGGACATCTACTCCTAGGCCATGAACAACTTTTAAATGTTGACCAATAGTTTATGTTCCAATCTAGTTTTAGCAAACTGAGCCCCCAAATTTGCTAAGTAGAAGCCAATTTCTTTTCTTAAGATGACAACATATTTTGAAAATAATGTACATCTTCAAGTTACATCTCGTAAGTACCATTCTTCAAATGCAGGATATATGCTGAAAGCTGAGGCGGCTGTTAGAGCTTACCAGTTTCTGTAACATTAGAAATTAATAATAAAGCCCAAGTTGACAGAATTCTAGCATTAAACTTGGTTTAACTCTACCATCTTTCTCATGAACAGCGCTTCTCTGTTTAAGAAAAGCTCATCTCTGAATTATGCCTACTCACATGAAAAACTGGGAACCATTGGTATGTTTCCCTCGATTTGCCATTGACAAAAGGAACGCTCTGTCATGTTTGAGAATAAAGTTTTCATCTGTTTGAAGAAAACACAAATTCGTCAGTCTCCAATTATAAGCCACTTTTAAAGTGTAATGTTCACAGTAATAAATAGAAAGCAAAGGATGAAATTCCTCTTCTGGTCAGTACAGATACTTGTCTGAATATTTAGAAAAAAATTTTTACAACTAATCAAAAAACAAAAGCATAAAAAGATCAAAGATACTACTTAAAGCCTTGGAAAAGAACATATATTTAATACTTTATACAAACAGCCTTAGAACAGTCACTTTTAGTAGTAACATAGTTTGGCTACATGATATGTGAACTATGACTTTCAGGGAAAACTAGTAAAGAAATTTTAGAAAAATCTCTACAGTAAAGCTCATTTCCTTCAAATTTCCAATTATCCTACTTAATGCACTAAACATGGGAGAAGTTTAATAATCTTATGAACTTAGTTTCTATATGGTAAATTTATTACTCAACTGTACTAAAGCTAGACTACGAGAGCAAAAAACAAAAAAAGTACAGAATTTAAGTTGTAAGGATATGCCTAAATTAAATCAAGTATATAGATTCCTAACAACAGGATAAAAAATTACCTAAGGAAGAAAATCCTATAAAAACAAAAACTTAAAGGGCGAAATATAGTTTTAAGAGACGTAAGTATCTGCCGCAGGGAACAACCACATTCAAGCGGCCTACAACATCAGTCTCAAATTGCTACAAGCTGATAGAACCAGCTAATGAGCTGCTTCCTACTGGTTCAAAGGAAAAACTGCCATAAAGATCACTCAGAGAGGATTTTAATTCCAGCAGAAATATCTTGAAAACGAATTTAAATTTCCGTTTAACATTCATACAAACAAACCTTTCTTTAGAACAAACAGAAACATAGAAAACTTTAAAAAATGATTACCTTGGGAACAGGCTTCTGAAAAAGAGTGGTAATCCATTTTCCCCCAAAAGAAATATAAAAGACTATTATAACGCTGAAGCTATCATGGCATTAAAATCTAATCAGATTGGATCCCATTATCAATCTCTGCAACTGACTTTTCTAAGGCTTTTTGGGGCAAATGCAATAGTTAGACTTATGCAAATACTACTACTGTAGGAATAAAATACAATCATATAATTCTAGTATACAAAAGAAAACATACAAACCTTTGAGAAAGTAGGAAATACCAACTTTTAGTCAAAGAAATTGTTTGATTTAGGGGGAAAAAACACAACTAGATTTTTTTCCTGATGTAGAACTAAGAGCCCATTGTGAAAAGAAAAAAAGATACAGATGCACGTATGAAATAGTATACAGAATTTTCCAAGTCTTCAAGCAATATAAGAAATCCAGCCACAACCTGACCCAGGCTGTCCATAAACTTATTAGGAAGGGTGCAAGGGAACAGAATTGGAGTTTGTGTTACTGAGCTTCGTTCTCTTACCTTTTCATTTTGCAAAAGACCACATTCTCTATAAACAAAAGAATATGTTGACAGTTTTAGGCAGGAAGATAGGAGTTTTCATGTATATAGTTGCCTAACCTCCATGCTGAAAGTCATGTTTAACCATAAAGTTAGCCTTAATTAATCTTGTCAATTAAAAGTTACATATTACAATATAATTTATCCCCAAGTTCATGCAAATAAAGTATTTTCATGCAGCATTAGTTTCATGCAAAAAGTGAACTATAAGTAAACCTCTCCTCATTAAAAGTACATGATCAAATTTGCTTTAACATCAGAACTGAAACAAAAGACCATAAAATATTAAGCCTTACCTTTAAAATATCCACCATAAATTGATTCTCCACCTTTTCCATTACCTGCAAATAATGACCTATATTAAGTTATAATGACAATTTAAAATATACTAATACATATAAATTACTTTTTATGCTTTCAATTTATTAAAGAAACTAACAACTTGTAATTGCTGTAATCAAAATTCTACAAATCCTCAATTAACCTCATCTTTGAATATAAGTGCAAAAAAGTCCAGTACTGTTATAATAAATATTATTAAAAATTATCTCCAGGGGCACCTGGGTGGCTCAATCAGTTGAGCATCCAACTTTGGCTCAGGTCATGATCTTGTGGTTCACGAGTTCAAGCCCCGCGTCGGGCTCTGGGCTGACAGCTCAGAGCCTAGAGCCTGGAGCATGCTTCAGATTCTGTCTCCCTCTCTTCCCTTCCCCTGCTCATTGAGCTCTCTTTCTCTCTCTCTCAAAAGTAAATAAAAAAAATAAATAAACTAGCTCCATAACCCATTTATTTCAAAAAGTAATCATACCAACAAAATTCGGGAAGAATAAAAATAATCCACAAGTACTTGGTATTCATTGTAAGAGAATTCACCAAAAATCTGTAATATTATTAAAAGTACATAAAAACAAAATAAAGTGGCTTGGTATTTCGCTTTTCATACATTTTTTGCTCTACAATATTCACTCATCCAACATCTATTCACTGACCACTTAATATTTACTTCATACTGTGATACAATATTTACAATTAACAGTATGAGACACATAAGAAACCGATAGTTGGAGTTATTAAAAGCGTAACTTTTAGCTCTACCTTCGCTGAAGTCCCCACCCTGAATCATAAAGTTTTTAACCACACGATGGAATGTGGAACCTTTATAACATAACTTCTTCCCAGTTGTTTTCCCAAGGCCTTTCTCTCCTGGAAAACAAAGAAATGACGTTTAGCTACAAATATATCTGTCCATGGAAATTAGTCGAAATTAGTCCTTTGTGAAATCCCTCCTGTGTGCTGGCACTGTAAGAGATACAAGACACAGGGTGACGACGGAATACACACATGGGTTCCAAAAGTATCAAGCAGCATATAAATGTTAAATTGTGTGGCAGTGACTCTATATGCTATAAGAGAAAAGCAGATTAGAAATGCTTATCGCTCCACCAAGAGAGAGCGGTGAAGGAGTTGGTACAAACACTGTATATGTACGTAAGTGTATCCAAGCACACACTTAAAAATCTTAATTTGCTATTTTAAAATAACATCATAGATGTTTTTCATTTTAATTAAAAAATATATATAAACTCAACTATAAATAACAAAGAACAACTGCATTATGTTTTGCCTATCTTCTAATCCTAAATTTCTTAGAAATCTGGAATGCTAGGGGCGCCTGGGTGGCGCAGTCGGTTAAGCGTCCGACTTCAGCCAGGTCACGATCTCGCGGTCCGGGAGTTCGAGCCCCGCATCGGGCTCTGGGCTGATGGCTCAGAGACTGGAGCCTGTTTCCGATTCTGTGTCTCCCTCTCTCTCTGCCCCTCCCCCGTTCATGCTCTGTCTCTCTCTGTCCCAAAAATAAATAAACGTTGAAAAAAAAAAATTAAAAAAAAAAAAAAAAGAAATCTGGAATGCTAAATTTGTTCAAAATACTAAAATTTAGAATTTTGAACTACAATGTTTAGAGATGATTTAATTACATGCAGTAGTACTTTCTTTTTCACTTTTGAGACCATTTCTTTGTCCTCTCTTCAAGAAATATTTCCCTGATTTCCTACCAGTGAAAATAGTGTTTTTTAACGTGCTAAACTCATTTTACAGCCCATTACTTTTTAAGGAAAACATCTATTCTGTTAAGCAAGATAAAACTCTAAGTCATGACTTCTCATCAGAAATAATTTAACAATTCATTTACCTGAGCATAGGCAAAGGAAGTTTTTGCATGTTTTTGGACATATGTCTGAGAACAGCTGAAACATAATGCGACCAACTGAAATAAAACACATTAAAAAAAACAAAGGTAAGCAAGATGATTAAATAGGTCATTTTATTTTATATGGGAGAAAACACAAATAATCAAACTGTATCAACAAACTGAAAAGTCCATTTTTGTAATTTAATTTTTCAAAAGGCTTAACAGGAAAAAATTTCATGGAGCAACACCAACTAACAAGAATTCTACTCTATTTGTTAGTGCTAGAACTCATATGCAGCCTAAGCGGCTTCAGCCCGAAAACTGTAGGATTTCAAGTGTGTTGTAAAGGGGCTTCATATTATTAGATCCCTTTTAGTACAGTCTCCTATCTAAACACCATTAATCTGCTTTAAAATATTCTCAATAATAGTTGTCTAATCTATGCTTGAGCCCCTCTAGTGATGAGAGCACATCATCACAAGACACTCATTCTGGCCCATACTGTTAGAAGAAGGTTCTTCTGCCCTCTGGATCTAGCTTTCTACCTTTATGCAAGAACTACTTAGAACCAACTTCCTGAACTGCCATCTTGGTTGTGGTTCCTAAAAAATACCAAAAACACACAAAACAGACAGAAAAAAAAAATACAATACACAGGAAATGAGAAGGAACAAGCTTACAAATTTGATTTAATTATACTACAGGGAAGTGCTTCACAAACTATTTGGTCTCAGGACTTCTTCAAACTCTTAAAAATTATTGAGCTTTTACAATGTGGGTTATATCTATTGCTATTTACTATATTATAAATTAAAACTCTGAAATTCTTAAAAGACAAGAATATAAAGCATACATTCCATCAGCTGTCAGAGTGGTGAGATCATTATGTATTGTATATCTGGAAAATTTGACTTGTGAATGAGAGCACAACAGGCAAATTGTATTACTACCAAAGTAGTTTTGCTTTACAGACCTGAAAGGTTCTCAAATAGAGTAAAAAATATTTTGATTTACAATCACTTTCCCGAGACCCCTTTCCTTTTTATTCTACACAGTCTTTTCCATTATGAATGAACATTTTTATTTAATCAAAAGGGATTTACAGAATAAATCAAAATTAACTGTGGACCAAATGTTAAGTTGTCTTCAGCACAGATGCACACTGATTGGAATCACTCTGTACCACTAAGATTTGAATTTATTCCTGGCCATGTCAGTCGGTTTCTCGGAGGACAAAACAAAGCTACAAACTACCTCGTAATAGACACCCTTAAGGGATAAAAAGTGGGATTAATGGCATTACATAAGACTTTCTTGTGTCAACACTCTGCTTATTGCTTCAATGGAGCCAAATTTTAAAGCAATTTCAAAACGTTCTAGCTCATCTTTACATCTAAAGGAATGAAGAAAAAGATAGGGAATTAGAATTTTTTTAATGCATGTAATATCAGTGATAATACCACTCTGTATTTACATGGAAATATTTTGCTAGTGTAATAAAAATATTTTCAATCTTCATAAATCCCTGGGAAATAGCTGACTAGGTTGGTGACAAGTCAGTTCAAAACCATCTAGCTTTGCGGACTAGAACATAGATTTTTGGAATCCCTGTAAGATAGTTACTTTCCAGGATAAAAGATATAATCAAAACATTCAAAAACTTAGCTTTTTCTTTTAGGACTATAGTAACTTCAACATCAAATTTCTTTTTTTCAAAACCTTTGATGCTTCCAAATGAAAGCCAGTAAAAGTTTCAAATGTTTCTAGTTCCTCCTTTACAGATGATTAAGAGCTATGAACCCTCGAGTGGTATAATACATATGAAAACAGTTAAATGTGATTACATTTCCAGGTCTAATATTCAGAGAGGGATAGCAAACGACAATGATGTTTCTAAAAAACCACTCACCTCTAAATATCTTACCCTCTAACTTGATGAAGAAAAAAAAATTCTATTCACTTCTCAATCTCATGGGACAGGGTCTAAGTTAGAGCTGAAGTTTTGGTTCCTTTATGGCATTATGTTGTTAAGAGTAAATGAAAGGGGCGCCTGGGTGGCTCAGTCGGTTGAGTGTTCGACTCTTGGTTTTGGCTCAGGTCATGATCTCATAGTTTGTGAGTTCAAGCCCTGCATCAGGCTCCACTCTGATGGTGCAGAGCTTGCTTAGAATTCTCTCTCTCTCTCTCTCTCTCTCTCTCTCCGCCCCTCCCCTGCTCACTCTCTCTATCAAAATAAATAAATAAATTTAGGGGCACTTGGGTGGCTCAGTTGGTTAAGCATCCGACTTCAGCTCAGGTCATGATCTTGGGATTCATGAGTTCGAGCCCCATGTCAGGCTCTGTGTTAACAGCTCAGAGCCTGGAGCCTGCTTCACGTTCTGTGTCTCCCTTTCTTTCTGCCCCTCTCCCACTCGTACTCTCTCTCTCTCAGAAATAAACATTAAAAAAAATTTTTTTAATAAATAAACTTAAAAAAAAAGAGTAAAAAAAAAAATAGAACAAAACCAAATTGTTTTGGGGGTGCCTAGCTGGTTCAGTCAGAGGAGCATATGACTCTTGATCTTGAGGTTGTGAGTTCAAGCTCCACACTGGGTATAGAAATTACTTAAATACATAATCTTAAAACCAAACTGTTTTGGCTTCACTACCAGGGTGCCAGGTTAAAAACACTGCCAAACCCAGAAAAATAACTTAAAAATCCACAGAAAGAACAGATTAACCCAATCGGGCATGCAAGACATGAGAAAGGCTATGGACATTCAGTCACACTGGCTGAGACTGCCTTCTGAGTTTAAAATGTCTGCATACGTGGGGCACCTGGGTGGCGTAGTCAGTTAAGAATCCGACTCAATTTCTGCTCAGGTCATGATCTCACAGTTCAGGAGTTCGAGCCTCACGGTGAGCTCCATGCGGACAGTGCAGAGCCTGCTTGGGATTCTCTCTCTCCCGCTCTCTCTCTGCCCCTCCCCCAGTCTCTCTTTCTCTCAAAATAAATACATAAACTTAAAAAAATAAATAAATAAACACTGGCTACACGCAGGAAAGGCCAAGCAAGACACACCTAAGTCATGTTGTAATCCTGATGTGGCCACTAGATGGCAGCAATAAAATCAGCAAGTACTTGGAATATGAATATAACAAACCTCACCTTTCAATAATATCATTGTTTCTTGTTCTCAGAAACAGCTGCACTGGAATTACAGGTATAGTAGTGAAAAAGGAGACATATATCATAGACATGAAAGATACAGTAGTTGAAAAAGTGAGCACTGGTTGGGAAAAAATATTTAGCAGATGGTACACTGCACAAGGCAAAGAATATCACATATACAATTACAAGTAAGAGATGAGGATAAGAACAAAGGTATGAACGGGTCATAGGGGTTAGGCAGAGAGCAAAATCTAAGAGGAAATTAAAGAATGGATATACCACTTCAACAAAATCAGGCCATTTATCCATTTAACTGAGATCCTCCCCAGGTGTCAGGTGGTCCAATAGTACGTAAGACACAGTGCCTGTTTGGGGGAGCTCTTGTCTTAGCTGGGAATGACAGATACAAATTCTTACACAATGGAGTGAGCCGTCAATAGTATGAACAAAATGCACATATATCCACCCTACGCCTGACTGATGCATGTGAGAGCAGAGGGATAGGGACCAGGTCTGTTTACTCCCCACTTTATCCCCACTGATTTGTACAGAGTCTGGTACAAAATAAGTACACAATAAATACTTGAATAAAAACAATAAAAACACGTGAAACCAAAACTATTCAAAGATAGAACTTAACAAAATATAAATGAACAAACACCTAAATACACAGATAAAAAGTATTCATTACACCAGGAAAAGTTATTACAAGTGGAACGACATTAAGACATTGCTTAATAAAAGCTATTTTCAGAGATATAAAGGAAGAGACTTCTTCTAGCATTCAGGCAGTAGAATCATGTCACCTACAGGGAAAAGAAATTAGGCTGACTGCAGACACTTTACTTTAGAAACTGGAGACAACAGAACACTGCCTACCATCTTACACAGACTAATAGGTTGTGAACACAGAATTCTATACATAGCAAAGGAAATACAATAATTAGATTTCATCCTGAAAAATCTATTTGAAATATAAGCCTAAGATAGGACTCAAAGAACAAATGAGAAAACATTAGTGGGAAAAGAGTGATACTGAGCACTAAATCCATTACAACACAGAATTAAACCTAAACAACTAGGGTAGGTATGGTTACAAAATAAAATATAAATGTTTCAGCTATTGGGAAACAAAGTAGGTGTTGGTAAAATTTCTTTTGGCTATTTTTAGGAACCTTCTAAAAATATTTTCTTTTGAATAGGT
Organism: Acinonyx jubatus; assembly: GCF_027475565.1. NCBI lineage: Eukaryota > Metazoa > Chordata > Mammalia > Carnivora > Felidae > Acinonyx > Acinonyx jubatus. The sequence continues at coordinate 146,437,373 of NC_069384.1, forward strand.
AATGTTTTTCATGATTCAAAAATCCAACAGTGGAAAAAACATAAAGAATGAGAAGTCTTATTCGTACTTCTGTCAACAGGTAATCACTTTCATTAATACCACGTGTGTGCTTCCAGTGTCTCTTCAAACACACAGGCAAATAGTGATACATTCTATTTTTCTTGTTTTACAAAGCAGCGTAACTGCTGAAAGTAGTAATCTTAAAAGTTCTCACAAGAAAAAAAACTTAACTCTGTGTGGTGATGGATACTAACAAGACTTCCTACAGTGATCATTTCACAATACATACATATATCTAATCATTATGCGTATACCTGAAACTAAGATGTTAGATATCAATTTTTTTTTAATTTATTTATTTTGTGAGAGAAACAGAGAGCAAGCACACATGGGAGAGGCAGACAGAGAGGGAGAGACATGGGAGAGGCAGACAGAGGGAGAGAGAGAATCCCAAGCAGGTTCCACACTGTCAGCACAGAGCCTGATGCGGGGCTTGAACCTATGAACTGTGACATCATGACCTGAGCCCAAATCAAGAGTTGGATGCTTAACCAACTCAGTAGCCCAGGCGCCCCTATATGTCAATTATATCTCAATTTTAACATGAATAAAAATGAGCAATTCCTTGGTTAAAAAAATAGGTAGCATGTTATGCATACTGTGCTATACTCTACTTTACTCACTTAATGAATACACCATGAAGATATATTAAACATTTTTCAAGTTACTATGGAGGAGCAATCCACAGTAAAAAGCTATAAACAAAGAAAAGGAAATAGCACGAAAACATAAGATTTCAGATAAAACCAAAAAGCTCTCTAATTTTTTAGGCACATGGAGCTTTTTTCATGACAGGTCAACTAACACCCAGCTAAAAATATCCTGCAGATAGTACTAGCAAAAACTCAAGAGAATTTATTGGCTTGTGTAGTTAGTTGACAAGGATATGGGCTGAGTTCAGAGAACCAAAGAACTGTAGGAACCAGGATGTCAGGGAATGAGGCCAGGGAATGGCAGAGTTGCCAGGTTTCAAAAGGCCAAAAATACTGAATACCACCTCTTTGTCCTGTTCAATGCACACAGCCCCAAATGTTTTCACTAATGATTAGATACATTACTCACTCAAATGAAGAAAGAAAAGCAATAAACAAACCTAACAAAGATTTTAATAAAAGTGTAAGAAAAAATTAATAAATTAGAAAATAAAAATATTAGACATGGGGCACCCGGGTGGCTCAGTTGGTTAGACATCTGACTTCAGCTCAGGTCATGATCTCACAGTCCATCGGTTCGAGCCCCGCGTCAGGCTCTGTGCTGACAGCTCAGAGCCTGGAGCCTGTTTCAGATTCTGTGTCTCCCTCTCGCTCTCTGCCCCTCCCCCACTATGCTCTGTCTCTCTCAAAAATAAACAAACATTGGGAATGAAAGCTGGTGCAGCCACTCTGGAAAACAGTATGGAGGTTCCTCACAAAACTAAAAATAGAACTACCCTATGACCCAGCAATTGCACTACAAGGCATTTATCCACGGGATACAGGTGTGCTGTTTCAAAGGGACACAGGCACCCCCATGTTTATAGCAGCACTATCAACAATAGCCAAAGTATGGAAAGAGCCCAAATGTCCACTGATGGATGAATGGATAAAGAAGATGTGGTATATATATACGATGGAGTATTACTCGGCAATCAAAAAGAACGAAATCTTGCCATTTGCAACTATGTGGATGGAACTGGAGGGTATTATGCTAAGCGAAATTAGTCAGAGAAAGACAAAAATCATATAACAAAAGTCATATGAAGACTTTAAGAGACAAAACAGATGAACATAAGGGAAGGGAAACAAAAATAATATAAAAACAGGGAGGGGGACAAAACAGAAGAGACTCATAAATATGGAGAACAAACTGAGGGTTACTGGAGGGGTTTTGGGAGGGGGGATGGGCTAAATGGGTAAGGGGCACTAAGGAATCTACTCCTGAAATCATTGTTGCACTATACGCTAACTAATTTGGATGTAAATTTTAAAAAAATAAAAAATAAAAAATAATAAAATAAAATAAAATAAAGTAAAGTAAAGTAAAATAAAAAACTAAGTGGCCCATTGGGAAGACCGGGTGGCTCGGTCCAAAAAAAAAAAAAAAGTGTGTATGTGTCTGTTTATATACAAAACTGATATTAAAATAATGTTAAATGCAGGTATTAAATCATATTGGTTATATTTTCTTCTATAAATAATTGTTTCTTGCATTTTAAGAATGAATAAATTTTAGATCAAAATAAAATCAGTCATTTAATTTATATGTTCACTTTTTCTTTTGCAGAGAGGGTTATTTTATACTCTGTAAATAAATAAACATACATCAATGTTTTCCTCATTAAAAAAAACAAACATTAAAAAAAATATTAGACTTGATAAATTCCAAAGCTGGCTCTTTTGGAGGAAAAATAAAAAGGGACACTAAATTGTAGGAAAAAATTGTAAGAAGGTATGGATTACAACTCCATGCTGATGGAGACTAAAAAACAGAGCCAAGAAAGAAACAAAATGCTGGTAAGTATACATCCAAAAGAGTGCTGTTAAATAACTCTTGAGATTAAAATGTAATGCCATCTCAACTGTTTCAGAGCACAGCAAAAGATGAAAAGCTTAACAAACTTTATGAAGCAAATTAAATTGATACCAAAGTCTGAGATAGATGACATAAACAAACTTGAAAACTCTCTATATATCAATCTCATTTTTTAAAAGGTACTATCCTGAGACAGAAACCAAAAGAGCATTTGATGAAGGTAAAAAAAAAAAAAAAAAAGTGGGGAGGGGAGAATAAATGTGAGAGAGAGCAAGCGAGCACGAGCACAGGATAGGAACAGAGGGAGAAAGACTCTTTAGCAGGCTCCACACTCAGCACGGAGCTCGATGGGGGCTCGATCCCACGACCCTAGGATCGTGACCTAAAATCAAGAGTCGGATGTTCAACAGACTGGGCCACCCAGGCACCCTGAACATTCATCCCTTAACATAAGCACAAAAATTCTCAGACACCCTTCAAATCAAGAGACAGCATTATGTTTAGCGGTGGAACATTAGGACAGCACTAATGTCATTAAAGTAAGGGACAAGTCAAAAGTGCTTGTTTGGACTTCAAGCTGTATTACAAAGCTATGATCATCAAGACAGTATGGTGCTGGCAGAAAAACAGGCACTCAGATCAGTGGAACCCAGAAATGGACCCACAGACATATGGCCAACTAATCTTTGACAAAGCAGGGAAGAATATCCAATAGAATAGACAGTCTCTTCAGCAAGTGGTGCTGGGAAAACTGGACAGCGACATGCAGAAAAATGAACCTGGACCACTTTCTTATACCATACACAAAAATAAACTCAAAATGGATGAAAGACCTAAATGTAAGACAGGAAACCATCAAAATCCTCGAGGAGAAAGCAGGCAAAAACGTCTTTGATCTTGGCCGCAACAACTTCTTAACACGTCTCCAGAGGCAAGGGAAACAAAAGCAAAAATGAACTATTGGGACCTCATCAAAATAAAAAGCTTCTGCACAGCAAAGGAAACAATCAACAAAACTAAAAGGCAATCGATGGAATGGGAAAAGATACTCACAAACGACATATCAGATAAAGGGTTAGTATCCAAAGTCTATAAAGAACCTATCAAAAACTCAACACACAAAAAACAAATAATCCAGTGAAGAAATGAGCTAAAGACACGAAAAATACTTCTCCAAAGTAGACGCCCAGATGGCCAACAGACACATGAAACGATGCTCAACATCACTCATCATCAGGGAAATACAAATCAAAACCACAATGCGATACCACCTCACACCCGTCAGAATGGCTAACATTAACAACTCAGGCAACAACAGATGTTGGCGAGGATGTGGAGAAAGAGGATCTCTTTTGCACTGTTGGTGGCAATGGAAACTGGTGCAGCTACTCTGGAAAAGGTTCCTCGAAAAACTAAAAATAGAACTACCCTACGACCCAGCAGTTGCACTATTAGGCATTTATCCTCGGGATACAGGTGTGCTGTTTTGAAGGGACACATGCACCCCAATGTTTCTAGCAGCACTATCAACAATAGCCAAAGTATGGAAAGAACCCAAATGTCCACTGATGGATGAATGGATAAAGAAGATGTGGTATATATATACGGTGGGGTATTACTCGGCAATCAAAAAGAATGAAATCTTGCCATTTGCAACTATGTGGATGGAACTGGAGGGTATTATGCTAAGCGAAATTAGTCAGAGAAAGACAAATATTGTGTAACTTCACTCATATGAGGACTTTAAGAGATAAAACAGATGAACATAAGGGAAGGGAAACAAAAATAATATAAAAACAGGGAGGGAGACAAAACAGAAGAGACTCTTAAACATGGAGAACAAACAGAGGGTTACTGGAGGGGTTGTGGGAGGGGGGATGGGCTGAATGGGGAAGGGGCATTAAGGAATCTACTCCTGAAATCATTGTTTTACTATATGCTAACTAATTTGGATACAAATTTTAAAAAATAAAAAATAAAAAATGAAATAAAATTAAAAAGGTGCTTGTTATCATCACTATTGTTTAATGCTGTTCTAGAAATTCTAGGCCATGCAGTAGACAAGAGAATCATATGAGAAGTATACATATCAAAAAGAGCAAATTCATCATTATTTGAAAGACATAGCTGTACATCTAGAAAACCTAAAAGAACCAATTGAAATATTAATGGAGACACTGAAATTGTTAATATTTTTTATGATCAGTAAGAACTAGTAAAAAGGATAAGAATTAAAATCATATTCAAGACACCAACAAAAAACATTCTAGCTACTTAGCTGTAAGAGTGTAGGACCTATAAAAACTACAAACCTCTGAGAGGCATAAAGGCAATCTGAATAAAAGGAGACGTAATTTATTCTTAGACAGGAAAACTCAAAATTGCAAATGTGTCCAATTTTCCCTAAAGTAAAATATAGTCATTTAATTGCAACCCCCCCAAAGTATTAAGATTTCTGGAGATATTTAACAAAATTATCTGAAGGTTATCTGAATGAACACGCAATGCCCTTCTCCCCATCAACTTTTTATTGAAAAATAATTTTAAATCTATAAAGATGCTTTGCCATGTTAACTTTACTCCTACCACTCTACACATAATTTTCTTCTGGTTCAAACTGAAAATTATAGATGTTGTAATGCTTCATCCTAATTACTTCGCTATATACTCCCAAAGAACAAAGATATTCTGTACTTTACCCCAATACCATTGTCACAACATGTTAACAGTGATTAACACCACAGTCTAATAATAGTCAATATTCATATTTACCCAACTGGTTCCACAATGCCCTTTATACCTCTTTTTTAAATCTGGGAGTCTAACCAAAGATTATGCATTGATTTGGTTGTCATGCTTTGGTCTCTTTTAATCTAAAACATTCCCCCCCCCCTTTTTTTTTTGCATCCCATCAGGAAGCACATGTCAGTCTGACCCATTACTGGTAATGCTGAAGTATTATATTAGCCAATCTCTCAGCTGTAAATGTACTTCCCCCCATTTTTAAATTAATAAGTGGAATGATATTTTGAAACTTATGTGTATACTATGTTCTATAACAACTTTTCACCCAATAGTTTGGCCACTAATGATCCTCTTCCCCACGAATCATACTGAGGGTTGCAAAATGTTTCTTCTAATTCCACCATTTCATTTGTATTTACCCAGTTTGAATTCTTCTGTTAAGAGCTTCACCCATCCACCCAATGTCAAGAGTGACAGAGTAACAAGACAAAGCCTGAGTCCCTGACATCATCAGCCTTGATCTGCTAACTGACTGGGAGCTGTGTAAGAGAAAATTTGCCTTAAATCTAAGTCACTGTTATTTATCAGCCTTTATGTTTAGCAACCATTGCCATCATATACTCTAACAAATACAGATACTTCCATATGATAGTAAACTATATAACCACTACAAGTGATTACATAAAGCTTGATTTATTGAAGTGGAAAAAAGTTGAGAACATGCTGTTGAACAGAAAAAGGCAGGGCCAGAATAGAATGGAGCTTATACCATTTTTAAAAATTGTGTATGGGGGCGCCTGAGCGTCCGACTTCGGCTCAAGTCATGATCTCACAGCTCGTGAGTTTGAGCCCCACGTCAGGCTCTGTGCTGACAGCTCGGAGCCTGAAGACTGCTTCGGATTCTGTGGCTCCCTCTCTCTCTGCCCCAACCCACTCACATTCTGTCTCTGTCTCTCTCAAAAATAAATAAACATTAAAAAAAATTAAAAATTATGTATGAACCATTATACAGAATTAAGAGGTTCAGAAAAGGTTAGTTGTGATTATTATCTCTGCATGGCAGGATTTTAAGACAGGTTTAACTTTTTAAGTATTATTGGTGTTTTTATAATGAGCATGCACTATTTTTACTAACAGAAAAAACAATGAAGCCCTTTTCAGCTTACAATGTGCCAAACATATGCAATAAGAGTTCAGGTCACACGGTTTAGAACTTGTGAATTAACTTTACTGATTGTAATATTCCTTTCTTTCCCTAATGTGTCATTCATAAACACTGGCAATCTCTATCTTAAATCTTACATGTTTAGAAAATCATCTTCAGGGTGAGAGGGAGGGGAAAGTGGGTGATGGGCACTGAGGAGGGCACCTGTTGGGATGAGCACTGGGTGTTGTATGGAAACCAATTTGACAATAAATTTCATATTAAAATAATTAAACAAAAATAAAAATAAAAAATAAAAAATCATCTTCAAATTGGTGGTTAGGAATATGGAAAATATTTTCTAACAGAGACAATGTTGTAAGTGGCGATTAAGTTCTGAAGACAGCCAAGAAAGCCTACCTGATCCATGATACTGATGCAATCAAGCAAATAACTAACAGTATTAGCTAAAATTCTAGAAAGGGAGGAAAAGGTAAAAGGAGTTTTTCATCATACAATGACATACAATGACAATGGAAGATACAGTTGGGAAATACTTTTGTTTAAGAATTCCCTACTGCCGTATCTATCTTCCTTCCTATCTTAGGTGCTCCACTCCCCAGTCAACAAATATCCTAATGCTGCCCTACTCAGCACTATCCTCAAATCTAATCTGCTCTTCCAGCAACTTCATAATACTAAACCCTAGGTTTTACACAGCAGCCATGGTATAGTGGGCAAGAAAGAAAACCCAGGCTAGAGCCCTGGCTTTCACAGTTACTAGCTATAGGATCTTGGTTGGATCAATTAGCCCCTCTGAGACACTCCTCATCTCTAAAATGGGTATAAATCTTACATCATAATGCTGTATGGACTAAGACGCCTTAACAATATATGGTATTATTATCATAGCCAAGATTATTACCCTGTTTTCAAACACAGTTGGCTATTAATAATGTAACTTACCAAAGGCCACCTGCATAGAAATGAGCAAAGCCAGAATCAGAGCCTGGTCTTCTGAGTCCTCGTCCAATGCTCTTTCCAATACATATACTCAGCTGTCTTCCCTGGCTGTAACATCACCGACTTCCCCTTGCCCCAGACAACTCCCAGAGTGGCTCTCTCATCAAATAATTTAGAAGAAAGCAGTCTTGGGGCACCTGGGAGGCTCAGTCGGTTAAACATCTGATTCTTGACTTCGGCTCAGGTCATAATCTCACGGTTCATTAGACGGTGCCCTGAGTTGGTTCTGCACTGACAGCACATGGCCTGCTTGAGATTCTCTCTCTGCCCCTCCCCCACTCACATGTGCTCCCTCTCTCAAAATAAATAAACAAGCATAAAAGAAGAAGAAAGCAGTCTTGCTGCATAAGTTCAGGTTATGTACAAAAACAAACCTTCCCAGAGATGACAGCATTCTTAAACAGGGGATGCTTATGTACCCAGAACTGCAGTTGGTATGGAAAGGTTATATGGAAACTTTCAGGCTCTCTGGGAAAGGTAAATGTTTTGGGGCAGAAGCTACATACCATCAGTTTATTTCTGCTTTTCACAGTCTCCTTCTTCGACTCCCGGAACTAGACTTCTAAAAAAACATGAAGTTTTTTCCGGTGGTGACAACAGCTAGGTAAGACCAGGGAGGCAGAGACAAGAGCAGCAGCTATAGTGGTTCACGCTGTCTGGGTCATTTCCAAACTACCAGTGTCACTGCAGTTCTGTGATGAAAATGTCAGGGTCTTCATATTAATCTACATTACCTATAAGGATCCCTTCCTAGAGCTTAATTTAGGAACGTTAACTCTTACCTTTCCCCGTTCATGTGGGGTACCCAACCTGAATAGAGGGAATCTACCCTTTTTAGCCCCTCTACTCACACATGACTTAAGAATCAAGCTTCGGGGCGCCTGCATGGCTCAGTCGGTTGAGTGTCCGACTCCAGCTCAGATCATGATCTCACGGTTGGGTTTGTAAGTTCGAGCCCCAGGTCAGGCTCTGTGTTGACAGCTCAGAGGCTGGAGCCTGCTTTGGATTCTGTGTCTCCCTCTCTCTTTGCCCCTCTCTTGCTCACGCTCTGTCTCTCAAAAATAAACATTTTTTAAAAATTAAAAAAAAAAAAAAGAATCAGCTTCAATGATTTGTACAAGTCTATAAGGACTGGAAACAGAAATTCAAGATCTCACTATATAGCACTCTACTTAAGACATAGTCCCCTGGGGGCGCCTGGGTGGCGCAGCTGGTTAAGCGTCCGACTTCAGCCAGGTCACGATCTCGCGGTCCGTGAGTTCGAGCCCCACGTCGGGCTCTGGGCTGATGGCTCAGAGCCTGGAGCCTGTTTCCGATTCTGTGTCTCCCTCTCTCTCTGCCCCTCCCCCGTTCATGCTCTGTCTCTCTCTGTCCCAAAAATAAATAAACGTTGAAAAAAAAATTAAAAAAAAAAAAAAAAGACATAGTCCCCTGAAGCACAATGAAACTACAATAGGGTTCTACCTGTGGCAAGGCTTACATAGTAAGGCATTCACAGTAGAGCACAGCAATTTTTGCGATAACTTTGAAAGCATTATCTCAATTCTAGATAATTCCGTTACCTAAGTCTTCCCCTTTTTAGCCTGAGCTTTCTTTCGGCTATCTAAAGAAATCTTTTTAGTTTCCATCTGCTTTTATTCCCAGCAGGATAACTGTTTACTGAACACCTGACCATCTGTGTTAAGTGCTATGTTCTATCAAGGATTCAGGCTGAAAGATATATATTCTGGAAAGCTTTTAAGACTATGTAAATGATGTGCAAAGAATTGTACTGGACAGCTGGTTCATACGACTAATGTCAGAATTCCCTTTGCAATAACACTGACAGATGAAAACCAACAAAGGTAGAAAAACAACAGAAAAGTACAGGAATTCAATGGGGAGATAGGAGGTGGGAGTTAGACAAGAAACAGCCATCTTATGTTAAAAGTAGAAAAGGGGGAAAAAAAAGTTAGTATATTTCACTTGGGATTTCTGAGGCAGAGAAAGGGGAGGGAAAGGAAGGTGCGAAGAAGTCAACTTACTCCTCTCAAAGTCCCCATGAAAACCCTTATGTGTCTGCCTTCAAAACCATCCAGTCAGGCCTGGATTGGGATTCTCCAGGCCAAATTTCTTAAAAAAATAAATAAATAAAAAATAAACAAACCACACCAAACCCTCTTGCTTACAGAAACCTGAAACAAGCCTTTTCACTACAACGTGAACAAAAAGGCTTAATCTACAAAGATCTGTCTAAACAATACCTCAATATGAAAGCTGTACTTAACTCAGTGCACATGCTCATATTCATGCACGTTATAATTAAAGCAACATAAAAACAGTTATGTCACTGTGCTAGATGCAGATTAAGAGTCTGCTCTGCAAATAACACGACAGAATTTAAAGAAACACTGCATTATCAATAATCGTATATAAAAACAACTGTTTCTATGGGAAAATGGGAGTTGGGGTTGCAGGAAGAATGATTTTTTTTGTTAGAGGAGTATCACTAACAAAGGCATGCTTTTAGCTATAAGGGTTTATTATAAAACTTAAACATCACTGTGGAAATCCTACAATTGATCACACCTCACTCTCCCCCCTTCTCCTAGCACTATCAGTAACATAACTCTTCTTGTGGTCTTTCAGATTAGTCAGGACGGACAAGAATAACTTAGAAGAGCAGTGCTGCCCAACTGCCCTTGCCTCAACACAACTAGTGCCTCACCTTGTTATCTGATCGTTATAAACAAACAGTAGCCTGTGTTCTATTAAAACTAATTAAAACTATGCTCCATAATTAACCAATGCCATCACAATAAATTCATGTTACAAAAACACAATCTGTAAGACAGCTGGTTCTATTATTTTATTAGTCTTCCCAACAACCTTACTACACAGGCACTAATACACTGGAGTCCTATTTAATTTGTGAGTATATAAAAAGGGAAAAAAATCATCTAAACAGTGCAGACCACTGCCTCCAGTCACTTTATTAATGAGTTTAGGACCAGGGCGAGGTTGACATGGCAGACGCAACCTCCTGTTCCCTCAGTATATACCAGATCCCCACATGCCCCACTCTCAAAGGAGAAATTCTATTGAGTGTGGGTCTAAAGTTTAAAGGGTAATTCTGAATATAAGCAAGTTTTGCTGTGCTATCTTCAGAATCACATTAAGACAAAACTGATAGTATTTCCATTCTATAAAGAGGTCAAGCGGCTTGTGCAAGATCACAAATTGTACTCCATTTTCAGTCCAGTTTCTTGAATCCATGTGAATCGTAAGCAATAAAGTAAAAACACCAACTTCAACTATTTACCCATTTTTTTCTTTTTCTTTTTTTTTTTTTTTTGTTTTACCAATTTTGATGTATTGCCCAGGTTTTATGATATTGCTCTGAGGCCCACATAAAAATTCCAAAGTTGAACATTCCTCTAAAGAAATACCCTGGTTATCACTTTTGAAAACATACTTCAAGCCTCTGACAAATAAAAAATGTAATGTTCTACTTAAAAATGAGGGAAGGGCACTGTATTCCTCTAAAATGTCAATGTCACAAAAGAAACAAAAAAGGTATAAAAATGGAGGATAGGGGTGCCTGAGTGGCTCAGTCAGTTAAGTGTCTGACTCTGGATTTCAGCTCAGGTCATGATCTCACAGTTCGTCAGATCAAGCTCCATATCAGACTCTGCGTTGTTGGTGCAGAGCCAGCTTGGGATTCTCTTTGCCTCTCTTCTAATCTCACCCGGGTGCAGGCTCTGTATCAAAAAAGGTAAATAAACATTTTTTTAAAAAGAGAAGGATAAAGTGACATGACAGCTGAACGTAATATGTGATGCTAGATTAGATTTTGTACTGGAAGAGAAAAAATGCTGTCATTGACATTTTAGGCCAAATCATAAAAATGGAAGGAATACATAGATGGCAGATTAAAGTTATCACATCAATGCAAATTTATAAAGTTGATAACTACACTGTAGTTAAGAAATATCTCTCTTCTTAACAAATATGCTAAATAAAAGAGTAAAGAGCCATGATGTAGGTAACTTACCCTGAGATGGTTCAGAAAAAAATTGTATGTGCAGAGGGAGCAAATGGTATAAAATATAACAGGTGATTCTAGGTAAAGGATAAATGGATGATTTTTACTATTTTTATTTTTCAACTTCTTACAAATATGAAATTATAGCCAAACAAAAAGTTCAAAACATCTCTAGGTAAAGCCCAATGCTTGCATTCCATGAAAGCATGTGTCTAGAACAATAGTTCTCAAACTGTTTGGTCTCAGAACCCCTCTATATTCTTTAAAAAAAAATCTTTTTATGTTTATTTATTTTTGAGACAGAGAGAAACAGAGCATGAGTGGGGGGGGGGGGGGCAGAGGGAGAGGGAGACATAGAATCAAAAGCAGGCTCCAGGCTCTGAGCTGTCAGCACAAAGCCCAATGCGGGGCTCAAACCCATGAGCCATGAGATCATGACCTGAGCTCATGTCATATGCTTAACCAACTGAGCCACTCGGGCGCTCCAGACCCCTCTATATTCTTAACAATTATTGAGGACCTTAAAGACTTTTTATATGGGTTTATATTTACTGATATTTACCACATTAGAAAGTAAAATGGAGAAATTTAAAAAAATATTAATCAATTTTCAATAAAATAAACTCATTACATGCTAACACAAATATTTTTAATAATTTATATTTCCAAAAATGAACAAGAAGTTTTCAAGTGTCATGGTTTTACATTTTTGCAAATCTAAATAATGTCTGGTGTGGCCGAAGACAGGTTTTCCTGACTGCTCCTGCATTGCATCTGTTGTGTCATCACGTGTCCCGTAACCTGTGGGAAACCACTGCACACTGACAGGATGCAAGTGAACAAATGGGTGTCTGATACCCTGGAGCTTCATGAAAACATCTTGCAAGCATAAGAGACTCTTAAAAACTGAGAACAAACTGAGGGTGGATGGGGGGTGGGAGGGAGGGGATGGGTGGGTGATGCGTATTGAGGAGGGCACCTTTTGGGAGGAGCACTGGGTGTTGTATGGAAACCAATTTGACAATAAATTTCATATGTTGAAAAAAAAAGTGAAAACATCTTGCAATTTGAAAACAAATGGCCTACACCATTTTACTACTATGATGTAGTATAACTATAATTTAAGATATCTTATGTAGACATTGATATAAAGGGATCACAAGTTTTAACCTCACCTTAACCATAAAGAAACACCCTCCAAAGGTGATAATCAAAGGCCAAATCTCAGTCAGAGGTGGCTACTAAAAATACTTTTACTATCTTTATCTCTCACCAACCAGAGGCCTTAGAATTAGCAACATAAATGTTAGAAATGGGTTTTTATTGGCCATGTTCAGAATTAGTGATATACAGACTGAATAAAAATATTTGGGGATAATCCATGCCCTTGCGTTAACAGGACAAATGAATCTGGAGGGTCACCCTTTGGAGTAGAACCTGAGGCTAGGTCCACCAAAAAAGTCCTGAGTCTAGCCACGAGTTTAGAGTATTCTGGTGCCTGATAAACATTTGCGTGACAATTTTCAGGAGCAGGAATCTTTCACATAAAGAGTTCTTGGAGCACTGAAAAAAAACCAGAACTGGGACTTCATCAAACTTACAGAACTTCTTATGTGTGGGCATACTTGCTTGCTAATGTCTATGCGTTGGCAAAATGTGACTTTGGGGGTAGCCTGGTAGCAAGATTGTGACAAAGGCAATCTATGGCCTGCACCTAACTCATTGGCAACTCCCCAATACGTACTTTAAAAAAACCCTAATGGCCATTCTTTGACTAACCTAGCTTAAATCAGTTTACTAATAGATATCTAAAACACAGTTCCTTGGGCTCCCAATTTCTTGGTACCGGGATCTGAATAAAAAGGCAAGCTCCTGAGGCACCAAACAAGAAAAAAACAAGATTACTATTTCATGCCCCCCTGGGATGTTCTCACTAACAACCCTAGAGAATTAACATTTAACCAGAGAAGGGTGAGTCTGTCAGAAAAATGAAGTTGTCAATGAGGATTTCATATATATGTATTTCCAAAGTGGGTATCACATTTCATTCAAAAAGCTTATGCCTTGAGAAAACATGAACGTATTTGTAAAGACAATGAAAACTGACTGGCTAATTTCTATCCGTTAACATCTTTAGAAATTTATGAGGAATTCTAGATTCAGACTTCCTTATAAGGAAGTCTGGATGGAACAAATATATTCCACCCTAACTTTCTCACTGAATGCAACTCAACTAAAAAACCTTGGACAGGAAGCATGGAACAGTTACCTAAGGACTAATAAAAATAAATGGAAGCAGGCAGACTTGGAAGTAACACAAAAGCCCACCGAATTGGTAATGGATTTTGTTTTCCTACCTTATCTTGTGACCTGGAACCAAAAGAAACCCAGAACTGCACTCTGGGTACAGAAAAGAGCTCTGAGGAAAGCCCTCTATTTCTAGTCTAGGGAGCAGGAAAGAGGACTCCTACAGATCACAGTGAATGGGGGAAATCTCATTTTCTGTCTGTTTTTCCCACTCTGTCCTGTTTTAACTCCTAGGCAATTCCACAGTGGTAGCAGCCTAAGAGCAGTGGTGACCAAGCAAGCATATGAAACTTCAAAGGGGTTGGGGTGCCTGGGTGGTTCAGTCGGTTAGGCGGCTGACCTCGGCTCAAGTCATGATCTCACAGTTCATGAGTTCAAGCCCCGAGTCAGGCTCTGTGCTGACAGCTCAAAGCCTGGAGCCTGCTTCAGATTCTGTCTCCATCTCTCTGCCCCTCTCCTGCTCATGCTCTGTCTGTCTCTCTGTCTCTCTCTCTCTCAAATATAAAAAAAAAAATAAAACATAAAAAAAATTTTAAACTTCAAGGGAGGTAAATCTTGCTGACTAGAGGAACTGTGTTCCCAAAGGATAAGAATCCTTGCTGCTTTTGTCTTTTTTTTAAGTTGATTTATTTTGAGAGAGAGAGAGCACATGTGGTGGAGGGGCAGAGAGAGAGAGAGGGAGAGAGAGATTCCCAAGTAGGCTCCACACCAGCAGTGCAGAGCATGATGCGGGTCTCAAACCCAACAACCAAGAGACCATGACCTGAGCTGAAACCAAGAGTTGGACACTTAACTGACTGATCCGCCCAGACTGAGCCACCCAGGTGCCCCTTTGCTGCTTTTACTCTCTATTCTCTTTCCACTTAGCCTCAGAGACAGACACAATCATAAGAAGTACATGGGAGAGTAAGGAAACTAAAACTCAAGCTTTCTGGCCAGATGACCAAAAAAGGGAGTCCTTAAGGGCCAAAACGTGTTGAGGAAATCTCAAAGAGGGAGCTCCCTCAAGAAAACCGTCCCATAAGGTACGAACTCCAGGGCTTATCCATGCATTATGCATGCGTGGAACTGACTCTAAGCAGCAGAAGGTGGTTGCAGGCTGACTGCCTACTACAATATCATCATCTTCATCATCACCAATACCAACAACAGTGAGCATTCTCCACAAGAATTAAGCTACACTCAGGGCCATGTCCGGGATACAATTCAACATTTATCTACATTTAAAGAACCATGAAAGTCTCATAACCCATAAGGGAAAAGACAAAAACAGAAACTACACAATGATACTGATGTTAGAAACCTGTTACACAAAGACTTTAAAGCAGCTATTACAATTATACTACATTAAGTACAAATGAATGGAAAAACAGAAACTCTCAAGCAAAAACAAGGAAAATTTAAAACCAAAAAATACAATTGCCAAATTAAAAATTCACTAGGTGAGTTCAACAGTACAATGGACATGACAGAGGAAAAAGTCAGTGCACTTAAAGACCAATTAATAGAAATTATCCAATCTGAAAAGCAGAGAGAAAAAAATATTGGGGGGAGAAAAACTGAACAAAGCCTCAGACTTGTGAGGTAACATCAAAACGTTTGATATTTGTGTCATCAAAGTCTTGGAAAGAGGAAAAGAGTTCTAGACAGGAAACAGCTGAAGAAATATTAGCTGAGAATTTCTTAAAGATGGCAAAAGACAAACACAGATTCAAAAGATCAGTAAATCCGAAAGAGAATAAACACAAAGAAATTCACACCCAGACACATCACAATAAAACTGCTAAAATTTAAGAGTAAAAATCTTAAAAGCAGTCAGACAAGAGTAACACATTACATATGGGGCAAAACAATTTGAACGACTATGGATTTCTTATCAGAAACCAAACTGACTAGAAGGCAGTGAACGTTTTTCAAGTACTAAAAGAAAGTAACTGTCAACACAGAATTCTATAACTAGTGAAAATATCTTTCAAGAGTAATAGCAAAGTAAAATTCTCAGGTTAAAAACAAAACAAAACAAAACAAAACAAAACAAAACAAAACAAAACAAAACAAAACAGAATTTGTTGCCAGAAGATCTGCTCTAAAAGAAATACTTTAAGCCAGTTCTTCAGGTAGAAGGGAATGATACCAAAGGGAACTTGAGACTTCAGGAATGAACACATGTGAGCAACAGAAATAATGAGAGAAAGTAATGAGAGTATTTTTTCTCTTCTTAAGCTACTATGTGTGATGTCTGAAAGCAAAGGCTTTCAGTGTTTGTAGATGTAATACACATGACAAATACGCTATAAAGTAGGAGGTAAAGGGATATTATATGGTGGGGTAGCTTCAACATTTCACCTGAAGTGGTAAAATATTAATTCTAGATACACCATGAAAAGCCAAATATGTATACTGTAATCTCTAGAGTAACCACTAAAACTATGCAGAGAGATTGAATCCATATAATTTGTTGGAGTCACTCTGATCCACCATGTAGATCTGTATTCAGTATCATTTGGATTTGGAAAAGTGTTGATTATATTATTGCTGTATAATAAAATTTTTATTAAAACTGCATCAAATGAAAATTATAGAGATCATCAAAAATCAATAGAAAAATTAAAAATACTAAAAAATATTCAAATAATCCCAAACAGAAGAAAACAGAGGAAGCAAAAACAAATATTAGACAAATCCAAATAACTGCATTAAATGTAAATAGTCTAAATATACTGTTTAAAAGTTTGTGAGAATGGGTTAAAACAAGATCCATCTTTGAATCTCAGTTCTTAATAAGCACTGTGTCCTTGAGCAAGTTACTTATTTGAGACTGTTGCTGATCTGTAAGAGGGATGCAAAAATGCCTACCTCTCAAGGCTGCTGTAAGGATTAACTGACAGTATAACAACATCCATTCTAAAGTGAATTCTAATCCCCAGAATCACATCGAAAGAAAGAGGTTATTATAAAAAAGCAACAGGTTGCTTTTGATGCAAGTGTTAACTAACTTTACGATGACAATCATTGCACAATATATGTGTATCAGATCTTCATACCGTATGTATGCCTCAAACTTACACAATGTTATATGTTAATCATATCTTAATAAAACCAGGGGGGGAGAAAAAACAAGATCCAACTATTTACCATCTACAAGAAACCTACTTTAAATAGAAGTTAGAAAATAAAAGGACAGAAAATGACATACCACATAAACACTAACAAAAAAAACTGAAGTAGCAGTATTCACATTAGACAAAGCAGGCTTTGAAGCAAGGAAATTAACAAGGGTCATTACATAATGATAAAAGACTCAATTCATTGGGAAGACCTAACAATCCTAAAGGTGTCTGCATCCACCTAACAAGAGAGCCTCAAAGTAAAGGAAGCAAAAGCTAACAGAACTGAAAGAAGAAATAAACAAATCCACAATTATATATGGAGACTTCAATACTCCTTTCTTGGTAATCAACAGAACAAGGAGACAAAAAAATCAGCCAGAATACAGAAATGAACAACATTATTAGCCAACTGGTGTCAAAATGACACCCGTACCCAAACTAATAGAACAACACTATTAGCCAAATGTCAAACTGACATTTATAGAACACTCCACAGAGGGGTGCCTGGGTGATTAGTGAGTTAAGCATCTGGCTCTTGATTCTGGCTCAGGTAATGATCTCACAGTTCATGAGTTCAAGCCTTGCATCAGGCTCTGCTTTGGCAGTGTGGAGCCTGCTTGGGATTCTCTCTCTCCCTCTCTTTCTGTCCCTCCCCACTCGTGCTCTCCCACAAAATAAATACATAAACATTTTTTAAGAATTTAAAAATGTAGATCCACACAAAAGCAGCAAAACAGACGTTTTTTCAAGTGTACATGAGAAATTCACTAAAATAGAACATATCAAACCTTAATAAATTTAAAAGAACTAAGGTCATACAAAGTATATTCTCTGACCACAATGGAATTAAACTAGAAATCATTAACAGAAAGACAACTGCAAAATATCCAAGTACTGTACTTAGAAATTAAAACCCTTCTTTTTTTTTTTAAAGTTTATTATTTTGAGAGAGAGAGAGGGTGTGAGCACATCTGTGAGAACAGGGGAGAAGCAGAGAGGGTGAGAGAGGGACAAAGAGAATCCCAAGTGCTGACAGCACAGAACCCGATGTGGGGCTTGAATCCACAAACTATCAGACCATGACCTGAGCCAAAACCAAGAGTCAGTCACTTAACCAAATGAGACACCCAGGTGCCCCAAAACACTTCTCAATAATTCATGAGCCAAAGATTAAACCTCAAGGGAAATCAGAAAACATTTTGAACTAAAATAAAGTAAGCAATATATCAAAATTTGTGGGGTCCTGCATACAGAGGGAAATTTATAGCATTAAATTCTTACATTAGAAAAGAAGGTCTCAAGTCAACAATCCAAGTTTTCACTTTAAAGAAACTAGAAAAAGAGCAAAGTAAGCCAAAGCAAGCATTAGAAAGGACATAAAGAGCAGAAATCATAAAAACTGAAAAACAGTAGTGGCAAAAAATAAACCAAAATCTAGTTCTTTGAAATGATAATAAATATGATAATAATGATAAACCTCTAGCCAAACAGACCAAGGAAAAAGACAAAGGACACAGATTACCAATATCAGAAATGAAGGAAGAGCTATCACTACAGATCCCACAGATAAACTCACACAAGAAGAAATAATATGAACAGTTCTGCAACTATTAAAGAAATGAAAATTTCAGTTAAAAACCTTCGGGAAAAAAAAATTCCTAAGATATAGTCTGGAATTATTTCAAATAGGAACCATTTTATTGGATTCACAGAGAAAAACTCATATATAAAGACTCTTCCTAGGGTGCCTGGATGGCTCAGTAGGGCAGACAACCCACTCTTGTTCTTGGCTCAGGTCATCTCATGATTTGTGATATAGAGCCCCAAATCAAGCCCCACAAGCATAGGCCTCTGTGCGGAAAACAAGGAGCCTGCTTGGGATTCACTCTCCACCCCCCCCCCCGCCCCTCCCCTAAAATAGAACCTATCAAACCTTAATAATTTTTTAAAAACTATATTTAAAAGAGTGCACGCACTTGCTCACTCTCAAAATAAACTTTAAAAAAGGCATTTTTTTTAATATATACTTGCACTCATTTTGTAGTTTTGTAATTCAAAAGTCTAGTTAACTTGCTATAAAATATACACATCTCCATTGATAGTAATGGGAAATAATACATACTGTGTTGTATTCAACTCAGTTTTTATCAATACTTCTTGATCTCTCATCAATATGGTCAGTATGGCCATTTCTTTTTTTTTTTTTTTAATGTTCTATTTAATTTTGCAAGAGAGAGACAGAGCGTGAGTTTGGTGAGGGGCAGAGAGAAAGAGGGAGACAAAGAATCTGAAGCAGGTTCCAGGCCATGAGCTGTCAGCACAAAGCCCGATGTGGGGCTCAAACCCACGAACTGCAAGACCATGACCTGAGCCAAAGTCGGACACTTACCGACTGAGCCACCCAGGTGCCCCAACAGTATGGCCATTTCTAAACCATCTTTGTTACTACTCTGTATTTACATTAAGCAAATTATTAACAATTCAAGAAGTCAAGAATATCACTTGACTAAGTACTCAAATGACATACTTACTAATGGTTAAATCCTATAAAGTGGGGTACCTCATTTCAAACAATTGAAGTGATCCTTAAAAGCTGTGTAAAAATCAATTACCTACTACTTAGATAATACACTGAAAAGTGCTAAGAGTATTCTATGTGAGACTGAACCATATAAAATTGCCAATTATCAACTGGGTCAACCTAGAACAGTATAAGCATTCCTTGTTATGTTTCAGTGTTCTCAAGACTGCTAGTCACTTCTGTCAGAATGGTATGGTATTATAATGAATTACCTTGGATGTTGGGGACTGAAATTCACACATTTACCAAACATCTTCTATAGATTTTTCATAACAAAGGTTATTTGCAAATCTAGGATACGAATATGTACTAGGAAAGGAGTATTTTATGTATAGAATCTGTTTGTTTTGCTTAACACTTTTTATGAGTATGCTATTTTTAATTCTTAAAAAAACATAAGCCCTGTTATCTGAAACATGGATTCACTATGGTGTAAGGATTAGGATCCATCAAGCCTCAAAATATAAAAACTGAGCACCAAAAACCATAAAATACCTAGGAATAAATCTAACCAAAGAGGTGAAAATCTATACACTGACAACTATAGAAAGCTTATGAAAGAAATTGAAGAAGACACAAAAAAAAAGGAAAAATATTCCATGCTCCTGGACAGGAAGAACAAATATTGTTAAAATGTCAATACTACCCAAAGCAATCTACATGTTCAGTGCAATCCCTACAAAATAACACCAGCATTCTTCACAGAGCTAGAACAAACAATCCTGAAATTTGTATGGAATCAGAAAAGACCCCAAATAGCCAAAGCAATCTTGAAAAAGAAAACCAAAGCTGGAGGCATCACAATCCCCAACTTCAAGCTGTATTACAAAACTGTAATCATCAAGACAGTATGGTACTGGCACAAAAACAGACATTCAGATTAATGGAACAGAATAGAGAACCCAGAAATGGACCCACAAACATATGGCCAACTAATCTTTGACAAAGCAGGAAAGAATATCCAATGGAATAAAAACAGTCTCTTCAGCAAGTGGTGCTGGGAAAACCAGACAGCAACATGAAGAAAAATGAATCTGGAGCACTTTTTTTTTTTACACCATACACAAAAATAAACTCAAAATGGATGAAAGACCTAAACGTAAGACAGGAAGCCATCAAAATCCTCGAGGAGAAAGCAGGCAAAAACCTCTTTGATCTTTGGCCACAGCAACTTCTTACTCAACATGTCTCCAGAGGCAAGAGAAACAAAAGCAAAAATGAACTATTGGGACCTCATCAAAATAAAAAGCTGCTGCACAGCAAAGGAAACAATCAGCAAAACTAAATGGCAACCAACGGAATGGGAGAAGATATTCACAAACAACATATCAGATAAAGGGTTAGTATCCAAAATCCATAAAGAACTTATCAAACTCAACATCCAAAAAACAAGTAATCCAGTGAAGAAATGGGCTAAAGACATGAATAGACATTTCTCCAAAGACATCCAGATGGCCAACTGACACATGAAAAAATGCTCAACTCTGGAAAACAGTATGGAGGTTCCTCAAAAAATTAAAAATACAACTACCCTATGACCCAGCAACTGCACTACTAGATATTTATCCAAGGGATACAGGTATCTGTTTTGAAGGGACACATGCACCCCAATGTTTATAGCAGCACTATCCACAATAGCCAAAGTATTGGAAAGAGCCCAAATGTCCATCGATGGATGAACGGATAAAGATATGGTATACGTATATATATATACGTATATGTATATATATATGGATGGAACTAGAGGGTATTATGCTAAGCAAAATTAGAGAAAGACAAATATCGTATGACTTCACTCATATGAGGACTTTAAGATACAAAACAGATAAGCATAAGGGAAGGGAAGCAAAAATAATATAAAAACAGGGAGGGGGATGAAACATGAGACTCTTAAATATGGAGAACAAACAGAGGGTTGCTGGAGGGGTTGGGGGGGGGGGGGGGCTAAATGGATAAGGGGCATTAAGGATATCTACTCCCAAAATCATTGTTGCACTATATGCTAACTTGGATATAAATTTTAAAAAATGATAAACATGGTTAAAAACAATTTTTTAAAAAGAGATATTTTCACACTGTTCCAAAGGTAAGTCAATAATATTTATGCCACATCCTAAAAAGAGTTTCCTTTTCTTTTGGGTGCTATAAATGTAAATTTGGAAGTACTTTATGTTTATTTCAAAGAGAAAGCAAGTTTTATAATGCATAAAAGATAAAGTAAGTTACATATTGCATTTGTGGAAATGTAATGATAAATGTGACAAGCACTATTTGCTCAATCTGATTTTATGCAACACAGGTAAAAAAAAAAAAAAACAATGCAAATATTTAGGGAATTTTGACACCCATCCATGAGCTTCAACTAAAAATTATCGTCTTTGCCATTTACAACCACCACAAAGAGTGAATGGACTGCTCAACCTAATTATATCAATCTCTTCCCAGTGATGTTTCTCTGTCACAGAATGATTGTGGTTATTTTAGGTGATGTTTTTAAACGATAATATTTTGTTAAGATATAATTTTCATACAGCATATTTAATCCTTTCTTAGTGTAAAGTTTTGTGAATGCTGACAAATGCACACAGTTCTGCAACTATAACAGTCAAAATAAAGGAAAATCCATCAACCCCCGAAAATATTAAAAACTGAGAATGCAACAAGACTTCTAAGATCATAACATTCCTTTGCTCAAAACCCTTCAATATCTTATCTCAGAGTCAAAGTCCTCACTATGGTCTGCAGCCATTTCCTGCTACTCTCCTCGCTCCTCTACTCCACCAGGGGTTTCCAGCAGTTCCTCAAACATGCAAACACACTCCCTCCTCGGGGCCTTTGTACTAACTTCGGTTGCCAGGAATGCTCCTCCAAGGTATCCACAATGGCTCCCCTCCTCATCTCCTCCAGGTGCCTGCTTAACTGTCATCTCAGAAAAGGCTTTTTCTGACCAACATACTAAAACAGTACCCCTACTATAAGCCACTGTATTTTTCCCCCTTGTTTATGGTCTGTCTTCCCCCAAACAGAATACAAACTACAAGGAAGAGAGTCCTTTGTTTTATTCCTTGCTGTCCTCAGTCTTGAACAGTTGCAGGATCTCAGTAAGAATCTGCTGAACAAGACGCTGCACAAAGACTTTCCAACTAAAACTTCTGTCACAGATACGGGGGTGCGGGGGGGGGGGAGGCTAACAGTTCGGAATCCTGAAGGCTCTGCTACGTAGCAACTACTCTTCAGAAGAAAACATTTTATTCTCAATAAAATATACTCACGAACGGCTGCTTTCCCTAAAGGCGAAGCATTAATGCTACGTGCATTCGTGCTGCAAGCCTGTTGGCACAGACTGCTTTGGTTTAAATCGCACAAGACTTTCACAAAGTAATTTTCCCACGAACCAAGAAATTCTGGCTAAAGGTACTTAAGGAAAAATACTACTGGGGTTAACCTACTCATGATATATACAAGGCGTAGGAAAGACAATATACGAGTCCAAACCTCACACAGAGAGAAAAATACCAGAAACACGAATTGGGAGTGTTTGCCCCTAGAGACACTGAGAGAGAAAAAGTCCGAGGATTGCACCCCCTTTATCTTGGCGCCAGGCATGGTACGAACACTCAGTTCGGGGGTGCAGGGCGTAGTGTCCCCGCAAGGGGTCTGGGAGGGCGAGGCCCGGACTCCGAGTAGAATGGGAGTGGTGGATCCGGGCTATAGATTTTCCGTAGAAAATCTCCTTTCCATGGATTTTTCGTTCAGGAGAAAAGGGAGTGCTGACTGCGTCTACCCGCTCCCAAAATGGCTTGGGGGAGGGTTGATGAGGGCAGACCCGTCTCCTTCCCCAGGGACGGTCCAGGCCCCAGCAGGAGCCCAGTCTCCGGCTCACCCGGCTCCCGGTTGATCTCGATGTCGAAGTGGCACTGCGGCCGGTCCTGCGCCCCCATCGCGACCGAGGCGGCGGCAAGAGCTAGGAGAAAGGGGGAGGAAAGCGGTCAGGGCGGGAGCTAGGGCGGAGGCTGGGGCGGAGCCCGCGCCACGGTCGCCTCGCGCCGGCCTGCCTCGACACCACGGGAGGCTGAGACGGGGTCCCCTCCAGCGCCGGACCTCCCGACTCCCAAGTACCGCGCACACACATGCGGGCGAGCTCTTCACCTGGTTAGCCTCCAGCCTGAGCAGCTCCCCGTAAACAGAGGAGAAAGCAATGCCACCGCGGCGGTCGGAGCCCAACGCCACTAACCGACCACCACCCCCTCCCCGGGGCCCGGCCTCCCAGTGCCACGCCAAACCCCGCGAGAGTCGGGACAAATACCGCGAGAGCACTGTCTCCAAGGGGGTGTTTAACTGAAGGGTGCGCGCGCAGGTGGGCGTGTCTGGGGCTCCAGTGGAGCTTCTGGTCCGAAGCTCCCATACCTGAGCTGGTCCTTTTTTGCCCCGCCCCGCAGTCAGTCGCCCAATCTGGGAGCTGAGTTCACGCCTGCACTCTCTACTTCCTCTCGCCCTCTCTTTTTCCGGTGTCGCGGTGCGTCCGTGTTGTCTACACCTGTGAGCAAGCAGTGAGAAATTAAGTCGTTGACGTCTAGTCAACCGACCGATCTGTTTGCCTGTTTTCCTTTTCGCAAGGAGTAGTTAAGACGCTCTCCTCCTGTTAGACTGTCTCATTTCAAAAGCCTTTTAGGTTGAGATGTGCGTTCGTTCCCTCTTTGGCTCCAGCGTCCCCGGAATAGTTTTCTGCTCGTGGCCATTCTACTTCTTTTGTGAAGGGTCAGTTCAAGACCTTTCCCGTTTTTTTATTCCTTTTCGTCTTATTGAATGCGAGAGTTCTGTGTACAAATGTTTTGTTAAACGAGTGAGACGTATATGTTCTAAGTACAAATCTTTTTTTCATATATAATTGCGAATGTTTTCTCCTCAGCTGGGCCTTTTCGTTGTTTAGACGGTGGTTGTGCGAAGCAGTTTTTAATTTTAGTGAAGGCACTTGATCAATTTCTCGTATGGTTTGTGCTCTTTCTGTGCTAAGAAATCTCTGCTTACCCCAAGCTCCTGAAGATTTTCTCCTGTGTTTTCTTCTAGAAGTTTTATAGTCTTAATTTTTGCGTGTAAGAATACGATCTATTGGAATTTTTCATTGTGGTGCCAGGTAGAGGGTGAGGTTCATTTGACACCCCCCCCCCCCATGAAAACAGAGTAGTTCCACCACCCTTTGTTGAAAAAACTGCGTTTTATCAATTGAATTACCTTGGTTTTGCGACCACTTATTATTCTATTTCTGCACTTACTTTGTTACACTCACTCTTCCATGTACCTATCTTTATGCCTGGGCCACACTGTTTTGTTTTTGTTTTATTTTCTTAAAACTGCAGGGGCGCCTGGGTGGCTCAGTCGGTTAAGCATCCGACTTCGGCTCAGGTCATGATCTTACGATCCGTGGGTTCGAGCCCCGCGTCAGGCTCTGTGCTGACAGCTCAGAGCCTGGAGCTTGCTTTGGATTCTGTGTCTCCCTCTCTCTCTCTCTGCTCCTCCCCTACTCATACTCTGTCTCAAAAATAAATAAAACTGTTAAAGAAAAAATTTTAAAACTGTAAAATCCACATTGCCTAAAATTGTCATTTAACTCAAGTGTAAAATTTGGAGACATTAAGTACATTAACATTGTTGTGCAACCATTACCACCAATCTATCCACAGAACATTTTTCATCTTGGAAAACTGAAACTCTGTATCCAACTGTATTCTCCCCTCTACCCAGCCTCAGGCAACCACTCTTCTTTTGTTTTTTTTTTTTTTTTTTTTTTTTTTTTTACTTTATTATGGTAAGAACACTTAACATGACATCTACCCTCTTAACAGACTTTTAAATGTACAATGTGGTATTGTTACCAGTAGATAAAATGTACAGCAAGTTTTTAGAATTTATTCATCTTTCATAGGTCAAATTTTGTAACCCTTGATAGCAACTGGTTTCCCCCTCTTCCCATCCCCTGGCAACCACTATTTTATTCTTTGAATAAGTTTGACTCTTTTAGTTACCACATACAGGTGGAATCATGCAATATGTGTCTTTCTGTGATTGACCTGTTTCACTTAGCATAATGTTCTCAAGTTTCAACCCTGTTACCACATATTGCAGGATTTCCTTCTCTTTTTTTTTTTTTTTTTAAGGCTAAATAATAACTGCATTGTGTGAGTATACCATATTTTCTTTATTCACCAGCAGATGGACACTTGGGTTGCTTCTACCTTTTGGCTATTGTGATAATATGGCTATCGGGAGGAGGGTACAAATATTTCTTTGAGAGCCTACTTTCAATTCCTTTGGGTACACACCCAGAAGTGGGATGGCTAGGTCATAAGCTAATTCTGTTTTTATGAGGAACTGCACTATTTTACACACCCATCAGCAATGCACAAGGTTTCGATTTCTCAGCATCCTCCCCAACACTTGTCATTTTCTGTTGTTGTTTTGTTTTAATAATTGCCATCCTGATGAGTGTGAAGTGGCACACTGTTTTGATTACTGTAGCTTTACAGTAAATTTAAAACTCAGGGTCATGGGGCGCCTGGGTGGCTCTGTCGGTTGAGCGTCCGACTTCAGCCAGGTCACGATCTCGCGGTCTGGGAGTTCGAGCCCCGCATCAGGCTCTGGGTTGATGGCTCAGAGCCTGGAGCCTGCTTCCCATTCTGTGTCTCCCTCTCTCTCTGCCCCTCCCCCACTCATGCTCTGTCTTTCTCAGCCTCTCAAAAATAAAGAAACGCAAAAAAACAATTTTTTTTTTTAATCAGGGTCACTCAGGTGGTTTCTAATTTGTTTTTGCACTTGTGCCACCTTGTAAAGTACAGAGACTTTCTGCACCACAGTGGAAGTGCTGTCTCTGTCAGGTTGCCATTTCCACCTCTCTAAAAGTCCAGTATCTCTATCAAAGCAACAGTCTCCTGCGGTTCACATTTGTAACCTAGGCTGAATTGAGAAGTTAGTGGTCCTGGGTCTGATTTTGCTTACAGTGTTACAGCTGACCATTTATAGGTTTGGAAAAAAGTGAAATGTACATTGCCTACTTTGAGATGAAATGGGTTGGTAAAACTGACTTTCATACAAAGACTTGTGGAAGGAAGAAAAGCATTGCCGTGGGGAATAATTTGTAATTACTATGCTTTGGGGCAGCTGACTTCAATGTAACTAGACTTTAGGGCTCTGGAATGTAGTAGTGTACTTAATTTGGGGAGTATTTAAAATGCATTAAATCTCCTGGAATTCGTTTTTATCTTGCCACTCCACTAAAGTCTCCTTCCTCCCCTCTCCTCCTCCAGTAAAGTCTCCTGATCAAATGATCTGGGGCAAATCACTTTGATCCTGGAGTTCAGTGACTTCATCTGGAAAATAAGCAGGATGAAATACATTCTAAGTTCCCTCCTTGCTCAAAATTCTTTTATTCTGTCCTGTGAATTAAAATTATATTTCACATGATTTGAGCATAAGGTATGCTATTCAGTCTGTGGTTAAGGTGAAGGAACTCTTGGGAGAAGGCAGGCCTAGGGCCAGCATGCGCCAAAAGGACTGATACCTCCTCCCTCTTCCTCCAGAGTAGAAAATTCATATCCAAGGAGTTTACAGACTCAGGCTTGATTTGGAGAACCTTAGTAGCAGGAATATTCAGGTATTGATTCTGAGTTTTAAGCCTTTTACAGTGGGATCACACCAGCAGTTGGCACTTTAATGGATAGGACCCTGGCAAAACTAATCAGGAGTGCTGGCCGGGAAATTTAGATGAAACATAATTTTCTAGAAAAGAGAAATTGCCAAAATTGACTCAAAAGAAATAGAAGGCCTAAATAAACTAGCAACCATTGAAAAAATTGAATTAGTAACCCCTAATTTCTTTCCAAACAACTGTGTAGGACATTTTGACATAGCCAGATGGGAAATTTGATAATGGTCTAGATAGTAGGTGAAAACAAGGAAACACACTTAATTTTGTTAGCCATCTAATAATGAATAATGAACATAAGGATAATGACATTTTGGTTATGCAAGAAAATGTCCTTTGTTTTTTAGATATATATAATGAGTGAAACAAATGTGGCTTAATCTTGATAATTGTATCTAGGTGAGAGGTATATGGGGATTTTTGAGCAAGCTATGTTCTCTACTTTTATATTTCTTTGAAATGACTCATAATAAAACCATTATGACCAAACATAGTCTTCCTTTCTGAAAAACACAGGTTCCACATTGGTTCATAGGCACATTTTACCAGACCCTTAAGGATCAATAATCTTTTCTCAATCACAATATTTTAGAAAATGGAAAAAGAGAGCTACCTAACTTATCTTGTTATACCAATACCAAAGACAGGGCAAGAAAGTTATAGACCAATCTCATTATAAACATAGATTTAAAAATCAAATAAAATATTAGGAAATAGAATGTAGCAGCATTTAAACCCCTAAATGTTCCTGACCTAGTTGGCTTTAACTCTGGAAGGCAAAGATGGTTCAAGATCAGAGAATCTATTCATATAATTGATCATATTAACAGAATAAAGAAAAGGCATATAATTATCCCAGTGTATGGTGTACTGGTTATCTATTGCCTCTAAGTTCCTTCAGTATATCCACTATAATACAAAGGGATCCCTACCAAAGTAACTTTTATGTTTTTATAATTTAGGGAAAGGAGAAAAAAGGTGAACAAAAGGGAGAAAAGGAATCCAGTGAGAAGATACATATACAATTCTACCTTATTTGCTTATACCATTTTTTAATTAAAGGATATCCTATATCTTAAATAGGAAATTGTGCAGAAAAGAATTAATAGGCCTAAGACTGCTATCTTTAGAAAAGCCTGCCTAAAAGGCTGCTCTGTGGGTGGAATCAGGGAACTTGAATGGTAATCAATTTCCTGTGCCTATTGAAAACTTCAGTTGAATGATTAGAATGCTTTATTATGCCTGAACTATTTTAGCAAACGATCTGCTGAACACCTGTTTTCCTTCTGTGGATCTGGAAACTGGGTATGTACTAGGCAGAGGATATATACGTATGTGACCAGCCCCCAGTAAGAACTTTTGGCACTCAGTCTCTAATGAACTTCCCTGGTAGACATTTCTCACATGTTGTTATGATTCATCCCTGGAGGAATTAAGCTTATCCTGTGTGATTCCACTGGGAAAGGGACGTTTGAACCTAGTTTCCTCTGGGTTTCACCCCATGTGCCTTTTCCCTTTGCTGATTTGCTTTGTATTCTTTTGCTATAAAAAGTTATAGGTATGAGTATATATGCTGAGTCCTGTGAGTCCTCCTAGCCAATCATCAAACCTAAACATAGCAAAAGAAGTATTACCAGAATTTGGTAACAATATCTATATTGAAATTTTTTAAATACATTTTTTGAAATCCTAGATTTATTCTTTTGTGGAAAACAAGTAGACTTCCATTTTACAGAAAAATGGACATTTTGAGAGAATAACATTCTCATGATATTAGTCAAGAGCAGATGGGCCTTCCCCCGGGAGTCAGAGGACATGGCTGTGGCAGATCCCAGCATATATTCTTATAGCCTGGAAATCTGAGGGGAAGGCACTTTTTCTGCCAGCACCAGTGAGAAAAATCCCAGCGAGAGATCTGTTGAATTGATGAGGTTCATATGTCCATCAGTCTTGATGGTCACAGTAGTGGGCAGATACCGTGACTGATCAGCTTGGGTGGTGCCAATTACCAGGAGAAGCACAGGGGTATGGCCGCACAGAAATGGCCACTGAGGCAATGGCTGCAAACTAAGAAGTCACCTTAATTGTGGATACTACACATCTGTTGGCCTTTTAGGCAAGTGGCTTTTTTGCCACTAACTTGCTTTATTTTTTTATTTTTTTAGTGTTTTTATTTATTTTTGAAGGAGAGAGAGAGACAGAGCATGAGCAGGGGAGGAGCAGAGAGAGAGGGAGACAGAGAATTTGAAGCAGGCTCCAGGCTCTGAGCTGTCAGCACAGAGCCCGACGCGGGGCTCGAACTCACAAACTGTGAGATTATGACCTGAGCCGAAGCCGGACACTCAACCGACTGAGCCACCCAGGCGCCCCGTCACTAACTTGCTTTAAAGCGTGATTGTATTTTCACACATGTCTAATGCTTCATCCCCTTCAGCAGGGAGCTTGGCTCCCATCAAATGCATACGAAAAACTCACGACAACAAGCACTTCTTGTCAGGTAGGTTCCTCACTTTATGTTGATCAACTTGTTCTCTGATTGCAAACTCTAAATTGGTCCTAATGATGCTTTTTCTAGACACTAATGTTTGCAAGTAGACAGGGTTTGGGTAAAAAATTATCTGCTCTGGTGCTAATGGAAGCTATATTTGCTAAGCCAGTCCATCTGGGTCTACCTACCAAGGGTAAGGCATTAAACGACTGGTATCTTGGTTATTTCCTTCAGAAGAAGACTCTGAGATGATGGTTTGAGTACAAGTTGAGTGCAAGAAGTGGCCCTAGGAAACTCCATTCAGAGGATGGAGAAGTGAAACAACGAAGATAGGCAGTAAAGCGTGTGCTACTAATAAATCGGCTACCATAGTGGGTGATTAGAGCCTAATCCTGATGAGGAACTCTGGCAACTAGTACACAAGAAACATCTTGGAATTATCCCTACGGAGGGGTGAGGAAGCTGGGATGTTAATACTCCATCTACTGAGAGTCCTGACTTGAGAAGCTGTTGCCAGCATGGTAATCTCCAGGTTCTTCTGGTCTACGATGCCTGGGCAAGGCAGACGTCTAGTTTTAGAAAAAAGTCCTCAGGAATAAAGATACAGATATGGACTGTTGGGAGTTGGTTGCAGCACAATTAAAAGAGTAAATAAAGTTCAAGAAATGAGCGTGGGATGCTGGTAGCTTCTGCTACAACGGGCAGTTTTTTGTTTGCAGACAAAAGGGTGCTCAGGAATGGAAAAGCATAGACTTTTTCTGTAAGAAGCACTTGCTAGTTTCCACTTGGAATCCCTGCAGCTTCAATATATGGACAATTTCTCAGCATCCTCAGTGCTGCATAGTGCCCTGGTCCGTGCCTGGGTGTAGGCCTCTTTTATCTTGTCAGGCTTATTGGGAGCTCCCTGAAAGCACGACCCAGTGCTCTGTCTCCTCTAGTTTCCTCACTGGAGAACCCAGCACAGGCCTGGCCAAACGAGAACTCACGTTCTAATTGAATTGATGACCACATAGGTGAATACTGCTCTATACATGGACTCAGGAGAGAGAGAGAAAAGAAAAGCCAGTTGGAATGAAAAGTCTTTGCATAGCTCTTGCTTCTGCCTGCACTGCTGGGTCCCTCGATGGTCATGTGTCAGATTCCTTGTTGTTCATATCTCAGCTGCAACGTCACCTCCCTGGGTCATTCCTGACTCCATTACTTAAAGTGGCCACCCAGACACTCTTTAGCACATTACCTTGTTGTAATTCTCTGCACAGCACTTATTGCCATGTGAAGCTTTCCTTGATGGTTTATATTTTGTTGCTTGTCTCCCCCAGAAATACAGGTTATTTATACCGTGTTGCCTTCTTTATATAAGAATAAAGTTTCCATGAGAGCAATGACATTGTCTGGCTTACTCACTGTAGTACCTTCAGCACACACTAGTGGATCAGTAAATATTTTTTTTATGAATGAATTTATCACAAACAGAAATGAAAACAAACAACTTCCCTTTGGGCCCTAGACTCTTATTAAAAAGATTTACAATGGGACACCTGGGTGGCTCAGTTGGTTAAGTCTCTGACATTGGCTCAGGTCATGATCTCACAGTTTGTGAGTTCGAGCCCTGCGTCGGGCTCTGTGCTGACAGCTCAGAGCCTGAAGCCTGCTTCCGTTTCTGTGTCTCCTCTCTCTCTGCCCCTGCCCTGCTAGTGCTCTCTCTCTCTCTCAAAAATAAATAAACATTAAAAAAATTTTTTAAAAGATGAAAAGATTTAGGAAGGAAAGAAATGTCCCAGTGACTGAAGGGAATATCTAGATTCCGGAAGAATCTGTGGGATTTTCATTTGGAAAAGAGGTAACAGATAACTTCTTAAAATCGCTTTTATTAAAATAGAATCAAAACAATATATGTGTGAGGTAGAGTAACAACAAAAATGAAGATACTATGTGTCCAGCTTAAGAAATATAGTCAGGATCACCTTTAGTAATGGATGTTTATTACAGAGGCTCAAGAGTATATGAGATAGCACTGAACATCATTTCCTCCCTAGCCATATTGTTACTTATGGTCCCCAAAAGTCAGACTGCAATGTCAAAAAGCCTCATGAAGAAGTGGGAAAAAATAGCTTAACATTTTGTGGAATAAACCTGACTTCAAATTATCTGCTCTCTTTGTTTTAGCTGCCATATCCTCATCTCGGGAGAAGGTGATAATGACATCAGTTGCCACAGTTGCAAATCCTGGGAAGCAGGCTTGGAAACCCAAGAGAAAGGCCCAGGCCCTATGTAGGCTTTTGGGAGATCAGCTTGACCCCGAGAGCTGGAAAAGGGCTGACAGGCAGAGTGGAGGCTTAATCTTGAAGCAGGAGATCCTCTGAGAAAAGCAGTTAATACAGTCTGGTCAGGTTTGGTCTTTACCTTTTTAAATCACCTTTCACAACTATATTGAGTCCTGGGTCCCCTAAGAGGGATGGTAGGTGCTTCCCTCTGAAGCAGACTGGTAGAGATGGGCTGGGGCGTGTACCATAACAGCTAAGTGGCCTGTGCCAACTTCTCCAGTGTGTCTCTCCAGAAAAGGGCCCTCTGGAGAGTCTGGCAATTTTCTGGCAATTCGGGTAAACTGTGGCTTAAACAGACTTGGCTGTTTCCAGAGGCCTCTGATTTGCCCTGATTCAGTTGTCTACATGCGGACTGATATATCCTTCCAAGAGACGAAAAGAGGGGAACACAGCAGGTCACCAACTCCTTCCCTCTAAGGGGGAACTGGACTTTGTCTTTACGGCTATTCCCCCTACTGCACAGGAAGCTACCCTAAACTGCCATAGGCCACACCGGCGTGCTCAGAACCCATACACTGGAACCTCCAATGCTCTGTCACAGACCCTTGCCTCCCGTGCCAGTAGTGGACAGTTCCTACAAGGTCAGACTCACATTGTGCTAGCAGAAGCCCATCGGAGGGGCTGCCATGCAGCTTTTTACTTTCTTCCTCCTCTGACATCTAGGGCCCACTTGGCCACAAAGGCTGCTTGTTAGTACAGAGGAGCTAACTCCCCTGGAGGCAACCCCAGCCAGGGTCTCTCAGGCAGACACTTCTGAGACGTTTGTATGCTTTTAGGTCCATCCTTCTGACCCCTGCCCCAGAATTGAGCCTTTATTGCCTATAGCGGTAACTTTGATAACACACTTGCTTAGCGGTTTTTCCTTCTTCTCTGTCTCATCGTCCTCATGGCCTTATTCCTGTTTCCTGAGATCACCTCCCAAATAAACTATCTGCACCCAAGGCCTTGTCTCAGGCTCTGTTTTAGGGGAGGTCCAAACTGAAACATCAGCTGGCATTTTTATTCCAGCTCGAGCCAAGCCCTATGTGAACAGGTCAAGCTGCCTAGTAAAGGGGGCAACTGCCATCCAACTCCAGCTGATGGTTGCCATGTGGACCTGCAGGCCCAGCACTGCTAGAAATTCAGGCTTATTGGGAGACCCTCTTTAAATGTTAGCACCTAATTCAAAACTAAAAACATTGCATTGTGCCCACCATATCTGCTAAACAGATCAGGCCCACGAGCAGACCACATCGTATAGAGTATGGGCACCAACCCCATGAACAGTGGGGGAAGGAGTCGTTCATTAATGGACTAGAACTCTAAGGATGGAAGAATGGGGGAATGAGGAAACAAAGAACTGGCTTCTTCCCAGATTAGAGAAGGGCCAGAAAGGGCCAGAGCCCTTAGATAACACATCAGAGCTAACACACATTGAGTGTTTACTATGTGCCCAGCTCTCAACCACATTACCTCAATCTTACAACCTCAGGAGGCAGATACTACTTTCATTATCATCGTATTATAGGTGAGGAAGCAGCGGTCAGAGGTTATGATAGAGTTGGGACTCAAAATGAGGCCTCTCTAGGTTACAACCCTTAACTCCTACAAAAGGAGCCAGGCACTGGAGGTTTTAATTTTGGGTTCACTTAGGAAAATCTCCTCGCTTCATTTTACAGAGAAGTCTCAAAGAGGAAAAGGTCTTTATTGGACAAAGCTAATAAAGGCAGGAGGGATGATAAAATAGAAAATCACCGGTATGCAATCCCTAACGAAATAATAGATCAAAGCTAGGCAGATCATAATTTAAGTCAAAGACTATTGGGCACTTGATGGATAAATCAGGTCGTTCCTGATATAATGCAGAAGCAAGTACCTCTTACCTCCTATGTTGTATACTTGCCAAAAATACTAGAATCTGAGTCTGAATGAGCCTCTAGATCTACCAGTTTACAGGAAAAGTGGGCAATACTGGGACATATTTAATAACATCATAGGGATGCAACTAGGCAGATCTAGAACATGATTAATTTTAGGGCATATCACCTAGTTTTGCCAACAAATGGCAATGAAGACAAGAAGGGGAACTGCTAAGTATTTTTACAGTGATTTAAGGGATGTCAACAAAATGCAGTGTTATGAAACTTGTTTGGACCCAGAGTTAGACAAGTCAACAAAAAGACATTTTGTGATAATTGATGGAGTTCAGGACATGCTACTCCAAAACGTGACACCTTGGTGTACTGAATATTTTAAGCTGAAGGAATCTGAAAAATGAGATGCTGGAAGGATTTTCTGACCTCCCAAGAAGCAAGGTCATGAGACCCCATGTGAGAAGTGCCCTCCTTATACCCAGAAGAAAGGAGCATCTTTATCTTTTAAAAAGGAGGGACACTGAGATTTTGAATGAAAAGGCCATGCTAAGTTCCCCTAATTTACTACGCTGCACTCATACCCTACTGTTCCACCCACAGTTTTCCACAACTTTCTACTTTTCATCAAATCTAATATAAAAGTGTTCAGGTTTAACTGGTTTTTTGGGTCTTCATTTCCTTATGAAGCCCTCCCATGTCACATCAAACTTAACTTATATGCTTTTCTTTTGTTAACCTGTCTTTTATTATAGAGGCCCAGCCAAGAACCTTAAAAAGATAGGTGGGAAAAGATATTTTTAAAAAGTATTTTAAAAGATATTAGATGATATTAAATAATTAAGAATTACTATTGATTTGGTTAGCAATGATAACGGTGTTGTCACATATATACATATTTTTAAGACATGTATTCATTGTTGAGGGGTGGGGAGGGATAGAGACAGGGAGACACAGGATCCCATGCAGGCTCCAGACTCTGAGCTGTCAGCACAGAGTACGATGCAGGGCTCGAACTCACAAACTGTGAGTTCATGACCTGAGCCAAAGTCAGACGCTTAACTGACTGAGCCACAGAGGTGTCCCGTTGTTACATATATTTTTAAGTCTTCACAGTTTTTCCAGAAGACCAAATGGAACACTTATTATATGAAAACCTCTATACCTCAATAGGAGTCTTTCATGGAAAGGCGAGCTTTATTTCAAAGCAACCTGAAAAAAATCGTCAGGTCCACAACTACAAACTGGTAGGAGGGAGCACACAGTTACACATCCATTCGGCAGGGCCTCAGTTAGGAGTCTTGCCAATTCCTGTTGATTGCCCAACATCTATTCAGTTTCCTCTTCAGGTTGAAACTGAAAAGGTTGAATTGAAGATGCCCATGATATCTTTGTTATCGAAACATCCAAACAGGAAAGAGGACATCTGGAGTCAACTTAATCTGCTTAATTATTAAAATAAATATTTACGCTGCGAATACAGTTAACTTAGTAGCTTTCTTCACCTTTTCACATTTTTAAAAGAGTCACAGAGGTTTCATTCATGTTTCAAGCAGTTGAGTTGGTAAAAATCCTATCTCTACTTCATAGGAAATGGGTTACCCTCAATTACTCCTTATGAGAGCCAGCTGAAAGATTATTCCATTGGTTTTGAAGGGCTGGTGGGGTTGGCATCTGCGATGGTAGCCAAATAAATGAGATTTCTGTGTAACACATGCTGGTACCTATGGGTAAAAAACAGGCAAAAATCAGAGGCTTGTTTTTACTGAACACTAACAAAACACTGGAAAGGAATTTACCCACCCTAGTGGAATAGCTCATCTATTGTTTAGATGATTTAGTATCATCAACCTCCTTATTTAACACCAAGGAAAATATATCCAGCTTCTTACCTGTTTGCACTTATACTTCCATGGCTACCTCTCTGGGCCAAACCACTCCCCTTCTTGCCTAGGCTATTGTATCGGGCCAGTCTCATAACTGGTCTCCCTGCTCTACCTTTGACTCCTAAGTAGCAACCTAAGGGATCATTGTACAGTATAAGACTTGCAATACCTCTGATTAAAACCCTCCAAAAGCTCCCATCTCATTCTGAGTAAAGCTGAGCCTTCCAGCCCTTCTGATGGCCTGCAAGGCTGTAAGATTGGGGCCTCCAGTTACGTCTCTGATCTCAGCTCCTACCACTTTCCCTTTGCTCACTGAGTTCTGGCTGCAGTGTCCTCCTTGCTGTGATTTGAAGATAACCAGCGTGTCCTAGCCTAGGGGGCTTTTCCACCTGATGCTGACTCTGCCTCACAAATCTATATAGCTGGCTCCCTCACCTCTGGTGTCTGCTCAAATGTTGCATCAGGTATACCCTGTGTAAAATGGCATTCCTTCTCCCTCACTTACCCTGGTTTATTCTTATTCAAAGCACTTACTACTATGTGCCTAATTGTATGATTTCCTCCTTCCAGCTTCTGGAGTCTAGAATGTAAACTCTGTAAGAGCAGACAAGGTACCTGATTTGGTAAAAAGCAAAGCTGGTTTTGGTACTGATTCCCCAGTAGCTGAAACAGTGTCTGGTACTCAGTAGTACTTATAGAATGTCTGTTGAACAAACTTAAAGGGACAAAGCACTTCAAAGGTATCAATGTGAGCTTACTATAGTAGTGATTCTCAATCAGGTGACAGAGGTCTCTACCTAGGAAGGCAAATCAGACTAGGAGGGCAGGAAGCATGGCCTATGCAATGTGAAAAAGCCCACCAGGAAATTTTGATAACTTT
Organism: Acinonyx jubatus; assembly: GCF_027475565.1. NCBI lineage: Eukaryota > Metazoa > Chordata > Mammalia > Carnivora > Felidae > Acinonyx > Acinonyx jubatus. The sequence continues at coordinate 146,474,005 of NC_069384.1, forward strand.
CTTATGTATAGGTTGAGAATCGCTACACCAAATGGAATGTTTTGCAACTTTTATATAGAAAAATGAGAGTTTACTATAAACTGTAAAAAAGCAAATTGTCAGATGCCAGAATCAAATGCAAAGACTTACACAAAGATACCTCTACTATGCCATTGAGCTATTCAGTGAGGGATTGTGGGTGATTTTTTTAGGGGGTGGGAAAAGCATGGCTTTCTTAAACATGTCTTCAGTAAGAATGAAATAATATAATAATAAACGGAGCATAATTCCTGGACTACATTTAGAAAGACTATTTTCTCTCATTTTGGTATATAACTAGAAAACACATTCAATTACTGTGCTGAATGTGCCTTTGGCTTAACTTGTAAGTCTTTTATGGTCCTTGTGTGCATTACAGACTGCGAGTTAGAAAATGAAAGGGAACTAACTTAACAGTCAAATGGTCTGACCCCCTCAGAAAAAGGATGAGCTGAGGATCCATGATGAGCAAGGGGCCACAGCGCTCATCTCCCGAGACTAGTTTTCCACGTGATCTACTCCCCACCCCTGTTGTCATCAACTGACATGTCTACCTGAAGGAAGTTTGCAGTGAGCATAATTCAAATTCAAAGAGGGTGCCACATCTGACTCCAGGCTTCACAATGTGCTGTCTGTGTGGTTTGGAGCAGGTAAGTAACCTCTGAGCCTCATCGGGGATCAGTCACCCAAGACTCCTAGTTCAGGTCAGCTTGCTGTATCACCACACTGGTTTATCCTCCTCCCAAAAGTTGGGAGGAGGGGCGGGTACTTACTGGACGCACTCATTCGCCCGGCCTTTGTTCTGATACTCCACGATACAGCGGATGAGCTGGTCATTCTCCTCCAGGAGCTGAAAGACCAGAGAAAGGGTCAGCGCAGTGCGTCATCGGAACGGCCAGGCACACTGCCCCCTAGTCTCTTCAATGCGGGACTGTACTGCCCAGTGTTCTTGCCGACTTCGTTCCGGTCTCACGCCACACCGCTGCAAGCCAAGCCCCTACGCAAACCCACCACAAGCCTCAACTGGGATGCTGCTCACTCTAGGAAGCTTCCCGAACCCGAACCCTTTCAAGATCTCAACGAAGGAACTTCTCTCCGCCCTCGTTAGCGCTCACCCGCTGGATCGTCTCCTGATTAACTTCCGCCTTGCCTTTCAGCCAGTCCGGTACGAAGGCCACCGACATCCCGAGAAGCCAGGTTGGAACCCGGTCTCAGGCCCTGAGGACCCCCGTGCATCTAAACCGGAGCCAACCGGCAGCCCCAGGCGCACTACTACTGAAGCAGGGACCCATGTTAGGTGGGGCCTACACTCTCGACGTTGATTGGGTCCTCCCGGTGACTGGGAACAGACGGAACGTCCTTTGTGATTGGGCGCGCAAGAGCGATGGTCAGAGCGTCAGCCTCGGTCCCGCCCCCTGGGGCTCAGCGCTGCAGGCGCTCGATTGCATTTGCGCAGTCTGGAGAGCTAGCCTCGGGGGCGGGGCCCGGGCGTCAGCTCCTCGCCTTTTAGGCGCTGGGTAGTCTATCTGCAGGAGCACCTTGCGTTGGGTCACACGGGTATTGTGGCTGGAAGCCAGATATCTGGCTCCAAGTCCACTCCTCCCCATTTCGACATCACTCTGGTGCCTCCAGATACGCGTCTGGAACGTGAACCCTGGCCATTGCCTCCTGCCAAGCCAAACCCTGCAGGTAGTAGGAAAACACTGCTGTTAGCTTTATTCTTTGCTGAGGAAGAAACTTGTATCTACACCTATTTTTCCTTTGGGTAGTAACAAAGCTCACTAGGTTTACGGCCCTAAAAAGAACTGTTATTTTCTCCATTTTACAGATGAGAAAATAGGTTAAGTAACCTGCCCAAGATCTCACAGCCACTAAGGGCAGAGCCAATATCTGTACACGGGTAGTATGGCTTTAGAGCCCTCGTTCTTAACTTACTACTCCATACTGCCTGTGCACCATACTGCAGAGGTGGCTTGCTGCAAGATAAAAGAAGGAAGCTGGTCCTACCCTCCTGGGCCACATAGTTACTGCTGGCAACCGCTGACACTCTGAAGTGGTTGTCTTCTCTCTTGTTCAACCCATCCATTATGGACATGGGAACAAGGCTGGATTTCCCTGCAGCACAGGGTGAACAGCAGCCACATCATTTAGGAGGAAGATCTTCGAAGCCTTTACTCAAAAGGGATCTGGGGGGGGGGGGGCAATTCTGCCTCATAGAGCTTCATTTCCCTGAGTAGTGGCCCTGATCCAGAGCAGGCTCATCTACTTTGCTGGGCTCTCCCTCCACAATTCCCTTAGTGAACCCTGTGAGGAGGCAGCTTTCATTCCATTTCACAGAGGAGTAAAACCCAGTGAGAAAAGTGGGGCAACATACCTGAACTGGACCAGGACTTCAGGGCTTCCTGGTTCCCAAGCCTGTACTATTAACCCCAGCAAGGCTCTCTCCCTGGGAAAAGTCCCCAAAGGCTCCACAGAAAACAGACAGATGTCTCAATATGAAGAGGAAGTAGAGGTTACCCAAGTGACTGGCACTCAGAGTCTGGACTTTCTCCTAGGAACCATGGAAGCTATAGACAGTTTTAGGCAAAAAAGAAGTGAAGTCAGAGATGCATTTTAGAGTTTTCCTTAAAAAACAAGCAAACAACTACGGAGAAGGCTACTTGCTGCAGGTGTGCAGGCCGGAAACGGTGGAGGAGTGAAAAAAATGTGTGCATTTGAAAGACATTCGGAATAGACTTGCCAGGTCTTAGTGAATTAATGGAGAAGGGAGGGAGAAGGAGTAATTAGGGATGACTTCTGGTGTCTTGGTTTCAGCAACTGAGAGACTGGTGATGCCATTTTTGGAGACAGGGGACAGTGAAGGAGAAGTTGGACTGGAAGTGAGAGAGTGATCAATTCAGCCGTGGACACGTGCATGCAAGGTGATGTCAGACGGAGATGTAGAAGTCTATGGCTGGCTATTTGGGTCTGGAACTCAGGGTCAAGGGCTGGGCTGGCGATATAAGCTTTGAGGGGCATCACTTGTGGAAATGGAACCATGCAGTGGATAAGACTGCCCAAGGAGAGTGACTTGGTTTCTCTCATGGCCAAGGAAAAGAGGCTACAGAGGAGCATGGGGGAGGGGTGGGGAGACTAGAGATATAAGAGGAAATCAGGTGGGGGGGGGTCATATAAAAATAAGAGTGACTGAGGAAGCAAGACAGGACAGCAATGACAAATGCTGTTGAAAGGTCAAGCAAGGTAAAGACTAGAACTTTAATGTCTTTAATGAAGGAGGTTTCAGTGATGTGGTGAGGCAGAAGTGAGAATTTCCAGGGACTATGAAATATAGGAAAGATGAAGCAAATGGAGTCTTTAGAGCAGGCCACTGTTTCCAAGAAACCTGGCAATAAAGGGGAAAAAGGAAAGAAGGTGGTAGAGGGACAGAAGTTGGTGGGAACTGAGGGCTATTACTTTAACGGCTGCTCTTTCCTCGGTGAAGGGGGCACCTGGGAGGCTAGGGGGATCTTGAAGAGTGGTAGATATGGGGAGCACGCAGGAGATTTTGAGATTGGTGTTGGGGAGAGCTGGAGACAGAGCCAACCCGGCAAACATGGGACTGCCGGGCAGTGTTGGGGACCTGGTGGAGGCTGGCGAGGTGCATACATAGCACTGATCTGTATGGTTGTGCGATTTTTTTTTTTCTAGCAGCACTTCCAGCTCAGGGGCTTATTTAGAGAAGCCAGAAGATTGGATTTTTTTCCTGAGTTGGAGTGCTCCCAGGCAGATGTGACAGAAGAAAAACCGCACAATGGAGGTAAGCATATTGGGAAGAATGTGATGGAAATGATAAACCCTGCGCTTTCAGTGGATGGAGAAGGAAATAAAGATTGGAGAAAGGTGATACATACAACAAAGTAGAAGGACAAGTGGACTGGAGGCTTCCACAGGCCAGGCAACAGTGGGCAGAATTCTGAGAACAGCCAAGGGACAGTCAGAGATCAGGTGTCTGCATTTACAACTTCAGAGGTGGAGCTCTTCTTCTGTGGTGATACAGCAATCTAGGGTGTGAGCCTGGAAGTAGAGGAATGAAGAAGGCCGGAAAAGAAAATCTCTGGAGCCTGGAGTCAAAATGACCAATGATTGGAGAGGAGGGCTAGGACTCCAGACACCACATCTTACCCCTGTAGCCCAATCCACTATGGTGCCTGAGCCACTCTCTCTGCACCCGTCAGAGAGCACAAAGCCCTATTATAAAGCACTGACATAGCAGGTTTTGAGAGCCTGAGGCTCCACATTCAAAAACTCTTGGTTTTTGTGGGTCTGGCACCAATTTCTCCTTCCCCATTTAAGCCAGAGTTTTGTTTTCATGACCTGTGGTGACAAGAACAGGTCTTCATTCACCTGCGAATACACTTTGAGAGGGAATCCCAGTGATTCCCTCACATTCAGTGAGGAGGTTTCAATCTCTGTTATCAATCAAATCTCATTGCTTTTATCTTTTGTGCCTTTTATGACCTAGCCTCATGATCACTTGTCACACAGGCCAACCCTGACTCAATGTGGAGGAGACCACGCAAGAGTGTGAATACCAGGAGGTGGGGATCCCTGGAGGTCATCTGTTTTCATTTTGTAATTTTTCTCTGGCTATGTAAGGCCTGCTTCAGTTTCTACCCATGTGGTGATGACTTTCAAAAGTTGATGTCTAGCCCAGACCTGTACCTGTACATTCAACCGCCTACATTGACATCTGGACCAGAAGTCTCTAGGCTACCTCAAATTCAACTTGTCTGAGATAGAACTAGAGATCATTTTTCTTTCCAAAATCAGATCCTCTTCCAGTTTCTCTGTATCTAGGAACCCCTCCACTATCTACGCATTCACTCAAGGCTGAACAGTGGCATTATCCTTGAAGCCACTTTGTTACTCTTTCACATCCAGTTCGTCACCGCGTCTTGTTGATTTTGTTCCTACATGTCTCTGCAGACTGTCCAGTTCTCCTCCTCTTCACCATCGCTCCAGTCCAAGTCTAAGCGAGCTCCAGCTTCATCGTCTTTTGCCCAGATGACTGCATTGGCTTCCCAGCTGGTCCTACCAGAGCTTCTGTGAGCCTTTGTCATTTTGATCTTAACTTCAGCAGCCAAAGTGATTTTACACAAGATAAATTTTATCAGTTTCCCACTGTCCTAAACTTTCTAGCATGGCCTACAAAGGTCTTACCTGGTCTTAGCTCTTCTATTCTCTCTAGGGGCTCTCACCCTATTCCTTACTCTCTAAACTCTCAGTTCCTTTTCTTGTCTTTTTTTTTTTTTTTTTTTTTTTGGTGTGACAAAATATACATAACTTAAAATGTACCATCTTAGCTATTTTTAAATGTTCTGTGACATTTAAAAATTTACATTATTGTGCAGCTGTCACCACCATTCATTTCCAGAACTTTTTCATATTCTCCAGCTGAAATTCTGTGCCTGTTAAACACTAGCTCCTCATGCACCACCTTTCTTTTCATCCGTCTAAAGGAGCCCTGCCGCTTTCTTGTTCTTTATACACAAACCGCCCTCTGTCTGAACCACTCTTTTTTTCCCCTTTGCCTAGTGAGCAACCAGTCAGCTATAGTGTCACGTTCTCAAGGAAGCCTCCTCGGACTCCCAAGTTCAGACCAGAAGCTCCTGTAACTTCTCTCAAAAACCTTGTTCCTCTCGGAAGAGCACACATCTCAGTTTGTATTTCAACACATGTTGTGTAATTGTTTAATTGATGAGTGCTTTCGCTCTGCCTTCTCTTAACATAGTGTTTAGTGTCAGGAGTTCCTCACTGTGTCCCCACCGCCAGGCCTAGTGCCTGGCACACAGCAGGTGCTCAAAATGTGTTGGGTGAAAAATAAATGGACGAGTTCCGCTTCCCTGCATTGGGCCATCCATCCGTGTGACACCTGTGAGTGCCTCCACCCCCAGACTGGGGTGTGTCCCTCCAGGGTCGGACTTTAGCACCTCATCCAGGCTGGCAGGAGGCTGTGCTCTTTGGTTTGCCTATCTCGGACTTCCCGCCCAGCTGCGCAGACGGCAGAACCCACAGCGGGGGCGTGTCGCGGGCTTACGCAGAACCTCCCTGTCTCGGCACGTCAGTTCTGTACTCTACCCCAGGAGGAATCGGGCTTAGACCTAGAAGTTTCCTCGCACCTCCGGACGTGGGAATTACACGCTTGAACGTCAAACCCAAGCGGGTGAGAGCCAGCAGATGGGAAGAAAGCTGGGAGGAGCGCGCGCCCCTGCCACTCCCCCTGTGCCTTTGGGTGGCAGCCCTTTAAGAACTAGCTAATTCGGGACTCCTCCGGGACTGGGCGGGGAAGCCACTCCAGGATTGGCCGGTTCGGGTGCGGGTGTCGCTTAGCAGCTGCAAATAGGGATTCAAGATTCGGGCATGCGCACCATCGCCTACCTGCGCCTGGGCCGCCAGTGACCTGGGCCGGGTCCGCCCGGTGGGCTGAGGTTGCAGAGGAGGCGGCGGGTGGTACGGCGGTGAGGCGGCGCGACGGGCGGGCGCCGACTCCCGGAGGCCGCCGTCGGGGCGAGGTGAGGGCTGGCGGGCGGAGTCGGGTGCCGCGGCCCGTTAGCGGAAAGCAGGCGGGGTCGGGTGTGGCGCAGGGCGGGCCTGGAGGTGGAGGCGGCCCCGGGCCCGCCCCGCCCTCAGGCCCGACTTAGCCCCACCCGGTTTCGTGGGTCTTCCCCGAGTCGCCTGTCCCCCTTTCTTCCCCGGGCGGCTCTCTGGACTCGGGGACAACCGGGGCGCGCCTGCTGGAACCCTAAACTGACTGATGCGCGTGGAGCGCTGCTCCCAGTGGGAAGAGAAGGGGTGTGTCCAAATGAGAGAGGGGACGATTTCCTTGATTATCCTTGATTATCCACGAAGCCCCGGTCTGAGTACTGTTTAATTTTAATAGCAAACTTCCCTTACCATGCCGAAATTATACGACTTGGTTTACCAAATACTGGGTGCACTGGACCAGCTTTTCCGAACATTAGATGTAGGAGGTGATGTACATTTGTGTCCATTACAGGCTTACCTCTAGACCTCCAGAGACAGAAGGATCAAGCACTCTGGGAAAAATGAGGTTTTTAGAAATCAAAACCACAAAAGAATTATTCCTAGTGGCGAAAAGTATTTGGTGACATTTGTTACATGGTCAGAACAAAACAGTAAAGCTCAGACCAATGGATAGGGTAAATCTTAATTAAATTTTACAAAGGAATTAATCCCGTTAAAGGTAATTTTAGTAAAATTAAAATGTAAATAATTGAAGGTGGTTTCATATTGGTAAATAGAATTAAATCGATATAATAGAGTTTGCTCTGGAAAATACATTGTAGACAATGCGGTTATAGCTCTGTTTGTCTTTACAACACAGAAGACATCTTGGAGTCCGAAAGTTTTATTCTCAGAAAGAGCCTCAGAAACAAGCTGCATCCAAAAGGTGATTGAGGGTCAGAGAGGAAAATTGGCTTATTCAAGGTAACACAGCGAGTAAGGAGTAATTGTAACAAGTGTGACGCTGGGCCTCTGCTCCTTCTATTAACAGGTCTCTGATTAGTTGAGTAGTAATGCTCTAGGAGAAAGAGAAAATAGAAATAGGGTAGCTGTGATCCCCAAAATTGGATTTAGAGAGGCAGAGTATATTGAAAAGATTGTATAGGCTTTCAGATGTTTTCAGTAAGGAAGTTTGGGTTTGAAACCTGGCTCTCTCGCTTATGTCTTAGTTTTCCTACCTGTCCAGTGTAGATCATGCCTACTTCATAGATAGTTTTGAACAGTAAATAACATTATCAGTTTAAAAGTTCCTAGCACAGTGCCTCGCACGTAATGTTAGTCGCTATCAAGTTCAGTCCCCTACTCTTTAACTCATTTCAGAGTTATGTGTACCCTCCCTATCCCCACCCCATCCCCAAGAAACATGGAACAGAGGATCCTGAGAGATCTACACATTAGGTTACCGGTTCTCAAGTTGAAGATGAATTCAATAAGGGTGACTAACCCAGTTTTGTTTTCTGTATTGTGTATTTGAGGAGTGGGTAATATGCCTCATGGTGAAGACTTGTGTTTGAGTATTTGTGTGCCCAATGAAATTCGTTGTTTGTTTGCATTACTGTTTTGCAAGGCTTGGTCATGGTCTGGTCATTTAATGCTGTTTTTCTCTCATGCTTTTTCTTTCCCTCTTTTTTGGAGGAGGAGGGGGAGGAGCATATGTGGTAGGGATTTGGGGGTGGGCTAAGGGTGAGGAAAAAAAAAACAATGGGAACAAGCAAGGGTGGCCTCCAGCTAAGGACAAAGTCTTTGCTGGTAGAGTAGGGATAATCTATGACCCGAGCAGTTTATAAATAGATGCTGAGAAGAGGATTTAGGAAATGGGGGAGGCAGATTAAAATGTAATTTTTATAAAGCGTGGTAGCAGTGACTTGGGTATGTATATTTGATTACTAATTCAGTTTCTACTTCAGAAAAATCTGTATAAATGTCTTTTTCTCTCCAAGTAGAAATTTATTGTGGAAAAGTGTTCAAAATATAGATTAGGATATGACAAGATCTGAAAACCCACATTTCTTGTTTCAGTGGGCAAAAATAAGGCAGCTGTTAGGTCATTCATTCGTTTGCTTAACAGTTTTTACTGAAGGCTTCTCATGTGTGCCAGGCATGGTGTTAGGTTAGGAAGCCAGTCTACTGGCTTGTAGAGGGAGCCGGGAAGACCTGGAAGAGACTATTGTCTCTGTGTGAGTACTCTGAGGGTGCTTTTGTCTTTGTATAATCGATAATACATTTTTTTATTATTGTGGCATGATTTTTCAGATTTATACCATTACTTCTTGTTTCTTATTTTTATTTATTAAAAAATATTTTTTTAGGGGCACCTGGGTGGCTCAGTTGGTTGAGCGTCCGGCTTCAGCTCAGGTCACGATCTCGCGGTTCATGGGTTCGAGCCCCGCATCAGGCTCTGTGCTGACTGCTTGCTCAGAGCATGGAGCCTGCTTCGGATTCTGTGTCTCCTTCTCTCTCTGCCCCTCCCCTGCTCATGCTTTGTCTCACTCTGTTTCTCAAAAATAAATAAAATGTAAAAAAAAAAAATTTTTTTTTAATGTTTATTTATTTTTGAGAGAGACAGACAGACAGACAGATAGATTGTGAGTGGGGGAGAGGCAGAGAGAGAGGGAGACAGAATCTGAAGCAGGCTCCAGGCTCCGAGCTGTCAGTACAGAGCCCCACACAGGGCTGGAACCCACGAATCACAAGATCATGACCTGAGGCAAAGGCAGATAATTAACTGAGCCACCCAGGCGCCCCACTACCTCTTATTTTTTGAACTGAATACTAGTTAAATGTAGATAGCTTTTATTTTAATTAATCCTGAGATTAGAATACCTTCTAGTTTGGAAATGTCATGTAGTTATGGAGCTGCTCACTATAAAACGTGTTTTTCAACATTCAAGCAGAAATCATTGAAACTACAGTTAATTAGCAGAAAAGATTATTGATCTACTTATAGAGATGTTTATTTTGTTTTATTTTTAAAGTTTATTTATTTTGAGAGAAAGAGAAAGCATGAGTGGAGAAGGGGAAGAGAGAGAATCCCAAGCAGGCTCCACGCTGTCAGTGCAGATCCCGAGACAGGGCTCAAACCCACAAACCACGAGAGCATGACCTGCGTGGAAGTCAGGCGTTTAACTCACTGAGCCATCCAGAGCCCCTACTTATAGAGATATTTAAAAATGACGCTTACACATAAAAATCAAGTGGGAGCATAATTTAAGTAAGTGATATAAAGATCTGAAGTTAATACTTTATTCTTCAAAGTTTATTTAAAAATAATTCCAGTTTTAGGAAATTGCAAAGATAGTACAGAGTGGTCCCATATACCCTTTACCCTACTTTCCCCCCCATTGGTTACATCTCACTTAGGTATAGTACAACATCAAATCCAGGAAATCAACATTGATATAAAGTATGTATAGCTCCATGCCCATTTTAGCACTTAATGTAGATTCCTATCACCACCGTCGCAAAATACAAAATTATTCCATCACCACAAAGATCTTTTGCTCTCCCTTATAATAATCACAACCATTCCCCTCCTTCCCACCATCTCTGACCCTTAGCAACTACTAGTCATTTCTCCATCTCTGTAATTTTGTCATTTTGGGAATGTTACATGAAAGGATTCCTATGGTATGTGACCTTTTGAGGTTTGTTTGTTTGTTTTTTTTCACTCAACACAGTGCTCTTGAGATCCATCCAAGTTGTTCTGAATTTCAGTAGTTCATTTCTTATTACTGCTGAGTAGTATTCTGTGGTATGAATGTAATGTTTTATTTAACCATTCAGTATTTGTAGAATTTTTGGTTGATTCCAGTTCTTGGCCATTACAAATAAAGCTGTTATGAACAATTGTACACAGGGTTTTGTGTGGATTTAAATTTTCATTTCTCTGGGATAAATGCCCAGGAATGTGATTGATAGATCATATGTTAATTTCATGTTTAGTTTTGTTTTTTAAAGTTTATTTATTTTGAGAGAGAGAGAGGGAGAGAAGCACAAGCAAGGGGAGAGGCAGAGAGAGAGAGAGGAGAGAGAGAATCCCAAGCAGGCTCTATGCTGTCAGTGTAGAACTTGACATGGGGCTCAATCTCAAAACTTGAGATCATGACCTGAGCTGAAATCAAGAATCAGATGCTTAACTGACTGAGCCACCCAGGCGCCCTTGCATGTTTAATTTTAAGACACTGCCAAAAAAATAAATAAATAAAAGTAAAGGACACTGCCAAACTATTTTCCAGAGCGACTCTACCATTTTATAGTCTTACCAGTAATGTATGAGAGATCCACTTCATCTGTGTGCCTTGACAGCATTCACTTTTAAAAAAATCTTAGGTGTTTTCACAGGTATAGAGCATTATCTTATTGTGATCTTAAGTTACTATCCCTGACTTGTTAGTGATGCTGAACATCTTTTCACGTGCTTATTTACCATCTGTATATTCTTTTTGGTGAAATGTCTGTTCACGTACGTTGCCCATTTTCTAACTGGATTTTTTTTACTGTTGAGTTTTGAGAATTCTTTATAAATTCTAGATATACAGAGACCCTTATCAGATATGTGGTCTACAGATATTTTCTTCCAGTCTCTGGATTGTCCATGTTCTTTCTCCTTTTCACGTGAGCTTTTGCAGATCTAATGTTTCTAATTTGATTAAATCCAATTTACTGATTTTTGTGGATTATGCTTTTGGTGTCATGTCTAAGAACTCATCCCCAAGTCCTGAAGATCTTCTCTTACATTTTCTTCCATGTTTATAGTTTTACTTCTTAGATTTACATTTATGATCCATTTTGAATTGACTTTTATGTAAGGTGTGAGGTTTGGGTCAATATTTTTTTTTTCTATAGCTATCCATTGCTTTGGCACCAAATATTGAAAAAATTGTCCTCCCTCCATTGAATTGCTTTTGCACCATTGTTGAAAATAATTTAGCTGTACTGCTGTAGATCTATTTCTTTGTTCTCTCTTCTGTTCTATTGATCTGTGTGTCTGTTCCTCTGCCAATACCACACAATCTTGACTACCGTAGCTATATAATAAGTCTTGAAATGGAATGGCATGGTTCCTTCCACTTTATTCCTTTTCAAAGTTGTTTTAGCTATCTTAGTTTCTTTGCCTTCCCATATAAATTTTAGAATACTCTATCTTTACAAACTGTCATTCTGATATTTTTATAGGAATTACATGATACCCTTATGTCAGTTTGGTGGAGAATTAACATCTTTACTATGTTGAGTTATCCAATCTGTGAACATGATGTATTTTCTCATTTAAAACTTTTTTTTTACTTCTTTCAGCAGTGTTTTGTAGTTTTCAGCATAGAAGTCTGTACATGTATTGTTAGATTTATAAGTATTTTATTTTAAAAATTATAGCTTTATTGGGATCTTTTTTTGGTGTGATTGTAAATGGTATTTTATTTTTAATTTCGGTTTCTATGTGTTCTTGCTAGTTTATAGAAGTACATTGATTTTTGTATGTTGATATTATGTCTTGCAACGTTGTTGAACCCAATAGTTCTAGAAGGTTTTTTTGGTGGGCTCCTCAGGATTTTTCATGTAGATGATTTTGTCATCTGCAAATAGGAGTAGTTTTGTTTCTTCCTTTCCTATCTTTATACCTTTTATTTCTGTTTCTTGCCTTGTTGCACTGAGTAGAACTTCCAGTAATGTGTTGAAAAATAGTTGTGAGAGCAGACATCCTTGTTCCTGATTTTAGAGAGGAAAGCATTCAGTCTTTAACCATTAAGTATGATGTTAACTGTAGGCTTTTTGTAGATGCTCTTCCTCTAATTGACGAAGTTCACCTCTGGTCCTATTTTGCTGAAAGTTTTATCATGAAGCAGGGTTGAATTTTGTCAGACACCCTTTCTGTATTAATTGATATCATTTTTTTTTTTGGCCTTTTAATATCATGGATTATAGTGGTTGATTTTACTATGTTAAGCCAGCCTTGCATCCTGGAATAAATCTCATTTGGTTATGATGTCTAATTGTTTTTATTATATTGCTGATTTCTAGTTACTAATATTTTGTTAAGGATTTTCACATATAAATTCATGAGTATTATTGGTCTACAGTTTTCTGGGTTTAATATCAGGGTAATACTAGTTTCATAAAATGAATTTGGAATTATTTCCTCCTCTTTTATTTTTTGGAAGAGATTGTGTGTAATTGGTGTTAATTCCTTTTTACATGTTTGGTAGTATCCTCCAGTGAAACCATCTGGACTTGGAGATTTCAGAGTTTTAAAATTACAAATGAAAATTTCTTAATAGGAAATTTAGTTATAAGATTGTTTAAATTACATGTTTCATATTGGGTTGAATTGTGGTAGTGTTTTTTGAGGAATTGACCATTTTACCTACATTGTCACATTTATGGGTGTAGAGTTGTTTATAGTATTCCATTGTTTATTTTTTTGATGTCCATAGTGTCTATAGTGATATTTCCTATCTGATTCTTGATATTATTAATATGTCTCTTGTCTAGTTTTTTCTTTGTTGTTTTGGTAGAGATTTGTCAATGTTGTTGATCTTTTGAAAGAACTAAAATTTTATCTCATTGATTTCCTCTATTACTTTTCTGTTCCTAGTTTCATTGATTTCTATTATTTCCTTCCTCCTGCCTGCTTTGGGTTTTTTGTTTGTTTTCAGTTTGTTTTTGTTTTTTGCTCTTCTTTTTCTAGTTTCTTGACGTGAGCTTAAGTTATTATTTTGAGACTTTTCCTCTTTTTTTTTTATTTAAAAAAAAATTTTTTTTTTCCAACGTTTATTTATTTTTGGGACAGAGAGAGACAGAGCATGAACGGGGGAGGGGCAGAGAGAGAGGGAGACACAGAATCGGAAACAGGCTCCAGGCTCCTAGCCATCAGCCCAGAGCCCGACGCGGGGCTTGAACTCACGGACCGCGAGATCATGACCTGGCTGAAGTCGGACGCTTAACCGACTGCGCCACCCAGGCGCCCCACTTTTCCTCCTTTTTAATGATAGCATCTGGTGCAGTAAATTTCCCTCTTAGCACTACTTTAGCTGTGTCTCACAAATTTTGATAGGTTTTCCTTTTTATCCAGTTCAGTGTATTTTTAAATTTCCTTTGAGACTTCCTTTTTGACTCATTGATTATTTAAAAGTGTGTTGTTTAATTTTTTAAGTGTTTGGAGGTTTTTAGTGCCTCTCTTTGATTAATTTCTATTTTGATTACATTGTGGTCCCAGAACATACTCTGTGTGCATTTTTAAAATTTGTTGAGGTTTGTTTTATGACCCACGTCTATCTTGCCGTATGTTCTGTCAGTGCTTGAAAGGAACTCTGTTGTTGGATGGAGTGTTCTATAAATGTTGATTACCTACTTTTGTAGATAGTGATGTTAAGATCTCCTATATCTTTGCTGGTTTTCCATCAATTGTTAAGAGTGATGTTGAAGTTTTCAACTGTAATTTTGTGGATTTGTCTATTTCTCCTTTCACTTTATCAATTTTGCTTCACCTATTTTACACCCCTATTGTTTAGTGCATATACATTTAGTTTTATGTCTTCTTGGTAGATGTATTCTTTTATCATTATGTAATGTTTTTCTCCATCTTTGGAAATTTTCTTTGCTTTGAAGTCTGCTTATGATATTAATATAACTTACTCTTTCTTTTGATTAATGTTTGCATGGTATATTTATTCATTTACTTTCAATATACCTATATTGCTTGTTTTTTTTTTTAATTTTTTTTAACGTTTTATTTATTTTTGAGACAGGGAGAGACAGAGTCAGAGAGAGGGAGACACAGAATCTTAAACAGGCTCCTGGCTCTGAGCTGTCAGCACAGAGCCTGACGCGGGGCTCAAACTCACGGACCAAGAGATCATGCATGACCTGAGCTGAAGTCGGCCACTCAACCGACTGAGCCACCCAGGCGCCCCTATACCTATATTGTTATATTTGATGTGAATTTCTTGTAGAAAGTAAATAATTGGATCATGTGTTTTATCCACTTTATCAATTTCTGTCTTTAATTATGTATTTTGACCGTTTACATTTACTGTAATCATTGATATGTTAGGGCTTAATATGGTCTTTTACTTTTTGTTTTCTGTTTATTCTGTTTTCTTTCTTCTTTATTTATTTTTTTAAATATGGAACGCTTCACGAATTTGTGACATCCTTGCACAGTGGCTATACTAATCTTCTCTGTATCGTTCCAATTTTTAGTATATGTGCTGCCAAAGTGAGCACTAAAATTCTGTTTTCTTTGTTCCTGCATTCCTGTGAATAATTCAGACATCTTTTAGAAGTCCATTTGTATTTACGTATGGTGTTTTTGAATGTATCTCTTTGTATAGCTTTTTCAGTGGTTGCTCTAGTATACACCTGTGTACATATGCATACTTATATATGCATGTATGTACACCTGTGTTTGTGCATATTTATGATTTATCAGTTTCCTGCAGACAGGATTTTACCATTTCAAGTGAAGCATTGAAACTTTACCTGCCTTTACATCTCTGTACCCGCCATTACTAATTGTCTTAAATATTTCCTCTAAATACATTGAGAGTATCAGAAATGTTCTAGTAACTGCTTCAGTCATCCAACATAACTTACAAAACTCATAACTTACAAAACTCATGCGAAGTATAGTCTATTGTATTTTCCCATGTTTTTATTCTCTTTGAGTTTGTTTTTGTTTCCCAAGTTTTCCTTCTTTTATCATTTCCTTTTTGTTTAGAGAACTTCCTTTAGCCATTCTCTTAGAGCAGGTGTGCTGGCAACAAATTCTTTTAGTCTTCTTCATCTAAACATGTTTTAATTTTCCTTTCCTTTTTGAAGGATATTTTTGCTGAAAATACAGAATTCTGGGTTGGCAGTTCTTTTCTCTTAGCATTTTAAAAACATGCTTCCTTTTGGCCTCCATGGTTTCTGTGAGAAATTTGCTGTCGTTTGAATTGTTTTCCCCCCTCTGTATTATTTTCTGCTGCTTTCAAGATTTTTTCTGTCTTTAGTTTTCTTAAGTTTGACTGTTACTTTTGTTGGCATGGATTTCCTTAGGTTTATCCTTTCTGGGGTTTATTCTTTTTTTTAAACACATTTTTAAATGTTTTTATTTATTTTTTGAGAGAGAGACAAAGCACAAGTAGGGGAAGGTCAGAGAAAGGCACAGAATCCAGAGCAGGCTCCAGACTCTGAGCTGTCAGCACAGAGCCTGACGCGGGGCTCGAACCCATGAGCAGTGAGATCATGCCCTGGGCCAAAGTCAGACACTCAACCAACTGAGCCACCCAGGTGCCCCTGGGATTTATTCTTTTTGAATCTGTTGCCTTATGTCTTTTGCCAAATTTGGGAAGTTTTCAGACATTTCTTTGAATACTTTTTCAGTCCTACCCTCTTTCTCCTCTCATTAGGACTCCAGTGACAGGTGTGTTAGATAATTTGTTATAGTCCCACAGTCCCTGAGGCTCTGTATAATATTTTTCAATCTAACTTCTCTCAGATTGTTTAAATTAAGTAATTTTTATGTTCTGTCTTCATGTTTACTGATTCGATTCCTTCTTCTGTCCCCTCCATTTTGCTGTTGAGCTCATCTATTGAGTTTTTTACTTCAGTTATTGTATTTTTTTACATTCTAAAACTTCCCTTTGGTTTTTTATACCTTCTATTAATTTGCTGAGACTTTTAATTCTTCATTTGTTTCAAGTGTGTTTATATTGCACATTGAAGCATTCTATGATGGTTTATTTTATTTTTTTATTAAAAATTAAAAAAAATAAATTTTAATGTTTATTTTTGAGACAGAGAGAGACAGAGCCTGAGTGGGGAAGGGGCAGAGAGAGAGGGAGACACAGAATCCGAGGCAGATTCCAGGCTCTGAACTGTCAGTACAGAGCCTGATGTGGGGCTTGAACTCACGAACCCTGAATTCATGACCTGAGCCAAAGTCGGACACTTAACTGACTGAGCTACCCAGGCACCCCTATGATGGTTACTTTAAAGTTTATCGTCTTGATGTTGGCATCAGTTGATGGTCTCTTCTTATTCAATTTCAGATCTTCCTGGTTCGTAGTATGACCAGTGATTTTTTTTATTAAAACCTGGACATTTGGGGTGTTATGAGACTCTGGATCTTATTTAGATCTGTTTTAGTTGGCCTTTGTTGACACTGTGTTAGCAGGGGTGGTGGAGGTACTATCTCATTACTTCCAGGTGGGAGTAAAAGTTCAGGTTTCCCCACTGAGCCTCTTTTGGGTCCCTGAAGAGAAGGGGATTTCTGTTTCCTTAATGATACAATGGGAGAGGCTGGCTCTTTGCTGCCTGTAGCTCCCTACCTGATCTCTGACACTCCAGCAGTGTGGAGAGTTGGTGGGGACACCTCATTACTGCCAAGCAAAAATAGAAGTCTGGGCTTTTATTTCAGCCTTTGTTGTGGGTATATGATGGCTGCAGTTTTTCTGTGGTGTTTGACTGGAGTAGAATGTTTTTGTCTAAACCTTTACTGTTTTGCTAGGCTGCGCGCACTTTCCTGGTTCTTAGGCTGGAGAGACCAGGCTCTTTTTCATTGTTGGGGTTTTTTTTTTCTTTTTTCCTGCCTGCACTCATTGGCATTTCTGGGTTGCCGGTTTCTCCAGCACCAGGACTAGCATATCTGAGGCAAAAAGAAAATTGAGCAAACTCCTAACTGTGCCATTCCTCAGGTTCCAAAGTCCCTAGCCAGTCTGCTTTCCTGTCCCCACCTTTCAGATGTTTATTTATGTTTATGTTGTATATAGTGTCCATATTTTTTATACCACTATTAGTGGGAGTAGGAAAAAAGCCCTTCAACTCTACCTTTTCAGAAGCAAAAGCCTCAGTTCATTCTTTTTTGAGCAGTGATCAGATCTCTTATGCAAGTACAGATCATCTCATCATAGTTCATAATCTGAATTTGCAAACATCAGCTCCCTACAGTATGCAAAGCTCTTACCAAGCGCTGTGAGGACACAAAGATGAGTCTCTCCCTATTTGCATTAATTTTTTTTTTCATTTTTTAGGATACAAAGTACATTTTCAAAAAGGGAAAACCAATGTTGTCTCTGCTCTTAGACTCTAACACAGCAGTGTGTAAAATCCCTCCACCTCTCAGGCAGCTGTCGTCCTGTATGTTTACACACTCATATGTATACACAAACACAAGTAACACTTAATATCCCAGTATCCCCTTCATTTAAGCATCAGAAAAAATTTTAAATATCTTAAATGTATGTGGGTTTCACTAGTTTCCAGTACTAGTAACTTGGGAGAACTGACCAACAGTGTTCTTTATTTTGAATGCTATTGTTTGGTCACCCAAAGGATCAAGTGGGTCAAGTAGAGAATCTAAAGGGACAGTTGTGTCCTTTAGAGAGTGGTAGAACTCGTTCTTAGATTACTATCACTTGTAAAAGTTCACCGTTTTCCTTTTATTGGTTTAACATGATACCTGGCACATGGCAGATGCTCTATAAAAACAGCACTAGAGAGGCTATTTGGGGGTTGACAGTTGGAATATATGTATATTGCTTTTCCTTTAAAGAGCAGAGAATTTACTCAGCCCCCTAAGCAGTGTCTTTCTTATTTTGCCTTGGGGCGTTTCTGTCCAGTCTCTGACTCTCTTGGTATCTCATTAATTCATTGTCTTTCTCGAGTTCTCTCTTTTTTAGGCGTGGTGGGGGAGAGGGTGGGGGGGGGCTCAGTGTCTTTATATTGTTCTTTCTTATCTAGTAGTGTTTTTAGAAACATCTTCATTACAAGTATTTTTTTTTTTTTTTTTTTTAAGAGAGAGAGTGTGTGCTCCTGAGTGCACACCAGCAGGGGAGGGGGCAGAAGGAGAGGATGAGAGAATCTTAAGCAGGCTCCGTGCCCAGCACAGAGCCCATCTCAGAGCCCTTCTTGGGGACATGATCTCCCAACCATGAGATCATGACCTGAACCAAAATTGAGAGTTGGATGCTTAATTTACTGAGCCACCCGGACACCCCTTAACTACAAGTATTCTTAAACACTCCTCTACGTGCATTGCAGAATAGTTACAACTTGCATGCACTGAAATAACACTGTTCTCAAGGTAGCAAGCAAGTTGTCGTTCTTGTTTTGCTCCTAAGGCCTAGTCTCAAGTTGATCTTATAGTCTTCCCCTGTCTCTATCAGGGCTTTGTGCCTGTAAGTCTTTAAAAATTTATTTCTAGGGGCACCTGGGTGGCTCAGTCGGTTAAGCGTCCGACTTTGGCTCAGGTCATGATCTCACGGTCCCTGAGTTCGAGTCCCGCGTGGGGCTCTGTGCTGACAGCTTAGAGCCTGGAGCCTGCTTCGGCTTCTGTGCCTCCCTCTCTCTCTGCCCCTCCCCTGCTCATGCTCTGTCTCTCTCTGTCTCAAAAATAAATAAACATGAAAAAAAATTATTTCTAAATTAAGTATTTCAAGCATTCACGAAAGTATAAGAAGGTCATGAGATTAGCCGCAACACACCCAATCCCTGATGACCTCTTTGGTACCAGAGGCCTCAGCGTTGGCTAAGCAGCTGGGGTGCGGCCCACATGGCCTTCTGGCAGTTGGCAGGGCCTGCCACTGGTGCTGGGAACGTAGCAATTTTGTGCGTGGAGGTATTTTTCCTGGGGCTTTTCACATGTTTACTCTTGAATGGGAAGTGTGGGGAGATGGGACAAACGGACTTTGTAGGATCTGTTGGCTAGTAGACCAAGTTTTCTTTTTGCTTTCTCTTGTTTTTATACCACTGCAGTCTCTTCATGGGTAAAATGGGAAGAATTATTCATTTATGCATTCCAGATAGGGTGTTTATTCTTAGAACCTACACTTAGGTAATGGAAATGAAAAATTAGTAAAATAGAGAACAAGGAGATAGGGTCTCTGAGAATTCGGAGGAGGTGGAAGACCTCCAGCCAGACAAGCCTGGGAAGGGGTCATGGAAAGGGTGGCTGCGGATTTGGGTATGGGGAGATCAGAGGAGGAACAGACAGAGGAAAAGAATCCGTAGAGGCACAGAGGTGAAGAGAGTAGTGTGCATCATGGGGGTTCCCCTTTCCTACTGCTCGTAGGAGTTGAGAGGCCAAATAAGGTGACGTATTTGGAGTTCTTTGAAAGAAAAGCCCACCAATGTGTGTACCTATTACCATCCTATCAAGTAGAGGACCTCACGAACAAAATCTGTGAAACGGGATGTGTGGGTGCATGGAAAGACCCACTAAAGCTACGCTGGCCACCTCACTAACCCCTGGTTGCGGGCTGCCACGGCCTACGTGTGTAGGTTATGGCCTGTGCAAGCACCTGCAGCGTTAGCAGATGGGGCCAAAACCCAGCCAGGCTCTGCCAGGCTCTCTTTTCACCCTGAGAAGCGTTTTGGTCTGATTTGCCAGAGGCACCACGAGGGCTCAAGATCTGATTCCTTTTGTTGCTTAATAGTGCCCACGTTTCATGGCCAAATATTGAGTAACTTACTACAGTATAATTTGCTAAATGACTTCCTTTAGCCATCTGTAGGGACTCAGTCATCATTTCGAAGACTGGCTTGGGATCAAACACTTGGAGAAATTCAGGAGGACATGCTATACTCCCTCGGTTCCATTTTTACCTTCTGTTCTCCTTGCCACCAACTTCAGGTTGGATGCTCAGAATCCCTCTACTGCAGGTGAGGATAAGACAACAAAACTGCTCAGCACCTACCTGCCTGGGTGACCTGAAACGCATAGGTCACTGGGCCCCATCCCTGCTGCTTCAGTGTCTGGTGGTTCCTGTCCCTTCAGGGCCGTCTTGCTACCTGTGTCCTACTACCCACTGTCATTGCTGCTGCTCCTGAGCCTTTCTGGCGCTGCTTCCTTGCTTCTCCATTCCTTTCTCCCTCATCCTAGTTGGTAGACTTCTGGAAAGGGAGAGATTCATTAGAGAGAAGGGAAAGGAGGATTATAAGTGAAGAAGAGACAGGAAGGAAAATGAAGGGATGAAGACAGGCCGTGACCTAGCAGTAGAGGCCAGGGAAGTAATAATAAAGGCAACATTTGCAGTTACAGTGGGGTGAGGGTGAAACAGCCAGAAAGGACGTTTCAAGGGCAGGGGGCGTCTCTCTTACCATCGTCTGCCTTCAGTAACAAGGTGCCCTTGCTTTCCTCAGGTGTCCTCATGACTTCCCCTGCAGACCATGTCCATGATCCTTTTTGCCTGTGTGGTGAGGGTGAGGGATGGACTGCCCCTCTCGGCCTCCACTGACTTTTACCACACCCAGGATTTTCTGGAATGCAGGAGACGGCTCAAGACTTTAGCCTTGCGACTGACCCAGTACCCAGGTCGAGGTTCTGCAGAAGGACGTGACTTCAGTATACAGTAAGCAAGCATGCTCACTCTTCCACAACATCCGCAAACTTGGGTTTACTTTTAACCATACGTTGGGGTAACATGAGACCGATCACACTGTGTGTTAAGAGTAGGTCTGCCGTCAGACAGCAGTCTGAGGTTGTGTGCATTTACAGCCATCGGATCAAGGGGGTGTGCTGTTCCCACTCTTGCCCTTCTGTTGGTGGGGTTGCTCTTGAGTGTCGGGAGACCTGGGTTCAATCAGTTTTCATGTCTGTAGTTTGGTAGTTTATTCTGCATTAGATGGAGGGGTGGAAAAGCTGAGGAAGGGGGAGAAGTCTAGGGTATAATGTCAGGGAGGGAAAAGGATGAGAGTAGGAAAGCCAAGAAAATAAAAGACTTCTAATTCTTGCCTTTAATTTTTTACTTTTTAAATTTTTCGCCTGTTTGGTTTTTAAATTTAAATTAAAAAAATTTTTATGTAACGGAGCAGGGGAGTGAATAATGAGCACAGGTAGGTCCCTTTTCTGAGGGAACTTAAAGGCTAAGGAGGGAACAAGAGAAATACCTAACTGAATATAATACAGTAGGAAAAATGCTCCAGTGGAAGTAGGAATCAAGTGGTTACAATAATCCTAGTAAGAATGGCTAGTATTGTTGAGTGCTTTCTAGATGTCAGGCATTGTTCTAAGTGCTTTATTGGCCTGTGAGGTGGGTGACAGTATCATACGTGTTTTACAGAGGAGGAAACAGGTTAAGTGACTTAGCTGAGGTTGTCCTGTTAGTAAGTGGTAGGGCCTGGATTTGAGTACGGGCAACTGGGCCCCAAGGGCTGCTCCTCATGTGTTCTGTCATTTCTTATTCTAGGACTAAGATGCACGAAGCCATTCTACAGGAGGGCGTAGGGGTTTGCAGGTTTTGAAGTATCACAACGGCTTGTCATAGATTTTACATCATTGTTTTCCATTATTTGGGCCCTCATTTGCCAGGTTCCTCCTGCTCCCTTTAAATGCTAAATTTTTAGTTGACCTGATGAGGTAGGGTCCTTTTAGGGGAATTCAGCCTCAGAATCCGAAAAACAAAAGGAAAAGGCCAGGCTTGACTTGGGGCTTGCTGGTGTCCTTGGGCAAGAGGGGTCCTGCCTGAAGGGGGCACCAGGTAGCAAACACATGCGGCTGTTACCCTGTGGTGTGGGCTCTGGGGGCTCAGGAGCCAAAGCTGAGCTGCCTCTGTCCGCATTTGTGCCTCCTTTCTCTGGGTGCCCAAAACCACTGTCCTTCATGTCCCTCCCTCATTACGCTCTGATTCTCTAACACCTTATGGGATCTTGGTGCTACACCTCAAACCTTTCTCTGTTACGAAAACATCTTTGACATCAAATGAAATTATGGGTGCTTCAGTCATTTTTTGAAAACTAGAATATAAAACGTTCTGCTCATTTGTATTTTGAATTAAATATTCACCATTATTTTCACAGATGAACCTGAAGTTTGTGGTTTTTTCTTTTTTTTTTTTTGTACAGGTGGGCAGTACTATAGCTTATTTTATAGTTAAGGAGTTGAGTTATGTTCCTACGGTTACCATAACAAATTAAAACAACAGAAATTTATTCTCCCACAGTTCGGGAGCCCAGAAGTCTAGAATCACGGTGTTTGCAGGGCAGTGCTGTCTTGGAGGTTCTAAGGAAGACTCCTTCCCATGCCTCTCTACTACCTTCTAGTGGTTGCTGGCAGTCTTTGTCATTCCATGTCTTTTAGAAGAGTTACTCCAATCTCTACCTTCTTGGTTACATGGCCTTCTTCCCCTCTGTCTCTAAAACCAAATTTCACACCAGTCATTGGATGGAGGCCTACCCTAATCCATTATAATCTCATTTCATCTTAATTGTATCTGCAAAGACTGTTTCCAAATAAGGTCATGTTCACGGGTACTGGGAGTTAGGACTTGGGCCTATTTTTTGGGAGACAAAGTCAGCCCCCAAATAGGGGCTTCTGGAAAATTCCTTGTATAAGGAGCAGATTGTCTTTTTTTTTTTTTTAATTGACAAAAGTTTTTATATAGAGACTTGCAATTATGAAAAGATGATAGAACAATATAACTGTAAAACTCTTTTCCAGAAACATTCTGAAATGTGAGTAAATGTATATGAGAAATTATTTTAAATGTGTAGCTGAGCTTAAAATAAAGAATTCCCAAGGTGCCAGAAATGATGGGGAACAGAGTATCAGGGTATGGTAAGTGTGTGAGCTGACATTGAGGCTCTTGGGTAATAAGTCAGTCATGGTATACTCAGGACTTGAGTTTCAGTACCCATTAAGGGAGAGGCCTTTGGGCTTGAGGTGTTGTGAGAAGACCCATGCATGAAGAAGGGATTCTTGTGAGGCCACACACAGTCCAGGTGGAATGACAATAGGTGAGAAATAGCCACCCACCAGTACAGGGTAGCTCATCTCTACCTGGCTTTGAATGGGAAGGAAACACAAAATCTCATCTAAGAAATTGAAACCCAGCTTCTGTGCCTCCTGTAGGATTGGAGTTTGAGTTCATACTCTCCATGGTCTAGGAATTCCTAAACAAGGTTCAGCTCTCAGTTTTGGTTCCAGACTGATGACACTCCTGGAGTAGCTGGCCAGAGCAAATGGAAAACCACTCTGGAAGGGACAATACCACCAATGCTGTACATAAAACCACTCTGGAAGAAGTGTGCCACAACTCAGTCCTCGAGAGATTCTTAAAGAAGGACAAAAAAAAAAAGAAAAAAGCTCCACACTGGTCCCCTCTCACCAAAAGTTACAGGACAGCAGAGGAGACACTCTACAATGAGTGTGAGTCAGTAGACACCACAGACAGGAGAACTCGAGTCCCCAGAACTTCAAATGGTAGCATGACATTCTGAAAAGTGGTAGAAAAAGGAGAGAACCCTGCATTTATTTTATGAAACCAGAATCACCCTAATACCACAACCAGATAAAGATAGTGCAGGAAAGGAGAATTACAGGCCAATATTACTTTGCATAGACACAAAAATCCTAAATAAAACATTAGCAAACTATATCCAGCAAGTTGTGTGTATGTGCATATGTACAAACTCATAACCTCTTGGCTTTATTTCAGGATGGCAGGATGATTTAACATTAGAAAGCTATTGATGTGGATTAAAGAAAAAAAATATTTTCCTCAATAGATGCAGAGAAGTCTGAGGCTACTTCTCCCTCATGAAGCGTGCATCCTTCATGCACAAATTAGTAGGAGTGATTTCACATTGTCAGTGGCAAATAACTGCTCTCCATTTCAATTTTTTTTTCCCATTTATTTATTTTTGAGAGACAGAGATAGCACAAGTGGGAAGGGGCAGAGAGAGAAGGGGACAGAATCTGAAGCAGGCTGCAGGCTCTGAGCTGTCAGCACAGAGCCTGACACGGGGCTCGAACTCAAAAACCGTGAGATCATGACCTGAGCCGAAGTTGGACGCTCAACCAACTGAGCCACCCAGGTGCCCCAACTGCTCTCTATTTTAGAGGAAGGACAAGAGAGTCCCAGGGAGGTCCAGCTGAAGGGACTGTATGCATGCAGCAAACAGCTCCAGGGCTGTTCAAGGCCAAGGAAGAGCAGGGCGGAAGCATCGTTGTGTATGAATATGGGATGGGAATACAGGGGTCTGTTCCCCGGTAATGGAGATGCTGCCCTTTTGTTTCAGTTTCTCTTCGTTGGGGGATGTGGCTTGCATGGCTATCTGCTCCCGCCAGTGTCCAGCGGCCATGGCCTTCTGCTTCCTGGAGACCGTGTGGTGGGAATTCACAGCTTCCTATGACACCACCTGTATTGGCCTAGCCTCCAGGCCATACGCCTTTCTTGAATTTGGTTTGTAACCCTCTTTCTTATTTACTGTTCTCTCACGGCATCATATGTGTAGAATTAATGGTTTAGATTTGGCTTTGACCATCAGGGAAAACCACTGCAGGGGCTATAACATGTCACTGGAGATCAGTTTTGTACCAAGAGATTTCAGTGAAGGAGCGGCCTGGAGAGCTTCAAGGTTTAACGCCGGTTCTTCATCTCTTCAGAGCCTGAGGCAGGTTGGGGAGTGGTGAAACTTGTATCAATTATTCACCACAGCCCTCTGGGACAGGGGTCAGCAAACTGGTCCAAGGGCCAGCTGCCCCGCCTCTTTTTTTCTTGTAAATACAGTGGAACCCAGCTACGTTCATTCTTTTCATGGGTCACCTGTGGCTGCTTTTGCCCTTACCCAGCAGAGTTGAGTAGATGTGACAGAGACCATATAGGGCCTAGAAGCCTCAAATATTTGCTACCTGGCAGCTTAAGAAAATTTGCTAACCCCTGCTCTAGAGCAGTGCTACTCAAAGGGTGGTGTGGGAATTTGTTCTATCATGAGGGAGGTACAGAAAGTGAGAATAAGTGTCCAGAAACTCATATGGTGATTTGACATTCCTGCGGTATTTTTTATTGCATTTTATCAAAGAATCAGTCTGTAACCATTTGGAAATAATAAAAACTGCCCCTTTATTCAAAGGTCTGAGAAATACTGCCCTGGAAGAGGATTGTTTTCTCTTAGGCATTGTCAGAGAGGCTTGTAGAGGCTCGGAGGCTTTGGAGCACAGCATGGTAGCTGTAGCCTATGCTCTCTTTTCCTCTCTTTTCCTCTTTTCCTGTGAGTCAAGTCATTCTAAGCTCTTGGGAGAACAGGAGTAGAGGTGGGAGTGGGGGGGCATCCTGTGGCCTGTACGTAAACTAGCTGCTGTCTCTGTGATGCCCTTGAATGAGGGGCTGGCAGCAGTCGGTACTAAGGGCCAGGTGCACAGGCGTTTTGGCACGTGTGCTTCCTGGCTGTACTGCCGTAGCACTCGTACTCCCTCACGTGGTCCACTGGCTGGTGCATTTTGTTGTCACCCAAAGGTGCTGGCAAGCTCCCTGGTACGCAGGCCTCTGCCAGGCAGACCTGTGATGTAGACAGAGTTCTCCCCGGTTCTCCCTGTGAGGCCTCGTCCACCACTGCTCTCAACCCCACTTCTTCCTATAAAGAGGGCACGCTGGCCCCAGGCAGACCACAGCTGTGGCAGTTGATATGCAGTGTGGACCATGTTCTGCTCCCCGCTGCTCTGCATGTGCCTTCCTTCTAAAGTGGTGTGCTTGATCACACAGCACACCCTGTCCCGGCATCGTGTTTGCTCATCACTGAGTAAGAGTAGAATATAATGGTGGATACTAGATACTGGCATTGTGCGTGATTTTGCTTTGCCAATATGTACGACACCCCAAGCGCTTATTAAAACTTGGTAATCGATTAATGCTAAGGCAAACAAAGCAATTAAAACCGATATCTTTCAAGTATGTGATTTTAGTTTGCACAAAATATTCACATTTATTTGTAAGTTTTTTCTCCCGTACCTTTTTTGAGGTAATTCATTCAAGAATAACTGTCTCCCCTTTCTGTTAAGCTTTGCATCATTCTGTGAACGGCCAGGATTGTACTATCAGCAGTGGCTGAGTAAGACTCCAGCCCCTATCCCTTGACTCCCTCATCACTGAGGTTCCGGGAAGCATTGTTGCCTTCTCTGTGGACAATCGCATTTTAAGTATTATGCACTGAAGAGATTGATGAGACCAGTAATGACACCCAGTGAACATCTGACCTTTAGGTGTATCCAGACACTCCCAGAATCTGGCTGACTTACTAGCTTGCTCAGAAAGGTGAACTTCATTTTGCACATATTGTTCTGTAATATCCATCCTGACGCAACTGCTCAACTTGGGTTGCTCTCTTTTTGCAGATAGCATCATTCAGAAAGTGAAGTGGCATTTTAACTGTGTAAGTTCCGCTCAGATGGAGAGCAGCTTAGAAAAAATTCAGGAGGAGCTTGACTTCCAGCCTCCAGTGGTTCTCACTGTGGAGGACACAGATATAGCGAATGGGATAATGAACGGTCACACACAGATACACTTGGAGCCTGGTAAGTGGTTTGCTCTTCTCCGATGTTGGTGAAGATGAGGTGACATTAGGTATTTCAAACGCAATTGGCTTTTTTTTTTTTTTTTTTTAAACCAGGGAGTTGTTTTTTAGGGGATGGGTGTCTGGAAAATATGGACTGACCTGTTTCCAGGTGACTGTTAACAAAAAAACTGTCACCATAGTCATTCTGGGGAGGGGGCGGTGCAACTCTTGATGAAATTCAGAAGAGTGACTTGTTTTCTCAACCAGGGTGAAGTCTACCCGTTTAAATGTAAAGGGAAGTCATTCGGTTTTGCTGGAAGTCACTTACTAAAGTGTGCAGATTTGTCTGTTCTCTTTGTCTCTTTTTTCTTTTGACAATGAATCCTTATCTCATCTTATCACTTAGTGAAAACATTGTAAATCTCCACTGAGAAACCATGCCCTCCTTGACCTGGGAGGGAAGGGCCTTGGGGATGAGGGTGGGCAGGGCCAGAGCCAGGGCTTCGAATGTTCTCAGTTTGCTTCCCCGTGAGCCCTGTGGATTTCCAAGCTGGGTGCCCTGGCACTCTGTGACTTAGTCCGCCGTTAACACCACTAGCCACTCAATGCCTAGCATGTAACAAAGCATGATTTTTTTTTATTCCTTGTTTATGATTACACACACAAACTAATTTTTAATTAAAGTAGAGTTTATCTTCTAACCATTCTGTAATGGTCTAAGAGCACATAACAAAGCATGATTTTTTTTTTTTATTCCTTGTTTATGATTACACACACAAACTAAGTTTTAATTAAAGTAGAATTTATCTTCTAACCATTCTGTAATGGTCTAAGAGCACCTAACAAAGCAGGATTTTTTTTTATTCCTTGTTTATGATTACACACACAATTAAACCAAGTTTCAATTAAAGTAGAATTTATCTTCTAACTATTCTGTAATGGTCTAAGAGCTGAATCCTTCTTTGAAAGATAGAGTTGTCTACACTATGACAGTCTAATTATTTTGTTTTAACAGTTTTTATACTAAACTCACTGCTTGAATTTTAAAAGTGGTGTATTAAAAATGTTCACATTTTGGGGGGCACCTAGGTAGCTCAGTCGGTTAAGCGTCCGGTCAGGTCATGATCTCACGGTTTATGAATCTGAATCCCGTATAGGGCTCTGTGCTGACAGTTCGGAGCCTAGAGCCTGCTTCAGATTCTATGTCTCCCTCTCTCTCTGCCCTGACCCCACTCGTGCTCTCTCTGTCTCTCTGTCTCAAAAATAAACATTAAAAAAATTTTTTTTTCCTTAATGTTCACCTTTTTGGCTTAACTTTGTGTTTTGATTTAATCTATTTAAATTTAAACCAAATACATTCCTGGATTGGCTTTTATGCCAATCAGTAACGTGTAATTTATACTAGAATTGAACTTAACTTTCGTAGAAGGTAATTGAGCCGCAAGCTTTTTCTTTTGCCGTATATAAAAATGGGGTGGCTCTGTAATGTATTTTGTTTTTCAACCACTTAGACAAGAGGAGTAAAATCCAGAAAACATCAACTTGCTTATCTTTCTAGGACATTTTACTGTGGTTTGACCCACCCTATTGTCCTGAGGCTAGAATCTTTACAGGTAGCATGTTCTGTTCTAACAGGAGCTTTGGAAGCTCAGTGGAAACTCTAACACACTAACACTAGGCATCCCTTGGGTTGTGGCTAGATACTTGTGTGTGTGCATGTGTGTGCGCATGTGTGTGTATGTGGGAAATGTAAGGACCAGAAGGGATGATTTAAAAGATCATACTAAGAGAATGGGGCAGGGTGTCACCATTTAATAGTGTGAACCAGAATCGGTCTTGGTAGTTATCTCTGAAGAGAGAATGATCATTTGGTCTAGAGTTCCAGAAACAGATTGTGGCTCAAATAATCAGTGTTTTTACCTCCTCTTCCCAATTATTTTAGAATTTAAAAAACTGCATTTGCTGCACATTGCCCCGGAAGCCCACGAGTCCCTGAATACTGTCCTTGTTTAGAAGCTGAGAGTTGATAGAAATGCTGTCAGTTTGACAATCAATTTATAAATAAAGCCATAAATTGCTTTACGTCAGGTTTTCTCAGCCTAAGCCATACTGACATTTTGTACTGGATAATTTTTTGTTGTGAGGGGCTTGTCTTGTACATTGTAGGATGCTTAGACGCATTCGTGGCCCACTAGGTGCCAGTAATACCCTGTTTGCAGTTTTGACAACCCCAAATATCTCTAGGCATTGCCAGTTGCCCACTGAGGGGCTAATCGCTCCTCTCTGAGAACCACTGCTTTAAGTAGAAAGGAAATCAGGCCTTGAAAAACCTGTGCTTAACTCAGAGACAGTCCTCGTGCCGAAAGAAACTCACTTCAGATTCCCAGATCCATTCTGTCCTCCATTTCTTGCCTTTTTGCCGTCTAACAGCAGCTGCTTTTAATTAATATGTTTGTTATTCTGTGTTTAACATAATGAGCCTATCATTAGTGGAGGTCTAGTTAATGTCTTTGTTTATTTTTCTTTCATATAGAAATTATTTTCACTAGACACTTATTTTTTTTAATTGTGAAGCTCCTAATTTCCGAATGGAGCCAGTGACAGCCCTGGGTGTCCTTTCGCTCATTCTCAACATCATGTGTGCTGCTCTGAACCTCATCCGTGGGATTCACCTTGCAGAACATTCTCTACAGGTAACCTTTGTTTTTATAGTTTAAATTGAAGGACCTATGATGGCAGAATAAAGTGGGGAGACACTTTATTCGTAAGGTTATTATGTACAAAGGTTTTAACAATTGTTTAATTAAAATACAATTTTTATTTTAAAGTCTATTCTTTAAGTAAATTGAACAAATATAAAACTTGCTCTTTTGTGTCTGTTGTCCCAAGAAGCCAAAGGGGCCTGTCGGGGACTTGGTGAGAAATAGTTTGCTACAGGGACATCCTTGGGCCCCAGGAGTCACCCCAGGTCACCCCAGGGTCCTGATTGCTCGTCAAGAGCGAATCTGATTCTCAGCCTCTGAGGTTCAGGCTGTTTCTGCCTGTTAAAAAGTTGCCTCCTAGTCTGATTTATATCAAGCAAGATGCCACTTCCCTATGTCTTTGTCAGAGAACTGTATCATTAGGCAGTTGGTTTGCCAGGCTGCTTAAATCAAAGCAACTCTCTATGTCAGGGCTCTTAAAATATTTTTTTAAATTTTGAAGTATTTAAAACACTTTGAAAAAGCATAGAATCACTGTAGGCATAAACAGATAGATACCTCATTTAAAAATAGAGCCATCGTGCCCACACCATCACTGCGGTAGCTAAAGGCTGAAGCATGGCTGGTGTTGCTCTCAGGAGACTAATGTAGACAGACCTGTGTGGAGAGTGGCAGCAGGCCTGTGCTGTAAGAGTGGTGACCGCCTGTTACTGCGTCCTGTCTTTGGCTGATGGGTGCTGTTTCCTACTCTTATTTTTTATGATTATCCATGCCCAGATACTTACCAAGCGTCTGTACTCACTAGAACAGTTACATGTCCGACAAGACAGTTAAGATGGGGCACAAAGTAGAGTGTGGTGACATCACTAAGGAGGTGGCAGTACCTGAAGAATGCAGAATTAGGGAAAGCTTAGTGCTGACAAATTAGTGGATTTTGAGAGGCAGTAGTGTTGGGGGGCATTCCAGCCTGGGGGCTTCGTACAGATGCTCGGGGACAGGAGGGCACATGGTGTGTCCAGGCTGTTGGAAACAGTTGCATGTCAACCCCGGTTCTGGTATAGAAACAGGGTGCTCTGTCCCAGTCAGGGATTTTGCATTATCAACCAAACCAGACCCAATGAAGTGTGAAGAGCTTCATGTCATCGTTTTTCCTTTCATCGGAATATTCCTTTTCTCCTGTTTCTTACATTTGTTTTAGGTTGCCCACGAGGAAATTGGAACTATTCTGGCTTTTCTTATTCCTTTTGTAGCCTGTATTTTCCAGGTGGGTGAAACATTGATATTTTGAGTGGGTTGAACCCGTGACCTTATTTTGTTTTTCTGTTGGGACCGTCAGCTTATTTCTGGATGTGATTTTGTTCCACCAAGGCCTGTCACGGAATAACAGGCCCTTAGTGGAACCACGCTAGGCCCATCCTGTCCAGTCCTCTCGTTTTACAAAGGAACAGCATTGGACTCAAAGGGAAAGCCATTTGCCCTAGGCCGCAGAGCCTTTCACAACGGCTGAACAGAAGCCAGGAATTTTGGGACTCACATTTCAAGAAGGGAAAGATGAGAGTGCTGTGGGGATTGGGTTACCTGACTAATGTGAGGCAGGGTGTTGCTTAGTGTCTCGGCGGTCCAAGTATAGAAATGTCCTCCTGCAGAAGTAACAACTGCATGTGCGTGCGTGTGCGTGTGTGTTGTTTAAATGCAAGACTAGGTAAAAACTTTTTTTTTTTTTTTAACGTTTATTTATTCTTGAGACAGAGAGAGAGACAGAGCATGAACGGGGGAGGGTCAGAGAGAGGGAGACACAGAATCTGAAGCAGGCTCCAGACTCCGAGCCGTCAGCACAGAGCCTGACGCGGGGCTCGAACTCACGGACCGCGAGATCAGGACCTGAGCCGAAGTCGGCCGCTCAACCGACTGAGCCACCAGGCGCCCCAAAAACTTTTTTTTTTAATGGTCATACCATCTGACTCAAATCTGTCGTTAGGAAACGAGGCAAACATTACAACATTAACTAGTGGGTTTTTACTGTTGGTTACTGTTTAGTTACTTTCAGATTTTTAAAAAGATTTATTTGTTTTTGGGAGAGAGAGACAGGGTGTGAGTGGGGAGGGGCAGAGAGAGAGAGAGGGAGACACGGAATTTGAAGCAGGCTCCAGGTTCTGAGCTGTTAGCATGGAGCTCAACGCAGAGCTTGAACTCATGAACCTCGAGATCGTGACCTGAGCTGCTTAACCGACTGAGCCACCCAGGCGCCCCCGGTTACTGTTTAGTTATTTTCAAATAAGCTGCATACTTACAGGGCAGAGTAAAATGGAGCTTTTGAACCCTCTGTAGGTAGAGTTAATTCTAGTAAAAAAAAAAAACAAAACAAAAAACCTGTAATTTTCTTTCCCCATCCTCCATAGAGGCTCAGATTTTAGTACTTTGTCTACATTCTTAAGCTTTTTTTTTTCTTTTCCTTTCAATTAAAATTTATTTTCTCAAAGAACGCTTCTTCTCTCTTCCACATACATCCCAGAATGGTCTATTTTTTAAGAGTGACATGATTGTGGGAAAAGAAATTTTCAACCCAGGACCAAAAATGCACTCATTTTTTAGAAATCAAGTGTCCCAAGCCTCGAGTGTTGCCATTTGAGGTACTGAGAGCCTGTATTCCAGGGCTGCAGGGATCTTGCACTTTGGCCTTCGTTCCCCCAACTGCATTCTTACTTGGGTAGCTCTTTCAGTGGGGAACTCTTTCCCTCCCACTGGAGCTTGAGCCTTTGTTGAACTGCTCTGTGTTTTGAGAATGTGCTTTTTGTTTTTTTTTAAACATTGAACCAAAAAGTTACTTTTAGCTTTTGTAGAACAAGAATGGCCTCTTTTCTGTGTGAATGCCCTACACAAAATGTTAGTCCCCCTCCCTGCTGTGAGACCTTTCCCTGTGTCAGAGATGCTTTTGAAGACACGATAAGGAGGATGTCTAGGGAACATTGGTCCCTGATGTCGTTGGAACTCAGGAAAAACAAATAATAAAAGCATAGCTTCTTTTACTGGCTTTCCTACCTGTCATGACTCCCCGGAAGGAAAAGTCCAGTTGGAGACCAGCCGTTCTTGTTGCGGTGTCTTTGGCCTGGCTCTCTTCCCCTTACCTGTACCTCTTCTTTTTCCACAGCCCACAGCCTGGGCATTTCTGTCTGTAGTTCTTAAATGTTTTCAAGAGTGTCATGTTCTAATTCCCCCTGTGATATCTGTTCCACTTTTCTTGTCTCTTCTGGATCTCCACTTTCATCCAGTGATTTGATTAACAGCAGCTTACCTGGCAAGGCCGGGCTCCATTGTCATGATTTCAGTTTAATGAGCTACTATGTGTGAGATGACACTGTGTGTGCAGGTGTAGGAAGTGAGTCCTGCATCGGACCTGTGGCTGTTTTCTCCTCTGACTGGACTGCCTCTTATGGTGTCATTTCAGTGTTATTTGTACCTGTTCTACAGTCCAGCCAGGACTGTGAAGGTGGTGCTGATGCTGCTTTTTATCTGCCTGGGCAACATGTACCTGCATGGGCTAAGGAACCTCTGGCAAATCCTTTTCCACATAGGAGTGGCTTTTCTGTCTTCATATCAGATACTGACCAGGCAGCTTCAGGAGAAGCAGTCTGACTATGGAGTATGAAGATGACATCATGTGATGAATGGATCCTTTCGTTTTCTTGTGAGAGTCACCTGTTTCCCTTTTTGCTTCTCGACTTCACCTCGAGTTTCCATCCTTGAAGTTCCTTTCGACCAAACCAGTGTGATACTGAAAGTTGGGGATTTTTAACAGGAGCGATGGAAAACGCGAGGTCGCCCCAGCCCCAGTTTTGTGCTGGGCATCATGGCGGAATCTCCAGTTCAGCACATTTACTTAGGACAGCAGAATCTGGGGGCTCATTCAGAAGGAGCATTATTAGAAGATCAGAATGGAATTATTTTGGTCTTTTAAATTGAATGATGCAATAAACCACTAGATTCAATAACACTAGCTTTAGTAACTGGCGGTTGTCTCTGAGGAACCACTTTAAAACCCACATCAGCTTTTCAGTCTAAATGGGACTTGGTTAGTTTTTTGTAGAGGGTCAATACAGGGTGAATTAAACATTTTAAAATATGGTTCATAAGTATAAGCTAGATAAATTTTGTTTACATTTTTTGATAACTTAGGTCTGATATGATACCTTTAGAATATTTAAATGTATTTTGGATATAAATTGAACTTATCTTCATTTGGGGAAAGGACAAACTCAAGCTGAGAAAATGGTTAAGAAAGCCGAGTTTATTTAATTTGTATATAACTTTTTATGGTGGTGGGACTGCGTGGGCACAGAAAAGTTTTGTATTTGTCTGCAGGGTATATCTGAATATTTAAAAAATTGAGTAACCAATGCTACTGGATCATAAGCTCATGAGGATGAGCTTATGAGCCCGAGAATTTCAGGGTTCTTTGCGGTGGGGCCACAGACAGGAGTAGGTGAGTCACATGGATTCACACAGTGGCACCTTACAGATGCAGGTTGTAGTAAAAAAACAAAAAACAAAAACACCCTTGTCATCAGCCTTGTACATGGCAGCTGAGTGCCTGTCATCTTAATGATGATGAATGCCTGACCCTGTGTACCTGTTCCCAGAAGACCTCCTGAGTTAATTACTCCTCTACCCCTCTTCCAGTCATCTTAATTAGATGGAGGGCCTCGTTCTTTATGAACAGGAGTTAAGGAGGTGTTAACTTTTTTTCAAGCTTCATAAGGATAAGGATATAATAAACCCCATGCCCTGAAAAGTTACTTTTCTTCTCTCTGTTAAAATAGTGATTGATCACAGTTGTCCAAAAAGAGGCTCTGTATAAGATCCTTTTGGTCTCCAGAAATTTCAGCCTGGGTTGTCCAGTACATTTAGGAGGCCATTTCAGGAGTTTGCCCTCTGGATTGTTGATTTTTTTTTTTTTTATGTTTATTTTATTTTTGGGAGAGACAGAGCGTGATCAGGAAAGGGGCAGAGAGAGAGGGAGACACAGAATCTGAAGCAGGCTCCAGGCTCTGAGCTGTCAGCACAGAGCCCGATGTGGGGCTCGAACTCACAAGCGGTGAGATCATGACCTGATCTAAAGTCGAACGCTTAATCGACTGAGTCACCCAGGCGCCCCTCTTTGGATTGTTCTTGGTAGAAGTCTAGAATCTGAATAGCTCACTGACAGTTGTGTGGGATATTTTGGGTTGAATTATGTGGTCTTGATAAATTAAAATAATCCTACTTTGATCGTAAAAGTTGAAAAGCTTCACAAGAATTATTGAGTACGTAGGGAAAGCAAGAATATTATTTTAGGGAACTCAGTTGTACTTGGTTGTTACTGGTAGTGCATTGTTACTGAGCTACCTTGGTATCAGGTTAAAAAAAAACAAGTTTATGTGACTGGAAACTGTTGGGAAAATGATGCTACAGTAATTTTCTTATAATACAATTTTCTGTTTTTAATCAAAATATCTTGATATGAAAGTTATATTGGCAACATCCTCAGATGTCAACTGCACAGTTGTCACTCTATCAGTGTTGCATCTTTGTAATTTTCTGCATACCCAGCAGGCGAATCTTCAGGCTCTCTGGGAGATAATTTTGAAGAGATGGTAAAATAGAATGGAAAGCCAAGGAGGGAAGAGAAGTCTTTGTACATTAGAAGTACCAAAAAAAAAATAAAAATAAAGAAAAGAAAAAAAAGGCTTTAAACGTTGGTAAGCACAGCCTATAAGTGAGTTATTAATATTTTTTGAGCTCATGTGTTATTGCCGTGTAGCCCTATACCCCAGATGCTCTCGGGGGCAGAATCTGTGATCCATACCTGGCAGTAGAGAACTATCCTGAAGAGTAGGCCCTCCTGGTGAATACTTCCTGCACTGGTAGAGATGTTGTCTACACTTGGCTGAATGTGGTTTTCATCAGTTAACATCTACATGGGGTTTCAGATTGGTTTTTGCAAATGAGAGGGAAAAGATGCACTGGACAAATAGTACAAAATAATAACCACATAAACATTGTTCACCTGGAACCCAGCTAAAAGAAGCCTCATTCACTGGAGGAAGAGACAAATGACAGAGAAGTAGTTCTGGGGATTTTGTCCAAGGGAAATCCCAGCTCAGGGTTGACCTGGTTCAGGCTTGGAGTTTTGTGGCTCCTTGTGTCATCCTTGATGCCAGAAAGGTGGCTCCACGTCGCAGGAGTTATCCTCACTACCCCACGGACTCATTGCTGTTCTCGCACTTTATTTTCCCAATGGTTCAATGCTACCTGCCCAACCAACCTCGCAGGGGTGGATCTGGGAATAGTTGAAATAATGTTGAAAACAAACCTTAAAAGTGCCTTCTGGGATCAGATACTGCAAGATCTTTGAACGTCGGAGTGCATTATTCCCATCTCCCGTATCGGGCTTGGAATGTGGCTCAGTGCTCTTGGCCAGGGTTTCCCAACCATGGGGCAAAGGCCCACAGGGTTTTCCCTTCCTCAAGTATGCAGGTGAGAGAAACACGTAGACTCTGGTTTCATTTCCCTAGGGTAGCCTTACTGTGATAAGGATCATTCCTGAGTTTCTTTTTCCTGGGAGGAGACAATCAGGGGTGTATTTGGGGGTGGCATTACCTCTCAGTACTAGAGGCCCCTCTGCTGGTGGTGAGAGGAATGTGACCGGAGGCTCCCGTTTTTGCTTCTCAGGCTTGCACCCCTGTGGTCTGTGTTACAGGCATTGTGAAGCAACCTTTTAAAATTCCTTAAGGAGTTGGAAAAAGGGTGTTAGGAGGAGTGCTGAAATTAAAACAATCTCATTTCTGTCACCTCACCTTGAGCTCCCTGTTATTTTCCTAGGTGCCCCTATTCTCCAGGACTCTTCTGCCTCTTTCCGTGTCTGTCCCACACATTGCAGCCCTGGAAACAGAGGCTGAAACTGGAATCTTTGGAGGGGTGGGGAAAGCCGTCTTTCACTGTAGTTGATAAGGTGGGTACAGGAGCTCAGGGGCGGAGCAGAGTGCACTGAGGCCCGGCCCTCTTCCTCCGTGCCCCCGGGAGCTGCAGCACACAGTTGGGAGTCGGGGCTCGGAGGGCAACAGCGCTTTGGCGGTCAGCACTGCCAGGGGTGGCAAAGACGACAGCCAGGAGGGCCGGCTGTTTGGGGTGCAGCAAGCAGGAGACAGGTGAGGAGCAGAGCTGGGGGCCCTCAAGCAGTTGGCGTGTTGGGGGCACGTGCTGCACCTTCATCCAGGGCTGCTGTTTGCTTTTCCTTGAAGGAATTGGCCACTCACTGTAACATGCAGGGCAGGTGGCCCTCAGGAGACTGCTGTTGTGTGTGCACGGGGCAGCGCAAGTGGGGCCCGGCAAGCATGGGAGTGTTGACAGGGACCAGATGTGCACCCCGCTCTGGTGTTGCTCACATTTCAAACGTTCCTCCACAGAATCCTGCCCGGGCACAGGGAAGCTCCACTGTGCTCTGTGAGTGTGAACAATGGTAGAGGAAGAGAGACTTGACTCTCCTGCTCAGGCCTCCACCACTGTGGGCAGGTTCTGCCCGCAGGGACAGGGTCCTCAGCTGGGAAGCGGTGGTAACCACCTACTCCCCCGGCATTCTGTCATGAGGAGAAAAGCCTAGTGGAAAAGCCTCCTGTTCACGTGCAGGAGAAAAAAGGCTTTCACCCGGTGAGAGGAAGTTCACGCTTTACGCAGCACAGTGCAGCCGGGTCTTCCAGGTTTTACAAAGACAGGCCTTTTATGATCCTGCTAGGTAAATGGGCTCAGTCTTCCAGTCTAGAAAGGTGGTGACCTCTCTTTCTCCCCCCTGAACGTGCCTCTTGCCCTCCAGTCACAGAGCTCTTGCTACCATTGGCATTGGGCCCTCCGGCATCCAGGGAGGCCGGTTCTGCTGGTCGAACCAAACCTCAAGTCCATCCCTGAGCCAAATGGGGAGAGCTCTGAGTCTCCCGTCTGGGAGCAGTGATGTCAGACCCCGGTTGCTGGGGAAACGTCTTGGCAGGGAACCTGTGGAAAAGGGCTTGTCAGTAAGACCTGGGAATGGCCGGATATGGAAACATCTGTCCGTGTGTGCTGATGGCAGAGCCGCGGCTCACAAGCGCCTTTTATTTCAGGTCAAATTATCAAATCCATTCTGTTCTTCTAACCTGTGCTTGGTACGTGTGACCTTCTTTAACCCTTCTGTGATTCTGGGGTTACTTCAGAAGTATATTTAATGAATTATTTGTATGACTTGACCCCCCCTCCCCCGAATCCTGTTTCATTTAATAGACTTTTCTACTAAGAGTGTAAAAGATTGAGACTGATTTAGCCAGGGCAAAACCATTTCCTTCACATATGCGTTTTGAATGCTTGCTGTCCATGTTGTACAAGCTTCTTACTGTTTTCATGTAATAACAAAGATCTATTTTGAATAAATGATGGGTATGTTTTAGCAAACTCTCACACAGTAGTAAAGCCTAAACTTGTGTTAATATATGTAAAGAATATTGTATAGCCATTTATATACCATGTATATATAAATTAAATAACATGGCTTCAAAAGTGAGAGGAGAATAAATCTAAGGTGCTTATTACGTTGTGTGTATTTGTGTAAAAAATTTTGAGTTTTGGGTCCGTTTTCCTAGAGGGTGTGATGTGGGCCTGGCATCATGGAGCGGGGGGTGTTGAAAGAAGTGGAATTCACATCCTCGTCTCCAATGTCTAGACAGGTGCCAGGCCTCAGTCCTTAGCACCAACCCCAGACTCTGGAAAGCGATCGTGGGTCCAGGAAAGACCTTGGAAAAGCCAACATAGCAGTCACAGAGCAGCCCTGGGGGCTGGGAGGCCCGCCTTCTATGCAGGCTCTGCCCCTGCTTATCTGTGTGCCTATGAGCGGGCATTTGCCCTGCTCTAGGCTCTGAGCTCCTGGCCGTGCTCTGAGGGACCATTGAGTTCTATCTCCCAGGACCAGCCCCACCACAGAATGGCCAGCAGGAGGCGCAGCTGCCAGCCGGTCGTCAGGCTCGGGGCCCAAGGGACTGCACCCTTTTACAGAGGTCCTCCCTGTAAGCAGCTGACGAAGTTCCCAGAATGGAAACAGATGCACCAATTTTCTGCCCATATTTGAGGCGCGGTGGGGAATGCATGGTCCAAGCTCCTCTCCACCGTCTGTCCTGATTGGGGGAGGGCAGAGACTTCCAACGTAGACTCTTAAGTTACCGGGTTCTGGGATTTGGGAGTTAGCAGAGCCTTTGGCCACCACCTGGTTCCACCTCCTTGTTGACAAGGTACTGTGTGCCATCGGCGGCACCACAAAGAGTGAAGGGGGATCTTGGCCCATGAAAGATGCCCTTCTGGCTCCAGGAGGGCCGGGTGCCGGTTCAGGCTACGGAGTTGCCTTCCTTTTTCTTGGGCTCTACCTCCTGACGGGGCCAGGGAGCAGACAACTGCCAAGCATCCTTGAGCAGTGCCAGTGGAGGAGTGAGGCTCAGAGAGGAAGGGGTCTCTGTGGCTGCGCCTGGCAGGGAAGTGCTGCCTAATTCTGTGGTGTCTGCTCCAAGAGGTCACTGGGTCGGATGTGCGAGGCAAAAACGATAAAGTTCATTGAAGAACATGAAGGAAAGTATCTTTGTGACCAAGGATGGGAAAGTGCTCTTAAATAAAAATGTTACAGATACAACGCTTAAGGCAAAATGATTGATGAATTTGGTTGCATACAAATAAAGATTTCACGGGGAAAATGAGTGGGAAAAGGTACTTAGAATGTCTGAAGCCAATAATGTACAATCAGTTCCCGTAAGTCAGCAAGAAAGACAGCAACCTCAGTAGAACAATGAACAATTTTCAGAAGAGAAAACCCAAAAAGCTAATAAGCATAGGAAGATGTGTAAAATCATTAGAAATAACAGAGAAGTACCTATTAAAACAGCAGTAAGATGTCACCTTGTGCCTATTAGTTTGGTAACACTTAGGAAGCACCGAATGTTGGAGGGAGTGAGTGGTTATAGGACTTCATGCACAGCCAATCTGAAAGGCAGTGCCCCTGTCGTGGGCCGAACAGTGCCCTCCCCAAATGCATATGTTGAAGCCCTAACCCCTACCCCAGTACCTCAACGTGTGTGCATTGGGAGGTACAGAGAAGGCAACCATCTGCAAGCCAAGGAGAGAAACCTCAGAAGACGCCAACCCTACCGACATCTTGCTCTCCAACCTCCAGCCTCCAGAACGGTGAGGAAATAAATTTCTGTTGTTTAATCCACCCAGTCTGTGGTACTTTGTCACGGCAGCCCTAGAAAACTAATTCGGCTACCTACCCAAATTGAGTGGGCTCAGGCCTCATGATGTGGATGCTTCACTCCTGGTTATATGTCCCTGGGGACTTCTCACACAGATCCTTAAGGGGACCTGTGTGAAGTTAGGTTTTACAGAAGCATGATCTGTACTGGCAGGAAGCAATCCGTGTGTCTTCCACGCACGGACAGGTAAAGTGCACAGGCTCAGCATGGACACCACACAGCAGGCGGAAGTTCCAGACTTGGTGTGATGCAGCAGCATGGATGGATCTTCAAAACGTAGAACTGAGTAGAAAAATAACATTTATATGATTGGAAATCTAGGCACACAAAATGATAAAGTATTTTGTAAGAATGTATGCTAAAAGATACGTGTTAAATACATCCGCGTGGTGGCCTGAAGGGGCCAGGAGCATGGGAGTTAGGGACAGAGACAATAAGGAATTGAAAGAAAAGAATACTTGCTAGGGTCAGCATCCAGGTCTGAGAGCCCTGGGTGAACCAGGGGGCCTGCATTGCCCCCAGGGATCTTGCCCCCGCTGTGCCCAGCCCTCACTGGACTTGAGGCTGGGAAGGCCTGCCTCTGCGGGGCTCTAGCCTCAAACGCTGGCAGGGTGTTTGAGCTCCCAGGGTTCTCCAGTGGGTGACGTGGGGGAACTGAAGCCGAGGCCGGGGGCTGTAATGGTCAGGGAGCGCTTCTGGAACACATGGCGGAAGGGGAAGGGCAGAAAGCAGAGAGGAGGGGACTCCAGAGGGGAAAGTAGATGGGTGAGCCAGCTCTGGCCACCGGGGACTCTATCCTTCCCAGATTCTCGCCGTCTGACCAGTAGTTTCCTGGCGGAGACTCTTTCCCACATGAGGCATTCAGCTGAAGGACTCTCACGGGGGACTCTCAGGGAAAAAGGAACACAGCTGCAGGAGGGACGGAGGTGCCCCCGGTGGCAAGGCCTTCCTCCCACCCCAGAAATAGTCTGTTCTGGCGACAGCCGAAAGCATGTGCCTGGGGAAGTGAAGGCCGAGGGGGCTGGGGCCGGCAGGGTGAAGCTAACCAGGACCACCATGGCCCTGAGGGGTTATTCCAGGCACGTTTTCTGAGGCCCCAGGGGTAAGAGCAGCGGCCAGAAGCAAGGAACACGGGGCTAAGAGTACGGTGAACTTTCTCACAGGGCCGTACAGCAGGGCTCCGGGAGATCGTGAGCGCTCCGCCACGAAGGTGTGCAAACGGAGCGGAGCTGTGTGGGATGGGGCCTCGGCACATGCCGTCCCCGTCTCGGCGACATTGCCTCATCCTGGGTGCTGGTGTCCGCAGGGACATCTGCCTGTCTCCCGGGTGCCTCCTGTTGTGTCCATCCCATGGGGTGAGCCAGACGCCAGTCGCAGGAAAC
Organism: Acinonyx jubatus; assembly: GCF_027475565.1. Lineage (NCBI taxonomy): Eukaryota > Metazoa > Chordata > Mammalia > Carnivora > Felidae > Acinonyx > Acinonyx jubatus. Next base: position 146,515,213 of record NC_069384.1, read on the forward strand.
GGCCTGTGTCAGCTCCCAGTTGAAGAGTAAATATTAGTCTTTTCAAGAGCTGCCTGTTCTCTGTCACTTGGCACCACCGCTGAGGACACTGAGCTGGGGTTGGCGGGGTCAGGGGGGAACCTCTTGGTCCCCACACCCAGATGGAGTCTGTGGGCCTAGGTCACTGTTGCAATGGAGGGCCCAAGAGACAAGCCTCCCCATGTCCAGGCGGGCATCCCGTCCTGGTCACTCGGGAAGCAGTGAGCACCCGAGCCCTGGGCTAGGCAGCGAGGCCCAGGCCCCCGGTACGTGCTCTCCTCACATGCTATTCAGGCTGCTGCTGCAGAGGCAGGGGACTGCCTGTTTTGACCTGGTCCTTAAGGTCTCGGGCCCTGGCTCTGGTATCTGTGGTTTAAAATCCTCTGATTATCGAGATGGGGTAATGACTTGCTCCTATTCCACTGTTACCCCTTGGGGAGACCTCCTCTGACCATCCTAACTGACAGAGCACCCCTTTACTCTAGCCCCTCATCCTGTCTTCTTCCTTGTGTGATTTTCCTCATTTAAAATTTTTTGTGTGTGAACATCAATGGGTTATTTTTCTATATTTTATTATTGGAGTGTAACTGACATACAGTGCTAGTTTCAGGGGTACAACATAGTGGGTTTACAACTCTGTACATTACTCCGCGCTCACCACGGTAAGTGTGGTCACCATCTCACACCATACATGATCACATTATTGACTGTGTTCGCTGCGCTGTCCTTTTTCATCCTCGTGTAATTTTCCCCATTTATGCATCTGACTTCTCCATTAGAGGGTCAGCTCTGTGAGGGCGGGGCCTGTGCCTTGGTCCCTCTGTGCACACAGTAAGGGCTCAGTGACTCTTTGCTGAATGAATATCATGGCGTTCACACTTTGAAAATATTGGACCAATGTAACTCTCATCTCCCAACCCCTGAAACTAGTAGCCGCTCCACCATTATGACCCAGGGGACACTTTCTCGAGAAACCGGAAGGAAGGATGGAGGAGGAGGGTGGAAAGCCCGTCTTAAGTTGGTGAATGGCAAGACCGAGAAGGGGAAGAATCTCTCAGACGTGTCATGGTCTCATCCTCTGGGATGAAATCTTGAGAGGGGGGAAAAACCCTAAAAAGCGAAAACAGGGGGCATGCGTCTGTCCCATTCCGCATTTGGAATCCGTCTGCCAAGCAGCCTGTGCCCCTTAGGTGGCCCCACTAGGTAAAGACAGTAGATGGGTGGATTTGATGGCTAGAAGGCTGTAGTGAGCACCACCAAGCCTCTCTCGGCTTCCAGAGGCCTGGCAGGCCCCCCAGAAGCTCTTGCATGCTCCAAAGGGTATGAGGACGGTGGCCGAGCTAGAGCCGGTGGGCCTGGCATGTGGCACGGCCATGGTTAATGGTGAGGTGAGGGTAGCTCACACCCAGGGCTGGAGAGAGGCGTGACTGAGGGGCCAGAGTGAGCCAAGGCGGGGACGGATTTGCCAGGGCAGGCCCTGGGGCCCCAGCCAAGAGAACGGGCTATGAATACCTTGGCCGCAGTGAATATGCGTGAAAAGACCCTAGTACAGAGGGTCGCACTGGCACTGCCAGCAGGAGGCCTTGCTGGACTTGCTGCCTTGTAGCCTATTGACCTACTTTTTCCAGTTCTACAGGAAAAACCTGTTCCCCACCTCATCTATCACTTTCTGTCCAGAGCTCCTCCGAAGCCATGGTGTGGGACACCTGCAGGAACCCATTGACAACTCATGCGTGGAAGTATGACGATACTGACATGGCAGACCTGGAGTGACAGATGGTGGGAACCAGCAGTTAATCCTGACCCTCAGGAGGACTCTTCTGAGGCGTGTCCTGCCTGTTTCTCATAGAGGGTCCCAGTAGCCACACCGGTGACCAGTGCAATAACTCACCACCATTTTGGCTTTCCCCGTTTCCCTGTTTGACACTTCTCTGTCCCCAATTCCTATTTCTTGATCACAGACTCTTATCTCAGGCTCTTTCTGGTGACACGGGCTACAAGGCCACCTGAGCCTCTGTGCTGCCACCATCCCCGTCTGCCCCTTCCATATTCCTGTGTGTTGCAAGGGCTGGAATGCTGAGGACTACCTTTCCCAGCGCCCCCTTGCTGCTGGGGATCTGGATGCAACCTAGGCCCCACCAGAGGGAAGCACCACAGGAGAGAGCTGGAAGACAGAAGGGAGGTGGAGGCCATTCTTCCTGCAGTGTGGTGGCTGCTGGCTGGGATCTGGCAGACAGGAGTTTTCACAGCAGCAGGACACTGTTCCTTCCATTTTCTTGTCACAGCTTAATGGATGTGCAACTAGGATGTTGACAATAATTTCCTGCAAGGTGGCAGCTGGGGTAGTATGACCTACCACAGGGCAGAAGTGTGCCCTCACTTCCATGCCTCCAGACCTTTCTACATTTAATTCCCTACATTCAATATCTTTCTGCACAAAGTACCTAGAGTCTTTTCTGTTTTGTGCACTTATTCTGGACTGATTGGACTTCCTCACCTCTACATTACACACCTCACACTACTATACCACCAGGCTCAGATGGAGGGATGCTGACAGGCCACAAATTTACCCAGAGAAACATCCAGAAAGAGAGCCAGCAGCCATCCCTCCCTCCTTCCTTATTAGATCAACTTTCCTTCTGGAAGTTGCAGCCAGGCCTTGGGTATGTGACCTGGTCCCGGCCCAGAAGCCTGAGGAAAGTGTGCAGAAGATGGGTTCTGGGATAGTTTATCTTTCTGATAAATGGAGACACACAGGAAATATTCTCTCTGCCACTGGATGGAGTTCTGTGAGAACATGATGCCTGGGGTAGTGACAGCCATCTGCAATCACGAAGGGGTATGTCTGTGATGAAAGTCAACGTACTGAGGAAGGTAGAGGGGACAGACAGAAAATACTAGGTTGAGCCACAGCATTAACCCTGGAGCTGCCTACTTTTACTAGGCATTACCCAGGTGGGACCCTTTCCCTCTGAGCCACATAGAGGCCGGTGGAGAACGTTTCCCTTTCTTGCACATTGACATACTGGGACCTAGGGATACTGGGACTTGTACGAGCTGGGCTGGGACCAGGGTGAGGCAAGCAAGGCATTTGCCTCAGATGCAAATTTTAAGGAGGTGGCAAAAAACTCAGTAATCAGGATAAACAGTTTTTTAATGCAATACTTCAAAAAAATCAAAGCTAATGTAAAAAATACACAATGAACAAAATATCAAGATTTTTGGAAAGAGACTAAAGAGTTAGTGTCTCCTGCTAGGTCTGCTCTGCCTGTTTCCACACAGGGCACTCTTGATGAATCTCATCTATGACAATCCGTATAACAAAGCGGGGCTCTGGGATTTTAAGACCTGGGTTCATGGCCAGGCTCTGCCAGTGACTTGCTGGTGATTCCAAGCAAGTCCCTTCCCTTCTCTGGACTCTGGTTACCCCCATCTGTCCTGCGTGGAGGCTAGGGCATTGCCAGGATGGTCTCCTGACCCATCTTCCTCATCCCCATGGCCTGCTGAGGTTACTGTCCCTCTCCTCAGGAGGCTGTGTCTCCTGGGCCATTGACTCCTGGCTATTAATATCTCCACCATCCCCGGCCTGATCAGGGTGTTTAATGACTGCCAGCTGTGGCTCTGGCCCCCTCCCTTGGGAGAGAGAAGAGCCGTTCCTGTTCCCACACAGGGAGAGTTGGGAGGAGGCAGGGTCATTTCTCAGGAAAACAGGCCCTGGGCAAGTGGTGGGAACAGAGGGGCTGACTCTGACTCCTTCTCCTGCCTGGCCCGGCACTGCCAGATGGAGGTGCCTGCAGATACGGACTCCCTGTGCCCCCTGCCCCATGGGGGCTGCCCAGGCCTCCCCACTCCTGCCTGGGCCTTGTCCCTTTCCATCCTGATTTTAGTAGCCTTGGGGCTCTCCCCAGACATCCCACAGACATTACATTCAGCATGTCCCCAACCAGGTCATCTCCCCAAACCCCCCTCTCTTCTTCCTCCCTCACACCTGGATGATGGACTGGCAGCTTTTCTTCAGTTTGCCCCTGGGGCCCTTCTCAGGACCCAAGACCACCCTCATCCCCTTGGCCTCCTTTAAGAAACCTCCACTGGATTCCTGTGGCTAAGGGCCCACCCCAGGCACCTGCTTACTTGGATTTGGGTGTCCCTGGCACCCATCATGCTCTCTTGGGACCTAGAGACCCCTGCTTAGTCTTCGGAGAAAACTTGAGGTCTCTTCACCTGGGAGGCTGCTCCCTATCCATTCAGCTGGCACACTGGCCACCCCCCTTGTTCAGCCTGTGCCCCAGAGTGACAGGTACTGTCCACATGGTGGCCTCTGCCATCAAAGTGATGGTGGCCCTCTGCACCAGGTTGGACGGGGCTCCTTGCTCCTCTTTCCAGGAGGTGCCCACCGGAGTTAACTGGACTTTGTCCTCAGGACCTGGGGTCAGGGCTCAGTCAAGGGCCAGGGCCTAATCTGTGCCCTAGAGGCCCAACTCTACAGTTGGGACTGGGACAGGAATCACTGTGTGCCACAGAAGTCAGGGGACTGGGTCTAGGGACTGGGCTCTGGGTCTCCCTAATCTCCTAGGCTGTCCCTGGGGTCACCAGTCCTGTGGCCTCACTACATTTTCCCTCTTGTATTTCACTCTGAAATGGAGCTGAGGAGACAGGCCTGCCCTCTGTGTCACCTGGCCTGCTGCGGAGGGGCCTGAACCCTATGATGTTTGGGTCCCAAAGGCCAACCTTGGTGAAGTCCTTGAGGTACCCACCAGGTGGCGCTAGAGAGGAGCTGGCCTGGCCTGACAAGTGCCTTGCAAGGCAGGAGAGGGACTGGGGAGGTTGGGGGGAAGAAGGTGTGCAGGAGAAATTCTGCTCGTGGTTATTCCCATTCCATAGGCACCTGGGGATGTTCGCTCCTGGCTTCTGTCCACCCGAGACAGTATTTCAACTTCTCTCTGTTCCTGAATGCCCAACACTGGACTTTTCACCTACTCTCAGGGCAGGACCCCACCAGTGTTCTCCCTTTTGCTGCCCGTGTCTTGGGTCTCCCCACATTTGCTTCATATGCCACCCTCCTGGCTGATTGGTCCGGTCTCCCCTGGGCTCTCTCCTTTACTGTGAAGCTATGACTCCCTAATGGTGGGATTTCGGGCACTGTGGTGGATGGGCTGGGTCTAGCTTGGAGGGTGGTCCCTCCTGGCCTTCCCATAGCTCAGGCAGCCTGTGGGGTCACTGATTTGGGAGGCAAGGTCCTGCCCATTCCTCTGCAAATGCCCCACTTCTTGGATCTCTTGACTCCTCCCATTTCTGTTTTCCCTCCTCCCCTTACCCTCTTCCACCAGCCTGAGCTCATCCCTCAGTTCGAGAGAACTGTTCTTGTTCTCTCACAGCCTCCAACCTCTGTGCCTCCCTCGGTCCCCAGTCTGCTTGGGGATCTCCCTCCAGTTGCTGTCCTCCCCTAGCCAGAGGACACAGCGGGTGGCAGAGGGCTCTGGACAGCCCCTTCCTCATTAGCCACCCATGCCTTAGCCAGGAGCTAAGCCTAGCGATCCATCGGGTGGAAAAACTGAGGCCCAGAGATACAGGGAACTGCTCAAGATCTACAAGAATATCGGAATTCGAATCAGGACTAAAAGAGTAGGGCTGGGTCTTCTGGACCTTACTGGTAGACAACATCTCTGGAACCAGTTTAGAGAAGCACTGAGCTGGGGAGGCAGGGAGGGAAATCAGACAGTGACATGGCCCAGCTGGGAGAGAGAGGAGCATGGCCCTCCCACCTGTTCCCTATCTCTTATCCCCATGCCTTGGAGTAGTAGGGATGGGAGACTCTTGGGGAAGAATAGAACAAGTTCCGGGTGACCCAAATGCCCATGCCCAGCTCTCCACACCCCATTGGTGGTCACCACCATTGGCCCAGGCAGAGGAAGGGATGGTGAGTGCTGAGAATGCGCTCTCCAGCAGGCCAGAGAGCGCCTGAAACCAAAGGTAGGGATATTTCCTTCTCTGTCCTACAGCTGACCATGCACAGGGCAGGTGTGACATGTGACTCTAGATGGAGTTTGCCACTGTCAGACCTGCTGGGCCACTGGTCCAAGGGTATGTGCCTGGGGCTGCCCCTGCCCTGGGTTCACGGTGACTCTGATCCTGGCCTGACCACCCCTGACTCAGGCCTCCTCAGCATGTTGGTTTGGTTGGGGCTGTCTTTGGGTGATGGGTTCTGGGATGGTACTGAGTAGGACAAGGCTTTGAAGGAGCCTTGCAAGCAGATCTGAGGCTTTGCCAGCCTATTCTAGCTTCTTTTTACCAGCTTGGCATCCCTCTCCTGCTCCCAAACAAGACAACCCCTCTGCAGGTTTGCAGGAAGTGGAAGCCAAGGGGTCAGGCAACGGCTTTGGAGGGAGACCTCTCTTGCTAACTGAAATCATCTACTTTGCCCTATTGCCTGTGTCTAAACCATTCCACCAGTCGTATTGGCTCTGTCACTCATTTTGGTGACATTTCTGTCCTCTATCTCTTTTTACCTGAACCCTGGGCAGTGTAAACGCGGTCAGCTTATACCCCATGCACCCCTGTCTGCAGGAATCCCTGTGGCCTGCAACATGCTCCCACTTAACCATTTCTGGGACTGCAGCAGCTCAGTCAGCTGTTCTGTACTAATCCAAGAATAGAATTTCCTTCTCTTGGTTGGATTTAGAAGGTCAGGGGACACAACGAGAACCTCGTATAACTTCCCCACGCTCAGAAGACATGGGATACCATTCAATGAGACATGGGGTGAAGGCCTTTAGAACTCCGTGCTTCTCCTAGAAGTGGAGGATTCCCATCCAAAGCCAGAAGGGTGGTGACAGCTGGCTTCAGTGATGCTTTCGACCTCCCCTCCTCTGAATGGGGGAAAATGGCCGTAAGTTGAAAGCTGGTCCCTGTTTTAGGTCACGTGGGAACATCAACCACCAGGGAAGCCAAGCCGATTCAACCCAACATTTATTGTCGCACAGCCTGTTTGCAGTCCTGAGGGGATCTTCTGGCTGGAGTGTGGGCAGGAAGCCACGTGGCCACAGGGTGCAGGGTAGGCACAGGATGTTATTGACCACCAGGCTCCTGTCCAGACAATATGTGGGCTAGAGGACTTCTCAGCCACACTCCAGTGTGGCTGGGGTGGGAATGGGATTGCAGGGATGGTAGCAATAATATCAGTGGTGATACAAATAACTAAGAGGATGAAGCTTGTTACAATATATAAAAAGCAGCAGTTAGGAATTTGTGCTTTCATTTTCTCATCTGACGGATCTGAGATCGAACCCTACCTGTGTGACAAGGCGAGGCACCTCTCTGTGAGACTCAGTTTCCTGACCTGTGAAATAGGGACAGTAGTTCCCACCTTGCTGGGTTGATGGGAGGATTAAGGGGCGCATGAGCGCACATCTCTCAGCCTGGTTCTGATAGTTGGCACATAGGTGGGCGGCCAAGGGAAGCTCCCACTGCCTGTAGGGATGGCAGGGCTGGTGGCAGTCTCGATCGTTCCAGCCATCCTGGGACCACCGCACTTCAGCAGGGACTATGGAGATACCTGTGCGACCCAAACTAAACTCCCTATCAAAACCACAACCGTCTGAGGCAAACTCCTCCACTGGGAAGGGCTGGCAGCTCAGAGGACGACGCTGGGGGAGGCGACCGCATCTGGGAAGAGATGCCTTAACGGTAATGCTTAACCCAAAGGAACTTGACGCAATGGTGGAACTTCAGGCTCCGTCGAGGTGGTGGTGGCCGGTGATCTTCAGGGGCAAGATCTTTGTGTCCTCGGCGCACACCACGATCCCGCATTCATTGTCCGAGGACGGGCAGTTGCCTACCTTGGATGGCGCCCGAGAGCCACCAGCGCCGAGTCAGGGGATAGTATGTGGACTTCTTGCCCCTGCTTGGCGGACGAGGACTTTTCGGGGAGGAATCTGATGGCTGAGCTCCACCCCACGTCTCCTCAGGTGGGAGCCCCCGGCGCACCTGCTTGCAGAGAAGCGGCTCCCGCATCTGTGCACCCTACTCTCAGACAAGCGCAAGGGCAGAGTTCTTGAGGGGCGTCCGGACAGTGGCCTGGGGACCGGGGCAGCCTCCGAGCCCAGGGCCGGGGCTGGCCTCGCCCGGGCAGGCCTCGGTCCCCGGTGCCGCCCGGGGTCGGTGGTGCGGACGGGAGGAGCCGCTGGGGCCCCTGGGCGCCTGGCGGTCAGACCAGGGAGACTTCGGCCTGGAAGCTGGAGGAACGGCGCGCGCCCGGGCTGACGCGGGTCAGAATGGAGACCTGCGTGCTGCATGTGGCCCCGTTGCTGCCTCCTGACGGGTGCTGGTATTTAGGGTCCGAGCCCAAGAAGCCCTGCAGGTGCCAGCGCCGCCACTTCCGCCGCAACTCCGCCTGCACCTGGGGAAAGGGAGGTATTCAAGCCCGCCCCCAGTAAGCCTCCTCCACTGCTGATCGGGCTGCTCTGGATTTAGGGTGCTGAGCCAGCCAGTCAAATCCTCCTGGGGAGTCTAAGTTGAGAGACCCGGATGCTACCTAGGCTAGTGCACAGTGGGACCACTGGGGACCCGGGTCAAATCAAGGCCTTGGAGCCAGAGGCGGTAGGAGGCAGAGAGGATCAGAGAATGCAGTCGGGGAGGGGGAGGGGTACTGCCTGGGGGTGGCTGAATCCCCATTCCCCTGATCGCTGCCCCCCAGCTCACTCGCGCTCATCTGAGTGGATGGATTTCTGTGCTTTGTAACCAGGCTCCACGGTAACTCAGCCTCCACTGGCAGTCTACCCCCTTGCCCCTATCCCCACTTGCTGGGCACAGCCACTTAACCAAACCGATGTGCACACAAATCCCAGGTGTGTGTGTGTGTGTGTGTGTCTTAAAATGCAGATTCTAAGTCAGCAGGTCTGGGGGGCAGAGGGCAGAAATCAGCCTTTTAACCAGGTCCTAGGTATGCGCCATCACCTGTTTTCTAGTCTGACAACCACACTTGGAGTAGCAAGATTTAACCCATCCTTGCTCTGCACTTATCCCATTAGTGTTTCCGCGCACCTTGAAACCTGAGTTTCAACCTGAGTGCTATTGCCTGGCCCCCAAGGTCTGGGAGGGGCTTACCTCGCCATTGAGGAAGCAGTACAGGATGGCCACCACAAACCCCTGGGGAGGAAGGGAGTAGGAGAGGTGAGGTGGACAGACTCCAGGAGCCCCCCAGCCCCTGTACCACCCCTGGCCCTGGTCCTTACGTTCCCCTGATTAACCAAAGGGCAAAGCATACAGTAGGTGCTTAATCAGGACTTATTACAGTGGGAAAAAAATGGAATCCGGTGGCAAGGGGCCAAGGCCCCAGGCTGAATTCCCTTAAAGCCCAGAGAAGAATGCAGACTGGTGGATCGTTCATACCTGGAAAGACCCCATGATGAGCTCAAAGACCATTTTCACCTCAGCTGTAAAGTTGTTGGGAAAGAAGGCGAACATGATGTAGTGCACTCCAAACAGGGGGATCAGCAGAAGAGTAGACTTGGCCAGCCTCCTGGGGACAAGGGGGAGGGCAGATAGTGCGTATAGGAGGTAGGGATGATGACCAGGATGTGTGAGGACAGGCCGCCGGCTCCTGGAAGTATTATGTGCACATGTGTTCCTGTTCCATATCTGCAGTGCCTCTACCCTCCACCTCCACCCCCTCTCCAGGTCTCCTAGCCTAAAAGGAAGCATGAAGGAGAAGGAAGCTCTCTTTTCTCACCCTTCTGGAGGAGAGACCATAGAGGAGGTCAGTGCTGAACCCTGAGGATGAGACATAGTATTTCAGGGTCTGTGGCAGCCAAGGGAGAGATGGTCTCAGCTAACAGGAGATCCTGGTTCCCCCTTTCCTGGTCTCAGTTTCCCTAATCTTTACGGTGGGGGTAAATGTATGCTCAATATTATCAAATTACAGGAATGGGCCTCACTGGAAACTCAGAACTACTTTGGGTGTTATAAAGTGCAGTGCATCCACAAGAGACTAATTCTCTACTAGGGATGAGGACATTTGGGAAGGAAGATTTTGTAATTGGGGTGCTGACCACATATGCCCAAGGCCACTTTGGAGGATGCTGGGCACTCCAGTTTATGCCTGGTTTCGTCCATCTTTGGCTTCTCTGCCTGTCCACTTCTCTAGAAGTTGCCACCTTTTCTGAGATTGCATCCCTCCCTCCCTGGCTTCCCACACCCATACACACACTCTCAGCAGGCTCTGAAGGACCAGCTCCTCCTTCTCCAGCCTTGTGTGCTTGACAGGGTCGATATTCATTCTAAATGACTCATCCCTCTCCTGTGCAGCAGGGCTCATCCTGGTTCAGGCCTCCCAACCACCTGACCTCAGCCGGTCCAGACAGTGTGAACTCGCGGTTCCTTGGCTGGGAGAGGTCTGAGCGGCTGGGGGTGTCCGCCGTGATCCCTTCTGCCTCGGAAGTCAGTCCAGGGAAACCTAGTCCTGGGCCCGAGGTCCCCCAGCCTTGCCCCTCCTGCTCCTTCCTAGACCTGGGTCCCAGCCATGCCAAGATCCTGAGCACTGCCCACCCCTTTGTGGCCACAAATCTCTCCCGCATGCCCAAGGCTGACAGATGGAGGCTTTCTTTAAATTGAAGGCTTATGGGGAGGTGGAGAGTGGGAGCCGACAGCCCCTCAGCGGGGAGCCCCATCTCCCATTCCCCCCACCCCTCTGCCTGCCGACAGCTGCTCAGTTTCTATCTCACCCACGTGGACCTGGTGATGACCGGCTTCCTTTGCCTCAGATTCAAGCCCTTTGGAGCAGTTGTGCATTGGGGCAAACCGGGCCCCACAGGCAAAGCAGAGGATAAGGATGCCCGGGCCTGATGTACTGCCCCTTGGCAGGCTACAGGCCCTGTTCTCAGACTGGAGGGGAAGTTCCTCCTACGCACCCAGCGGGGGAGAATGCCGTCACACCAGGAACGTGAGTCTTAGTCTCATCAGAGAGAATCACAGGATTCCAGAATAGAATCCTAAATCCAGCAGCTCGTGACATTCTAGCTAAGAATCTTAGAACCACAGCACAAGACTCTCCAAAGAGAAGCCAGGCCAAGAACGGTCCAGAATCCCAGGACTGGGCAGCCCTTATGGGATGCTCCAGGGTTGTACTGTCTCTGCAGCACTGATAATCAGTCTCTTGTTCCCATCGGTAGGCATGCAGACCCCTACTCACCTCCTCACAGCCACCCTGTCCTTGTTTCTTTAGTTCTGGCTTCAAGCCCTGTTCTCATGAAAACCTTCCTGTTTCTCCAGTCTTGCCAAGAGCAGAAGACAGCCCTCACACCTTTCTTTCCAAGCAAGGAGCATGACCACTGTCCCAGGGACACTGTGCCCTCCCCCCTACCAGGGCCATGTGCTCCCAAATCCTTGAAGAGGAGGGAGTGAGTGTCAGTTTCCTTACCTGTAAAATGTGGACAGTTTATAGGAAACTGTGTGGATGACATGAGATGATATGTGGAAACCCCTTAGCACACCTGGCATGGAAACTGCTGTTACTATTCCTGGGGACTAGTTAATCCTATGTGGCTACCTCGTTGTTCAGCTGGGGGCTCCCCCAGGGCATCCATCTACTGTGTACTTACTGTGTCCCTTTTCTGTGCCAGGCCCTTGCCAGGGACTGGGCACCTGGTGTGAATAGGGCACAAGTGATCTGTTGTGTTCTCAAGCTCCCTGGCTTGGCAGTGGATACATACCTGGGGCAGATCGCTTGCTAGGTAAGTGACTGCAGGGGAAGCGGGCACGGGGTTTATGGGCCTGGCAAGGGTAGGGATGGAGCGGGGGACACTTGTGGGCTGAGCCAGGTCATGGGGGGTGGAGGTGGGCAAGAGCAAGGTGGCTTTTTGGTGACTCTGGGGTCACCTGACTTCCTGGAAAACTTCAAAGACACATGGGCAGATTTGGGGACGGGGGATGGGGACACCAGGGAAGCCAGAGCATACTCACGAGTATGGGCTGCTGTGACTCTTTCCAACATCTGGGGACTGAAGTTTCTGAACCAGGATCCGGATAATGCAAATAAACAGGATAAAGTTCACCTGGTGGATGCGGCCAAGGTTAGTGGTCAGAGAGGGGAGGCTGAGGGGTCCAGCTCCCCGGACTGATGTCCTGGTTTCTTCCCCAGGACCCTGCTGTCTATCTGTCTTCTCTCTTCCCTAGCTTTCCCCACTTTGGGGGGTCATCTGGGAATTCTACTTCACATCTTGAAGGACTGGCCCTCCCCATCTGTGTTCTTTACCCTAGAGGAGAAACTGATGGGGGAAAGGATGGGGACGACCCTGCCTAGAGTCACTGGGAAGCCTCTGTTTCCATTCTGATCCTGACACGAATTTCCTGTGTGACCTGAAGTCAGTGGACTACCCAATCTAGGCCTCAGTTTCCCCATCTCTACGTGGTGGGAGGAGGCCTTACCAAGATGGAGGTGAGGATGGGGGCCTTTATGATCCACCAAAATGAGGAGTTGATGGTGTTCCAGCATCTGGATAGGGCACGGTGGGGGAGAATGAGAACGGTTGTCCTCAGCCAGGGTCAGAGGCCCTCCCAGGTGCTCCGGCTCTGCCCCCGAGCCCTTTAGAGACCATAGGCCCAGAGTCTGTGCCTCCCAGCTTCCCTTCATCCCACCTAGGGGATCTGCCCCAGATGATGGCAGCCTGGGGGAGGGGGCGGGGTGGCAGCTCACCCAGTATCCTCAAAATAGAGCCTGATGATTGTCCACACAATGGTGAATATGCTGGGCACCCCTGTCAGGGTCAAAGAAAAGAAAAAGAGGAAAGGGCACAAGAGAGAGATTTAGGAGAGAGAAAGAGAGAGAAAGGGAGGGAGAGAAGAGTGGGTTTCCGGGGCTGCCACCTGTGGTTGCACAGGCCGTTCACTGTGCAAACATGCTTGCTCTACTGAGGGGGTGGAGCGCTATGCCCGAGGGGCTGTGTCCCCCTAAAGGGAGGGTCTTTTTCTCAATTTGACAGGGGCACTTTACAGACTAGCAGTGGCCCTGCGTTTCAAGGGCTTAAGGGGAAATGGATGCTCACAGAAACTCTCTGTCCCACAGATCAGCTCTAGTTTCAGCTGCAGCCTGAGGGCACCTACCCCGGGGTCAGACACTGGGGGGGACTTTTGTCAACTCTTGGCCTAGAGCCTGGTAGGCAGGACCGGCGGCCCAGGGAGACCTACGAGTGCAGGCAGGGTTGGCACCCACCCCCTAGTGAGCTCCCCAGGCCTTGCCCCTTCCGTCCCCAGCCTGGCAGCCCTCCCTGGTACCATACCCCAGCCGATGAGTATGTACCCCCAGAAGTACTTCCGCTCAGAGAAGAAGGAGACAGCCAGCAGGGTGTGCAGGTAGAGGCCCTCCACCAGCAGCCAGAAGAAGTTGGCCATGATACAGTACTGGAATAAGACCATGGCTGCCTTACAGCTCACCTGCAGGGGGAGGAACAGAGAAGGGGCTCACTGGGGTCCCCTGCCTGCCCACATCTCCGTTTGGGGCAACAAACACAGGTGCAGCACGGCCAGCCTAATCTCTTTGTTGTTCTTGCATTGTCCCTTTCGAAATGTACCCGGTGGTTTTCCCATTATCCCTGATTTTAGATCATCTGATATTTGGGGATAAGTTTGCAGATTTAACGATCCATCCATCAATTTATCATCTATTCATTTTCCTTCTATATGTCTATCTACCCACCTACCCATCCAACCATCCATCTGCCCACCTATCCGTTTATTTACCCACTAGGTGTTCTACCAGCTCACCCATCTGTCTGTCCATCCACTGATCATTTATTCATCTTCCCGTCTATCAGCCCACCCATGCACTCACCCACCTATCTCTCCCTTCTTCTACCTATCCACCTACTAGCCATCCTCTACCAACCCACACACCTAACCAGCAATCCATCCATTCATCCAACCTCCTATCTACTCATCCACCCCTCTACCTGTCATCTACCCAATTTTTCTTACTTTACCCATCTATCCTTCCACCTGTACAGCCATCCACGCATCTATTTACTCAGCAGCCGTCTACCTGCCCATTCACTTAACCCCGCCCCCACCTACTCATTCACCTTGTTTCAATTAGGACAGAAGGTAGCTAGAAGAGGTATGAGGAGAATTCTTGCCTGGGTTTGCAAGGGTTCTCTGAATATGTGGGGCTGTAGGCTATGGGCTGTGGAGCGGGGCCCTGATGGAAGTATTGAGGAGAAGAGGCAAGAGGAGGCAGAGGTAGGGCAACTTGGGGCTCTGGGTGGCCCACCTGGCACAACTGGAGGCCCTTCTCTGTCCTCTGTTCTCTCTCAGAAAGTTTTCCATTTCAGATCAAGCCCCAATACCTGTGAGATAGAACTTAAAGCCCTCCCCCTCCGGGAAACTCTCTAGATTCCACTCCTTCCTTTCTGTGCCCTTGGCTTTGAGACATCCTCAGTAGTCTGCTCTCCTCTTCCTGTGGCTGCAAGCTCCTTCAGGTCCCACTTCAGTCCTTCCAGCTACAGGCGGGCCTGTGTCCCCCATCCTCCCCCACTTGCCTTGCAACTAGAATAGCTCATCTCTTTAATAGGACAGTTATCTGTGCTTCTTGCCTTAGAAAAGCTTCAGAGAGCTGCTAATGAATCAGAAAGCCAGTCTCCACAATTATCCTTAACAAGTGTGCTGGAGGCTTCCTGGCTTCTCCGGGTCCATGGCTCATGGGCTCCAGCTCCTGGGTGGGATCCTCTGAGGAGCTCTGGGATTGTCCAGGGTGGCCACCCTGCGTTTCCCTTCCTTCTTGTCTACATGCCTAAGACTCCACCATCATGGGTCCATTCTCTGAGGAGAAGGTATTGCTGACGCCCAAAATAATGCACTGCCCCTGGGGTAGGTCCTCATGAAGCAGAGTCACTGGCCACAGGAATGGGTAGGAGCCAGGGCTGGTCTTGGACTCTCTGTCTTAGCTCCGGGGCACTCAGGGAGGGGGTCCTGAGCTCACAGTCATTTGGAGATGGACCCCTTAGTGACGGGCAATTAATTCCTTAGACACTGTCTTAACTTCCCTTCCTGAGGAAGGCCCAGAACGGACTGATGGCAGGGGAAGAAGGGAAGAGAAGGGCTGTGTGTGTATCTGGACCGAATCCAGGTGGTGGTAGGGGTGGGGGAGTAGGATGGAAGCTTGGAAGTCCTTGCAAGATGGGGAAACTGAGGCAGGGAGTTCCCGAAGATCACTCTGGAAGTTAGCAACAGAGGAGGGACGGGGGACTGTGGACTCTGGCTATGAAGTGTCGCATTTCCCACCAAGGAGAGGCATCCGTCACAGGCAGGGACAGGTCTGTGAGCTCCCTCCCAGGTGGCTGAGCACCACTTCCTGTGGCTGGGAGGGGGTTGGGATTCAAGGAGCTGCAGACGGGGTTGGGTAGGGGTTTGGCCATTCTTGGGGAGGGAGAGGAGGAAGGAGAAGAGAGGAAGGGCGGAGAAGCAGCAGGTGGAGAGGGACTGAGATTGGAGAAGGTAAAGGGGAAGAGGGAGAGGGAGGTGGGCCTGGGTGGGGTCCTCACCGAGCCCTTGGTGCAATAGTCCACGTCCTCGCTGTTGAACAGGATCAAGTCTTTGATGAAGACAGCGGTGGCCCTCAGGATGAAGGATATGAAGAGGTGCATGTGGATGTAGTTCCGCGTGCAGTGGAGCTTCCTGTGCAAGGCGGGCAGAGCTGGGAGGCTGAGGGGGCCTCGGACCCCCCACTCCAACCACACTGTCCAGCCCTCGGAGCAAGGGCAGGGCAGGGGAGCATAGGGCTTCCAAGGGCAGGCCCCGCCCCCAGGTACAACCCTGGCGCAGCCTAGCCTCCGAGTGCCTCAGCCTCCAGAGCCTGCCCCACCCTCTGGTGCCCGATCTTCAGGTGCAGGGCCATCCCATGGGGACTAGGCCGAGACAGGTGGAGAACTTTGAGCAGCCTGCTCTCTCCAGGGGAGGCTGGCGTGGTAGGGGGACAGGGCAGGGACTCTATGCTGCCTGGGGGTGACAGGGAAGGGGGCCAGAGCATGACTGGGCCAGGCTGGGCTCGAGCACAGGAGCGACCTGGCTAGGTCTGCTCTGAGGCTTGTTGCTGTGGCTGGACCTCACCTGAACAGGCTCAAGATGGCTGTAGCGACCAGAAGG
Source organism: Acinonyx jubatus (assembly GCF_027475565.1). Lineage (NCBI taxonomy): Eukaryota > Metazoa > Chordata > Mammalia > Carnivora > Felidae > Acinonyx > Acinonyx jubatus. Next base: position 146,531,359 of record NC_069384.1, read on the forward strand.
GCAGCGAGGGACAGGCTGTGGCCGACGGTGTAGATGGTCTTCACAGAACTGTAGAACATTGACTGCTGCTGCTAGAGGGAAGAGGGTGGCGGGGTTGGGGGTCTTAGGTGGGGGTGGGGTGGGCTCACCTAGGGGGTATTGGCAGGGGTGCGTGCCTTATGCACCCTGCCTCCCATCCCTGCCTTGGCAGATGAAGAGACTCCAGGGTCCCAAGAGCAGCTGAGCTGTCCCCTCCAGTCCCCGGACCCCTGACACCCCTCCCCTGGGTTTCCACAGACAGGACAGGACTGCTTCCCAGGGCGGGGCGGGGGTTGACTTGAACCCCCTCTCTCTGCTCTTTCATGAGGGAAATGTCAGTGACGGAAAGAGCAAAGACCTCACGCGTTCCATGTGCCTGTTTGTTCATTCTGCAGTCATGTGTTCAGCACCCCTTCCGTGCCAGCTTTGGGCACGGCCCCCCAGCGGCCCAACACTGTGCCCTTCAGACTCCACATGAGGACCTCCCGCCATGCAGCGAGAGAGCCACACAGGGAATTAGAATACTAAAGACGACACTGGGACAATTTCCCTTCTGGGGCTCTCAGAGGCAGGGGTCAGCAGGAGGAGGGCAATCTAGCCTTTCTGCAGGGGGACAGGACTAATCTGGAATCCAAAGGCTTCTGGCTGGCCCCTCCAGGAACCCTCCCTAGGGACACGTATGCAGATCCTTGGCCACTGGGTGAGTCCCTTGTTTCTCTCCACGTCCCACACCCTGCTGGAGAACAGGCAAGTGGTTAAGTGGGATTTGGGGGATTTAGATCCTGCCTGGGGACCTGGTGGGCTTTGAAGGCCTCTGAAGAAGTTGCCCTTGTGGGAGGAGCAAAAGCTCTGAGAAGGGTGTCTGGGGGTGGGACAAACGTCACAGCAGACGGACACACACACATACCCACAACCCCACACCAAAGCAGTGAGGGGGCTCCTAGCTGAGGACTCCAGTTATACTCTCGCTTCCCATCAGTATCCCCACGTGGCTCCGGGGCCCACATCTGCACAGCAACCATTCATGCTTCAGCTGCTCCAGGGCATATGCCTGTCCTGGGACTGAGGACCATGGTCTTGTCCCTGTCCCTGTCCCTGACTGGCTGCTGAGGATCTGCCCCTCAGTTTCCCCTCTGCATGAGATAGGAAGATGATATCTGCCCTCCCTGCCCCCTCTAGGGCTGGAGCAAGGCTTCCATGAGTCAGCGGGGTGGCCCTGCCGGAGGGCCGAGTGCTGTTTCAGCTTTTGCCGCTGTGTGTCATCCTCATGAAAGTCCCCTTCCTGTTCCCTGTCAGGGACAGAGAGGGGGATGAGCCCCTGGAAATGCAGGTCTGGCAAGGGAGGAGGCTTGGGGAAGGCAGACCCCACGAGTCCTGGCTTCGGCATAGACAGCAACCTCACTCCTTGCTGGGAGAGGGTGGAAGGAGCCTTGCAGGCCAAGGCACTGTGGGAGGGCAGGGGTGGACTGAGGCCCACCTCTTCCAAATCTGATGCCTTGTCATTCAAACCACAGGCAATGGGGTAGGGGCCAGGTTCCAGGTGCGTCCAGCCCTCGTTGGTGCAGCTGCGGCTCACGTTGCGGCCTGGGTGGAGGGGAGAGGGGGAGAGGAGAGAGGTTGAGGCTGGGAGCAGGTGAGTCCGTGGAGTAGGTATGGGGCTGGGCTGTTTCTGAGCTCAGCCTTTCCCCGGCACCCCCAGTTGTATCAGGCTCCAGCGGCCCTGACCCAGACTCCCAGGGAGCTGCCGGGGCACTTGGGGCAGGGAAAAGCTCTTCCAGGGCTTTGCAACACGAGTAACAGTCAGAGCAGACATTCCTGGGCTCAGCTTTGCCCCTTGCCGTGTCTGAAACTGACCCCGGGTGCAAGATAAATAAAGCGATTTTTGTCACGGCCTGAATTCTTGGTATAGAATGACCCATGACCCTTGTCATGAGCTAAGTGTTCACTCTTGTCACAGGGCCACAGGAGCCGGTGTGGCAGATGGTTTCTTTGCCCTGTGGGTGCAGATGGCGGCCCTGTGGCTGGGCCGCGGGACTCCTCCTGGGTCAGCTCGCCTGGGCCGATGGGCCTGATTTCCTCCCACACCTGGTGTGGCTCAGATGTGCTGCTGGAGAGGGACCAAAGGTGAGGCAGGAAGTGGGGGTGGAGGGCACCTGGTTAAGGGTGCAGGTCTGAAATGCTCATGAATGGAGAAGCAGGGAGTCCTGGCAGGGAACCTGCCCGGGGAAAAGGCATGTGTGTGCAGGGAATCGAGCAGCACAGCGCTACAGGAGCTTACGGCTGAACTTCACTGAGTTCTCCACTGTCCTTGGAGGCCCAAAGCTGTAGTGAAGGGACAGGGCTGATGAGAGTGCCTGTGACCTGAGGGCTACCTTGAGGCTGCCCACTCTCTAGCCCTGGAGAGGAGTTGAATACAAAATGGGTGAGCCAGGGGCGCCGGAATGTCTCAGTCGGTTAAGCGTCCAACTGTTGATTTTGGCTCAGGTCATGATTCCAGGGTTGTGAGTTTGAGCCCCACATCCGGCTCTGCGCTGACAGTGTGGAGTCTGTTTGGGTTTCTCTCCCTGTCCTGCTTGCTCTCTAGCTCTCTCTCAAAATAAATAAATAAACTGAAAAAAGAAAAAAGAAGAAAGAAGGAAAATGGGTGAGCCAGAGAAGATCCCCGTCCCTCTATCCCAGGACTCATTAAAGGGGCACTGGAGTCCGGGGTGAAAGCTGGCTTATGGGGGAGGGGAAGGGGGAAAGAGGAGGAGAAGGAGGGGGAGGAAAGAGGGAGAGGGGAGGGTGGGGGTGGCAGGAGGAGAGAAGAGGCAGGAGCAGGAGGTGAAGGGATGGAGGAAGAGGGAGGAGGAGGGAGAGCACAGTAGGGAAGGAGGTGAGGTGAAGCTGAGAAAGAAGATGGGTCCTAACGTCCTTGCCCTATAGCTCCTTCCTCACCAGCACCACAGCCACTGTCCCCATCATCACTGGTATCGTCACTGTCACCATCATTAGTACCGCCACCAGCACCACCACGATCGTCACCATCACGGTCACCACCATGGTCCCCGTCACCACCACCAGCAGCATCGGCAGCAGCAGCAGCAGCAGCAGCTCCATCACAAAGACAAGTTCGAGAACTCTTCATTCATCAGTACTGTACAGAGCAGTGTAGGCTCAGTGTCTCAGTCCCCTCCACCCTCCAGTGAGGAAGGGAAGCCCAGTTCACACTTGAGAAGTGAGGCTCCAAGTGGTTGGTCACTTGCCCAAGGCCACACGGAGAGAAGAGGGTAGAAGCAGGTGTGACCCCCAGAGTCTTCTCAGCTGCCCCCTTGCCCCCGTCTGCACTGAAGGGACCTGGGGACTTGTGTCAGGTGTCCAGGTGCAGAGCTGTTGGAGACGTCGAGCTGTCCTGAGAGCTGGGGGGGGGGGGGGGGGGGGGGCGGGGTCCACCGTGCATGTACATCTACTATTTCTAAACTTGGCTGTGTGCTTGGAATATACCAGGTGATTCCCTGTCTGCTATTTCTGTTAATCCTCCTGGCTGCCATTTGAAAGAGGTTCTTAGCACCCTACTTTATGGCTGAGGAATTGAGGGACAGCTGGGGGGCTGGGGACAGTCAGGGAGGACTAGCTGGGCCTGGGTCTCTTGCCACTGAGAGGTCCTGGAGGAAGCAGGAGGGACTTTGCTGAGGAAGAGGCACTGGACTGGGCCGGTTCCTGATTCGGCAGCGCTTTCCCGCGCAGGCCTCCCGAGCACACTGTTGCAGGGAACTCCCAGCACGAGAGAGAGGTCCTCCTGCTGGCCCTGCTCAGCTCCTTAGCTTTCCCCCTTGTGGCCCAGGCAGGCTTCGACCAGACCGTCAGTAAACCGCCGGCCTGCTTCAGCCCCAGATCTAGGGAGCTCACCGTGGGCCCCTCCCAGGATCCGATTCTTGTGTGGACTTCCCCCACCAGCCTGGGGCAAGTAGAAAAAGGGGACAAGGTCAGATCAGCCAGCCTTGAGGTTGGGACACTAATGCCTCAAGTTTTGAGCTCCACTCTCACCAGAAGGACCAGGGCCCCATGGGCCAGGCCCATGACATAGCAGGCACCTGGTACCATGAATTAGGTGCCCCATCTGTATCTACACAGCAGCTTCTCATGCCTCCTGTGGTGGGGGGGGGGGGGAAGGCAACAAACAGTACTGTGTTAAAGCTAGTGATTAGGAGCTATTATTAGTTCCACTCAAAGAGGGGGATGCCAAGGCTGAGACAGGTGACCTGCCCATGGTCACACAGCAAGGAAGCAGCAGGCTTGGGATACAGACCTGGGTTAGCCTGACTGCACCTTTCTGAACTTTCAGAGCGGCTGAAGGGCCACCCTGTCCCCTGGAACCCTGGCCGCCCTGGGTATTGGGGGGAAGGCAGGGGATAGGGGGACATCTTCAAGGTTGGGTGGCCTCTTTGAAGAGCCCTGGGACTGGGGCCCAGGTCTCAAAGGGAACTCTTCCTGAGGAGATCTCAAAGGTGGCCACCAAGGGACCCCAAGACGCAGCCCAGTCCGGCCCTGGGAACCAGCAGAACTTGTGTGTGTAGAGGGTGATATGCAGGAAGGAGTCTCTTCCTGCTCACCATGTCATGAAAAGAAGTCACAGCCACCCCTCCACTCTTCCCTGGGCCCTCCATGTGAAAAGCACGGCTCAGTGACTAGAGGTAGAAATCGGGCATTCGTTTCCTTCCCACTGCCCTCTTTCCACCCCCCCACCTCACCTCAGCCACGAGTCCTGCCCCAGCCTCCCTTCCTCACCACCACCACCACCTTATCTCCCCGGAATTAGGTAGGAGCCTCCTGATGGCTCTCCCTGCTTTCCTGTCCCCGCTAACCCACTCCCAACCCGAGAGAGTTGGAGAGATTGTTCTAAATCCTCTATGTGACCGTGGTGCTCTCCTGCTAAAATGCTGTCAGTGGTATCCTGTCCCCGTCAACCAGGGCAAACGTCTTAGGTTGGCATCACAACTCTCTTATCTATGGCTTCACAGTGCAGGTGGGGAGGCGGGGAGAGGAGGTGTCCCTTAGACCCCAGAGACACAGTTAGCAGCCTGTGTTGAATTTTCTCAACCAAATTAGCGATCCTAGTTTTCACTCTTAAAAAATGTCTTTTCAAATATTTAAAGGTAAAAACACCACAGACGAAAGACATACAGACCACGAATTAAAGGATCAGGTCCCCACAAACGTTTTGGTCCCTGGAAGAGCACTCCTCCCCTGGGATGTTTACCCAGCCCGGGAGATGGCTTCTTTCTAGCTCTACAGTCTTTATCCTCTTCAGGTGTCTTCCGCCTTCCCTGTAGAACTAGGTCCCTTCCAACCCTTCCAGGGAGGACACTCCTTCCTCAGTCCTGTCACCCAAAGGGACTAGAGTTAGGGATGGTATTATTCCTGCTTCACATTTGCCTTTCTCTCAAACTTCCCTCTTTGGAGTTTAAGGTCACTGGCTTACCCCTTCTTCCCAGGAAAACACACCTCTTTCCCTTACATTTTCAGCCTCTAACTTAGTCTCCTGTTTCTCTCCATCATTTTCAGAGGCTAAGGCACCAAGTACAGCTGGGCAGGTTGTTCACTGCACCAGGGCATCTGGCTGATAAATGGTGGGGGCTGCAATCTATTTCATATTCAACTTGTCATTAGGTGGCTTCTGGTGACAGGCTGACTCTGCCTGAGGAAGGGCTACCTTTTTCTCATCTGCACCAAGGCACCATGTGGGCTCCATGGAGGCTGGCAGCCTCAGGGTTAGCCAGATGGTGGGCTGCGGTCCAGATTCTTATGTGAAGTTGCTGCCTTGATAATTCCAGCAGGGACAGAAGGAAATGCCGTCAGGAGGAATGCAATTAGCAGAGTGTCAGGGAGGAACACAAGGAGCAGGCACTTCCAGGGAATCTGAGAGAAGGCTGGTTGCAGGCTCTGCCGATTGGACACCCGAGAGCTGCCAGGGAAGCTCCTTGCCTACCCACCCAGGTGCCGGGTTCCGCTGGAGAGCTGGGCTAGGTGGGGGCTGGCCTGGAATACGGCACATCTGTGACTGCTCTCAAACTCCCCAGGGAGGGCACTGACATCTCTCGTTCACTGACTGCCGAGGTCACAACACGGAGCCCTGGGGGGAAAAACCAGCCTGCCCCAAAGAGTCCCTTTGGCCCACCTCCTGTCCCCATTTTACAAACAGGGAAACAGGTCCAGAGAGGGAAAGGCCACCTGAAGTAAGAGATGCCCAAGAGTCTTTCTGCTCAGTCTCTGAATTCTTTAAAAGATTTTTTTTAAATGTTTATTTAAGAGAGAGAGAGAGAGAGAGAGAAAGAGGAGACAGAGCACAAGGAGGGGAGGAGCAGAGAGAGAGGGGGAGAGAGAATCCCAAGCAGGCTCCAGCTGTCAGCACAGAGCCCAACGTAGGGCTCGATCTCACAAACTGTGAGATCATGACCTGAGCTGAAATCAAGAGCTGGAGGCTTAACCAACTGAGCCGCCCAGGCGCCCCCTCTGAATTCTACTCTGGGTCCTGCTCTTCATTAATGCTTCCCCCTCCAGACCTGCTCCTCCCTCGGGTCCTCCCCCTCTGGACTTGCTCCTCCAAAGGATCCTCCCCACTCCAGACCTGCTCCTCCCTGGGATCCTCCCCACTCTGGACTGGCTCCTCCCTGGGATCCTCTCCACTCCAGACCTGCTCCTCCCTTAGTCTTCTTTTTTTTTTTTTTCTCCCTTAGTCCTTGGTGAGTGTCTCAGCTCATCAAACTTAAACCCCAGAGGGGCATGCTGGATCTCTCCCTCCCCGCCGTGAGCCCGGCACCCCCTTCATGGGCAAGTTTCCCACTTCTCTCCTCTGCCACCCACACTCTAAGTCCGAACGATTACCACTTTTCAGCTGCCCTGTGAATGGGTCTTCCCATTGCACTACCAGAATCCCTCCTTCTCATGAAAAATCTGAATTACTGGTTAAACACCTCAACCTAAATTGGACTATGTCAGTTACTGGCTTCAGGCCTCCAGTGGCTTCTCGGTGAACTTAGGAAAAAATCCCAAGTCCTCAGTCAGTGCTCAGGGCCAGCACGGTCTGGCCTCTGCCACCTGTCTCTTTCCTCTCCTCCCTCCCCTGAGCTCTCTCTGCTCCAGCTGCCCTGGCCTCCACTGCATTGCCTTAGTGCCCATCCCACAGGCTGCTGATTCTCCCTCTCAATGATCCCCCAGCCCAGGATCTTTCCGGCCTCCGGGTCCTCAGACAGAAGCTGCAGTAGCACCCCCTCGGCGAGCCCGTCCATCCGTGAACACCTGCCCTAATGTTGTGCCTTACCCCCTTCTCCCTCCTGGCACTTCTTACCATTTATGACACGTGTTTGTTCTCTTGCTAAATGTCTCTTCAACTAGAACGTTAGGTCCCTGTGGGCAGATAGCATGGCTGTTTTCATGCTGTGTTTGTCTAGCCCATGCTTGTCATGCTAGTAGATGTTTAATAAATATTCACTGAATGAAAGAATGGCTGAATATATGCAGGAAAGGTTCTTTGGTTAATCAGTAACAAGAAAGCCCAGTTCCTAAAGAGGCCCCTCTTCTTTTCTGCCTTCTATGGGAACATTCATTTAAAAATATGATAAGGTGTGGGGCACCTGGGTGGCTCATTCGGTTAAGTGTCAGACTCTTGATTTCAGCTCAGGTCATGGTCTCAGAGTTGTGGCATCGAGCTCTGTGTCAGGCCCTGTGCTGACAGCACAGAGCCTGCTTGGGATTGTCTCTTCCTTTCTCTGCCCCTCCCCTGCTCACATTCGCTGTCTCTCAAAATAAAAACAAACAAACAAACAAACAAACATGACAAGGTGTGTAAGCAAAGCCCAAAAGGTCATCGGCTCCAGGCAGTGAAAGACTGAATCATGACCAGCCCAAGACAACGGGGAGCATGGGAGCCATAATTAGTCCTGTATCTGTCAGTCAATTGGTTATCAACTGCTGAGCAAATATTTAGTGAGCCCTTCCCACGTGTTTATCTTTTACGTGAAGAGCTAATCAAATCCCACGAATCCTTCAAAGACCTAGTTCTGGCACATCCTCTTCCACAAAGCTCCTCCCGCACCCCCAATTGCTCATCCCCTTGACCCCTTCCCGTTTGCCTTCTCACTTCCTTGACAGGTGAGTACCCACTCCAGCTGGCATCACTTGTGCTGCCCCGGCTCCCTTGCTTCCACCCAAGGCTCTTACCTTGAACTGGAGAGAAGAACTTATAAATGAGGGGGCAGTCCAAGACGACCACCTGGCCCGGAGGGGTGGCTGGCCAGCAGGTGAGATTGTCCCACATCTTGCTGCAGCCTGAGGGGTGAAGGCAGAGGACGCAGAGGTCAGCATGGCCACCAAGTGCCTCCAGGCTTGGGCCCTGAGTCCACAGGCACCCACTCTTCTTCTCCCTCCAGGCTCCCACCTAGAGGAGCCTTCAGTCTGAGAGGGGTGGGTGGCATCACCCTGTCCAGGCTGTAAAGGGCCTGTCCTGACAGGGAGTGGGGAGGAGGCATCACTACAGCTCCACGGTCCTCAGTGAGGGCTGGAGTGCCCCCTGGGGGTGTTTTGAACAGTGGTGGGGTTTTGTTTGTTGCAGAGATTGGAGGCCTCGCCTGGCATTTGATGGGTCTGTGCCAGGGAGATATTCTGTAAGCGGAGTATTCTGCAAGACTTTCAGACGAGCCACCGGGCCTTTGTGCAGGTGAAACTCTTTTGTAATGGCTGGAGTCTAGACTCTTCCTCCCTCTCACATCTAAACACAAGGCACTTACCGCAGAGGCTTAACATACATGGGGTTTTCCCGAAATGCAACTGAGTAAAGGGAGAGAAGACCGTGCTTTCTCAAATGCTGAACATTATTAAGAGTTGTTCAAGGTTTTGGAAAATCACATTACCGACAGCAACGTTGCCCGTGAACCTGAGTCAGTGAAGCAACCGCTGTATGTATCAATCTACATCTATAGCTACTGCATTCCCAGAGTTTATAGGGACAACCTTCAAACTGTGTCTTCTTATCTTTTAGTGTGATTGTGCCTGAATATGTACATAGTATTTTATTATAAATCACTTTCCTTTTTATGTTCCTTTTACAACCAGAACTTCATTAAAAAAAAAAAAAATGAAGGCACATGTCCTGAATTTCATTGTATAGGAAAGGAGACATTAGAAAATATTTGTTATAAAAGGAGGTGTTGGGTGTGATGGGACGATGGGTATATTGGGGGTTGGCTAGTTCTTGAGGAGTCTTCATAGAACTCAAAAGCAACACAGATGCCCCTAACTCCGTCAAATTGTGACTTGTGCTGTGGGGTGGTGGCGTCCAGGACGGGAGTTCAAAGAAATCCCTGCACTGCAGGCCGTGTTTTCCACCATGTACGTATTAGCCTCGAGGGCTGGCTAGCGAAGGGTGCACAGTGGAGTCCCTAGGGGGCTGCTTGAATTGGCAGATGCATGGTTTTGCCTGTTCAGGGTCTGGGTGCCCCTGAGGGACTGGAACTCCCCTGGAACCCCTTCCCTGAGGGAGGTTTAATTGTTTCTTTGCAACCCTGCCAGTCCCATAGATTTCCTTGGGAAACCCAACCCCTGAGCCAAAGTCAATGCCAGCTCAGCCAAGCCCAGCCCTGCCCAGGTCCGAAGGTTCCTAAGTTCTCAAGAAGGGGGCCTGGGGAGAGAGAGGAGGTGAAAGGATGTCGCCACGTGGGAAAGAGCCTCGGGACTCTGAGTGCTGGGGTGGGTGGCCCCGGGGAGGGGTACCTTCCGGGGCTGCAGCAGCCAGGTAGCACCTATGGCTGAAGGCTGAGAACACCTGGATCCGTTCTCTGATCCGTTCTCTGAGAACACCCAGATCCACTCTGGCCCTGCCAGAGAACACAGCCTCCCTTCCTTGAGGGCCCCAAGCCCTTTTGTCCACTCTGTCATGACGCTTCCGTGGCCTTCTTCTGATTCCCGGTCCCTCCCCCGCTCCTGAGCCAGCCTCTTTGGAGGCCATGTAGGGGCTCATCATGCCAGGTAAATCCTGCTAGTGGTTCAAGACCCTATCAATAATATCAACAAATACTTATGTAGCCTTTGTATGTGCGAGGCACTGTTCTACCCTCTTTAAATACGTAACTTATTTATTTAACCCTCCCATTTACAGATGAGTAACTGAGGCAGGGAGCAGTTCGGTAACTAAGCCCAAGGTCACATTGCTGGTGAATGGTGCAGCCTGTTCGCATGTTCATACGTTCCCTCTCCAGCAAACCTCTTGTGCTCCTCTTCTTCTGAAGGGCTCGATGCCCATTTCTTGGGGGAATTTTGCTCTGCTGGACTCTGTTCAGCCCTCTCTGACAATGCTGGGCACACCTTGTTTTATAGGCCAGTTATTGTGTCTGTGTCCTCACCAGACTTAGAGCTCTCTGGATCTTGAGCTGCAGCATAGTCAGAGAGCAGTTTCAGAGCTGGGTCTCTGGCCCTGAGCTCTGCTTCACCACAAGTGGCACAGGGAGAGGGAGACTGGGTGTTGCCCTTGGGTGGGGGGCTGCACTTGGCCTCAAGGAATTTCAACACCACCAGGACTGGGCTGTGAACTGTCCTGGGGTGCAGGCCAGTGGACATGGCAGGGAACCCTGGGAAGAAAGTCCATTAGAGGCATGTGGTCAGGGAAGCTTCCTGGAGGAGGCAGCAGGGTCAGGAAGCTGAGAAGGGAGTAACAGCCAAGAAAATGCTAGAGCACTGGGTGGCTCAGTCGGTTAAGCACCCAACTCTTGACATCGGCTCAGGTCACGATCTCACTGTTTGTGAGTTTGGGCCCCAGTCGGGCTCTGCACTGACAGTGTGGATTCTCTCTCTCTCCCTCTTTGTCTGCCCCTCTCCCACTCATGCTCACTTGCTCTCTCTCTCTCTAATTAAATAAACTTAAACAAATTGTTTTAAATCAGAAAAAAAAAAAAAACGCTGGCTATCTGGAGAGCCCGTTGTCCTGGGTTGGGCCTCAGGAGTATTCTCTGTGTGCCTGCCCCAGAGAGGCCCCACAGGCCCCACCACACATGTCCCCAGGCCCACAGAGAAACAGGGCTCTTGTTGGCTGTGTGTGTCACCTCCACAAGAAAGGGACTGCCACCTCAACAAGAAAGACAGCCTGGAGACTGGGGCGGGGGTGGCGAGGCAGGGTGGGGGCTTCCACTGTGCCATTTTATAGATATGTGTGCACCGACAGACACACACAGACAAGCACTCCCAGTCACAGAGAACCACGGTCATGCATGCAAATATACACACATGCATGCTTACTTGCACATGGAAGGACAGACCCCAGCAAACAAAGGCACAGAGAGACACGCACAAGTCACAAACACACATGCATAGACATGACTGGGCACACCGCAGATATTCACACTCATACATCCACAATCACACACAACACACACAGACACTCAGAGTCAGACATAGAGCTTACAGACCCCAGACACAGAGACCGCTCCAGGCGGCCGTGGGCCAGGAGCACGCATCTGGATGTGCGCGAGCACGCACAGAGCCCCACCCACACAAGGTCATGGGCAGACTCACTTGCCCTCCTCTGGATCCCAGGCTGTCTTCCTGGTGACAGGATGCTGGCAGCGGACAGGCACCCTGTGCCAGCAATTACCTCACCTGGATCACGAGGGTGGCTTACCCTTGGGGCCTAGGAGGCAGTGCCATGGGGCCTAGATCCGGGGTCAGGGCCTCTCTGGGCTACGTGCACCCCCAGATCCTACTGTTGGGGTTTGCTGAGGACGGTCCGCGGTGTCTCCTGCCTCTCCCACCTGGAGGGTGGGGAGGGGTACATAGGCAGTGGATGGTCAGGCCACCCCTCACCCAGGTCTCAGTCTTAAGGCCTCAGGAGACAGGAGTCTGTCCTTCCTCAAGAGCTGGGGAGGCAAAGTCCACCCATGAGGCTACACGCACTCACTCATGGTGTAGGAAGCAGAGATTCTGGGCACCAGGGCCAAGAAGGAGGGATCCAGGAAGGGTTGCATAACTGTCAGTCTCAGAGAGGTGACAGGAGACGGGGGAGCCTGGGAGATATAAAGATGTTCCCTGCTCCTGAGCAAGGCTGTTACATAACTGCAAGTTTGGCCTCAGGGGGGTGACCTGGCAGGGAGGCCCGGAGCAGGCACATCCACCCAGCGGCTCCAGCCCTTCTCTGCCCTCAGTGAGCCTCGAGCCATACCCACCCCCAGTCCCCAGGGGAAGTCTGCCTAGGTGCCTCCCACCTTCGCAGCCTCTCGGCTTCTCCACATCCTGCCCACCCTTCAGAATCTGGCCCGAGGGCACCTCGCAAAGGAAGGCTTCTGGAATCCCTCCCATTCCTTCCCCAGGCTGTTGTGCCAAGTGTGGGGTGCCCGGGCTAGGGAGGTGTCATCTGATGTGATGGCCTTGCTGGCTCTGGGCAGCTGGGCAGCGTCGGCCTGAGGGTGCCTCTGGCACCGCCCTTCACGCCCTCGCACTACCAGGCTGGAGCTCTCCCACACCCCCTGAGCAGGGGGAGCCGGGCCCGCATGTGCTCAGCCTCTGAGTCTGACTGAGACTTGTCTCATCAGCGGCACAATGAGCGGGTGGTTCATCTGGCCTGCTGAAGGTGGGTTGGGATGGGGAGGGACGCGTGTGTGCCTGGGGGCCTGTGTGTGTGCGGTGGCACCTCTGGGTGCAGAGCTTGGGGTTGGGAGGAAGAAGCTGGGCCTCAGAACCCCCCATGTAGTGTGTTCTCCTGGGCTAACAGCAGGACACTTCCAGACCAGGGGCAGATGATGGGACCTGAGAGGCCTGTTAGGACTTCTCGCTTCCTGGCCCCCCAGCTTCTCCCGGCGTCCTCTCCTCACCCCCAGCAGCTCCGTGGTGCCATTCCCGTCTGATGCGTGTGGGAGGCATGTACCCTGGATCTGGGCTCACGGGGTGAGGACAAGCAGGGCTCCCTGGAGGTCCGCGGCCCTCTCTTCCTGCTGGGCCTCACCTGCCGTGTCATTCTCCAGCTGGGCCTCCTCCAGGCACTGCTTGTGCTGTACCTCGATCAGCTGCAGATAGTAACATTCCTCCTGCTGCAGGATGGTTGCCCGGGTGCCCTGGGGAACAGAGACAGGGGGAGGGGGGACCCGTCAGCCTCATCCATGGCCTACCTCTCATCCACAGACTCCAGGAGCATGAGACCCAACAAGGCCTGTCACTTGACCGACCCAGCTTCCAGATGGAACCCCAATCCCAACCCCAGACTAAAACCCAACCCTGACCTGGATTGGACCCAGAACTCTTGGCCACAGTCCCCAAAGCTGGGTCTGCCTTGAGGGCCCTGTCATGGCTTCCTGATGGCTCCAATAGTGCTGCAGCTGTAACAACTTAGTCTTTTTGTGGGTGGCACCCCTCTGGCACCTCTCTGTAGAGCTCAGAGCCGGCCCTCTGGACTCTGCTCCCCTCCAGCCTGGGTGGGGAGTCCTCAGTGCTTGCCTCAGACTCTGCGGATGAGTGGGGCTCAGCTAGTGCTGCCTGGTTAGGAGGAGTTGGTCCCTGGAGCCAGGCCTGGGAGGAATCCAGGAGTCTGGCTGCATCTTCCAGCCTCTGTCCTCGTTCCAGGAGCCTGTGCTCGGTCTCCTGGGTCACCAGGCTGGGAAGGGGACACTGGCCCTCTTTACCCACACATCACCTGCCTTCTTCTTAGCTTCTAAACAATTTAAGCTATATCAGATCTGATGAAGGAAGGGAGGTTTCAGGAAATAAGGGAGGCCCCTCTAGGTTGTCTTGCCAACCCACCAAACCTCCTCTGTCCCTACTCCTGCCTCTGGGAGGTGGGGACAAGTGATGGGAAAGCCCATGCCTCTTCCCTCCCCTTTCCTGTACCCTACAAGGGGATCAGGGATGGAACCAGGCCTGTGTGAAGGCATGGGGGGTGGGCAGGCATTGGCATTGGGGCCAACAAGTGAGCAGGGGTGATGGCTGCCTAGGAACAGATAGAAAAAAAACAAAACAGGTCTTGGGAACCACTGGGTGGGCAAGGGCAGGTGAAGGCCTCCATGGAGGAACCACTGAGCTGGTAGAAGCTTCCGCTGGTCTCTTTGGCTTTAGGGAAGTGGCTGCAACCCCACATCGGTTTCCTCATCTTTGCCCAGGGAAGAGAATGCCATAGTCACCAACAGTCTTGTTCAGCAAGGCAGCTCCAGAATCAGAGACTCTCAGTGTCTCTTCCAACTTGTTCCTTCTGGCCTGGGACAAGGTCCTTACCTCCCTCAGTTTCCTTGTAGGCCAAACGGGCCTCTACCAACTCCCCCTGCTGACTCAAAGCCTTGTTGCAGTGGGGCTATGGGGGAAAGCATTTCTTTCCTTAAGTGTATCCCCATCTGGCCTGGTACCAAGGGTGTGACTTTGACCATTGTTCTAAGTAAGGTGATCCCCCAGAGGGATAAGCATTCCAGGTGCCAGGGAGCTCTCCATTGCTATAGAGGAAGGGGGTCCAAGCTGAAGCTGGACAACTCAGTGCCCAAGAAGCTGTGCAGCTGAGTCCCTTCCACTTAATACTCTCTCATCCCTTGTGGAGGCCTTGGTGGAGCCTCACTGTCACAGAGGTCCTCATCGTCCAACCTTCCCATATGCAGCTAAGCACCACTGCTGGCCTAGCCCAAGGGAGGATGTCCTTGTCCAGGATGCCTTCAGACTCCCTAGCACCTAGACCTCGCTCATCCATGTGCCATGGCCTGGAAGGCCCACTGGGTTCCATCTTGGACCTTTAACTTTATCATCTAATTGGGGTAAAGGCATTAGCTGGTTAAGTCTTTAAAACTTGGCATATGGAGAGTAACAAAGATCTATTATGTAGCAGGATATATGGTTTGTTTTTTTGTTTGTTTGTTTTTGGGTTTTTTTGTATAACTGTTTAAAAGAAAATATATGAGACTTGAAGGAAATGTGCGGTGGTCCCTCTTTGGGGGTCCCATGCTTCCCTTCCTGTTCAAAAGCATTACTGAGGCTGAAACACTCAAGATGCTCTATCCCAAGAGATCTGTGGCTGGCTCGTGCTGTTCAGGCATGGGAAGAGGGGTGGCCAAAGGACCCCAGAGATGGCCTCTGGAAGAAGAACCTGGGGATGGGCTTGTGTCCCACTCTTGGGCTGTCTTGCTTGCCTGGAGCATGCTTCTCCCCAAAGTGCCTTCCCAGCTCCAGCAACAGGGTTTGTTCTGCCTTCTGCCCCTTCTCCCCTCCACTCCCCCCACAACATGAACGCAGGATGGATGGTAGTAAACATTTCTTGTTGCTGCTTTTCTACCATCCTTTACCCTCCTCTGGTGCCACGTCCTCATCTCTATCGGGGGAACCACCTCCTTCCCCACCCCTAGTTCTTGGGGTTCTGATTAACCCTCTTCTAAGAAATCAACACGTGATCAGACTTGAGCCCATCAGAGCTTTCCTGGCCTTAGTGCCTGGCACATGGCCCCAGTCAGGCTGTTCAGAGCCAGCAGGCTCATTCCTAGGGCTTTGGATTTTGTCTTTCCCACTAGACTGGAAACCTCAAAGGGTGCAGGGGCTGGAACTATTGTCACCATCTTGTTTCTTCTTGTGTTGTTGTGGAACACAATGATGAAAGCCACACGGGTAAAGCCTGAATGAAGAGATAGAGAAAAACTGGATCCTCTTGACATCATCTAAGTCCCCGGATGCAGCCATGTCTGAAAGTAGCCCTGCTTCCAACAACATGAGTCAATGTCTTTCTTTATTTCTAGAATCAGTTGAGTTTTCTATCCCTGTAACCAAGAGAGTCCAGACTAGTGCTCTGAGGACAGGACAATGGATGCCCTCATTTACTGGGTCCTCTTAAGCCAGAGCTGTGGCCATGCTGTTTACCAAGAGATAATTCTTCTGCAAAATTACTGAGGGCATCATAGGGTTCCTAGTAGCTTCTGACGTTGGAAAGCTATCGGGTCAGCTTCTCTAGCCAAGTCTGCCTGCACCGCCCATCAGCACAGCCATAAAGCCTTTCCTGAGAGGCAGTTTGCAGAGCAGGGGCAGGAGGCCCTGGGATAACCTAGGAGCCTGGGGTATCTCTGAATAAAGTGAGCATGGTCTGGAAGATGAGCTCTGTCTTTACCACAGCTTAGTTGAATGCTAGAGCCCATCTGAAGAAGGGTAGGGGAAAGAGAGACCCAAAGAGGGATCTGAGGTCACCTAGCAAATGCACATTCCTAGATAGGACCTATATCTCTGACCACTAGTCTGGACTGCATCAATTCCTCTCCATGGCCTTGCTTTGGGCCATCTGGTCTACCATTGCCCTTTGGGGGACAGGGCCAGGGCAGCTCCCTGTAGTCCTTATCATTGAGGAATTCGGGCAGACTTTGAACTTCCTCTTCCACTTATTTCCCTATGCTAAACATCCTCATTATCCCTCTGGACTGCAGACACGCCAAGTTGGAAAATTCCCAGCCAGATATAGCCAAGCCTACTGATTCTAGTATGAAGGTATGAAAATGTCTAATCCATGCAAGGTTGCAAAAGCCTGGGGTGACTGCAGCAAGGGGTCCTGAGGCATCAGGAGACAAGCTGTGGGATACAGGCAGGGGCCAGGCCTCCAGTACCTGCCTGGGCCAGTGTAGTAGTTTTCAGCACCACCACCTGCACCTCAGGGTCCCCAAAGCCTAGCAGTCAAAGCCCACACTTCAAAACTGGCATTCAAGTCCCTCCTTATTTCGACTACTGCCTACATTTCCCAACTTGTCTCCTGAGGCCCCACGGGGAGAGGAGAAGACAGGGCTTTCTCTCAAGCCCTCACCAATTCCTGTGCTGGGCTGAGCTCCAAGTGGGCTTAAAGTCACCTGACCCTGTGGGTGGGTTGAGGTGAGAGTTTCAGGCCCGACCGAGTCCCCAGCACCTTCTCTATCACAGGAGTTCCTGAGCCCAGAAGAGGAGACCCAGGCAAGGGTGAGGCAGTCTGTAGCCTCCCTTCATTCCAGGTCCTCTTATGTCCCCTGCCATGGTACTGGCTGCAGGTGGGAGGTGACGGACTGGAAGTTGGCAGGAGAATCCTGAGTCTCTGGTTGGGGGCAGGGATTAACCAAGTCTTGTTAATTCCACCGGCTTACTTGGGTCCCTTCCCCTCTATCTCCACCATGAGGGCTTTCTCCCGCATGTGGGGCTCACTGAGATCTGGGGTAGGGTGTAGATGCTGGGAGTTGTGGCTGTTAGACGCTAGGGGCTCTGAAAGACAGGGTGGAGGGCTGACTCAGGTTTTGTGGGTGCCATACCCATCCCCCAAGGGAAGCTTGAGCCCACAGCTATTGTCTGGAGGCAGAACTCCCGGCCTCATCTGGGGCTGGAGAACTGTGGTGGGAGAAGCCAAGGGAGACAGAAGCAGCATGGTGAGGAAACAGGAGTCCCTCTGAGGGGCAGCTGGTTTCTGAGAGGGGTGAAAAATGCAGCAGGCTAGATTAGGTAAGACCGGAGAAAGCACTTCCCGCCTGGGGATTACCAAGCCCTAGGAGTCACCGTGAATGGTTTGTGTTTCTGAGACTTGTCAAGGAGGGCCCTTCCCCACCCCCCTCCCCCCCTCCCCCCCCCCCACCGCCAAGTTGTAGGGGACTGGGGAACGGAGAATAAAGAGCTGTGGCGGTCTCATTTACTGTTCTCCCCTCACCATCCCATGATTTATTTAAGCCTCCTCCCCCTATTGAAATAATGGGGCAACAAAGAGTCACAGGAGGAAACTGAGGACCTAGAAAGAAAGCAGTGTGGTCAAAGGCACACAGGACCCCAAACCAGCTTCCCAGGCTGTGCCCTTCATTCTGGCTTTTGTGTTTGAATTGGTAAGGAGATGGAGATGGTGTATGGGGGCAAAGGGGAGAGGAAGGAGAAGGAGGAGGGGGAGGAGGGAGAGGGGGAGGATGAGGAGGAGGGGGAGGAGGAGGAGGAAGGGGAGGAGGAGGAGGAGATAAGGGCAGAGGGGAGGAAGTGGGGGCACAGGAAAGTAAGGTAAGTCATGCGATCCAGAAGTCACAGAAAAGAGGAGAAACCCGCTCCCAGCTTCGCAGAGGGCACTCCAAGAAGTTGAAATCAGGCCTTGTCCTATTGGGAAGGGGCTCGAGGGAGACCCCTGGGGTGATGGGGAACGTGGAATAGCTTGATCTGAGCGGTGTCCACACGGGTGAACACATGGGTGACAATTGCCTGAGCCGTCACTTCAGATATGTATGTGACAATTCCCCAGGATGTCACTTCAGATTTGTACATTTTATGAATTGAAAAATGTCTCCTGCGTCCCGGGGCAGCCCGGGGCATGCTACAGCTGCTTGGGAAGAAGCAACGTCTCTTGGTGAGACGGCAGAGCCCAGTTAAGTCCGCAGGTTCCAGAATCAGACTGCCAGCCACTCCCTGGCTGGGAGACCTTGGGTGAGTCTTCCCACCTCGTCTGAAAATGGGGACAAATGGCAGCGCTGTCCACTCCCAGGGCTGTGTCCGGGGTCACACATAAATGGCACTAGGGGACTGCCAACCAAGGTTAGCAGTTGTTGTCAAAGGCCCCGCCAGCCCTACATGCCAGGCCAGCCTTGCGAGGGGACCCCGGCCTCGCCACGGCCTTGACGAGCGCCGCAGAACCCCAGGCAGTCTGAAGGTCCCACGGATAGACAGACAGCAGCTGTACCCACCAGAAGGGAGGTCTCGAGTCGGGTGTTCCCCCCTGCCCCCCACTGCAGTCTGATTTCTTCCTCCTCCCTGTATTTAAAAAACTTTTTTAAATCATTTATTTACTTAAAAAATTTTTCAATGTTTATTTATTTTTGAGAGAGACAGAGTGTGAGTAGGGAGGGGCAGAGAGAGAAGAGAGGGGGACACAGAATCCGAAGCAGGATCCAGGCTCCGAGCTGTCAGCACAGAGCCCGGCGCGGGGCTCAAACTCACAAGCTGTGAGATCATGACCTGAGCTGAAGTTGGACACTGAACCACCTGGGCACCCCCATTTAAAAATTTTTTTTTTTTAATTAGAGAGAGAGAGAGAGAGAGAGAGAGAGAGAGAGAGAGAGAGAGTTTGAGCGGGGGAGAAGGGCAGAGGGAGAGAGAGTATCTTAAGCAGGCTCCCCGCTCAATCCCATGACTCTGGGATCACAACCTGAGCTGAAATCAAGAGTTGGACACTCAACTGACTGAGCCACCCAGGCACCCCTCCCTCCATGTATTTTTATATCTTTTTTACTGATAGTCTGAAGCCTCCCCTCTAAATATCCAAATTTTGCCACCAGTACCTCCTCCTGGGAAAGGCTGAACTCTGGGTGGTAGTGCGGGGTGCAGGGGTAAAGACAGAGAGGGAGACACAGGGATGCAGGTTTGGGCTTGGGGCAAGAAAGAACTTTCCATATTGCAGGGTGGTCCCAGGACAAGGGCTCTCATTATCAGAATACAAGCAAAGATGTTCGGCCTGTGGTTAAGCCTGGCCTCATCTAAGGGCCCTTCTTGTGAGGTGTACTTAGGGGCACAAAGCCTCTCAGAGTTTCTTTGCAGAGGACCACTGTGGCAATAGCCAGCGAGGCAGGAGCAGCAGGGACTCAGGTGCAAATCCTCTGCCTCTTGGAAGTCATCCTGGGCACTCTTGGAGAAAGAGGACTCAGTTTACACCCGTGGTGTCCAGGGTGGGGGTGGAGGGCGATATTGGTGTTGGGGCCCCATGCAGAGGGCTGAGCCACGAGGCTGTGAGACTTCCAGAGTCAGTTGGTGACCTCTTCCCCTCTTCTGATGACAGATTGTGCAGAAAGCTTGTTTTTCAGATAGCGGGGGCGGGAGGGACTTCCTGAGAGATATGGACCCTCACATCATGAGCCACAAGGAAAGGAGTGCAGATAAAGACTGGGCCATGTCCCAGTGAAGGGCTGGATGTCCACCCACCCCCCAGCTCGCTGTCCAGGCTCGTCACAACCCAGGCAGGAATGCTCCTCGCTATCAGACCCAACCCCCCAATGATACTGGGGTGCTTGACTAAATGCTGTTTGGAGATATTTGAACACAAGATATTCAGGAATGCCTGTTCATTTTGTTAGGCGTGGTGGTGGTATTATAGTTACATGGGAAAATGTCCTTTGGTTTTAGAGATGCATCTTAAGACAATTTGCAGCACAAGGTCATCATGTCTATAATTTAAGATACTTGAGCCGCGAAAGGGAAATGTTGCAAATACGAACTGTTACGGGTTATTCGTTGTCACACCTAGGGGTTGGGGGGACGAGCATGGGCAGTTCCCATCCTGCCATTTTGCTGACATCACTCCAAGGAATGGGTATTTCCATGCTTATGATATTATTCTCCTTTTTAAAATCTATTTGAAAATCTTTACGATAAGGTTTGACTAAAAAGTCTCGTCATGTGGTGGAGACATTAAGCTGTGTCTCTATTACTTCTGAAACGCATCTAAGGTGTGCGTGAGACTTGGCACATTGTATACATTTGCGGTGGGAAGTCACACTGGGGAGGGCAGAACGTGGGAGGTTGAGTAGCAAAAGCAGGGACAGGGCTTCGTCTAGTCCCCTGCCCATTCCTGCATCCACCGCCAGAGGGGCCGCAGTGAGGGGTCCCTGCGAGTGGCAGACTCGCACAGGCTGAGGCTGCCCCCTGTGCGAGGAGGCCCAGCGCCTGCCACCCAGCCTTCCCTGAGACAACTCGTCACCTATTTGGGCCTGGAGCCATCACCCCACATTGCCTGGCTTACCTCATGAGGACACCCCCGTCCCCAGAGCTCCTGAGCTGGGGCATCAAGAGAAGAAATGGCCTATCTCAGTTCACATGGCACTTTGTCCTTCAAGCATCCTGGAAGTCCTGACTGGAGGACCAGTCCCCTTCCACAGAGTCCTGAGGCTCAGAGGGAAAATTATGCCCCAGTCGCAGGGTGCAGCTGGCCTCCAACCCAGCCCTCTCGCCCCATTTCTCCTACGCCGGGGCCAACGTTCCTACCCTCCCTTTTGTGATGAGCAAACTGAGGCCCTTCCACAGAGACCAGCTTGTTCTCAAGGTCAACTGACCATTGCCACAGAGTAGGGCGAGGACCAGGTCTCATGTGCTCCAGAAATGTCAGGGAAGGCTGAGACTCAGAGCACTAGGACGGGAGGCTGGAAACTTCGAGGAGGAGGTCACTCTTCCAGCACAGTCCCCCAGGAGCCCTGGGCGGGCCTGAG
The DNA here is from genome assembly GCF_027475565.1 of Acinonyx jubatus. Lineage (NCBI taxonomy): Eukaryota > Metazoa > Chordata > Mammalia > Carnivora > Felidae > Acinonyx > Acinonyx jubatus. Next base: position 146,552,520 of record NC_069384.1, read on the forward strand.
GTTGTCACTTTGCTCAAGGAGGAGGCCCTGACCCCACTGTAGCCGTGTTCCCAGAAGCCCACAGGGTGGTCAGCTGGGGGCCAAGAGAGACGGGCCAGCTGTGGACAGCCTCTGGAGAGGCTAGGAGCCGATGGCCAGGGCGGGATGCCTATGGCAGACTCAGCCCTTCAGGAGCAGGTGGCCAGCAACTGCCTCAGAGAGGGGTTAGAGGAGCCAAACCTTCCCCAAACCCCTGGGCCATCTCAGCCTCAGAGGGGGACCTGGGGCCTTCTTCCTCCTTCCGGGGTCAGGCCCATTGGTCCTGCCAACAGAGGCTCCTTTATAGTGGCGAAACTCTTTGGGGCATTGTCTTGCCTCCTCCAGGGAGCCTTCCCTGACTGCTCTCAGCTACTCTTGCCTCAGTTCTGGGGGATGTTCCTCACTCCCCGGGGCCCTCCTCCTGGCTTACTGGCTCTGCTCTCCCTGACCAGCCTGAGAATCTTCCCAGGGAAGGACCTGGGTCTGCTCCTCCTCTGACACCCCTCTCCTTGTCCCTGGGCTGGGCATTGCCCTGTCCAGTTCTGCTACCAGTGAGGAGCCCCGTGTCTGCTGTCCAGGGGGTAGGGGCAGTAGAAGGCCTGCCTGACAGGTGGCCTTGGGGCAGACTTCCTCTTCTGAGACACTAGAGGTTTTCTTTCCCTTTTTTTGCTTCCCTGTTCAGAGATTTCCCCTTCCCTGACTGAGGTCAGGGCACCATAAATAGGAGCGATAAGGCCTTGGGTCTTTAAACTGAACTTTGCAGCTGCCATTTTATGACTCTGATAACATCAGCCCCCTCAACCCTGAGTCTGGCTGGAGCGGACTGCCTGGTGTCCATTCAGTGAGGGAGAAAGTGGTGTCTGGTGGGGAGGAGTGTCAAGTGGAGAAGCATGTGGGGAACCCTTCATCCCAGGCGGCCCTCACCTAGTCCTGGGTGAGTTCCTTGTCCTCCCTCTTCAGACCCAGCCCTGCACTGGGCTGTGGGGGACAGCAAAAATGACAGACCACAGCCCTTGATCCATGGGGTGGTCAGAAGAGCCCAGGGTGGGAGGTGGGTAGGGCTGAAGAGTTGGGTCAGAGTTGGGGCGGGGGGAGGGCTGAGTGGGCTGGAGCAATCAGGGAAGGCTGTCTGGAAGAGGTGATAGAGTGGGGTATTGAGTGAATAAAATGTGGAAGGACAGGGAACAGTAGGCATTGGAGGAGGCAGGCCTGGACTGCCTCAGGAGGTGGGGGGAGATGTGGCCTAGCACAACAGGAGGCCCTGCTGAAAGTATTCCACCCCTGGGCTGAGAAGCCTCCAAGGATGGGGAGTGAGGTACCAGTGGTGGTCCCAAGAAACCAGGCTCATCCAAGGAGAATTTGAGTGGTCACAGCCCAGTTGGGAGAGCCAGAGGGCTGTTGGCGAGGCCCGGAGGCTCCCGGACACTGAGGGGCTCTACGTGGTGCCAGGGCTGTGGAGCTGTGGCCTCAGGGCCAGAAGCAGGTGGGGCTTTGAGTGCTCAGGAGGTGGGTCTCATGTCTCTCGATGGGAGGAGGGGAGGCTCCTACCAATTGCTATTAAGTTGTGCTCCCAGGACAGACAATGAGCTTCTTGTCCCCAGGATGTACAAGACATTAGCTAGATGGAAACACAGAGATTCCTGATTTGGTGGAGGTGACGGTAAGGGAGGTAATTATGGGCTAGAAGAGAGTAGGTGATCAATATACTCTACGCACCCAGCAGCCAACCTGGAGCTGGTGCCACACCTGGGACCCACTTGGGTTTTAGGCTCTAAGCAGCAACCCCAGATTCCTCAAGCAGCAACCCCAGATTCCCCCAGATTCCTGGGGTAGGGAAAGAGAGAAAATCAACCTCAGTCCTGGTCTGATTAGGGGGGAACAGGTGTCTTTGGGACTTATTTTGCCCGTCTGTAAAATGGGCTTAGGTGGATTCGGTGAGTCTTGAGGTCTTCCCTGATCTTAGAGGGAGATGATCCATGCGTCTCCTGCCTGAACCAGGATCTGCCCTGCAGGTGAGCCACCCACAGCCACACACAAGGGCACAGCCACACATCAGAGGCATACACATACCTGTGTGGGGATGAACCAGGAGTGGGAGGAAGAGGATGCCACTGCCTCTTGGCTGTTCACACCTTGCTCAGCTTTCCCCATGCACAAGTCTGGCCCTTCCTGATAAACACCACCCTCAACCCCTCACTGCCCACCACCTTCCACCTCGGGCTCTTACCTTTCAGCTCTGCTCAGTGGGAGGGCACAGGAAGGGCCTGCCAGTCAGCCGCCTTATCCCCAAAGCCCCTTCCCAGCGCTGGGTCTGCTGCTGAGACGTCACTCCTACACGTAACACACAACGCCCCGCAGACACCTCCAGCCGGGCACAGCCCATAACGACGACCCTCACAGCCTCCCTCCCTTCCACCCACGGTCTACCGGGCCTTCCATTCCAATCGACCACAGTCCCCAACCTTGCACCCACTGACTTCCTCTCCCCACGCACGACGCAGCCACGACACCGAAGGCAAGTTTGGGGAGCACGCTTTCTCCTGGCGCCCCTCCACCGGTGTCTCAGATCACCGCGCCGAGCGGGCTCCCAGCAGCGCTGGGAGGGACTAGGCGCGACCGAGATCCCATCCCTCGGGTCTAGAGCCAGTCCGAGGCTGAGCTGGGAGGCGAGACCCAGCGCTCCGTGCCCCCATTCCCCTTACACAGACGTGCGCACAGACGGCCCGGCTCCCGCCGTCCCCCCATTCCACCCGCGGCGGCCGGGACTGAGGGGGGGGCCCGGCGGACACTCACCGCGGGGCCGAGAGCGCAGGCGAGGACGCTGGCCAGCACGCATAGCCAGCGGGCCGGCGGCGGGCTAGTCGGGCGCATGGTCCGCCCCGAACCCGCGACAGGCGGCCCCGCGCCGGGAATAGGCGGGCGGGCTGCGCACCGCGCGGTCGACGGCGGGGAGCCGGGCCGAGTGGCGCTGCCGCGGTGGCCCCAACGCGGAGAGGCGCAGCTCGGGGCTGGAGGCGGGCCCCGGGGGCTCGTCTGACGGGCGGCGGGCCTAGCCAATGGATCGGCAGGGGCGGGGCCGCCGCTCAGGTGTGGGGCGGGGCTGGGGGCTCCCCCGCCAGTGGGGTGTCCCTGCGATCTCGCCGCGGATCACCCACGTCACTCCTCCTCAGTCGCCGGGGATTCACAAGCCTTCACCCCTTCGGGCCGCATCCTCGGGAGTGTTGAGACCCCAACACGCCACATCCTCCCCTGCTTAGATCACAACGTTTCCAAGCGCCTGGTTGAGATCTCCCACTCCCACACGCCCCCTCAGCCCCACCCCAGGACGCTCTTCACGTCCACCTTCAGAGCCACCTCCTCCAGGAAGTCTCCCTGCCAGCCTCCCCATTTCCCATTTCTGCGCGTCGGAGGACAGGTGCGGGCGGGCCGGACTCTGAGACAGGACAGGTCACTTCTTATCCCCCAGGCTGCGGGCTGCGGGCTGCGGCCTGCGGGCTGCGGCCTGCGTAGGGCCCTAGGTCTTAAGCGACCCGGAGGTGGGGCGAGTGGTTTGATTCATTTTCAATCGCCCCAACTCATCCCTCGCCGGGACAGGCAGAGCGAGGGGAAACAAGAGCGCTAGTGAGGCCCGACGCTGGGATCCTCGGTGCCACCTCTGAGCCCAGGCGACCTGGCAGGACGCGCTTAGCACCGGCTGGGCTTCCGGGCCCTTCACGACCAGGGAGTGAGGGGGCTGTGCTTTAGGGAGGATGGCACGTCCGCGCCCTCACGCGCCCCTGCCCGGGCACCTCCCGAGGGAGGCTGGGCCGAAGTTCCAGCGCCCCCATGCGGGGAGGGAAGATCTGTCCCCGGTGCTCGCGACCAGGCTGCGCAGCCTACCTAAAACGGAGCTGAAGACCTCCTCCCCCTCCTCCCCCCGCCCCACCTTCCTTGTTTTACAGCCCGGGAAACTGAAGTGCAGAGAAAGGCCTGGATTCGGGCCGCCTGTTTCTGGTGCCTCGCTTCCAACACCGGGCGAGTCGGCCTCTGGGTGACAACGGATCAGCCTGCGACCACTGCGCGTCCTCAGGCTCAGTTTTACTCGTCCCTAGAATGAGGCTCAGGTACACTGGCGCCGCGCCCCGGGAGGTCTTCTTGTAGACCAAGAGCGGGTGGCCGCCTTGTCCTCTTTCCGAGGGCTGGAGACGTTGTGATCGAGGCTGAAGGCGGCGGCGGCAGAGATAAGGTGGATGGCGGGTATTGATAAGGGGATGACTGTTCAGTGAAGAGGCAGAGAGGGTTGGTGCGTCCCTGGGCGCCCAGCCTGAGGCGAGGCTGTTTGAAGGAGGCCCACCTCCAGGCGCTGGTTGACTAGCAGGTGCGTCAGAGTTCCCTGCAGACCCAACGAGGCTTCCCTTCTTACAGCGTGGGAAACTCGGCCCCTGGCTTTCTGGGGTGGGGGATGAAGTTATGGGGAGTCAGGGAAAAGCCTGGAAGGAATGAGCTCCCAGGCCCTCCTCGACTTAGGCTTATTTGGGGTGCTAGCATTTGCTTCCCTCCTTCTCTCCCCCTCTCTCTCTTCCTTGCTGTGTGCCAGGCTCTGTGCTGCACACAGAGGTAGATAAGACAGCAGCACCTCCTGATGGAGAGGGACCTGAAGAGCTATTGTACTCCCCACAATTTCTCCCTCCTTCCAGATGAGCCTGGACAGCAGCCCTTCCCCAGATACCGGCACTGTGGAGATGCCTCTGACCTGGCTATTCTGGGGTTTGGACCTAGCCTTTCAATGGATGATGTGTTTGAAGAATCTCCAGGCTTCTCCTCTGCCATCTCCATTTCTGGGGGCCAGGTTTGGCTCAGGAGCCAGGAGTCCTTGACTCCCCTTGTGACCTTGACAGCACCCTTTCTCAAGTCTCAGTTCTCCAGCGGGACAGTGGAATTGGGTCCCAGTTCTGGGGAGTGCTCTGCTGGCACAGTGTCCTAGGAGTGCCTGATGTGAACGACAAATCCATGGGCTTTGGCTCTCATAAACCTTTGCCCATTCAACACACACACACACACACACACACACACACACACACACACACACACACACCACCTAGCAAACTGCAGGATACTGAAGTCCCACCATTAAAGCTTGTCTCTTGGTCTTTTCAAGTTCTGCTCTCTCTGAGGACAGGAATCTTGGCTACTTGAGAATGCACTGAGAGGAAGGTGGTGAGGACTGGGGAATAGGAGGGAGCCAGACCCCACTTCGCCACCTGACACTCAGGCCCATCAGGTGGCTGGTGGGAGGAGAGGAGACTGGGAATCAAGGCTCCCAGCTGGGAATGTGCTTCCTTTCCCCCAGCTCTGGAGGGTGGTCCACAAGAACCTTCCTCTTTAGCAGCCTGGGCAGGCTTGAGGCATTAAGGGTAATTGGCAGGGCCTCCTCCCTGCTCCTCAGGCTCCCAGGAAGGAAGCAGGTGACTAAGGGAGAATCATTTCCCTGCAGATTCTTTGCAATGAAAATTACTCCTTTGTTCTTTCAAAATTGTTCCCCCGGGGGACCCACCCTTCCTTACTTGTCAGAAGGCACAAAACAAATTGAGAAGTGGAAGAAGGAGCAGAAAACAGAAAAAAGCAAAGACAAACAAAAACTTTAAAAATTCAGCCAAGGTTAGGTGTGACCGTGTTTTTACTAACTGTTCCTGCTTGTTCAGTTCTGTGTTCTGAGGCACAGGGGGCATCACCTGAGAGTCCTAAAGGATCTTATGGGGAAGCCAGCCTTTCACCTGTCCCCTTATCTGGGAAGGCTGGGAGGGGTGTGGGGGCGGATATCAGAAGTTGAGGGGCAGGAGCAGGCTACCTGAGGGCTTGGGAAGCAGTAACTGGGATCTCTCTTCCCCATCTGGAGGTGGCCTTTGCCTCACCAGTCCAGGCTTGGGGAGTGGGCCACAGCCACCCTCTGCTCCCTGTTCCCCCATGTCCTTTTGGGAGGAACAATTCCTCCCTGGTGTATTCTGTTCGGAGGTGTCCCTTCCTGGATTCCTGGAATCTGTCCCCAGTCTGTAGCCCAATCCTTCCCGCCCCCCCTCCCCCCTCAGCACCCATCCGGCTGCCGCTGCCGGAAATCACAGGGGTGCAGAAGATGGGGGGAAAGAGAAAGAGGCAGTCACTTGCCTTTCCCCGTGATGACAGGCACGGCAGGAAAGAGTCTGCAGTTACTCATTTGGAGCCTGCCTGGCTTCCTGGCTGCCTGCCTCGTTCCTGCAGTGGGTGCCACCCTGGCCTCCCCCAGTCCTTCTCCATGTCCCTTAGTCGTGCACTCACTGCTTCAAGGCTCCCAGCTCAGGAACCCACTGGTCGTGCGATTCTGCAGCAGAGTGGGAACGGTGCCCGGGGACCAGTTTTGGCCTGCACGGTGGGGGCCAGGCAGGGATCTGGCCTGGGGAGTCACGGCTCCAGGATTGCCCTTCCAGAGCCATCCACATTGCTGTGTGGATGCAGTCGCTCTAGGATTCTTTGGGCCTTCCTGTGAGAGACACATTTTAACTCCAGACTGTGATTTGGAGGGCGAGAGGGGTCCAGACAGGTATTTAAAGAAGCAATGTACCCTCCATCCCTTCTCTAACAGCAGGCAGCAAATAGCATTCCTTCATCCCGCATGTATTACCTACCTACACTGGTGCTGGCCAGCGATGGGCCCTGTGGATGTCACAGTGGCTCAGACACAGGCTGCCCCTCCAGGGGAGCCTAGCACTGCTTGAGCTGGGTGCTGGGGAAATTTCTGGTGGTGCTATAGCTGCGCTTAGGAAAAAAACAAAGTTCATTGGAGTACAGGTGATCGAGGAGGAATTGTCCTGACTTGACAGGTGGGGAAATGAAGCCTAGGGACCGGTTCTGAAATGGCCTACACCATCCCATCCCTTCGTCCTGGAGGCCAGGGCTTAGAGGGAACAGAGGGGACGGTGCCAACTTTAGGTGTGTCGATTCAGGTCCTCTTGTGAGCAGATGCTAAGATGGAACGAGGACTGTGGAAGTTTATGGGATGGCAGGGGAAGCCTGTGAAAGACAAAGAGGGAGAGAGCCAGATCAGACAGAGCCTCAGCCAACCTAGCAGGGAGCTCCAGAGCAAAGATGGCACACAGATGCCTTAGTAACTTCACTGTGCTCGGTCGATGGCTGGGGGCTATCTGGGAAGAGCGGGCCCTCAGCTCAAAAGATCCTGAAGGTGCTACGTCTAGAGGCTGTCAGCTCACTGCATTCCTCACAGCCGAGTGGCAAGTTCTTTCTTGAGGGGAGGTCCAAGTGATGCATGCCTAAGGCTACCACAGAGGGGAAACTGAGGCATGGAACCTGAAGGCAGAGGGAGAGCTCCTGTTCTGGGAGACAGGAAGAGGAGACTTAGGTCTCCTACCCTGGGAGAGGGTCCAGTCTGGGCACAGAAAGGGGAGACTCGAGAAAGGAACTCCTTTCCTCAAAATCCCAATGCTCAGTTGAGTCCAGGGGGTCAACAGTCTGTCATCGTGCAACCTGGCTTACGGGTCATGGTGCAGTGATTCTGGAAGACTCTAGAGGGGAGGACCCCCGTTTACTCTCTAACAGCAGCCACAGTCTCTTGGTCAAATGCCTACTGCAACGTCTTTGCGTGTGTGCGCATGTGAGCGTGTCTATGTATTAGGGCATGTGAGCGTGTGTCCTTGTGAATGGGCACACCTGCTCCCAGCTGGCATTGGCCAGGGTGCGTTGGGAGGCGGAGTTAGGGGCAAGGTTCTGGGCAACTAGGGGCAGAGAGGGAATGAGTCTCAGGGAGGGTGCTTAGGACCACAGGACCACAGGACCTGGGGCAGTGGACCCCCATGGGTGTTGGAGCACTTCCACCCCAGGGAGAGCTCAGACTAACCCCACAGATCTAACTTACACACTCTCCTCCCCGCCTTCTGGCCCTGTGTTCCTGTAAATCAGTGTGTAGCTGACCTTGAGCAGAGATTCTGGAAAAGGAAGGTAATGTGGGTGGAACAAAACAGACGGGGCTGGGGGGTGGGGGTGGGTAAGTAACAATCGGTAACACAAGAGAAAAGTGTGTGTGTTAAAAATTTAAGCGTATCAACTGAAAAAAAAAAAGAGAGCTCTCTATGTAAGTCCTAAGCAGCTAGAGGAAGGAAAAATGAGACAAAGAAAACCCCACCAATTTGGTAAAAGATTGTATACATGGGGGAGGGGTAGAGACAAGAATACACGGTTAATAAAAACATAGACTCACATATCAGGAATAATTATGAATATTAATCACCATTACCCATGTGAGTGAATAATTAAGATGGAAAATGTAAGATAAATAGTTCATATCATTAGAATTTTCAGTCTATCGAGATGTTTGGGATTATAATAGGAGAATTCTGAAACCTTTGAGGAACAGATGATTTTTATGTAATCAAACTGCTCGACAGCAGCAGAGAAGACAGAATGTTTTCCAAGATATTTTATGAGGTCTCCTAATGCTGATATTAAAACAAAGCATGGATAGCACCGGTGGAGAAGACTGTAATTCCATTTTATAACTTAATGGATATTAATAAATAAGTGATTTTATGAATTATTTTCATACATAATTCAATTTAATGTTTAATTCGTGTTCATACATAAACATAGGAGCAAAAATTGGGACGAGGGAGACAAAGCATGGCTGCTGCGGTGGGGAACGGTTGGGGCAGGTCTGTCGTCAGCCGATGTGCCTCAGACAGGACACTGCCGGCCATTGCCTGCTGAGGTGAGGGCGCTTGGGCCCAGCAGGTGTTTCTGCAGAGGCCTGCTCTGTGGGAGCAGGTGCGAGCTGAGACAGGAAGGGAAAACCCTGGCAGGTAACCTGGAGGCTGGTGTTGATAAGCCAGGTGTTCCCAGAAAGGGATGGACCCAAAGCTGGGGTGTCATGGACAGCGAAGATGGAGCACAGACCAGGCCTGGAAAACGTTAGGCACAACCATTATCCTGGTCCTTGCAGGGCTGGGGTGAAAGCATCCAGATCCAGCTGACTTCCTTTTCCCCATCAACAGGACCTAGAGTCTGACCTGGGCCCTTTCCAGCAGCCACTGTGTGACTTCCAGACTGAAGAGTGGGCTCCAGGACTGGGGCTGTGGTTGAAGATTGGGCAGACAGAGCAAGGGACCCAGGCTAGGTGGGGAGAGCCTGTCTATTGTCCCTCTTCTGGTCCCCAGCTGGTCCTCAGCCACAGATGTCTAGCAAAGAGGCCCTTGGGATCTTTACAGCCTAACTGTCCCCACAGGCATATGGCCATACTCCTTAAATGCATCTTATTAAATCAGACCATCAACCCCAGGCTCTGCCCTCTGATTTCTCTGGGCAGGGCATGTGTGTGTGTGTGTGGGGGGGGGGGGCAGGGGGCTTCCTGAGGAAACAGGCTATTTCCCGGTTCCCAGTACCATGTGAGAGGGACAGAGACCCTTCCGGCAGTCCACGTGCCATGAAGTAGTCTGCTGCCCATCCCCCGGGGAAGGGACCACGGTCTGCAATCTGCAGTGTGGTGCAGCCAGGCCAGGGCCTCACTGGGGCCAGAAGCCCTCAATTCCCTTCCCTGCCTTCCCTTTCACGTGGGTGGGACTCGCAGTTCACAAACTCCCAGGTCCAAAAAATACAGCTTGTCTTTATTGTTTTAGAATTAAAATTAATACTGACTTCATACCCTCACCACATCAGATTGGCAACTGGGAACCACAGCTTCCCCCTTTCTTGGGTTCCCGAGTGGCTTGTGCTGGGAAAGTATTAGCAACTCCCTTCCTTCTCTTCCGGCCTTGGGTCTCATTGATTGATGCCAAGACTCTCGTTAGTCCAGTCTTCGTGGTGCTGAGGCTCTGGGGCCTGAGAATCCTGGTGGGGCCAGGGGTCTCATGTCCAGGGTCCAGCCTCTCCATACAGATCACAGTCCCCTTCTCCCTGTGGGTGCAGGCAGGGAGCTCAGCGCTGCTCTGCTCGAGCAAGGCAGTCTTAGGGAGTCCCCGGGAGGTCTCCCTTTCTCCTCCCCCTGCAGGTCAGCTCCCTCCTAGCTTCAACCCTGCTTGGTGGGGAGAGATCCTGCCCAAGAGAAGACTTCTTTCCAGGGAGGAGAACGGCAAAAAAAACCTTGTCGTGGTCTCCTTGCCAAGTTGGGCCCCACTCCACCTCTGCCAGACGGGGCTAGAACTGCTGAGGGGACCGTTCTGAGGAGGGAGAGTAGCTCTTGCAAAACAGCCTTTCTTCTTCAGAGGAAACCTAGAGAAGGCAGCCCTCAGCATGGGGAGAACAGGCCTGGGAGGCTGCAGCCGGGTGGCGACTGGCAACCCACTGCGGCCATAAACCATAAACCTGCTGGGAGGGACCACCTGCACAGGGCCAGGAACCAGGCCAGGGAGACACTAGCTGGAGAAGGGAGGTGGGAGGAAGAGAGTCGAGGAAGGAGAGATCGGGGGTGAGGAGAGGGGGCAGAGGAAGGACATTTGGGAGGGAGAGAGGAAAGGAATGGGCAAGGCGGGAGGGGAAACCAGAGGCAGGAGCCAGGGGGATGTCTCCCCAGGGAAAGTGTCCCCGGCAAGCCCCTCCCTGCTCTGCCCCCCCCTTCCCGTAGCAGTTCATGTTCATTTCATCCCTCACCTGCTCACAGCACTAGCTGACTCGGAACCCCTGGCTTCTCCCTGGCCCCCCATTCTCCAATCTCAGCAGCCAGGTTGATGACTATTGTCTTTTAATTTATTAAGAAGAGCTACAAAATATACAACGTAGATAAAATAATATAATGAGCTCCCTTTTCTCCCCCATCACTTAGTTCGTTCCCCGTGTCCCACTCCAACCTCAATCACCTGGAAGCGATTTTTATCTGTAAATATCTCACTACGTATCTCCAAAGGATAAGGAGTCAAAGAAAAAAAAATGACCCCCGTAGCATTATCACACCCCATTCCTTAATAGCGTTAAATATTCAGGTTTTAAAATTTTTCATTCTTTGCCTTATAAATGCTTTAAAAAAAGAACCCCAGTTGTTTGTTTAAATCAGCTTCACACACTGGAAGTTAACACAGAGGTGTTCTCCATGTCTCTTCAACCTGCAAACTCTCTTTTGAAGAAACTGGGTTGGTCCTGTGTGTTAGCTTCCCATGATCCGCGTTTCCTGATTGTATCTCTCCGGTGTTATTTAACCTCTCTCTCCAAGACTGATTATTTTAAAACATAAGTGAGATCCTGTCACTCCTCAGTTCAAATGCCTGCGGACCCTGAGTGAGTGCCCCAATGGATCCTTTCCCTCTCGTCTTCTGTCACACTGGCCTCCCTGCCTTTCCAAAAACTCATTGCTGGCCGACTCTTGCTTTCAGGTCTTTGGACTGGCTGTTCCCTCTGCTCTTCCCCAGGTATCGGTACTGAATACTGCAAACTGCTCCCCCAACTCCAACTCTTGGGCCCCTCACCCGGTTACACTTTCCCCCATGCGCTTACCACCTTCTCAGCTGCCATGCCCTTTAATTATTTGTGAATCTACTTTATTACATTTTGTTGTCTCTCTCTCCTGCTGGAACAGAAGCTCCATGAGGGCAGGGATTTTCAGGAGCTTTGTTCCCAACGTATCTTAAGTCCCTGAAATGGTGCCTGGCAAACAGTAAATCTTCTATTCATATTTGCAGAATGAATGAATGAATGAATGAATGATTCTTCCCCAAACCCATAGCAGTTGCTGCCCTCTGTGTTCCAGGTTCCTTTTTTTTTTTTTTTAAGTTTATTTATTGTTTTTGAGAGACAGAGAGAGCAAGCAGGGGAGGGGCAGAGAGAGAGAGAGAGAGAGAGAAAGAGAGAGAGAGAGGGAGGCAGAGAATTCCAAGCAGGGTCTGTGCACTGTCAGTGTGGGACCGATGCGGGGCTTGAACCCATGAGCTGTGAAATCACTACCTGAGCTGAAACCAAGAGTCTGACGCTTAACTGACTGAGCCACCCAGGCGCCTCTGTGTCCCAGGTTTCTAATGTGGCCCTCTTACGGCTCTGAGGGAAGCCTCTCTTCCCCCTCCTTAGCCTGGCCTTGGAGGCTGGTCCCATCCCACCCAAACTTTCCAGAACACCATTCTTTTCATGCCTCCATGCCTTTGCCTGGGCTGTTCCTTCTGCCAGGAATGGTTTCCTCCACACATTGCTCAGGGGTGACTTTGTCCTGCTTTTGGGCTTGAATTGATGTCAGTCGCCCCCTCTGGGAAGATTTCTGGGGCCTCTGCTTGGGATGATAGGCCCAGGGTGGGTGTCAGTGAAAGTTGGTAAGTAAGAGAAATGGAGCTCCTCTAGGCCTTTCCTGCTTAGACCTGTTCCTGACTCTAGGCCAGATCTGACCCTTGACTACAGGCTGATCCCTAACCACGAACCTGGGCCTCCACCCAGAATTAACCATGACTGCAGACTGATCCCTGACCCCAGTCTGACCTCTCACCTTATCATGGGTCTTGACCCAAACTAACCTTTGATACTGATCATGGGCCCCAGCCCAGCGTGACCCATGACCCCAGGATGATGTCTAACTCTAATTATAGGCCTCAGCTCAGCCTAATTTCTGACCCCAGGCTGACCCTTGGCTTTGATTCCAGCCGCAATCCACACTGCTTGCCATGGGGAGTGGGAGTATGTGGCTGGCTATTGGGAGGCAGACTGTTAGTTTCTGAGTCCACAGGCCCTAGATGAGGGCCCGGGCCTCAAAGCTGGGAGCCTCTGCGCCCCTGGGGGCAGTTCTCACATCTGCTTTTCCTGTACCCATCCCTCCTCTCTGTCTCCCAACCCAGGGGGAGCTGCCAAGCATCAGGGAAGGGGAAGAACTAGCCGGACCAGCCCACGCCTCTATTTGCACAGGTCTAGGTAAAAATAGCCTCAGCCACGCAGTCCTCTCTCACTTCCTCCTTATCCTGGATCCAGCCCAGGCCCAAGTCACTTGCCAGTTGTGTCTGCCCCTAGGTCTCTTCTTCCCTGGGGTGGATCAGGGGCCCAGATAGCTTCAGTAACTCTGTTGCAGCCCAAGTAAACACCCACGGCCGCCTCTGGGAAGTCACCCTGGTTTGACTGTTAGCTCTCTTGCTTCGTAGTGCCTCCAGATATGAGATTATTTGTCTCCCCTTGGGGTAGATGCAATCTGTCTATCCTCTGCCTTGAAAGGGGAGGATCTGGTTGGGGAGAGGAAGCAAGGAGGAGGCCCGGCCCCTGGGAGCTCCCAGGATAGTTGGGGAGACCAGGATCCTCTGTAGGAATGAGTTAGAGTGTAAGTGGGGGTTGCAGGCTGGGCTTAGGCTCTTAGGGTGCTGCATACCAGAAGGAGGGGCTCAGTGGAGACCATACACTGAAGGGTATGGAGGACCAGAGAGGGATGGTCTTGGACTGGTGATGGAGGAGTGTGTGTGAGTGTGTGTGTGAGTGTGTGTGTGTGTGTGTGTGTGTGTGTGTGTGACCCACAGTGGGGGAACAGGAAGGAGCCAGAGAGCGGAGGTCTTGCTGGCTAGAGCCAAGACCCCATTTGAGGATAACTGGGCACCACCTGAGAACCATTAAAGGGCGTTCTGCCCCAGGAAGGTACAGAACTGTGTGCATTAAAGCAATGTCCCACCCCTGGTCCAGGGGAAGTGCCAACTCACTTAATCTGGGGCCGGAATTGGGTTGGGGTCTTGGTCTCCCCTCCACATGGATGGGCTGGCTGTGTTTTTCTGTGGCCAAGATGTTCTAGCCTGGCACAGGCTGGCCACTCAGCTATTGGAGTTGTTTCCTCAGTCCTCCTGTCAGTGTGAAACAACATCCACGTAGAACATGGCCATCATCACCCAGTGGCTTGCTGGTAACAGCAAGTGACTTGATTGCTGGGGTGGAAACCACAGCTCCCCTGCTCTTGGCCTATGTGGTACAGCAGTTGGGTGGCGCTCAACCTCCATTCTGGCTCCAGTGGTGGGTACCTGTCCCAGACTTGGCAATGAGAGCCAAGATGATAGTCACATGGCCCAGGCTGAACCAATGAACATCAGCCCTGGTGCCTCTGCCAGAACTTCGGGAAAGAAGGGAGCTTTTTTGCTATCACGCCAGGAAAATATAAGCCTGCCGCTGTTGTAGCCTTATTTACCTGCTTGAGTTTTGAGCCAGTACACACAAAATCAGATCCAAGAGATGGTGAGGGATAGATTTCTGATGGCATTGTTTGAGTCCCTGGATCCAGCTGTACCTAAAGCCTGTCTCGCCATGGACTTTTCAGTTTTTAAGCTATAACCCTTCTTTACTTAAGCCACGGTATGCTGGCTTTCCGTCACACGAATCAGCAAGAATTCTGGTAGTACAACCTCATCTTCCCCAGTGCCCGTGTTGCTCAGGGAGAGCACAGTGCAAAAGCCTGCCTTGGGGAGGAGTGAGAAAGTGCCTGTGGCTTGTTTTAGCTCTGACAGAGAGACGCATTGCCTTTGAATCTTCATATTGGCCTCTGCTCCTGCTCTGTGCGGCCTCTCCCGCATCTGGTACTTTTTCTTCTTTGACAGGGAGATGCTGTGCTGCATCCGCGAGTAGGGTCAGCAGTCCCCAGTGCCTCTCCCTGGTCCTGCCAGCACTTGTCGCTCTTTCACAGGGAGAGTGGGGAGCTGGCTTTCTGCGTCTCCTCCAGCCCAAGCCCACCTGCTCGTCACGTGGAAGAAATGCTGAGAGTCTCCATGTGGAAGGACGGCAGTTTCTACATCGATGATAGTGCAGGTCTCCATTTATTTATTTGGGGGGAATCATTTCCATATGAATGCTGGGGAGAGGGAAGTACCTGTGAGGAGGAAGTTTTAGATGCTATATTAGTTAGGATATAGCTTCAGCTGCATGTGGTAGAGACCAGCGGCTTAAATAAGAGAGAAGTTTCTCTCTTCGGTACATAGAAGCCTGAGCTGGTCTGGGGGTCCTCACTGAGCTGTGAAGGGCCCAGGATCCTTCCATTCTGCTGTCCTGCTATCCCTTAGCTCTTCCCCGATCAGTCATGGCATTCGTTTGCGAGGCTACTGTAACACAGGACCACAAATTAGATAGTTTTAATAACAAAAACTTATCATCTCACTGATCTGGGAGCTTGAAGCGTGAGGTCGAGGTGTCATGGGGGTCAGTGTCTTCTGAGGCTGAAAGAGGGAATCTGTTCCATGTCTTCTGGTGGTAGCTGGCAACCTTTGGCAATGCTTGGCTTGTAGAAGCATCAGCCCAGTCCCTGCCTTTGTCTTCACATGGTGCTCTCCCTATGTGCCTGTGTGTCTCTCCAAATTGCCTCTTTTATAAGCATGCCAATCATGTTGGCTTAGGGCCTGCCCCAGTGACCTCATTTTAACGTGATTACCACTGTAAGGACCCTATCTCCAAATATCATGAGATTCTGAGGTATTGGGGGTGGGTAGGACTTTAACATACGAATTTTGGGGGGTGCGATTCAACCCATAACAGTTAGCTAATGTTTTGTCACAAATTACCCTTCAACTTGCTGGCTTAAGTCAGTCATGTATTGTCTCTCGTGGTTTCTGTGGGTCAGGAATTTAGGAGCGACTTGGCTGGACAGTTCTGGTGTGAGATGAGTCATGGGGTGGCAGCCAGATGTCAGCCAAGGGCCGCAGTCACCTCTCCCGCAGACCTGTCCACAGGGCTGCTTGAGGGTCCTATGGCACAGAGTCTCACGTCCCCCAGGGTGAGGAGTCCAAGATACCAATGAAGCTACAATGCCTCTTCTAATGAGTCTGGGAAGTCACCCCCTGTCCCTTTTGCCATATTCTACTGGTCACACGGGCTGCTCCTGATTTAGTGTGGAAGGGGGCTACGCGATGGTGTGCGAAAATCCTCGCCCACATGGCCCACGGTGGCTCACCACCACTTCTGCTTTCCAGTTAGTGGGAGGGAGAGGGCTCGCCTTCCTAGTGACAGAGGGACCTGGAGGTAGCACAGGATATGTCTGCTGGCTTTCTGTGGGATTGTCATTCGCCGAAACTCAGTCATGGTCTCACGCAGCTATAGCGCAAAGCTGGGGATTGTGGCCTTGATCGGGGGCAAGCACGTGCCCAGGTTCAAAATTCTGTTACCGCATGTCTCAGTTTGGGTCTCCTTAAAAGCAGAACTGGGCCCGGCGGATAGAAAAAAGGCAGTCTTTACCCACCCCCACCCCCCTCCCCCCGTGAGTAGGGAAAACCCCAGTTCCCCACTCTTTGTGGGACCCCTTCACAACTCACACCGAACATTTCCTCTCTGACACTTCCAGTCACCAGATGTGTGTGGGGTTTTCCCTACCAAGCAATTCTGTGATGCCAACTGCCTGTGCTGCTGTTTAACTCAGTTCTGACACTTTTACCTGGAGACAGCCTCAGGTCCCACTGGTTGAGGGCTCGGTTCCAATCCGGGTTGTGCTTCTACCGATCGGCTATAAATTCAGAGTTCCCGTGGCCCCTCCTTGTGTTGGATTAAATTGATCGAGCGGCTCACGGAACTCAGGGAGACACATTCCCCGGTTTGTTAGTGGATAGGACAAAGGACTCAGGTGGACAGAGAGATGAAGAGACGGAGGGTAAGATCTGGGAGGTCCCAAGTGCAAGAGCGAGAGTCCCCGTGTATGTAGGGGATGTCCCTGCCGGTAAGTGGATGTGTTTGCAAACCTGGAAGCTGCCTGGACCTTGTACTTTTGGCATTCTTACGGAGACTTCATCACATGGTCATGATTGAGAGATCATTAGCTCCATTTTCAGTGGTTCTCCTTCTTAAGAAAATGGTGGGCGAGGCTGAAAATTCCAAGCTTCTAATTATGGCTTGGTCTTTCTGGTGACCAGCCCCCACCCAGGAAACACGCAGAAGCCCACCACAGATGCCTCACTAGAACCAAAGTCATTCCTACCACCCAGAAAACCCCAAGGCATGTACTACTGTGTCAGGAACTGGGGTCAAAGACCAAAGATTAGAATAAAAGATGCCTCCAGTGCTCTTATCACTTAGAAATTACAAGGGTTTTAGGGACTCTGTGCCAGGAACCAGGGATGAAGACCAAATACACATTTCTTATTATAAATCACAACATCGCAGGCTGAAATGTGGGTGCAGATAGTTTATTTGGCAGGTGATCTTATGTGGCTAGAGGAAGAGGGCAAGGGGTGTGCTATTGAGGTATCTGCTTTAGGAGATAGGGGCTCAGCTCAACAAGGACCCCCCAGAGTGGTCCATGCTGGGGGGTGGGAAGCTGGGGCATTTCTTCGTGGGCCCTACCTGGGAAATAAACTTCCCCACACTTCCTGGCTGTACCCACCCCAATCCCCATGACTTCAGAGACAGCCCTGAAAAGGAGACATCTCTGTGCTTTTGAAGGGGGATGCTGAGACCCTGCACAGAACTGTCCATCACAGCTGCGGCTGTGATCAGAGGAAGGACCCCCAAAGCATCTGTTCCACTATAGAAGAAGCAGAGAACAGGTTGGGGGACCACTCCGGTATCTCTGACCTAGATAGCTTGCCGATTTTGCCTGCCCCCTACCCACAGTGCCTGAGCACAGGGATCTGGGCTGTGAAGTTTGAAGGCCTGCTGTCAGCCCCTGACTCCTTAGGCCTGGTGATGTGGGCTCACTCTAGTTCCTGTCTGGGGCTTACTTCTTGGCCCTCCCTGTGTCACTAGCCATGAGTGACAGCCAAATGGGCCATCTCCAGGAAACCCCCGGGCTTGGTCATTCCCAGACCCCCAACTGGGAAACTGAGGGCTGCCCTGTGGGCTGCTGGCCATCACCCCAAACCCCAATCCAGGGCACCACAGCCTGTTACCCTTCAGGCTCTCACTTTCCTCTCCGTTCAGCTGGAAATCCTCTTCTGCCAAGCTCCCTGCTGGGCATGATGGAAACATTCAGGAATAGAAGTCATAACATAATACAAGTTAAAAATAAGTAGAAGGAAGAGATGGAATAAAGCCCTCTGCTAGTCTGGATGCCCAGCCAACTGTCCCAGAATATTAATTTCTAGCACTTCCTGGTCCCCCTCCATAAGGGTTGAAAGAGGACCCCTCCTGACCAGAGGTCACCCCTTCCCTCTCCCCTGGGAGTCACTCCATGGCAGTGCTTGTGTCTTTTCATTGCCATGGACTTTCTGATGAAGCCGTGGACTCTGTTAGGATGATGTGTTTTTTTGTTTTTGTTTTGTTTTTAATTTGCTTTTAATGTTCTTATTTATTTTTGGGAGACAGAGAGAGACAGAGCACAAGTTGGCAGGGGGTGGGGGTGGGGAGCAGAGAGAGAGGGAAACGCAGAATCTGAAGCAGGCTCCAGGCTCTGAGATGCCAGCACAGAGCCCCATGCGGGGCTCGAACTCCCAAACCTTGAGATCATGACCTGAGCCAAAATCAGACACTTAACCAACTGAGCCACCAGATCCCCCGGATGATGTTTTTAACGCATTAAAAATAAAACATAAAGGATTGCAAAGGAAATCAGTTGAAACGTAGTTATCAAAAGAGTGAAACACATTTATGTCATAGTGATATATTTCTTTTCTTAATGTTTATTTATTGAGAAAGAGTTTGAGAGAGAGAGAGAGAGAGAGAGAAAATGGAGGAGGGGCAGAGAGAGAATACCAAGCAAGAGAATCCCTGATGTGGACATCGATGCCATGACTGGGATCACGACCTGAGCTAAACTAAAGAGTTGGGAACTCAACCGACTGAGCCACCCAGGTGCCCCTGCTACAGTGACTTTAGAGCAAGGTTGAGAGAAGGTGACATTTTGAAGCCTCTCCACCAGTAGGGATGTGAGATGAAAATATCCGGGATTTCTGCTGCCGACAAAGTCAAAGCTCCTGCTTTGACCACTGTGTTTTGTTGCCTACATTCGTAGTGGAAGAAAATGCTAAACTTCAGTTAAAAGTTAGTGAGAATATGGGGCACCCGGTTGGCTCAGTCGGTTAAGCTTCCCACTTCAGCTCAGGTCATGATCTTGTGGTCTGTGAGTTCAAGTCCCACACTGGGCTCTGTGCTGACAGCTCAGAGCCTGGAGCCTGCTTCAGATTCTGTGTCTCCCTCTCTCTCTGCCTCTCCCCTGCTCACACTTGGTCTCTCTCTGTCCCTTAAAAATGAATAAACATTAAAAAAAGTTAGTGGGAATAAAGTTGTCATTTTCTCCCACCCAAATATATGGACCCTCTGATTTCTATTTATGTATTCCTTGGGGGTCAATGGACCCAGGGACAAGATGCCCTATTCTATAGGGAGCCTCACCTGAGATGGGTCGCTTTCTCAGACCTCAGGGACCCTGTTGGAGATTATCTCCCTGCTCGGGTTGGTTGCTGTTGAGCCACTGAGGTCGGGGGAAATGCCAGACCCTGGGGACAGGATGGAAACTCTAGCCTCAAGGCATCATGACCCTCATGGCTTCTGGGCATGGGCAAAGCTGAGGAGTCAGCCCCAGCCACAGGCAGGGAGTTGGTCAAGGAGGAAAGGACCATAAAGATAGTACTATCATGCAAGGGGAATGCCGTCAGGGTCACCAGAGTGCTGGAGAACCTTAAGTAAAGGAGAGAGCATTTTTGACGGGATTCAGGGAGATGTCACTGGGATGCTGGCTTGTGAAAGCCAAGTGGTCGTGGAGGATATTCCCCCAGCAGGAGACACAACAAGTTTCTGTGAGGCTGCTGCTGGAGAGTCAGGGAAGGTAGGACAGTAAGAGGGGAGGCACTGCCAGGCACAGGCACAGAGATGAGCAGACAGGCAGGCTGGGCCCCAGCTCCACCAAGCTGAGCCCTCAGGCATTTCCTCCAGTGGACGCCACTGGGAGAGCCGGTCCAGCCACCAGGGCACATATTGGCTTCGGGACAGCTAGACCCAGAAGTGCCAGCTGCCAGGCCCTCCAGCTGGAAGCCACTGCCCTCATTAGCTAGCGTGGGATCAGCTGCTTTGAGGCTGAGTGGTCCAGATGTCTCAGAGGTTTGTAAATCACCAGATTAAAAAACGAATTGCAGCCTTTGCACTAAGCCCGGCTCATTCCCGTCCTGTCCAATGTTGTTTCATTTCTGGTGGATGCTGTGGAATCTGCAGGGACAGCTCAAGGGGATCCAGGCCAAGCCTGAATCCCAGGGGTGGGGGTGGGGTCTGTGCCCTGGTGACACTGGTTATGCCAGCACGCCCCCCCCCCCCCCCCCGCCCCAAGCGCACCCTTGCATTCACATCCCAGGAGCCCTTGGAGGAGGAGGGAAAGGCATGCCCAGAGACTGGCTAGGGGCTGTGGACAGGAGGCGCAGCCCATCAGCCTCAGCCCCCGAGAGGAGGCGGAACAGGCTATAGGACTACAGAGCAGAAAAGGGGAGGTGACAGGCTCAGGGTCCAACTGGATCACTTCAATCCAGTCCTGAGCCTAGAGATGCTTGCTGGCTTAGGTGGCTTAAAAAAAATTTTTTTTAATGTGTGTTTATTTTTGAGAGAAAGAGACAGAGCCTGAGCTGGGGAGGGGCAGATATAGAATCTGAAGCAGGCTCCAGGCTCTGAGCCCAACACGGGGCTCAAACTCAGGAACTGCGAGATCATGCCCTGAGCCAAAGTCGGCCGCGTAACTGACCGAGCCACCTAGGCACCCCTAGCCTGGGCAGCTTTTTGTCAGTACCTTCACTCCGTCTCTTGTCTGCTCTCCAGCCCATCCGCAGGTGCCTGGCTCTGGATGTTCCCTTTGACGCCTCCTTCCTCCACAAACTGCCCCAGCCTCCAAGTCTTCCCACGGCCTGCCTCCCCACCCTCCCTGCTGCCCTGACAGAGAAGGCTTTCCAACACATAAAGCAGATTTTGCCACTCCCCTGTCTCCCCAGTCAAGGGCTCCTACTGCCCAAAGAACACAGTTCCTCAGGCTGACATCCGGCTCCCTCACTCTTGAAGTCATGTGGCAAAATGCTTTAAAATGGAGGGTGGGCATGCTCTGGTTTCCCTTCAGATCGCATAAATCTTTTGCCTTTTAAAACGGAGGGTGGGTATTGGGGCGAAGCAAGGTGGTAAGGCTTCTTGGCTTGAGTTCCAGCTCTACCACTGATCAGGGGTGCGACTTTGGGCAAAGTGCTTAACTTCTCTGTACCTCAGTTTCCTCATCTGTAAAATGGGGACAGTTATAGTCCCCACCTCCTGGAGTGTGTGAGGCTTAAAGGACTTAGCACATGTAAAGCACTTAGCATAGTGCTTGGCACATAGTATGTGCTCAGTAAAGGGTAGCCGTTATCACCTGCTTCACGCTTCCCTCCCCCCACTCCCCTGCTGCTCAATATTTTGTCACGTGCTAGCCACCCTCAACTATCCCAGTGACCGGAAGTTCTGTCAAGACCTCTCAGCGCAGCCCTCTGTTCCTCGTCTGTTGTTGTGTGACAAATGACCACACACTTAGCAGCTGAAAACAACGAACATTTATTACCTCACACTTTCCTGTGGCTCAGGGGTCTATGGCATGGTTCTGCTGGGTCCACGACCTCACTACCTCAGAGTCTCATGGAGCTGCCACCAGGATTTAGTTCGCATAGCTGTTGACAGAGTTAAGTGTCTTGTAGCTTGGGACAAAGGGCCTCATTTTCCTGCTTGCTGCTGGGGGCCCTGGCGGGCTGCTCAGTTCCTGGAGGCTGTCTGGGCTCCTTGCCGTGTGGCGTTCCCCAACATGGCCGCTTGCTCCCTCAAAGCCAGGGAGAGAGACACTGCCAAGACGGGCACCACAATCTTACATCACACACTCGCACACCTTCCCTCATCTCTCCTGTATGCTGTCAGTTAGATGCAAGTCACAGATCCCACCCACACTCAGGGGAGGGGATCACACAAAGTGTGAACCCCAGGAGGCAAGGATCTCATGGCCCACTTGTCTGCCACAGGCTCTAACTCTCTATCTCCGCTCATGCTGCTTCTTCTGTCTGGAAGGCTCTCTGCATTTCAAGGTCCAGCTTGCTCCCTCCCTCCCAATGTTTCCTGAGCACCTACTCCATGCCAGCATCTGGGCTGGATTCTGGGGGTACCGAAATGACTAAGACGGTCTAGCCCATTGAGTTTTTCCCTGCCTAGAATTCTCAGTTCGTATGTTTAACCTGACACTTGTTCTGTGGCCATGTGTAATGTTGTGATTGCACATGATTTGTGTAACTACTTCTGTCCTGATGGGCTCAGATTTCTGTTAGGGTCCTGGCCTCTACAAGGTCAGGGCTGAGTCTGGGTCAGGGTTGGGGCTTGGTCTCAGGCCAGGCTTGAGAACAGAGCTCTGATAACATACTAGAAAGGGGCTGGGTTTTGTTTTGTTTTGTTTTGTTTTGTTTATGTTTAGGCCTACCAATGAAAATTGATCAATTCATTTTCAGAAACCAGCACCAATATTTTCAGAAACAGTGCATCCAAAGCTATTGAGATTGTGTTCTGTCTATGAAATATAGTGGCTGCTAAATGTACTGGGGGCTGGAGGTGACCGCTGACAGCGGAGGTTTGTTTTTCATACTCAGCAGAGCCTCTCTACTTATCTAGGGGAACTGCAAGTTATTCAGGGACTGTTCAGTCCCTTTCCCCCTTCTGACTCTCAGAAAGAGGTGTGCACAATTCCTGTTGGACCAGGCCTTTGTAGGTAAGGGCTGTGTCTGGGCTTGATCTAGGAATTCCCTGTAAGAAGGGGTCAGCTCGCCCAGTTTGCCCTGTGGCATGAGAATAAGTAGAGGGTGACAGAGCAGGGGCCTGCTGGGGCAGGGAGCATAACTGAACAGGTGGTAAGGGGAGTCTGGGCCAGGCCCTGAGCTCTTGTATGCTTGTGCCCATTTTATTGGGGAGGAAACTGAGGCTGGGAAGTGGAAGAGTCCTGGGGAGGGTCACATAATGAACGAGGCTGAACATTCCCATAGTCCCTGCTCTCACTCCTGCTATGTGACATCATGGCCCTAAGGCCCTCTTGTGTACTTTGCCTGTTTGTACCATTCTGGGGAATGAGATGTGGCCGGGAGATCCAGGTGGCCCTAGGACTGAGCAGCACAGTTACCTTCTGGGAATTACAAGGTGTCTATGCTTTGGGGATGGCAGGGTGCTTCAGGCCCCAGGAAGACACCTGGTGGTTTGGAGGAGGATTCAACCCCCCCAGACCCCACTCTGTGGAGGCAGAGGGCAGAGCCGGGGATGCTTGGGGAGTC
This sequence comes from Acinonyx jubatus, assembly GCF_027475565.1. Classification (NCBI taxonomy): domain Eukaryota; kingdom Metazoa; phylum Chordata; class Mammalia; order Carnivora; family Felidae; genus Acinonyx; species Acinonyx jubatus. The sequence goes on from NC_069384.1 coordinate 146,575,631, forward strand.
AACAGATGGCGGACCTAGTAGAGCCAAGAGGCAGTCCCTAAATGAACAGCCCAAGAGATTGTCTGCCCACCTCTGAGGAAGCCGAAACCCAGAGAGAACTCAGAAGTTCCCCAAGTACACAGAGTGGGCTAGACTAGAACGTGGGGTTCTTTTCCCTCTTCTGATAGCCTCTCTAGAGGCCCAGGGGCCCAGGAGACACCAAGAAGCCCCTGACTCCCACAAGAATGTTCTCCCTGCTGGCTGCTGAAGTTCTTGGGAATCGAATGTTCTGGTTGATGGAGAGCTATCGCTTAAACTATAGGTGAACTCAGAGTCCCACAAAACCTCGCTGCCCTGGAGGATGGCTAAGCCCTTTCTGTGGAGGTGGCCGGGCCCCTCAGTACCTGGAACACCATCACCTTCTGCCCTGGGGAGGTGTGGCCATGTGGCCGGTATGTTGGAGAGGAACCAGCCCCTGTCCTCTCAGGGCTATGGGCTGAGGCCTGGAGTACCCTTGCTGAGCGAAGGGCACACATTATACCCCCAAGAGTGATGTGCTGACCAGCCCCACCCATTCACACCCACACAAAGCCTGAAGTTGTATAACTGCTTTTCCTTGGAACCAGAGGGAACTGGCTGGAAGGAGCAGGAGTGACCTAGGTGTGTCACAGGATGAGTTGTTTTCTTGCTGCCAAAGGCCCAATTGGAAGGGAGGAGAGGCAAACCCACCCTCCTAGGAACCTCCTTCCAAGGTCTGGGTGCTCCTTAGTGCCAGGGAGGAGTCAACAGCCTCTTTGTAGTCCAGAGTGGGAGGCTGCCTGGGGTGTTGGGCTGCCTTTCAGACACCTCTGAGCATACTCTCAGAGGAAACTGGATTGTCCAAGAACAGGTAGGGTGGAGACTTTGCTTTGAGGGTCAGGACAGGGAAGTGTTGACTTCCTGGCATCTGAAGCAGTGGGTTGGCCTCAGGGTGGGGCAAGGCCAGTTGGCATCTGTGAAGACCAGAAGTGAACCCCCTCAGGCTTAAACTTTTACTCCATCCATGGGAGCTGGAGGTCCCAGGGATCTGGTGATCCTCAGGGGCAGGGGCCTTGGCAGTCAGCTGCCCTGGGTGATGTGGTGCCCAGCCAGGTCCCCTTCATCAGACCCTCCATCGCAGCCTCTGTAAATGTGGTTCTGATGGCTCACAGCCTTCTCTGGAGAATGCCTTACACCAGTGGGAACCACTTTGCTTAGGGAGTTACACATCTCCCGCCGCCCCCAGAGGCTGTTTAGGGCCAAAGACCAACCAGTACAGGGGTTAAAAAAAATAGTCTGCTTCCTTGCCTTCAGGGGGGCCGAGTCTGGTGCATTTCTTGCCCCAGTGCTCCTGTGGGGTCAGGCAGAGCTTGGGCCTGTCCAAACCATCCATACTCAGCTCCTCCTCTGCCCCATCCTGCTTCACCTGTTCCCCTTCTCCTGAGACCCTCTCTCGATAAACCCTGTCTCAGGCTCTGCTTCTGGGGACTCTGGCCTGACCAGTATAAAACTTCTTACCCATCCTAGTGAGTGGATTTGAGTCAGAAAACTAGTGAGTGTGAATTAAAAACAAAAAAAGAACTCTGGAATTACCATGGTGATCCAGCTTGTCATGGAGCGATTCATGGCTTTATCAGACTGTGGAAGGGACTTCCCAGCCCTGGAGTAGTCTGGTTGATCATGGAGATGGTGGGTTTTCTTGGGGTAGGAGAGTTGAGATCCTAAAAAGGAGAGTTTCCGGTGTTTGAGAGCACTTCACCCCGGGCATAGAGTGGTGCACTGCAGTCTGGAGGGGTTAGGGAACCACAGACAATACCCCATAACTCCCCCTGGAGGTGTGGTCTGGTGCTGTGTGGACTGCTGTCCTGGTGGTCACAGTGACCCTCCTCTGGAGTGAGCAGCCCGTTGAAAGCTCGAGCAGTGGAATCTGAGCCAAGATTCCTGCCTCTCATCCCAAAGCAGGGACTCTCCTGAAGTTAGAAGGGTAGGCTGACCCCTGGCTCTCTGGTTATCTTGGCAATGCCATTGGTTCAGCTTCTGCCCCTTTTGGACATCATGGTCCTCACTTGTGAAATGAGGGCATTTAAGGGAAGGAGGGATATGACAGTGGAAGAAGAGAGAAGAATTACAGTGATGGATGGATCTGTTCAGAAGAACCCAAGTCCCTTGAGCTATTTGTTGACTTGGGACTTTGACCTATTGACAGCGTGGGATGGTGGGCATGCCCTTGATAGTCATTGGGGCATATCTGGCTTGGGGCTCACGGCTCTGATGTCCAGTGTATGGAGGAAGGGAAGATGCATGGAGGGTGACTAGAGGCTGTGCTGAAGGCTAGTCTGGAACCACCTCTACTATCTCTGCCTGAATTCTCTGAATATCTGTTTGAATTCAACTTCTCAAGGGCAATCTTACATTGAATTATCAGGCCTGTGGGCTAAAGTGTCCAAACTGGGACACTTAAAAACATTTTTATTGTGATAAAATACACATAACGTAGATTTTATCATCTTAAGCATTTTTGAATGTACATTTCAGTGATTTTAAACACATTCGTGACGGGCCACCTGGGTGGCTCAGTCGGTTAAGTGTCTGACTTCGGCTAGTCAGTTAAGTGTCTGAACCCTGTGATCTCAAGGTTCGTGAATTCGGGCCTCACATTGGGCTCTGTGCTGACAGTGCAGAGTCTGCTTGGGATTCTCTCTCTCTTCCTCTATCTCTGCCCCTTCCTTACTTGCATGTTGTCTCTCTCTCAAAATAAATAAATAAACTTAAAAAAAATACATTCATGATGTTGTACAACCATCATCACCCTCCATCCCCAGAACTCTTGTCATCTCATAAAACTGAAATTTGCACCCATGAAACAGTAATTCCTTCATTACCCCTAATCTCCTCGGCCCCCAGCTGCCACCATTCTACTTTGTTTCTATAGTTCTGACAACTCATATCTCATGTATCTCACATATGTGGGATCACAGAGTATTTGTCTTTTTGTGATCGACTTATTTCACTTAGCATCATGTCCTCTGGGTTCATCCAGTTGTAGCCGTGCCAGAATTTCCTTCCTTTTTTTAGGTTGGATGATATTCCATTGTATGAAAATACCACATTTTGCTTATCGAGTCATACACTGATGGACACATGGGTTGCTTCCATGTTTTAGCTATTTTAAATAACCCTACTATGAACACAGGTGTACAAATCTCTCTTCCAGGCCCTGATGTCAATTCTTTTGGGTATATACCAGAAGTCAAATTGCTGGATCCTGGGGTAATTCTATTTAAAAAAAAATTTTTTTAATGTTTATTTGTTTTTGAGAGAGAGAGAGAGAAAGACAGAGAGAGAGAGACAGTGACAGCGTGAGAGTGGGGGAGGGGCAGAGAGCGAGGGAAATACAGAATCCGAAGCAGGCTCCAAGCTTTGGCTGTCAGCGCAGAGCCCGATGTGGGGCTCGAACTCACGGACCCCAAGATCATGACCTGAGCCAAAGTCGGACGCTTAACCAACTGAGCCACCCAGGCTCCGCTTTTAATTCTGTTTTTAATTTTTTGAGGAACTACCAATACTATTTTTCATGGTAGTTGCCTCATTTTACGTTCCTACCAATGGTGCACAAGGGTTCCAATTTCTCCACATCCTCGCCAACATTTGCTATTTTTGTTTTTTTTTTTTTGATAGTAGCCATTCTGACTGGTGTGAGGTGGTATCTCCTTGTGGTTTCGATTTGCATTTTCCTGATGATCAGTAGTGTTGAGCATTTTTTTAATGCGTTTTTTGACCATTTACGTAACTTTTCTGGAGAAATTTCTATTCAAGTCCTTTGCCCATTTTTTTTTTTTTTGAGTTGAGTTGAGTTTTAGGAATTCTCTATATATTCTGGATCTTAATCCCTTATCACACACATGATCTGTAAATATTTTCTCCCATTTTTGTGGGTTACCTTTTTACTTGCCAACAGTGTCTTTGATGTACCAAATTTTCAAATTTTCATGCAGTTCAGTTTTTCTATTTTTTCTTTTCTTGCCAGTGCCTCGGGTGTCATGTCCAAATCATTGCAAAATTTGTGAAACTGTGAATGAAGCTTTTCCCCTGTGTTTTCTTCTAGGAGTTTTGTAGTTTGAAGTCTTACATTTAAGTAAACTGGGGCACTTTTGAGACTGAAAGGGAATGTTTTTTTTTTTTAATTTTAATTCCAGTATAATTAACATACAGGGTTGTATTAGTTTCTGATGTACAGTATGGTGATTTGAGAATTCTGTAGCTCATCGTCATAAGTATACTCTTTAATCCTCTTCACCTGTTTTACCCATCCTCCCACCACCCTCCCCTCTGGTAATCATCAATGTGTTTAAGAGTCTGTTTGTCTGTCTCTTTTTTCCTTTGTTCATTTGTTTTGTGTTGTACATTCCATATATGAGTAAAATCATATGGTATTTGTCTTCCTCTGACTGACTTATTTCACTTAGCATGATACACTCTAGGCCCATCCATGTCGTTGCAAATGGCAAGATTTCATTTTTCTTTATGGCATGATATTCCACTGTGTATATACCATACCCTCTTTATCAAAACGGGAGGCTTTAAGTAATGATGTATTTAAAAATTATTTTTTTCAACTTATTTATTTTATTTATTTATTTTTTAACGTTTTATTTATTTTTGAGACAGTGAGAGACAGAGCATGAACAGGGGAGGGTCAGAGAGAGGGAGACACAGAAACTGAAACAGGCTCCAGGTTCTGAGCCGTCAGCACAGAGCCCAACGTGGGGCTCGAACTCACGGACAGTGAGATCGTGACCTGAGCCGAAGTCGGACGCTTAACCGACTGAGCCACCCAGGCGCCCCTCAACTTATTTTTTAATTTACATCCAAGGTAGCATATAGTGCAGCAATGATTTCAGGAGTAGATTCCTTAACGCCCCTTACCCATTTAGCCCCCCTCCCCCCACAACCCCTCCAGTAACCCTCTGTTCTCCATATTTAAGAGTCTTTTATGTTTTGTGCCCCTCCCTGTTTTTATATTATTTTTGCTTCCCTTCCCTTATGTTCATCTATTTTATATCTTAAAGTCCTCATATGAGTGAAGTCATGTGATATCTGTCTTTCTCTGACTAATTTTGCTTAGCATAATACCCTCTAGTTCCATCCGCTTAGTTGCAAATGGCAACTTTCATTCTTTTTGATAGTTGAGTAATACATATATATATATATATATATATATATATATATATATATATATACCACATTTTCTTTATCCATTCATCCATCGATGGACATTTAGGCTCTTTCCATACTTTGGCTATTGTTGATAGTGTTGCTATAAACATGGGGGTGCATGTGTCCCTTCAAAACAGCCCATCTGTATCCCTTGGATAAATGCCTAGTAGTGCAATTGCTGGGTCGTAGGGTAGTTCTTTTTTTAATTTTTTGAGGAGCCTCCATACTGTTTTCTAGAGTGGCTGCACCAGTTTGCATTCCAACCAGCAGTACAAGAGGGTTCCTCTTTCCTTGCATCCTTCCCAGCATCTGTTGTTGCCTGAGTTTTTAATGTTAGTCATTCTGACAAGTGTGATGTGGTATCTCATTGTGGTTTTGATTTGTATTTCCCTGATGATGAGTGATGTTGAGCATTGTTTCATGTGTCGGTTAGCCATCTGGATGTCTTCTTTGGAGAAGTGTCTATTCATGTCTTTTGCCCGTTTCTTCACAGAAATAATTATTTTTTGGGTGTTGAGTTTGATAAGTTCTTTATAGATTTTGGATACTAACCCTTTATCTGATATGTCATTTGCAAATATCTTCCCCATTCCATCGGTTGCCTTTTAATTTTGCTGATTGTTTCCTTTGCTGTGCAGAAGCTTTTTTTTTTTTTTTTAGGTGAGGTCCCAATCATTCATTTTTGCTTTTGTTTCCCTTGCCTCCAGAGACGTGTTGAATAAGAAGTTGCTGCAGCCAAGGTCAAAGAGGTTTTTGCCTGCTTTCTCCTCAAGGATTTTGCTGACTTCCTGTCTTACATTTAGGTCTTTCATCCATTCTGAGTTTATTTTTGTGTATGGTGTAAGAAAGTGGTCCAGGCTCATTTTTCTGCATGTTGCTGTCCAGTTTTCCCAGCATCACTTGCTGAAGAGACTGTCTTCATTCCATTGGATATTCTTTCCTGCTTTGTCAAAGATTAATTGTCCATTTCTGGGTTCTCTATTCTGTCCCATTGATGTGAATGTCTGTTTTTGTGCCAGTACCATACTGTCTTGATGATTACAGCTTTGTAGTATAGCTTGAAGTCTGGGATTGTGATGCCTCCAGCTTTGGTTTTCTTTTTCAAGATTGCTTTGGCTATTCGGGGTCTTTTCTGGTTCTATACAAATTTTAGGATTGTTTGTTCTAGCTCTGTGAAGAATGCTGGTGTTATTTTGATAGGGATTGCACTGAACATGTAGACTGCTTTGGGTAGTATTGACATTTTAACAATATTTGTTCTTCCTATTCAGGAGCATGGAATATTTTTCTATTTCTTTGTGTCTTCTTCAATTTCTTTCATAATTTCTCTATAGCTGTCAGTGTATAGATTTTTCACCTCTTTGCTTAGATTTATTCCTAGGTATTTTATGTTTTTTTGTGCAACTGTAAATGGGATCAATTCTTTGATTTCTCTTTCTGTTGCTTCATTGTTGGTGTATAGGAATGCAATCAATTTCTGTGCATTGATTTTATATCCTGCAACTTTGCTGAATTCATGGAACAGTTCTAGCAGTTTCTTGGTGGAATCTTTTGGGTTTTCCATATAGAGTATCATGTCCTCTGCAAAGTGTGAAAGTTTGACCTCCTCCTGGACGATTTGGATGTGTTGTTTTTTTATATCTTTGTGTTGTTTGATTGCTGAGGCTAAGACTTCCAATACTGTGTTGAATAACAGTGGCAAGAGTGAACATCCCTGTCTCATTCCTGACCTTAGGGAGAAAGCTCTCAGTTTTTCCCCATTGAGGATGATATTAGTGCTGGGTCTTTCATATATGGCTTTTATGATCTTGAGGTATGATCCTTCTATCCCTACTTTCTTGAGGGTTTTTATCAAGAAAGGATGCTGTATTTTGTCAAATGTTTTCTCTGCATCTATTTAGAAGATCATGTGGTTCTTGTCCTTTCTTTTACTCATGTGATGAATCACATTGATTGTTTTGTGGATATTGAACCAGCCTTGCATCCTACGTATAAATCCCACTTGGTTGTGATGAATAATTTTTTTAATGTATTGTTGGGTCTGATTGGCTAATATCTTGCTGAGGATTTTTGAATCCATGTTCAACAGGGAAATTGGTCTATAGTTCTCCTTTTTAGTGGGGTCTTTTTCTGGTTTTGGAATCAAGGCAATGCTAGCTTCATAGAAAGAGTTTGGAAGTTTTCCTTCCATTTCTATTTTTTGGGACAGCCACAAGAGATTAGGTGTTAACTCTTCCTTAAATGTTGGTAGAATTCCCCTGGAAAGCCGTCTGGCCTGCAATCTTGATTTTTGGGAGATTTTTGATTACTAATTCGATTTCTTTACTGGTTTTGGGTCTATTCAAATTTTCTATTTCTTCCCATTTCAGTTTTGGTAGTGTATATGTTTCTAGGAATTTGTCCATTTCTTCCAGATTGCCCATTTTATTGGCATATAATTGCTCATAATATTCTCTCATTGTTGTTTGTATTTCTGCTGTGTTGGTTGTGATATCTCCTGTTTCATTCTTTATTTTATTTATTTGGGTCCCTTCCTTTTTCTTTTTGATCAAACTGGCTAGTGGTTTATCAATTTTGTTAATTCTTTCAAAGAACCAGCTTCTGGTTTCATTGATCCATTCTACTGTTTTTTTGTTTGTTTGTTTGTTTTGTTTTTTTGTTTTTTGTTTTTTTGGCTTCGATAGCATTGCTTTCTGCTCTAATCTTTATTATTTCCTGTCTTCTGCTGGTTTTGGGGTTTATTTGCTGTTCTTTTTCCAGCTCTTCAAGGTGTAAGGTAGGTTGTGTATCTGGGACCTTTCTTCCCTCTTTAGGAAGGCCTGTATTGCTATATACTTCCCTCTTATGACCGTCTTTACTGCATCCTAGAGGTTTGGGCTGTGGTGGTATCATTTTCATTGGTTTCCATGTACTTTTTAATTTCCTCTTTAATTTCTTTGTTAGCCCATTCATTCTTTAGTAGGATGTTATTTAGTCTCCAAGTATTTGTTATCTTTCCAAATGTTTCCTTGCGGTTGATTTTGAGTTTCAAAGTGTTGTGGTCTGAAAACACACAGTATGATCTCGATCTTTTTGTACTTACTTAAGGCTGATTTGTGTCCCAATATGTGATTTATTCTGGAGAACGTTCCATGTGCACTGGAGAAGAATGTGTATTCCACTGTTTTAGGATGAAATGTTCTGAATATATCTGTTAAGTCCATCTGGTCCAGTGTGTCATTCAAAGCCATTGTTTCCTTATTGATTTTCTGTTTAGATGATCTGTCCATTTCTGTAAGTGGGATTTTGAAGTCCCCTACTATTATGGTATTATTATCATTGAGTTTCTTTATGTTTGTGATTAATTGATTTATATATTTGGGTGCTTTCACATCTGGAGCATAAATGTTTACAATTGTTGGGTCTTCTTGGTGGATAGACCCCTTAATTATGATATAATGCCCTTCTTCATCTCTTGTTACAGTCTTTATTTTAAAGCCTAGATTGTCTGATATAAGTATGGCTACTCCAGCTTTCTTTTGTTGATGATTAGCATGATAGATGGTTCTCTATTCCCTTACTTTCAATCTGAAGGTGTCTTTAGGTCTAAAGTGGGTCTCTTGTAAACAGCATATAGATGGATCTTGTTTTCTTATCCATTCTGTTACCCTATGTCTTTTGATTGGAGCATTGAGTCCATTGACGTTTAGAGTGAGTACTGAAAGATATGAATTTATTGCCATTATGTTTCTTATAGAGTTAGAGTTTCTGGTGGTGTTCTCTGGTCTTTTCTAGTCTTGTTGCTTTTGGTCTTTTTTTCCCCATCATTTCTCCCCTCAGAGAGTCCCCCTTAAAATTTCTTGCAGGGCTGGTTTAGTGGTCACAAACTCTTAATTTTTGTTCGTCTGGGAAACTTTTTCTCTCCTTCTATTTTGAATGCCAGCCTTGCTGGATCAAGAATTCTTGGCTGTATATTTCTCTGATTCAGCACCTTGAATATATCCCGCCACTCCTTTCTGGCCTGCCAAGTTTCTGTGGCTAGGTCTACGGCAAACCTGATCTGCCTTCCCTTGTAGTTTAAGGACTGTTTTTCCCTTGGTGCTTTCATGATCTTTCCTTGCCTTAGCATTTTGTGAATTTGACTATGATATGCCTTGTTGATGATCAGTTTTTTTTTTAATCTAATGGGAATCCTCTGTGTGTCCTAGATTTTGATGTCTGTGTCTTTCCGCAGGTTAGGAAAGTTTTCTGCTATGATTTGCTCACATAGCCCTTCTATCCCTTTCTCTCTCTCTTCATCTTCTGGGACTCCTATGATTCTGATGTTGTTCCTTTTTAATGAGTCACTGATTTCTCTAATTCTTAGATCATGCTCTTTTGCTTTAGTCTCCCTTTTTTTTCTGCTTCATTATTTACCATATGTTTGTCCTCTATGTCGTTGATTTGCTGCTCTGCCTCATCCATCTCTGCTGCCCTGGCATTTATTCGAGATTGCAGCTCAGTTACAACATTTTTTATTTCATCCGTACTAGTTGTTACTTCTTTTATCTACCCAGAAATTGATTCTAATCTGCTTTCGACCCCAGCTAGTATTCTTATTATCATGATTCTAAATTCTGGTTCAGACATCTTGCTTGTATCTGTGTTGATTAAGTCCCTGGCTGTCGTTTCTTCATGCTTTTTCTTGTGGGGTGAATTCCTTTGTTTCTTCATTTTGAAGGATGAAAAGGAATTAGTAAGGTAAAAAAAAGTAAAAAATTAAAAACAACACATCCACACAAAAAATTGAATAAATGATGTTAGATCCTAGGTGTGTTTTGGTCTGGTTGTTGAAAGGAGCTTGATAGATTAGATTAAAAAGGGAAAAAAGGGAGTGGGGGGAAGAAAACAAAAAAAGAAAAAAGAAAAGAGAAAGAAAAAAAAGGAAAACATTTGAAAATTTGAAAAAATGAATACATTGAAATAGAATAAGATGAACAAATGGTGGAAGTAAAATAGAATTTAAAAATTTTACAAAAAAGTAAAATATATAGTAGAAAAAAATTAAAGAAAAATATTTTTAAGAAAAATGGAAAATAAAAAGAAATTTTTTCTCTTTCTGTATTGAAGAAAAAGAAACGAAAAAGAAAAAGAATTGAATAGATGGACCAGGGAACAGACTGAAGTACGACTGAAATGACATCGTTTTCCCCTAGAAGTCAAACTATGAAGTGCTTTTTAGTCGTAAACTAAGCAGGCGGAGAGACTCATGTTCCTGAAGAGTGAGGTTGGCCCAGTTGGGGGGTGAATTCCTTTGTGTAATGGCTCTGTTCTCCACTAGATGGCGCTGTTTAGCTTACAGGGGTGGATTGTTGTGGTGCTTGTAAGTGTGTATGTGCATGTGTGGGAGGGGTGAAAATGGCCTCACCCAGCTATCCAGGCTCTTGTATCAGAACTCTGTTCTCCCTGATCAGCAGTCACGCACCCCTCCTTTGTTTTCAGCTTCCGTCCACTCCCTGCTTTTACACTGTCCATGAGCAAGCCGTCAGGTTTCCAGGCGGCATTTCCCTCCCTGAGTTTTATCTTAGATGAGGCTGTGTTTCCCAGCCTCTCACTTCTGAGGAACTGCGGCTTTGACCTGCTCAGACCTTCTGAAGGAGGGTCTTACCAAGCAGTGGCCCAAGCTGGCCATATGCAGGAACGTTCAAGGGACCGTGCTGCTGCCAATGGCCAGAGACTGTGGCCGAGTGCCAGCCCACCCCAGAAAAAGTTCACGCAATCGTGTGCCAGCAGCGCCTCAGGGATTATGGAAAATCACAACACATCTGGCACCAGGCTTCACCCCCAGCGACCTTGTTCCAGCACCAGCGGGTGTGGTTGTTCTCTGGGGTCTGCTGACACCTTTGCCTGTGGGAGGGGCCGCACCGCCTCTACCTAACATCCTCCCAGCAGGGGAACCGCCTCTCCCGTGTGGCCTGAGGACTTTGAAGACTTCACTCTCTGCTCCTGGGGATTCGCCCTTCCCATCAGAGCACCTCCAGGTATCGAGCTGTGGAGTTTCTGACTCTGCACTCCCCCTGTTTATAGAGTCTTAGTGGAATTTAAACCCTTTCCTTTCTCCTTTCTCCCTTTTTAGTTCAGTCCCTGTGGCCGTTTCCACTTTTCCACTTTCTTTCCAGCTGCTTTTGGGGGGATGCTTTTCCTGTACTCCTCCCACCCCATCTCCGTCCTCTCTCTGCATGAAAAAATAGCTCCCTGTCATCTGTGGCTTCTCTTTCCCCTGTTTTACCTCTCCACACCACATACCTGCTGAGTTCTGTGGTTCAGGTTGTGCAGATTTTTTGTGTTAATCCTCAAATCAGTTTTCTAGGTGTGCAGGTTGGTTTAGCGTTGATCTGGCTGTATTTCATGGATGTGCGATGCAAAAAAACCTTCCATACTGTTCTGCCATCTTGGCTCTTCCCCCTAAAAATTATTTATATATTGGCAAAGAAACCAATTATATTTTATCTGCAGTCCTATGAGGTCTTATCATTCATAGATTAGTTTCAAATATAAAGTTCTTTCTAAAAAATGAAAGTGACATATGTCCATGTTCATCAGAACAAAAACTTTATATTGATTCTATGAACATTAAAAATGGCAAAAAATTAAAAAAAAAATAAAAATGGCATCAGGGCTTATGGCTGCCTCAGTCAGTAGAGTATATGACTCTTGATCTCTGGGTTGTGAGTTCGTGCCCACATTAGGCATAGAGATTACTTTAGACAGATAGCATACACAGGAACACCCGGGGCTGTCACCACATCCACTGCAGGTGTGGGGGCTGGCTGTTCCCTCAGAGAAGCAACCATCCCCTCATCTCATCATGGTGGATGAGATGGGTGTCACTGCTGGCGATGCTAGTGCTTCCAGCACTTTCCTAATGCAGTGTTCAACGCTGTGTGATAACAGCTTTCTGGTGCTCAAATGACAAGATGCAAACTAGCAGAGATGTTAACTTCCCAAACTGGAAGGTGGTCCCAACAAGGTTCACCTTGGTCAATGTTCATTGACATTTTGACAGGCAGAAATATGAAGACATTTGCCCTTCTACTCCAACATGGATATTCCAAATATCACGAGACTTGATTTTGAAAGACGCTTAAAAAAAAAAAAACAAAAACAACAACCCACACGGATGCTGGGGTGGCTTAGTCAGTTAAGAGTCTGACTCTTGATTTTGGCTCAGGTCGTGATCTCATGGTTCGTGAATTTGGGTTCCGTGTTGGGCTTTGTGCTGACAGTGAGGAGCCTGCTTAGGATTCTCTCTCTCCCTCTCTCTCTCTGCCCCTCCCCTGCTCACTCTCTCTCTCTCTCAAAATAAATAAATAAAACACTAAAAAAAACACACCCCACACAAATTATAAAAAAGGTGCCTTTAGAATGGCAAAACCTGGCAGATATCACCTGATCAAAGTTAACATTACCAGTAATGGGGACAAATTGACATCATTTGCCTCCTGGTGTGATCCTGGAGACATATCATTTATGTAATATTCTTGCCAATAAATGCATTACCTGAATCACGAAGCAACAATCAAACAAGCCCAAACTGAGGGACGTTCTGCACAAATAGTGAACCTGCACTCTTCAAAAATGTCAAAGTCCCCAAAAAACAAAGAGCAAGGATTGCTTACCAATTGGACTAAATAGCATGGCAGTCAAATAAATGGTCCTGAATTGGATCTTAGAGCTGGGAAAGAAATTGCTCTAAAAGCCACTATTTGCCAGTTTTGTAGACAAAGATGAATCTGAGCAGCATTTGTGCAAAGAGGCAATATTAGAACAAAGAAACTCGGGCCCCAATGTTCTACCTGTAAGGAACTTATTACTGCTTTTTAGAATAACTGCAGACAAATGTGAACAGAAGCACTCAGAAACGCATTTGCTTCTCGACTCTACCTACTTGTGACACAGGCAGAGGAAGATGACTCAAACTGCATTGGAGAAAACAAGTAGTTATAAGTGGAAGCAAGCTCAGTCTCAGAAATGCTTCTCAAAAGTAGCTACTTCTTGTTTGTCAGAAAACAGATATGAATGTCAGCTTTATCTGGGCGAAAAAGCTAAGAAACACATTGTTAACTGATTTTTTGTTTTTAATTCTGAGCTAGAGCCAGTTCAGAGGAATCTAGCTAGCAATTTTTATTTTGGTATCTGAAAATGTTTTAATTGAGTGTTTTATTTCAAGATAATTACAGATTCGCATGCAGTTGTAAGAAATAATACAGAGAGGTCCGGTGCACCCTTTACTCAGTTTCCTTCCATGGTAACGATATGATATGAAACTAGACCGCCATGTCACGGTCAAGATATTGACGTTGACAGAGTTTGTCCACCACAAGGATCTCTCCAGGTGCCCTTTTATAGCTACACCCACCTTCCTCTCTCTCCGCATCCCATTCCTGATCCCCATCCCTGGCAACCACAGATCTGTTCTCCATTTCTACAGTTTTGTCATTTCGAGAATGTTATATAAATAGAATCATACAGTAACCTTTGGGATTTTTTTTTTCCTGACTCAGAATAATTCCCTGGAGATTCATCTAAATTGTTGGGCATATCCAAAGGTCATTCTTTTTTTTTTTTTTTAATTCATGTGTATTTATTGAAGGTACTAGAGTTTGTTTATTTATCCAAACACTGAAGGACAGGAGGGTTGTTTCCGGTTTGGGGCGGTTATGAATAAGGCTGTCTGAACATTTGCATCTAGGTTTTTCTGCTAATGTCTAATTTCACTTCTTTGTGATAGATGCCCAACATTGCAATTGCTGGGGCTTTAAGCGTTTGCATGTTTAATATCATAAGAAAGTGCCAACCTGCTTTCCAATGTGGCTCTACCATTTTACATTCCCACCAACAATGTATGAGTGATCCAGTTTCCCCGCTTTTGGTGTTATCACTGGTTTTCATTTTAGTCTTTTTTTTTTTTTTTTTTTTTGGATGTCCAATTGCTCCAGCATCATTTGTTGAAATAATTTGTCCCTTTCTTCAGTGAATTGCTTTTGTGCCTTTGTAAAAAATCAGTTGGGCATATGTGTGTGGGTCTATTTCTGGATTCTTTACCCTGTTCCTTTGATCTATGTGTCCATCCGTCTCTAATAGCACACTGTTTTGATTACCATAGCAAGCCTTGACGTTGAGTAGAGTGATTCCTCCCACTTTATTCTTATTTTTCAAAATTATTTTAGCTATTCTAGGTACGGTGTCTTTCCATACACATTTTAAAATAAACTTGTCTATAAAACACTTGCTGGGAATTTTGACAGGAATTGCATTAAACCTATTTTAATATGTTGAATTTTCCATTTCTGAACATAGTACATCTCTCCACTTATTTAGGTCTTCTTTAATTTCTTTCGTCAGTACTTTAAAATTTTCAGGATGTATCCTGTGCTTGATTTTCTAGAGCTATATCTAAGTATCATGTTTTCTTTGGGATGATTGTGAGTGGTACTGTATTTTTAATTTCGGTTTCTGCATGGCATTGTTGGGATATAGAAATGCAATTATTTTGTTTGTGTGTTTGTTTTGTTTTGTTTATTGATCTCCTGTCCTGTGACCTCGCTTAGCTCACTCATTAGTTCAAGGAGTTTGTTTTTCATTTTTTTGTCTTTCGTTTTTAGATCGTTTGGGATTTTCGACATAGACAATCATGTCATTGCAAATAGGAACAGCTTTATTCTTCTTTCCAATCTATATGCTTTTATTCCTTTTTCTTCCCTGTCTGCAGCGGCTACACATTCCAGAACTGCAATAATTGACAGTTGTGAGAGCAGGCATTTTTATCTTGTTCCTGATCTGGAAGGGAAAGCGTTAGTCTTCTACCGTTAAGTAAGATGCTAGCTGCAGGCTTTTTATAGATGTTCTTTATCAAGTTAGGAAGTTCTTTATTCCTAATTTTTCTGAGAGTTTTATCATGAGTGGGTGTTGTATGTTGTCAAATGCTTTTTTTAATGTATATTGTTATAATCATTTTTTTTAAACCTGATTGATATGGTGGATTACATTGAGTGATTT
Source organism: Acinonyx jubatus (assembly GCF_027475565.1). NCBI lineage: Eukaryota > Metazoa > Chordata > Mammalia > Carnivora > Felidae > Acinonyx > Acinonyx jubatus. Next base: position 146,590,862 of record NC_069384.1, read on the forward strand.
TTGAATGTTGAGCCAACTTTTCATACTTGGGATGAATCACACTTGGTTTTGACGCATAATTATTTGTGTACGTTGTTGGATTCAGTTTGCTAACATTTTGTTGAGAATTTATGTGCTTGTGAAAGGTACTGGCTTGCAGTTTTCTTGTGATGTCTTTGGTTGTTATCTCAGGGTATTACCGGCTTCATAAAATGAATTGGTAAGTATTCCTTCCTCTTTGATTTTCTGGAAAAGGTTGTGTAAAATTGGTCCCATTTTGAAAAACTGGTAGGATTCTCCAGTGCAACCGTCTGCATCTGGATATTCCTTCCTCAGGAGCTTCTAAATTACAAATTCTATTTCTTTAGTGGTTATAGGACTATTTGCATTATCTGTTTCACCTTGGTTGAGTGTTGCTAGTTTGTGTTTTTAAAGGAATTGGTCCATTTCTTCTAAGTAGTTGAATTTAGGAGCATAGAGTTGCTTTAAGTGTTTAATTTCTGTTACTGTTGCTTGGTGTCTTTATTAGTTTCCTCTCTTTGGCTTGCTCTGGGTTTATTCTGCTCTTCCTTTTTAGTTTCTCAGCTGGGTGCTTAAAATATTGATTTGAGCCTTTCTTTCTTCTAATATAAGCCTCTAGTATTCTAAAGTTCCCTCTCATTTCTGTTTTAGCTGAACCTTCCATATTTTGATATGTTGTATTTTCAGTTTAATTCTACTCTCTCTCTTGATATATATATTTAAATTCTTCCTTTGAGGTCTCATTTGATGCCTGGATTATTTAAGAGTGTGTTGTTTACTTTCCAAGTGTTTTGTGAGTTTCCTGTTATCTTTTTGCTATTGATTTCTGGTGTGATTCCATCACGACCAGAGAACATATTTGTCCTGGTTTCAGTTCTTTTAAAATTGTTGAGGTTTGTTCTACGGCCCGGGATATGGTTTATCTTGATGAATGTACCAAGCCTGCTTACAAAGTATGTGTATTTTGCTCTTGTTACGTGGAGTGTTCCGCTCTTATACTTTCAACTTGCTGGTGTCTTTGTGTATGAAGTGTTTCTTGTAGACGGCATATGGTTGTTATCATCTTTTTAATCTACTCTGCCAATCTCTTTTTTACTGGTATATTTACATTAGTTGGTGATTTGCTATGTCACCACGTTTCCTTTTTTTGTTTTTAATTTTTTAAATGTTTATTTATTTTTGAGAGAGACAGAGACAGAATTTGAGTGGGTTAGGGGCAGAGAGAGAGGGAGACACAATCTGAAGCAGGCTCCAGGCTCTGAGCCATCAGCACATAGCCCGGCGTGGGGCTCAAAATCATGAGCTGTGAGATCATGACCCGAGCTGAAGTCGGATACTCAACCGACTGAGCCACCCAGGCGCCCCAATTATCACATGTTTTCTGTATTTCTTATTCCGTTATTTTTCTTTTCTGGGCTTCTCATGGATAATTTGAACATTTTTAAGGCTTCCATCTTGATTTATTCATAGAGGTTTGAATATATGGCTCTTTGTAGTTTTCTTTTTTTTTTTTTTAATATATTTTTTTAACGTTTATTTATTTTGGAGACAGAGAGAGACAGAGCATGAACAGGGGAGGGGCAGAGAGAGAGGGAGACACAGAATCGGAAACAGGCTCCAGGCTCTGAGCCAGCAGCCCAGAGCCCGACGCGGGGCTCGAACTCACGGACCGTGAGATCATGACCTGAGCTGAAGTCGGACGCTTAACCGACCAAGCCACCCAGGCGCCCCTCTCTTTGTAGTTTTCTTAGTGGTTACTCTAGGTATAGTTTTCTTCCAGTCCTTGAAAAGCTTGGAGTCATTTTCACCTTGTATCTTAGTCTCCCGTGAGAAATTTGCTGTCATTTGAATTGGCGTTCATTCATAAATAATGCATTATTTCCCTCTGGCTGCTTTTAAGATTTTTTTTCCCTTTGTCTTTAGCTTTCAGAAGTTTAATTATGACGTGTCTTGGCATATGTTTATTTGGGTTTATCCTGGTTGGAACATGTTGAATCTGTACGTTAATGTCATTTAGTGAATTTAGGGATTTTCAGCTATTATTTTTTCAAATACTGTTGCAGTCCCTCTCTCCCCCTTCTCTTCTTGGGACTCCAACAGTATGATCTTATGCTTTTCATTATTGTCCCATAGGTGCCCTTCCTCCCCTTGCTCCCAATCTATTCTCTGTGTTGTTAAGATTGGGTAAACTTGGGGCACCTGGGTGGCTCAGTCTGTTAAGCATCTGACTTCAGCTTGGGTCAGAATCTCGTGGTTCATAGGTTTGAGCCCTGCGTGGGGCTCTGTGCTGACAGCTCAGAGCCTGGAGCCTGCTTTGGATTCTGTGTCTCCTTCTCTCTCTGCCCCTCCCCGACTCATTCTTTCTCTCTCTCTCTCTCTCTCAAAAAATGAATATACTTTAAAAAAATTGCGTAAATTTTAGTGATTCTATTTTCCTTCACCCCCACTACACTATTGAGCCCCCACAGTAATCTTTTTCCAGTTATTGTCTTTTTCAGTTTCATAATTTTCATTTGGTTCTTTAAAACAAACAAAATACCTTTGAAGGGTGCCTGGGAGGCTCAGTGGGTTAAGCATCAGACTCTTAATTTTGGCTCATGGTTGGTGGGATCAAGCCCTGCACTGACTCCGCCCATGCATGGGCAGCTCTCTCTCTCTTTCAAAATAAATAAACAAACGCACACAAAAAAACCTTTGATTTCTTTGCTGAGATGTTTGTTTTTTCTTTTGTTTCAAGAGAATTCACTTTTTTTTGAGGGGGGAGGGGCAGAGAGAGAGGAGAGAGAGAATCCTATGCAGGCTCTACACTATCAGCATGTAGCCAAACAAGGGGCTCAAACCCATGAACCGTGAGATCATGACCTTAGCCAAGACCAAGAGTCAGACTCTTAACCTACTGAGCCACCCAGGCACCCCCTTGAAGAGAATTCATTAGGGGTGCCTGGGTGGCTCAGTCCGTTAAGCATCCGACTTTGGCTCAGGTCATGATCTCACGGTTCATGGGTTCAAGCCCTGCATCGAGCTCTGTGCTGACAGCTCTGAGCCTGGAGCCTGCTTTGGATTCTGTGTCTCCCCCTCTCTCTCTCTCTGCCCCTCCCCTGCTCATGTTCTGTCTCTCAAAAATAAACAAATGTTAAAAAAAAATTTTAAAAAGAGAGAATTCATTATTGCATGTTGAACCATTTTTTGATGATGACTGCTTTAAAATCCTTGTCAGATAATTCTGATACCTGCTTTGTCTCAGTGTTGGAATCTGTATATTGTGTTTTCTTATTCATGTTATGATTTGCTTTGTTCTTGGTATGATGGTTGATTTTCAATTGTCTCTTGGATGTTTTGGAAATCATAAGATGCTGGATTCTGTTTAATCTTTTTTTTTTTTTTTTTTTTAAATCAGGGAGTCCCTCTGTTTACATGTAGCACATGGCTGGGAGAGTGTTGTGTTCTGCTTCCTACTGGGCCTGGACAACATCCACTGTGGCAAAAGTGGGGCACTGGCTTGTTGCAGAGAGATGGGGTGGGAAGTTCAGTTCTCCCGCAGCCTCAGTGACAGAGAAAAAGTGGGACACCAACTTGCACTGTCTTGTTGCCTCTGAGTGGGGGTTTATGCTCAGCTCCCACTGGGCTGCACATACCAGGAAGTGGAGGAAAGTGGGCGGACCCATACCACCTTATTGCCACAGGGTGAATGTGGAAGCTCAGCCCCCCGTTGGACCTTGATAGCACTTGGGAAGGTGGTACAGGAGTGCTGACCTGCCCTGCTTTGTACCCCCTCATTCAGTCTCACCGCTGCTGGGTGCGCGTGCAAGTACAACTCGCACCTGGGTCTCCCTGACATCCAGAATGGAAGAAAAGTGGAGGGATGACTAACCCTGCGGTGCCTTGTAGGGTTGCATCAATGCCAGGTGTGGGTGGAGGCTGAGCTCCCTGCTGGACCTGGCTGACGCCACCTTTTGGGGGAATCAGAATGTTGCCTGCTTCTGTCGTGCAGGGAATGGAATATTAACTTCTTGCTCAGACTCACCAACGCTACTGGCAGAAAAATCTGAGAGTGCCTTTTACTTTCAGGAGTGAGAAGGTGGGTGAAAGATCAATCCCTTTACTCACCATCTCCCACCCCAACGTGTTTCTGCTCATACTGCCAGGACAGAGTGTGGTTTTTAAAATTGGTGTTTGGTGAGAGTAGGCCAAGTATTGCCAAAGTTTTCTGTTGTTACACCAACTTTTGTATGTGTGTGTGTGTGGGAGGGGGTGGTCCTTTGACCAGAGAGAACAGGCTTTTCTTGAAGTTTTTATGTCTGTGCCTGTTTGTGGTTCTGGTTTGGGAGTTTCTGCAATACTCTGTCCAGAATATAGGGGAGGTAAGGAGGAAACCCAGAGGATGCACCACTGTGTGATTCAAGTCTCTGGATAGTCTGTGTCCTTCTTTCTACCCTTCAGGGTTGCCCTATGCTTGTTTGTTGTGTTACGTCCAGAGATTTTTAGTTGTAAGAAGGAGAGGCAGGGAGAGCAGGACAACTCCATCTTGATAGAACTGGAAAACTCTATTGTTTTGAAAGAAGACAAAATTAGTGTAAACAGGTTCAGTCCCAGAAACCCATCTCCAGAGTAACTTCTTACTGCTTGGGCAAGTGATCTGCGAGGGACATAGCATTACATGAGCAAAATCTGAAAATACACATTCCTGTCAACTACACTGATAAATCTCAGCAGTATATGTGAAAACGAGCTCAGAGTTACACATTACTCTAAAAAGGAAACTCTTGTTTTGAGTTAGAACAAACAAGATAAATCCATGCAGTATTTGTGAAAACTAGCTCCAAGTCACACAGTGTTCTCAAAAGTTTTTATTGAAAGTTAAAACAGGTTAAAGCACACCCAACCAGTATTGTGCAAACAAGTCCAAAATAAAATTAATCTAAGCAGATTTTAGTATCTGGATATTAAAACTGGACCTCATAACTGGACCTGTGTGTTGGGCATCATCCTGGTTCTTGTGGACCTTGAACCTGGATTTGAACCTTTCCTTTGTCATGGGCTTGGATCTTGGATCAGCATCTCCTGTCTTGGCACTGAACCTTAGACTCAGACCTCTGATCTGAATCTTGATCTGGACTTGGATATGGACTTTGGCTCTGTACCTTGAACTTGAGCATGGACTTTGGACTGGACTTTGGACTTAGACTTCTAAACTTGGAGCTGATCTCAGACCTGGGCATCATACCTGAACTGACACAAGATTATGGATATGGACATTGGACAAGAACTTCTGACTCAAATGTCAGTCTTGGATCTAGACTTTGGACCTTGCACCTGAACTTTGGTAATGGAATTTTGACTTTGTTCCTGGGCCTCAGTCTTAGACATATTCTTTAGATCTAGGCCTCAAACCTGGACCTGAATGTCAAATGTAAACTTTATACCTTGGAGTTGGACCTAGGACCTGTGCCTTTGATGTGAACCAAAACTTGGACAATAGAACTTTGGCCTGGACCTCCAAACTTCGACATGGAACATAATGGATGTGGATGTTGGACTTGGACTTTGGATTTCTGTAATGGATTCTGACCTTGGATCAGTAACTGAGACCTGGACCTGAACTTTGTACTTGAAACATAGACCCAGTCCTCAGACCTAGACCTTGATCTTGGACCAAGATCTTGAAGATGAATTCTAGACAAGGATTTGGTCTTTGGATCATACCTTATACCAGACTTCAACCTTTGAATTGGACCTTGAATTTTAGTTCTTGTTATAGCCCTTAGATATGATTTGGGCCTTAGACCAGACATAAGATCTCAATTTTGGCTTTGAATTTTGGCTTTGGACTTTTCCATGACCTAGAACCATAAATTTTGTCCTTGGTCATAGGTCTGGACTTTGGATTTGAATCTTGGACCATGACATTTGACCTTGATCTTGAAGCTCAGATCTGGATGGACTTGAATATGTTTTTTGACCTTGGAACTTAGACCTGGTACTCAATGCTGGATCAGGGCTGAACCTTGGACCTGGACCTTAGACCTGCACATTGACCTGGCCTTAAATGTTGAACCTGGATTATGAGGTGGATATGAACTGAACTTGGGAACTCAATTAAGACCTCCATTGAAACTGTATCTTGGACCTTGGACCTGGACTCCTAAATTTGGGATGGAGTTCAGACCTGGAATGCAGACTTGGACCTGGAACTAACTAACCTGGGACACTGATTTTGGACAGAATTTTGTCATGGATATTTTTCTAGTTTCTGGACTGCTCTTGGATGTGGATCTTGAAACTGGATTTGGATATTACACTTAGATATTAATCTAAACCTAGACCAGGACTTGGACCTTGTCCTTGACCCTCTACTGGTAACCTGCATTTGGGTCTGAGAGCTTGGACCTGGAATTGGACTTGAAACTTGGAAGTCAGCCTTGGATCCTTTAGACTTGGACTTTTAACTTAGATATCAAATCAAGACCTTGAATCTAAACTTTAGATTGCAACCTCAGACTTTAAACTTTATCTGTTTTTAATTTTAATTTAATTTTTATATTTTTACCTGATCTCATACCTAGAAGTTGGATCTGAATCTGGACATTGGACCTAGATCTTGGACCTTGACATGGATCTCTACCTTAGACTCAGAACTACACTTTGGATCTCTGCCTTGGACTTGCATTTGGATCTGGACCTTCAGCCTGAAATTAGACTCAAGTCTTAAAAGTCAGCTTTAGAGCTTAGACCTAAACTCAGACCTGGACCTTAGAACACGGCCTTGACCAGGACTTGGATATAGTCCTGAATGTTGCTGTTAGAACTTGGACTTGGATCTGGACCTCACACTTAGAACTTGTACTTGGATGTGCACCCTGAACCAGGTCTTGGGCTTTGGGCGTATTCATGGATCTGTATATTGGACCTTGACTGGAGTTCAAACTGGACTCTAAACCTTAGAACTTGACCTGGATGTTGGATTTGGACCCTGATGGGAATCAGAACTTGACCTTGGACCTGCATTTGTCTTGTGTCTGGACCTTGGCTTGGACCTCAGACTTTGAAATATAAATTGGACTTTGGACTTTGACTTGGACCTTCAGCCTGGAGTTAGATTTTGACCTCAAACCTGTGTCATTGATCTCAAACTGTTACTCAGCTTTGAACTTAGAACTTGTATATGCAGTTTTTCTAGACCTTAGAAGTGTACATCGCACCTTGGACCCGAGCTTCTAATCTTGTCATGGATATTGAACCTGGACATTGAAACTTGGTTTTTCTACTTACATGGATATAACCTCAGAGCTGGAACTTGGATGTGGACCTGTGTCTTGGATTTTGACCACTAACCTCAGATGTTGACCTGAGGCTTATACCTCCATCATGGACCTGAACTTGACCTTGGATATTGATATGGATGTGGGATCTGGTTGTGAACCTTGGACCTACTCTTTGGAATAGTCTTTGACTAGTTCCTTGGATCTTACCTTAGACCTGGGACTTGTACCAACTGGACATTGGTCTTGGACCTTGGCTCTAAATCTGGCTTTGAACCTGGGGCCTGCAGCATGGACCTCTGCACTGGAACTGGACCTCAATTCTGGAAATTGTATCAAGAACTCTAATCTTAGACCTGGACTTGAGCCTTAGATGTGGTCTTTGGACCTTGTACCTAGACCTTGGCCCTTGATCCTGGATCTTGCTTTATTCATCTTGGACATTGGACTAGACCCTAGGCATGGAAATTGGACATGGACCTAGACATTTGCCTTTGATCTTAGACTTGGACTTTCATGTTGGTACTAAGGTTCTGACTGTGATTTGAACTTGTTTTCTTTCTCTTTGTGTACTTACTTTCATTTAATTTGCAGTAAGACCATACTTTTGAGAACAGTGTATGAGACTAGTTGTTACACATTTGGGGAAGTGATTTATTTTCCCATACACTGATCTGATTCATCTTATTGGTTCTAACTTGCCAAAAGAAATTAACTTATTTTTTTAAAGCAATGTGTGATAATGGCTCTTTTACACCAATACTGCTCAGATATAATTTAACTCACTCTAACCTGCAGTAGGAGCTTCTGAGAATTCTTGGTCTAAGGTCCATTTCCACTGTCCATGTTTAGGTCCGATATCAAGGTCCACATCTAAGGTCCTGGCAAACTCAGTTCTGAAGGTCAAATTTATGACTATGGATGAGGTCTGAGGTCAGGTCAAAGTACACTCAAAAGCTAATATCCCAAAGAGAAAATTCACAAAAAACTAAAACTGCCTTCTCTGACAACTGTATTTTTCTTCTTAAGAGCAGATTACCCTTCTAGCCCACTTTTAGTCAGTTAGCCAATTCAAGGACAAAATATATGACTCCATGTTCCGCAGACTATAGTTTTTGCTTTTACAAAGCCTTTTGTCCTTGTATACATAGTTATTTTCCCTTGATGACATGTAAACTTTCAGCTGTACTTCAACCAAACATCTCTGAGTTATTCTTTCACAGCTTGGGAGGTAATACTAAGATACTGCCCTCTCTTAGAGCTGAGCAAATGATAAGCCTGAATGTATACCTTATTGACTCCTTGAATCCTGCTTCACCCTTCTTTAGCTTCTCTAGTAAGTATGGTAATCAAACTCTTTGGTTCTCAAACATTGAATATGACTCTTGGTCACGTCTGATTCTATTCTGATTCTGTTTTGCACATGGCCATTCAATTTTGTTTGGTAGTGGCAGCAAAGTGATTTGTTGTTATATTTTTTGACACTTTGTCTTGAGGATTATATCTTCCGTATGGAGGGTATTTGTCTATCACTGGGTCACAAAGCTTTGATTTAGATTGTTAGCTGGTCTCAAGCACAGTGCTGAGAAGTCACTCATGCACTTACACATCATAAACAATTTGTCTCTTTGTGGTAGTCTGGGGTTCTCCAAGACCATGCTCAGGTTTGGTAATTCACTAGACAGATCTGCATAACACAGCAAAGCTGTTATATTCATTGTTACAGTTTGCAACAGTGAAAAGGTACAGACTAAAATCAGCCATGGGAACAGGCACAGAAAGCAAGGGTCAGGAGAGACCAGGCATGAAACTTGTCTTCTCTGAGTTGGAATCATGTAGACAATGCTTATTTCTCCCAGCAACAACGTGTGAAAATATGTGCAGAGTATTGCCCACTTGTAAGACTCACCAGAGCCATGGTGTCCATTGGGGGCTGGCCACATAGACACGGAGGACTGCATGGGTTGCTGGCCTTAGTCTCCAGCGCCCCTCAGAGGTCTAGCTCCCTCCATAAACCACATTGTTAGCACAGGCGATCTGTCTCTGTGTAAACAAGAAAGACACTCTCTTATCAGGTAGGACATTTCAAAGACCTCAGAGGTTGCCTGTGAGGAGCAAGAGGCAAAGGGCCAAACCCCTTTTTTGGGCCAGATTAATCCTTCATTAATCCCAACAGTTGATAGCGTCTTCTGTGTTATTTGCTTGTCTGCGTAGCAGTATGAGCTTAAGTCATTAACAAGTAGAATTTGTGCAAATAGAATTTTGTGCAAAGCAAACATCTGGAAGTGGAGAACAGCCTCAGATCAAGAAATATCACAGCAAGTGCACCTTTGAGATCGTTGGTGTCTTCCTGCCTTTCCTTTGTGGAACTGCTTATGGTGAGTTTATGGTGAGACTCAACAAATTGTTCTCATTTTCAGATCTGATGGACATTATTTGTCTGTTAGATATAGTTAGATGTCTTTGTCTTTCACACTTTAGAAGCAGGGACAATGGGCAATGACCGTCTGCCAGAGGAAGGCTGGCAGATGTGGACTTGGACAGTGACAGACTAAAACACTCTGGTTTGGTTGTCTCCTGAGTGAGAGCCTGGCAGACCTGGATGGATAGATGGATAGCCATCTCTCAGTGTGGAGCCTCGGGGCCTGGAATATGTCCCTGGATGTGGTGCTACTGTTTGTGTGTAAAGATCTATAGAAGCCTCAATAAGGCAAGTAGAGTAATTGGCTTACGGGTGTCAGTGATTGTGTTTTTTAAAAATTTTTTTAAATGTTTATTACTGAGACACACACACACACACACAGAGCATGATCAAGGGAGGGGCTGAGAGAGAGGGAGACACAGAATCCAAAGCAGGTTCCAGGCTCTGAGCTGTCAGCACAGAGCCCGACGTGGGGCTCGAACTCAACGAACCGCAAGATCATGACCTGAGCCGAAGTCGGACGCTTAACCGACTGAGCCACCCAGGCGCCCCATGACAGTGATTGTTTTTGACAGATGTTTCAAAAAGGAGACTTCTCAGGGAGTCTGAGTGGCTCAGTCGGTTGAGCATCTGACATCGGCTCAGGTCATGTTCTCACGGTTCCTGGGGTTCGAGCCCCACGTCGGGCTCTGTGCTGACAGCTCAGGGCCTGAAGCCTGTTTCGGATTCTGTGTCTCCCTCTCTCTCTCTCTGCTCCTCCCCTGCTCACACCCTGTCTCTCTCTCAGAAATAAATAAAGATTTAAAAAAAAAATTTTTTTAAAGGAGACTTCTCAAATTCCACATATGAGTGAAATAGTGTATCTGTCTTTCTCTGACTTACTTAAGGGAAGGAAAAATAAGATAAAAACAGAGAGGGAGGCACACCATAAGAGACTCTTGAATACAGAGAACAAAGTGAGGGTTGCTGGAGGAGAGGTGGGTGGGGGGAATGGGTTAAATGGGTGATGGGCATTAAGGAGGGCACTTTGTGGGATGAGCACTGGGTGTCATATGTAAGAGATGTCCCGAAAGCAAGACTATACTATATGTTACCTAACTTGAATTAAAAAAAAAAAAAGAGAGATGGTGCAAACATTCAGAATAAGGCAGTCTATTGCTTGGGGGCCACACTTGGCCACTAGGCTATACTGTCATCCTGAAAATTAAAATATGAGTGTTGAACACTCAACATAAAACTGTGGCATTTCAGAGCTGGAAAATAGTCTAGGGAAAGCCTGCTGAAACTCCACATCTTACAGGTGAAGAACTAAGCCCAGGAAGGGGAGGATGGGCCTGGTCTTAGACACACAGCAATATTGCGAGGCCTCCCTCCTCTTGTCATTTTTTGGAGGGGTAATGGTGAATAAATTTCATTTACACATTAAAAAAAAAGGGAGACTTCCAGTTGTCTTTGCCTGTACATAACCATTCCCCCCTTCTTCTGTTTGCATCTGTAGCCACTTCTCTTTCTTGGGGTGGGGGGAGAATTTTAGAGATTAAATGGCCGTAAGAACTTGTCATTTGTGTGCACCGTATGTATGTCTAATTCATAGAGCCGACCTGCCAGCAAGGGGAGGCAATGTATACAAAGAGTTGACTGAAATTGCTCTCACATTATGGAGAGAACTGGGAGCTGTAGCTTCTAAGCAAGATTACCTGTTTTCTATAAGAACTGTTTAAGTGAGTCTAAATATGTATTTAAAAGTTCAAATCTCAGCTGGAACAGAAATAAGAGGTCGCTGCATTTGGTTCATCTAGACCTTCATGGCTGCCCTCCCTCCCTCCAACCTAAAGCTTCTAAATACATGACGTTTCTCCCTCTCCTTTCTCTTGAATGTGAAAACTCAGAGCAAATCAATTACAATATCTTTCCCTTCCTCCAGAGGGAATCAATAAGCTAGGTTATAAAGTCCTTATTAAAAAAAAATATAGAAACGAATAAGCGACTGTCAAAATCTAACAGAAATTCACTATTTATTTGGGACTGTAGCCCAAACAACAAACGAAACACTCAAGCTGCAGGGGCTTGACAGACTATAACAGAGTATATTCACTGGGGAGCCAAATAATCAGTCAAATGAGAGAAAGGGACACTTGGTTTTTGGTCAATTGATCTTATTCCCTTGGTGAGGGGTAGGCTGAAGAGGAAACTAGGTATGAAGTGGGTGTTACTTTTTTCTTATGGCATTTGCCAGTATCTTTCCTCTTGCCTTACTCTGGATCTCCCGGCACTTAAATGTTACTCTATAGCTGTTACCCCAAGCTGAAATCTATCTGACTACCATTTCAAAAAAGTCACAGTGGTCCTGCTGGCCTTCTCAGCTACTCAGTGAGCTCAGGCTGACCGAATGGGAGACTGAGAAGTCATAATGAGGGACAGGAAGAGACTACCTTCTTACCTAAGATGGAGACACCAGCAGAAAGACACTGGCCACCATGAGAGCAGGTGTCGTATCTATTCCTGCAGCAGAGCCCTTAGGGCTTCTGAGATACCCCCACAAAGAACTAAACTGTCTTCCCTAACCCTGCCAACCTTCTCAAGGACACACCGCCCTTCCTGAGTATTTGTGATCAACCATCCTACCCAAGGGCAAAATTCACATGCTCTCCATGACGTTTGCTCTATAAATCCTGCCTTTTCCTTTGTTTAGAGTGACAATTTATACATGGTTGTGAATACATTTCTGGTATGTGAATACATTTTCAGCTGTGTACAAACTAAATGACTTTAAGCTATTCTTTGGCACCCTTTATTCATTTGGCTGGCAGGCTTCTATGCTTTTTCAGTTTCCACCCACCCCTATGCATCCTCTTTCTCAGGCTCCCTTGTTAGTTCCCGCTCATCTTGCTGACTTTTAAACCTGCCAGTGTCCCTGGTCTCAGTATTTGGACCACTTTCCTTCTCCATCAGTCTTGTTAATCTCTTTCAGACCTACAGCCTCAAATAGTTCTGTATATGATTATGACTCCCAAATTTATATCTCCAGCCCAGGCTCTTCCACGAATTCCAAATATGTCTCAAAAGCAATTCTGAAATTCTACTGGGTAGGTCTTGTGAGTGCCCCTATTGTGGGACTGAGGAATTCTCTTTGATTATTTCTTGCTTCTTTTTATTATCCTTGGCTAATCTCAGGTGGGGGTTGGGAATATATTCTCTTTGGGGGCTGCATAGATTTCTTAGCTCAGTTCCTGCTAAACAAAGGAAAGTTGGGAGTTGAGGAGTCAGTGTAAATCTTGAGGAGTCACAGATTTCTTTTTGTTCAGAACTGTTTCTTTGGCAGTTCAAAAACTTAGCAGATTTATTGTCTATTTGCCCCAGCCAGTTCCATGTCATTGAAACCATAAATATAGTTCTTTCCAAGATCTAGTTCTCAGATCACCATATTTCTTTGCTTGCCTCCCCCTGTGCCACCCTGCCTTGTTCTCACTCTGAAGAGGGGTATTTTGAGGCCATCAGGCTTCCATGGGAAAGCTCTACGGATAGCCTGATCTTTGCTGAAAGTCTGAGTTTTGGTGGGCTTTCTCAATTTATCTTCTGGTAATTAGGGTCTCCAAACAGTTGGCTTTTTGGTAATGTGAAATGCCCATTTTTAAAAATTCTCACTATTCAGTTTTGTTTCTCTTTCTTATATTATCTTGCCAATGAGGTCAATATTACCAGATGCTACTATTGTTTTGATAGCCAAACTTCTCTATAGCTACAAATTTATGAGTCATGTGAGCTACCTCCCAAATTATTTTTAAAATATTTTTATGTTTTTATTTTATTTTATTAATTTTATTTTTTATTTTTTAAAATTTACATCCAAATTAGTTAGCATATAGTGAAACAATGATTTCAAGAGTAGATTCCTTAATACCCCTTACCCATTTAGCACATCCCCCCTCCCACAACCCTTCCAGCAACCCTCAGTTTGTTCTCCATATTTATGAGTCTGTTATGTTTTGTCTCCCTCCCTGTTTTTATATTATTTTTGTTTCCCTTCCCTTATATTCAAGTCCTCATATGAGTGAAGTCATATGATTTTTGTCTTTCTCTGACTGACTAATTTCACTTAGCATAATACCCTCCAGTTCCATCCACGTAGTTGCAAATGGCAAGATTTCATTCTTTTCGATTGCTGAGTAATACCCCATTGTATATATATACCACGTTTTCTTTATCCATTCATCCATCGATGGACATTTAGGCTCTTTCCATACTTTGGCTATTGTTGATAGTGCTGCTATAAACATGGGGTGCACATGTCCCTTCAAAACAGCACATCTGTATCCCTTGGATAAATGCCTAGTAGTGCAATTGCTGGGTCATAGGGTACTTCTATTTTTAGTTTTTTGAGGAACCTCTATACTGTTTTCCAGACTGGCTGCACCAGCTTGCATTGCCACCAACAGTGCAAAAGAGATCCTCTTTCTCCACATCCTCGCCAACATCTGTTGTTGCCTGAGTTGTTCATGTTAGCCATTCTGACAAGTGTGAGGTGGTATCTCATGGTGGTTTTGATTTGTATTTCCCTGATGATGAGTGATGTTGAGCATTTTTTCATGTGTTGGTTGACCATCTGGATGTCTTCCTTGGAGAAGTGTCTATTCATGTCTTTCGCCCATTTCTTCACTGGATTATTTGGTTTTTGGGTGTTGAGTTTGATAAGTTCTTTATAGATTTTGGATACTAACCCTTTATCTGATATGTCATTTGCAAATATCTTCTCCCATTCTGTCAGTTGCCTTTTAGTTTTATTGATTGTTTCCTTTTCTGTGCAGAATCTTTTTATTTTGATGATGAGGTCCTAGTAGTTCATTTTTGCTTTTGTTTCCCTTGTCTCCAGAGACGTGTTGAGTAAGAAGTTGCTGTGGCCAAGATCAAAGAGGTTTTTGCCTGCTTTCTCCTCAAGGATTTTGCTGGCTTCCGGTCTTACATTGAAGTCTTTCATCCATTTTGAGTTTATTTTTGTGTATGGTGTAAGAAAGTGGTCCACATTCGTGCTTCTGCATGTCGCTGTCCAGTTTTCCCAGCACCACTTGCTGAAGAGACTGTCTTTATTCCATTGGATATTCTTTCCTGCTTTGTCAAAGATTAGTTGGCCATATGTTTGTGGGTCCATTTCCGGGTTCTCTATTCTGTTCCATTGATCTGAGTGTCTGCTCTTGTGCCAGTACCATACTGTCTTGATGATTACAGCTTTGTAGTATAGATTGAAGTCTGGGATTGTGATGCCTCCAGCTTTGGTTTTCTTTTTCAAGATTGCTTTGGCTACTCGGGGTCTTTTCTGGTTCCATACAAATTTTAGGGTTATTTGTTCTAGTTCTGTGAAGAATGCTGGTTTTACTTTGATAGGGGTTGCATTGAATATGTAGATTGGTTTGTGTAGTATCGACATTTCAACAATATTTGTTCTTCCTATCCAGGAGCTTGGAATGTTTTTCAATTTTTTGGTGTCTTCTTCAATTTCTTTCATAAGCTTTCTATAGTTGTCAATGTATAAATTTTTCACCTCTTTGGGTAGATTTGTTCCTAGGTATTTTATGGTTTTTTGGGCAACTGTAAATGGGATCGATTCCTTAATTTCTCTTTCTGTCACTTCATTGTTGGTGTATAGGAATCCAACCAATTTCTGTGCATTGATTTTTTGTCCTGCAACTTTGCTGAATTCATGAATCAGTTCTAGCAGTGTTTTGGTGGAATCTTTTGGGTTTTCCGTATAGAGTATCATGTCATCTGCAAAGAGTGAAAGTTTAACCTCCTCCTGGCCGATTTGGATGCCTTTTATTTCTTTGTGTTGTCTGATTGCAGAGGCGATGCTTTCAATACTATGTTGAATAACAGTGGCAAGAGTGGACATCCCTGTCTTGTTCCTGACCTTAGGGGGAAAGCTCTCAGTTTTTCCGCATTGAGGATGATATTAGCGTTGGGTCGTTCATATATGGCTTTTATGATCTCGAGGTATGATCCTTCTATTCCTACTTTCTTGAGGGTTTTTATCAAGAAAGGATGCTGTATTTTGTCAAATGCTTTCTCTGCATCTATTGAAAGGATCATATGGTTCTTGTCCTTTCATTTATTGATGTGATGAATCACATTAATTGTTTTCAGATATTGAACCAGCCCTGCATCCCAGGTATAAATCCCACTTGGTCATGGTGAATAATTTTTTTTAACATATTGTTGAATCTCGTTGGCTAATATCTTGCTGAGAATTTTTGCATCCATGTTCATCAGGGAAATTGGTCTATAGTTCTCCTTTTTAGTGGGGTCTCTGTCTGGTTTTGGAATCAAGGTAATGCTGGCTTCATAGAAAGACTTTGGAAGTTTTCCTTCCATTTCTATTTTTTGGAACAGCTTCAAGAGAATAGGTGTTAACTCTTCCTTCAATGTTTGGTAGAATTCCCTGGGAAAGCCATCAGGCCCTGGACTCTTGTTTTTTGGCAGATTTTTGATTACTAATTTGATTTCCTTACTGGTTATGGGTCTGTTCCAACTTTCTATTTCTTCCTGTTTCAGTTTTGGTAGTGTATATGTTTCTAGGAATTTGTCCATTTCTTCCAGATTGCCCATTTTATTGGCATATAATTGCTCATAATATTCTCTCGTTGTTTGTATTTCTGTTGTGTTGGTTGTGATCTCTCCTCCTTCATTCTTAATTTTATTCATTTGGATCCTTTCCTTTTTCTTTTTGATCAAACTGGCTAGTGGTTTATCAATTTTGTTAATTCTTTCAAAGAACAAGCTTCGGTTTTCATTGATCCATTCTACTGTTGTTTTTTGTTTGTTTGGTTGGTTTTTTTTTTTTTTTTTTGGCTTCGATGGCATTGCTTTCTGCTCTAATCTTTATTATTTCCTGTTTTCTGCTGGTTTTGGGTTTTATTTGCTGTTCTTTTTCCAGCTCCTTAAGGCATAAGGTTAGGTTGTGTATCTGAGATCTTTCTTCCTTCTTTAGGAAGGCCTGGATTGCTATATACTTTCCTCTTATGACTGCCTTTGCTGTGTTCCAGAGGTTTTGTGTTGTGGTGTTATCATATTCATTGACTTCCATATACTTTTTAATTTTCTCTTTAACTGCTTGGTTAGCTCATTCATTCTTTAGTAGGATGTTTTTCAGTCTCCAAGTATTTGTGACCTTTCCAAATTTTTTCTTGTGGTTGATTTCGAGTTTCATAGCATTGTGGTCTGAAAATATGTATGGTATGATCTCGATCTTTTTGTACTTAAGGCTGATTTGTGTCCCAGTATATGGTCTATTCTGGAGAACGTTCCATGTGCACTGAAGAATAATGTATATTCTGCTGCTTTAGTATGAAATGTTCTGAATATATCTGTTAAGTCCATCTGGTCTAGTGTGTCATTCAAAGCCATTGTTTCCTTTTTGATTTTCTGTTTAGATGATCTGTCCATTGCTGTGAGTGGGGTGTTGAAGTCTCCTACTGTTATGGTATTATTATCAATGAATTTCCTTATGTTTGTGATTAACTGAGTTATATATTTGGGTGCTCTTACATTTGATGCATAAGTGTTTACAATTGTTAGGTCCTCTTGGTCTATAGACCCCTTGATTATGATATAATGGCTTCCTGCATCCCTTGATACAGTCTTTATTTTAAAGTCTAGATTGTCTGATATAAGTATGGCTACTCTGGTTTTCTTTTATTGACCATTAGCATGATAGATGGTTCTCCATCCCCTTACTTTCAATCTGAAGGTGTCTTTAGGTCTAAAGTGGGTCTCTTGTAAACAGCATATAGATGGATCTTGTTTCCTTATCCATTCTGTTACCCTGTGTCTTTTGATCGGAGCATTGAGTCCATTGACGTTTAGAGTGACTACTGAAAGATATGAATTTATTGCCATTATGATGCTTGTAGAGTTGGAGTTTCTGGTGAGGTTCTCTAGTCCTTTCTAATCTTTTGTTGCTTTTGGTATATATATATTCATCTTTTCTCCCCTCAGAAAGTCCCCCTTAAAATTTCTTGCAGGGCTGGTTTAGTGGTCACAAACTCCTTTAATTTTTGTTTGTCTGGGAAACTTTTTATCTCTTCTTCTATTTTGAATGACAGCCTTGCTGGATAAAGAATTCTTGGCTGCATATTTTTCTGATTCAGCACACTGAATATATCCTGCAACTCCTTTCTGGCCTACCAGGTTTCTGTGGATAGGTCTGCTGCAAACCTGATCTGTCTTCCCTTGTAGGTTAGGGACTTATTTTTCCTTGCTACTTTCATGATTCTCTCCTTGCCTGAGTAGTTTGTGAATTTGACTATGATATGCCTTGTTGATGGTCGGTTTTTGTTGAATCTAATGAGAGTCCTCTGTGCTTCCTGGATTTTGATGTCTGTCTTTCCCAGGTTATGAAAGTTTTGTGCTATGATTTGCTCACATGTCCCTTCTACCCCTATTTCTCTCTCTTCCTCTTTTGGGACCCCTGTGATTCTGATGTTGTTCCTTTTTAATGAGTCACTGATTTCTCTAATTCTTAAATCATGCTCTTTTGCCTTATTTTCCCTCCTTTTTTTCTGCTTTGTTATTCTCTTTAAGTTTGTCCTCTGTATCACTGATTCTCTGTTCTGCCTCATCAATCCTTGCCACCACTGCATCCATCTGTGATTGCAGCTCAGTTATAGCACATTTAATTTCATGCTGGCTCTTTTTTACTTCTTTTGTCTCTGCAGAAAGGGATTCTAATCTATTTTCGACTCCAACTAGTATTCTTATTATTGTGATTCTAAATTCTCATTTAGACATCTTGGTTGTATCTGTGTTGGTTAAATCCCCGGCTGTCGTTTCTTCGTGCTCTTTCTTTCGGGGTGAATTCCTTCGTGTTGTCATCTTGAAGGGAGAAAAGGAATTAATGAGGTAGAAAAATTGAAAAAAAATTAAAATTAAAAAAATTGAAATTAAAAATTAAAAACACATGCACACACAAATAGAATAGAAGATACTAGATCCTAGGTGTGTTTTGGTCTGGGTGCTGAAAGTGGTTTGACAGATTAGAGAAAAAAAGGGCGGGGGAAGAAATCGTTTGAGAATTTGAAAAAATGAATACACTGAAGTAGACTAAAATGAGACAATGGGGGTAAAATAGAATTTGAAAAAGTATACACAAAAGTTAAGAACGTAGTAGAAAAAAATTAAAGAAAAATATTTTAATAAAAATTAAAAATAAATATGATTTTTTCATTTCTGTATTTAAGAAAAAAGAAAAATGAAAAAGAGAAAAAGAGAAAAAAGAAAAGAAAAAATTGTTTGAAAATTTCAAAAAGTGAATACACTGTAGTAGACTAAAATAAAATGATGGAAGTAAAATAGAACTTGAAAAAACTTACATAACAGCAAAAATATAGTAATAAAAATTAAATAAACATATTTTTAATAGAAATTGAAAGTAAAAATGAAGTTTTTCTCTTTCTGCATTGAAGAAAAGGAAAAGAAATGAAAAAGAGGAAAAAAGAAAAAGAAAGAAGAAAAAGGAAATTGAGAATTTGAAAAGGTGAATACACTGAAGTATACTAAAATAAAATTATGGAAGTAAAGTAGAATTTGAAAAAATTTACACAAAAGTAAAAAGTATAGTAATAAATTAAAGAAAGATATTTTTAATAAAAATTGAAAATAAAAATGAATTTTTTCTCTTTCTGTATTCAAGAAAAAGAAAAGAATTGTAAAAGAGAAAAAGGAAAAAGAAAAAAAAATAAAGAAGAACATTGAATAGATGAACCTGCTAACAGATTGAAGTAGGACTGAAATTGCTTCGTTTTGCCCTAGAAGTCAGTCTATGTAGTTCTTTATAGTCCATAAATTAACTGGCAGTGAGACTTGTGTTCTTGAAGAGTGAATTTGGCCCAGTTGGGCGGGGCTCAGTGTAACAGCTCTGCTCTCCACTAGGTGGCGCTGCTGGCCTACTGGGGCAGAGTGTTGCAGCACTTGTAGGTGCATATGCGCATGCGGGGGAATGGTGAAGATGGCGTCACCCAGCCACCCAGTCTGTTCTCCCGGATCAGCAGCGCATCCGTCCTCTGTCTTCAGCTTTCGTCCACTCCCCGCTCTTTCACTCTCTGTGACCAGGTCCCAGGCAGCACCTCTCTCCCGAGTTTTGTCTCAGATGCAGCTGTTTTGCCCGGCCCCCTACTTCCGAAGGACTGCAACTTTGACCCGTTCCGCCCTTCTGCAGGAGGGTCTCACTGAGCAATGGCCGAATGAGCAATGGCCAAATATCAGCTGCACCCAGGTACGTCCACTGGACCCTGCTGCTGCCGGTGCCCTGAGACTGCAGCCAGGTGCCGCCCGCCCCAGAAAAAGTTCGCGAGACGGTGTAGCAGCAGCGTTTCAGGGATTATGGAAAATCACAACACGCATCTGGCACCAGGCTTCATCCCCAACGACCTTTTCCAGCACCAGTGAATGTGGCTGCCTTCTGGGTTCTGCTGGGACCAGGTGGCTTCAGTAGTCTCTACCAAATGTCCTTCCAGCAGTGGACCCGCTTTTCCCCGTGTGGCCCGAGAACCTCCTGGACTCCACTCTGTTCCTGGGGATTCGCCCTTCCCACCAGAGCACCACCAGGTATGGAGCTGCGGAGTTGCAGCCTTTGCGCTCCCTTTGTTTACAGTCTTAATGGATTTTAACCCCTCTCCTTTTTCCTTTCTCCCTTTTTAGTCTCTGCGGCTGTTTCCAATTTTTCACTTTCTCTCCAGCTGCTTTTGGGGAGGGGTGATTTTCCCATATTCTCACCCCCTCCCCAGTCTCTGTCCTCTCTCTGCCCACAAAAGCAGTTCCCTACCTTTCGGGGCTTCTTGCTCCCCAAGTTCAACTCTGCGCCGCGTACCTGCTGAGTTCTGTGGTTCAGGTTGTGCAGATTGTTGTGTTAATCTTCCAATCAGTTTTCTAGGTGTGTAGGATGGTTCAGTGTTGGTCTGGTTGTATTTTATGGACGCAAGACACACAAAAAGCTTCCATGCTGTTCCCTGTTTTTATTTTATTTTTGCGAGAGAGACAGAGACAGAGAGTGCGAGTGGGGAAGGGGCAGAGAGAGAGAGGGATACACAGAATCTGAAGCAGGCTCCAGGCTCCGAGCTGTCAGCACAGAGCCTGATGCAGGGCTCCAACCAACGAACCATGAGATCATGACCTGAGCTGAAGTCAGGCGCTTAACCGACTGAGTCACCCAGGCACCCCTAGCTCCCAAATTATTGCAGGGAATGGTTCTCTCAAATGTTTTGCCCCTACGTAACTTGTAGTGTCATCTTTCCAGCCTTCTCTATCTTTTTCCTTTATGTGGTCTGTTAAGTCATTTTTTAGGTTTTTGTTATAGCAGATTTCTTTCTGGTACTGATTTTCTGCATTAGTCACGATTGACTGCTTATGCTGTGGTAACAAACATCTCCCAAATCTCAGTGATTTAACACAACAAAAGCCTGCCACATATTGGTGGGGGCTGGGGGGAGACACGAGACTGCTGCACTGTTGCTCAAGGCCTCGGGCTGACTGAAATACCATCATTTTTGTAGCAGCCACATCTGGGACCGGTTGCCAATGGCCAAAGGAAGAGGGGGACTGGAGAATTGTACGTGGGGTATATCTATCCTTTACCTCAGCCAGGAATGTTACATGTCACTACTGTTCACACTCCAAGGTCAGAACTAATCATATGACCCTCAAATAATTACAAGGAGGCTGACAATTATAGTCCTTCTTAGACATTATCCACCCCATTGCAACTGTCATTGAGGGTAGCCCTTCAGTCTACCTGAACACAGGTTTGGTTTCTTGTTGATGGTGCTTTTATTTTGTCTTTTGTTTAATGCTGTATCCTTACTTCCTGATACATACTAAGTACTTAATAAATAATGAATGGATGACTGAATAGACTAAGTTTCTCAGTTGAGCTTAAAGAGAAGCAAGGAAGGAAGGAAGGAAGGAAGGAAGGAAGGAAGGAAGGAAAGAAAGAAAAATCTCTAGGTCCTTACACCATGGCCAAAGTGGTGAGTTGGAGTTGGAGCTGTGTGATGCCCTAGGAGTGGGTGGATGTGGACAAAATGCACGCTTCAGGCATTGGAATGTATAATCCCTACTCACGGAAAGTTGCTGAGGCCTTTTCTAGATGTGCCAGGGGGCCAAATACAGAGCTGGGATGGTGTTGTTTTCCCTGAGATCTCTAAACAAGAATGAAAGCTCAGCCTGGCAGCCTAGGATCCTGGTCCAGAAATGGTCCCTGAGTGGAAACTAAGTCTTGCATGGGTCACTGGGCCATTGTCGCTTGTGTGTATTGGGCTAATTTCACCTGTGGTCTGGGATCCTTGAGCCGGGAAAACAATTTAAAAACAGATCTGGGTAGCTCAGTAGGTTGAGTGTCCGACTCTTGATTTTGGTTCAGGTTATGATCCCAGGATCATGGGATTGAACCCCACATTGTGCTCCACACTGATCATGGAGACTGCTTAATATATTCCCTCTCTCTCTCTCTCTCTCTCTGCCCCTCTCCTGGCTCTCTCTCTGTAAAAACAAACAAACAAACAAACAAACAAAAAAACAGATCTGAGAAGACTTGTATGTGGATGTTCTTAGCATCTTTGTTCATAAGCTCCAAACTGGAAAGAATCCAAATATTCACAAGAGGAAAATCGATCCACAATTTGTGGTATATATCCCCATTGTATGAATGGAGTCCTATCTAGTGATAAAAAGGACAAACTATAGATATGTACAAAAACAGGGATGAATCCCCAAAATATTATGTCAAATGAAAGAATCCAGACATTAAAAAGTACATACGATATGATTTCATTTATGAGAATTTCTAGATGAGGCAAATCTAGTCTCTAGTGATACAAACAAGAACAGTGACTGCCTGCTTCTTGGTAGGGGTGTGGGACTGATTGGAAAGTTGCACAAAAACACACTTTGGGGTGGTTGGTGGTTACGTGGATTTACACATGGGTCAAAACTTATGGAATCATGTATTTTAAATAGATGCATTTCATTGATGTGAATGATATATTTCTAAAAAATGATGACAATATGACAATATACAAATCAGTTTAACAAGACAAAAATAAAATGGATTCTAAGCTGGTGAGCTCAGTGGGGAAGAGGCAATTGCAAAACTTGCTGGAGTAGACACAGCTGCTTGTGAACCCACCTGCTTTGTTCAGACCCGCCCCCCTGCATATGGCTTCATCACCAACTCCAGGCATGGCCCAGATGGGCTAAGTGAGAGTTCACTCCTTTGGTGATTGCTTCACAAAAGGACATATTCTGCAATTTGGGTCAAAGAGAAATAAGGAGAAATCTGTTGGGAGTTCCTGTTGGAATAATTTCCATACTTCTGTAAAAGGAAGTGTAATGAGATTTTTTTTTCCTTTCAGTTTCATCTAAGGACCCAAGGCATTCAAATTCTCACACTATCATCTATAGCTATGTGCCTCAGTCTCCTCATCTTTAAAATGGGAATGAAAGGGCTCCTGGGTGGCTCAGTCGGTTGAGCGTCTGACTTCAGCTCAGGTCATGACCTCATGGTTTGTGAGTTTGAGCCCCTAGTTGGCTCTGTGCTGACAGCTCAGAGCCTGGAGCCTGCTTCGGATTCTGTGTCTCCCTCTCTCTCTGCCCTCCCCCATTTGCGCTGTCCCCCCCCCCCTCAAAAATAATAAATAAACTGTAAAAAAATTTAAAAAAGTAAAATGGGAATGAAAACAGCAGGTTTGCCTGGCATTGTTGAGATTTATTCAGTTACAAATACGTTTTTGAGCACTTACTATTTGCCAGGGACTGTTCTAAGAGCTGTGGTGTATTTTATTCAGTGAACGAGACTGATGACCTCTCCACTCTAAATGAAACATTGAAAGTATAACCCATTACCCACTGTGCAGTTTGTGGCAGCCATTATTATCAGAACTAAAGAGACCCCAGTTTTCTGTTGAAAGAGCAATTTTCCAAAACTGGTAGAATCATGACTCTCATGCAGGTATAAACATGAACACATGTTAAAGATTTTATTTAGCTTACTAATGAGAAAACTGGTAAAAATTTCACAACCAGAAAGAACAGACCCATTTATGGACGGATTGGGAATATTGAAATGAATGAACAAGTGGATGCAAGACCGGCTTTTCCACAGAAGGGAAGGTCACTCCTCCCTTGCACAGAATTTACTTACATGTCTCTAGGCAAGAATGATTTTGCATTGCTATCAGTTGTCTATGATTTACAGAGTTGCAGATTCACTCACATGAAATCAGGATTAGATAACTGGAACCAGTATGCTGTAAACAATGCATAGTTTTCCAGTGAAGCACACACTTTTTCAGTTCTCTTGGCCAAGTGGGTTTCCCATATAAACTCAAAGGACTTCTGTAATTGTAAACCAAAGATTTATAGTAGACAGTGTAGACAGTGTTGTAAACCAAAGATGTGTTCAAGGGGTTCTGGGTATGATGGAGGCACACACCAGGGGCTGCAGAGTGGCTTATCAGGGCAGGTTTCAAGGAGTTAATTTTGGAGCTGTGTGGAACGATGGGTAGGTATAAGCCAGGCAGACAGCAAGGACGAGAAGGGCACAGGATGAGGAGGAAACATATCAGTAAAGGCTGAATTCCTTACAAGTAATAGAAACTGACATGAGTTCGTCTAAGCAAGAAGTGGGGATATATTATGTCCCAAGGCATCTTATGGGGCCTAAGGGCAGGGATGAAGTGCCCAGGAATGACTGGAAAGTTGGGACTTGAGTGCTAGAAATACTGATTCCCAGCCCCCCCCCCCCCCCCCCGCCCATGGGATAGTTGCTTCATTTCTCTTGTCAAGGGTAAAGCTGGACACTGTCTAATGTGGTAAGGATAGACTACTCAGTTGTAACCATTGCGATGGTGGGGAAGATCCAGTGTGAACTGAACTCAACTTTGGTTTGTACAGAGATGACTGGGCACTTTGAAGGAAGAGTTGTGGGGAGCTGGGGCAGAGACTGGGTTTGTTCATCAGTGCTCATCTGGCGGAGAAGCAAACTCACATCTTTTTTTCGGGAGGTAGGGTAAATTAAAGCAAGGTCCCCAAGGACTGGGAGGGTTGGATAGGAGGGAGGTGCGAGTTACCCCCTAAATGTTTCCATTTCAAAGAGATAGCACTCAGGTCCTTGACAAGGCAGTTCTGGTGGTGGAAGATCCACACGTCAAGGGGGAGAGAAAGGACTCATGATGGCAAGCTTTCTAGAGTAACTGCGCTAAGGGTCGGGGGCTGGGTTTCAGGGACCAGGTTTTGGCTGGAACAAGCCGTGATGCTCCTGGCAGCCTTAGCTCCCTCAGGCGATCACTTTAAGCGGGACATCCTAGGGACGCAGCCTTGAGCTGTTGGAGGCTATGTCAGTGTTGGTTCAAGTCTTTTAGTGTGGGGATGGGTCATTTGTGCTGAGAGTCTGCAGTTTTTATAGGCCAAAGTTGAGACTTCGTCAAAAAGCCATCTAAAGTTGGGTCAAGAGGAGAGTCTTTGCTGTTGTCTCCCCACAGACTGGTCCCCTTTGCTTCTAGTCCGTGTGGTAGAACACAGCTGCCTTAGGTGGGTTCCCTAGAAGCAGAAAGACGGCTTCGGGGGGTCTGTTGGGGGTATGTTCTCAAGTGAAGCTGGTAATGCAGGGAAGAAGCATGAATGGGAAGGAGAGGGCTGAGCAGGGTCGGTGGAGGGGCCTCTGGGATGCAAATGCACTGCAGAGTTCTTGTGCCTTCAGGCTGGCCTTTTGCATCTCTGTGACTGTCGGCTGGGGAGAGGTGGACTGTCCGTGAGAGCAGATGATCTTCCGGAGAAAAGGTAGCTTTGAAACATTGGCAGCCCACACAGCACCAGACGGATGGGTGCCCCACCTTGACAAGGGAGAGCTGGTCGGGACACCATCACACACAGTTTAGGGCTGTCACACACCCTTCCTTTATTTGACATCCCAGCCAATCTGATTTTAGAATCTCATATCCATTTCATATTTGGGAATGGGAGCTCTCTGACTAGCTCCATTTGATTTTGGAGCCCACACCAGACCCGTCAACTATGGCCTGGAGGTCAGGGCACGGCTGTGAAGATGACTGCCCATCACAATTGCATGGATGGTAGTGGCAGTGGCATTCTGCAGGGTGCATGAGCCGCCAGAGGCACCTCCTGTGTTGTAATCTATGGAGCTGTGACCCAGGGATGTCATCCACATAGAACGCAGTGTGGGAGGTACTCTTAGAGTAAGTAGTATTGGGGTTTTAGTGCTAGGGGGTTAAGGGGTTCCAGAACATGCCACCCCAAAGTGCACTTCTTTGGCATATGGATTCTTTAAAAAATGTTTATTTGTGTATTTATTTCGAGAGAGAGGGAGAGCGAGCATGAATGAGTGGGGGAAGGGCAGTGAGAGAGAGAGAGAGAGAGAGAGAGAGAATTCCCAGTAGCCTCTGCACCATCAGTGCAGACCCTGATGTGGGGCACCATCTCTCAAGTGAGATCCTGAGCTGAAATCAAGACTCCGAAGCTTAATCCACTGAGCCACCCAGGCGCCCCTGGCATGTGGATTATTTTGAGGTCATTAAGAACCAGCGGGTGCAGGAAAAAGCTCTAGAAACAGGGAACAAATTTTCCTTTGGTAAAGTAAATTTATGTTTATGATAAAGGAAATTTCTATTTGTAGAGAAGTCTCCCTCTCCTGTACCAGGAAGAGGAGGACTCTTAACAACTCTTATCAATGGAGTAGGCACAACTTAAATCTGCATAAAAAACCTTACTGAATAACCCTTGTTTACCATACTTCCATCACCTGCCCAAGACTCGCCTCGCCCACCCAAAAACCCCAAGCCTCTTTTCTTTTAGCTTGAGATAGGACATAAGCCCTAAACATCCCTGTGAGTTACGCATCTCTAGGTGCCTCCCTGTGTTACAGGCACGAGAGATGTGTTAATAAACTCCAGTCCATTTTTTCCTCTTGTTAATCTGTCTTTTGTTACAGAGCCTCAGCCAAGAACCTAGATGAAAAGACATTTTTCCCCCTCCTCTACAGGGATGAAGGGAATCTCCCAGAAAGTGGGTGTGCAGGGAGCAGCCCAATTTATAGCTATCCCCTAAGTGTGGAACTGCCCAAGGGTGTGAAATGGGACAGGGGACAGGAGGCTGGACACATCCCAGGATCCAGAGCTCGGAGGGCTTTGTATTCCTCATTAAGAATTTTTACCCACCCTCTTCCACCCAACTTGGGGAGTTAACAAAAGACGACCAAATGGGGACAGAGTTATAAAAAGCGCCCAGTTCAGTGCCCCCACCCAAATCTGACCTCTTTGGATGAGCATGAGGCCCATGCTTTAAGCCCGACTTCTGAATTGCGTATTCCCCATCAAAATTTATGGGAGTCCTGTGTGCCATCCCCTGGACCCTTCTGTCTCCTTCGTAAGCCCTAGCTGACGAGGTAAACACCTAAGACATTGATGTGTTAGTTATACATAAAAACGTTGGCAAGCATTTACCTGAAGATGCCTCTTCTAGAAGGAGAGATTCTAATCGTGGGAATCCTGAGCCCTCCGGGACAAAGCTTCCAGAGAGGCTTTGGGAACCTGTTGTATTCTATTGGTCATGCTGCCGTGGAGTGTTCCTTCATCTCCTTCCCCTTGTCTTCATGGGGAGCCCCAGCCACAGGCCATGTGGCCACATCACCACCAGGTGGCAGTGGAATCACGTTCCGGAGCCCTCAGGACACCACTCAGCCCAGTCGGTTTACAAGATGTAAATAAAAAGAGTAGAGGTATAAAGAATGAACCCCAGCTTTGGAGTCACCCAGAGAACATGAGAACTACTGCCCTGCGACTTAGAGACTCCAGGCCTTGGGCAAGGGGCTGGATTCGTGCCTCAGTTTCCTTACTCAGAGTCATAACTAATTGTGCTATTACAGCAGCTTTTAAGGAAAGCCCCAATCTTCCAGAATCATAATTTATTAAGGGCTTATTGTGTTCTAGGCCTGCTCAAAGATCTGTACATAAATTAGCTAATTTACTCCTCAGAAAAGCCTGTGAAGCACGCGTTATTATCATCCTCATTTTCTAGCTGAGAAAACTGAGGCACAGAGAGGTTCAGTACTTGTCCAATGTCACACAGCAGAGCTGGGATTCAATCCCAGCTGGGCGGCTTCAGAGCCCCTCTCCCCTAACTATGAGGCTATGCCACATCTAACAAATTACAAATGAGTATTACAATCTACTCCCAAGTCACTATCCCTAGCCATAGCCTATGGCAGAGACTGTGTTGAGGAGACAGTAAAATCAGAAGAAATACAAAGAGAGATAGATGTTTCTTGATCAAGTCACCCAAAATCCTTGATGATTTTCCAGACATCCTGAACTGTGGACCTAAGACTCCCTTGGGAGGGTCTTGCATAAGGCAACGGAGTCTTCTGCATCTGGGAGAAACAGCTCCCGACACCTGCACGTTCCTTGTACTCCTGGTCAGTGGGGTCCCTGCGAACTGGCTTCTTAGAGCATGTGCGGGTTCGTGAGGGAGGCATTGCTGGCTCTTTTCTGGGGCCATTACTCCTTTTGGTGCCCATCCTGAGTGTTTAAGGCTCATCTCCTTCCCCCTCCCCCCGCCCCCCCCCCCCCCCCCCCATATATCCTGATGTATCCCTGCATTCCTGACAGGCCAGTAGGGACATGAAGGATGGCAACATCCTCTGTGAGGGACTTGCCATCTCCACGGTCCCAGGAATATCTTCGCCCATGCTGCCCTCACGTGACAGGACCTGTGGGCGTGGCCTCGCGCTCTGGACTTCCTTAGCCCAGCCCTCCCTGTGGTCATCCAGCAGGAGAGACTCTGCCTGGCTTCCGAGGGTAGAGCTTCACCTGGGGATCTTTTCACCAGGCCCTTGAGGTCCAGATGAGGACAATGTGTCACTGCTGGGGCTCCTCCCTGGAAGTCACCTTGTGGAACAACTGGAACACTCGTGCATTGTCTGGGGGTGTAAAATGTTATGACCACTTTGGAAAATTGTTTGGCAATTATGTAGAAAGTTAAATGTCTATCTGTCCTATGATTCAGGTCTATCTGTCCTAATCCTAGGTATTTAACCAAGAGCACTCAAGGGCGATGTCCACAAAAAGCCTTGTGCAAGAATACTCACGCGAGATTTATTTATAGTGTGTCAAAACTGGAGACAGACCAGATGTCCCTCAATGAGTGAATGGATAAGCAAATGGTGCCAACGTCACTTAGGGAGCACCACACAGCACTGACACACAGCACAGGAAGGAATCTCAGACAAAAGGCTGGGGGAAAGAGCCCAGACACAGAAGGTTCATGCTCTGGGATTCTGATTTATTCGGAGTTCTAGACAATGCAAAACTAGCCCATGGTAATAGGAATCAGGGAATCAGAATGGTAGTTGCTTCGAAGAGGGGGTTCAGGGAGTGGGGACAGTCCCTGAGAACGTTTCTGTACCTTAGCCTCCAGCCTTGTGAGCTCTTCACAGATGCCTTGAGAAACCACTCTCACTGATTTGTTGGCTCTGTGCATGATGGAGCTGAGGGGAGGGGTTTGGCCAAAGGGAAGTTTACTAGAGGTGGATAGTTCCGGGGACTGTCACATTTCAGAGACAGGGTAACAGAGGCTGCTATTGCTTCTCAGTAGTCATGTTCTTTTATTATCTCCTAATTGTAGCTGGATATGTTGCCAACCAACCCAAAGATAAGTTGCCCCAGACTCTCCTGCAGCAAGATGAGGCCACATCACTAAGAGGTAGTCTGTGTGACATCCTGGAAGAGTTTGAAAGGACAGGGAACTCACCTTTTTCCCTCTTGCCTGCTCTTTGGAACACAGAGGTGATGACTGGGGCTTCAGCAGCCATCTTGGACCATGAGTTTGAAAGTCACCTAGGAGGGCAGAGGGAAGCCTGGGAGAAGCCTTGTGGAGCTGTCACCAGTTTTGGCCTGCCCAATTCTAGACTTGTGTTGTCATTTGCCAGCCAGATGACTCTGAGATGCTTATCTGTCTTCTTTTTCTCTGTTTCCTCATCAGGAAAATGGAGATAAAACTACCTACCTTGTGGGTTGTTGCAAAGATTAGAGGAGTGGACAAAGTATAGTGCATTTAGAAAGAGTTAAGCATAAGTTATGTGAAAAGTCCCTGGTACGTAAGCAAGTGCTCTGTAAGTGTGGGCTTTTATTGTTTTTGCACAGAGGCACACATACAGTGTGTGTGTGTGTGTGTGTGTGTGTGTGTGAGAGAGAGAGAGAGAGAGAGAGAGAGAGGCAGAGAGAGAGAGGCAGAGGCAGGCAGAGGGAGAGAGAGAGAGGGAGAGAGATCTGGTCTGGGTGACACTATCAGGCCATACTTGTGCCGTCTGAGTAAGTAGAATGCTTCCTGCAGGTGGCAGCTGTGTCCTCTGCATTTGACTTCTGGAACCTTACCCGGAGGCTGGCTCTGGGCCTGCCTTGACTGCGCAGCATTTTCCTTCTGCTACTAGCCATGGGTCGACGATGTTTCCAAGGCTGTTCCAGACCCTGTGCCCTGCAGCCCTACCTTGCCTTGGTCTTCCTTGTCATACCTACGGCGAGGGGGCTTTTTGGGTTCTCCCCCAGGAGGTGAGGAGCCAGAAGGGCTGCCAGATTTAGTAAGTAAAAATAAAAGTTGCCTGGTTAAATTTGAATTTCAGGTACACAATGAGTGGGGTTTTTTTGTTGTTGTTGTTTTGTTTTTGTTTTTAGTATAAATGTGTCCCAAGTATTGCATTTTATCTGGCAACCCTAAGTGTGGGACCCTCTCCCCAGGACTCCCACACCCGTCTGAGGTCTCTGTCATATTCTTCAGTCCCCTGCAGGTTCCGGTGGGGGATGGGGGAGCAGATCATCTCCAGGGAACCCCCACCTCCTCCTGCGTCCATCTCCCTTGCTGCCTGCAAGGCTCCCCAAAGGCTCTCTCTCCTGCCGTCCTGGGAACTTCCTCTCCTCTGGAGCTGGGCAGACTGGTTCTGACCTGTCACATGTCTTCCAAGTTTCTAGATTATCTGTGAATTAAGCTCTGAGTCCTTCAGTTTCTTACAACTCAAAGCTGACTTTTGACATTTAAAGGCCAAGCCACGGTTTTGGCTCTGGTTCTTTTTCCTGTCCCTGTGGGAGGTTGTATCTCTTGGAGCTGAGAAAGAAGCAGGACATGGGAGGCAGTGCAGCTAATATTTCCAGGTATTCCCCGGCAACCCACAGAGGCTCTCAGTTAAACATCCCAAGGGTCTGTCATTATTCCTGTCCCAACCCTGTCCCAACATGGCCACAGGGGTGGATGTTGTTACAGCTGTCAGGCTATTAAAGGACAGGTGTACCTGGTCCGTTCACGTCCTCCTCCCCTGGCATCTGTCAGAAAATACAGCAATCAGCTCCTGGTGCTGCTTCCCAGAGGGCACTGTCATCGTGTCTGTCCTGTCAGCCGATGCCAGATGCACCGCATGAGAGAATCCCAGCTCATCTGTCTGCCGTGTGCTCGGGACTGAGGAGAGAAGACCGAGGA
Source organism: Acinonyx jubatus (assembly GCF_027475565.1). Classification (NCBI taxonomy): domain Eukaryota; kingdom Metazoa; phylum Chordata; class Mammalia; order Carnivora; family Felidae; genus Acinonyx; species Acinonyx jubatus. Next base: position 146,622,062 of record NC_069384.1, read on the forward strand.
GGCTTCTGGGACTTTTGGAAACTGAGAAGTGCTTTACTACAGCCAAGCACATCTCCAGGCAGATACCGTGCCATGTCCCCGTCTCCTCCTAACCGAGCACTGCTGATGAACAAGCTTGGGATGTGCACAGCCTGGTCCCGGCAGACGCGGTCAGGGGACTGAGGGCACCTTCACGGCACAGTGAAATGCAAGGCAAAGGGAAATGGGAATTGAATTCTGGCAGGTGTTTTTCCTCAGCCACCAGGCTAAAAATGTACCCATTTGTGTAAGACACAGGCCTTAGTCACCGAGGAAAGTGAACGTGTGACGGAGAGAAGCGTCCTACACTTGGCAAGCTTGCGGAGAATTCACACTTCCTGAATCAAAGCCCCTGACATTTTCAGAAGAGCCAGATTTAATCAAGGCGTTTTCGAAAGATCCAAACTGAATCAGAAAGACAGGAGGCCCTATTAGCAGCATGAATCTTGACGACGACTTGGAATTGCATTTGCTCGGAAGCTTAGCTTTCACTGGAAGTGATGGGAAATTGAATTTTGTGCGACTTGGGAAGAGGGCCTATTTCAAGCCATGTCATTAGGATAAAATTCGGAAAGAACATTTATGCCAGAAATGTCATGTTGGCCCCAAGATGGAGCTCGGGGTGTCACGGGGATAAAGTGGGCAGAAGTTTTGCCCTCTTGAGGAGTGGACGTTCAAATAAAACCCCATTTCAAGGCCAGTCATCGAAACCTAACAGCGAGCTGATCTGAGGAGGAGGCCTGGAGGCCCGTCTGAGCCTATCTGGTTTTTGCCATGTCTGACTGTCTGTCTGTCTGTCTGTGTTATTTCTCCCCACACTGGAATGTGAGCCTCATACATGCAGGATTCTTTTGTGATCTGCTCACTGCTATATCCCCAGTGCCTTGAACATTGCTGGACACAGGGTAGCCCTGAGTATGTATTCACGGAATGGATAAATGAGCGCAAAGATCTCTGAGGCTTTGCAAGCACACCAGTTATTACTGTGTTAGCTTTCACTTATTGAGTGTATGCTACCCTGTGTAACAGTGTATTAAGCAGTTTGTATTCATGATCTTAATCTCGCAATGAGCCTGTGAGTATGTTTTTATGTCCCTACTTTATAGATAAAGAAACAGAGGCGCTAAGACATTAAATAACTTACCCAAAGCCAGATGGCCAGAAAGTGGTGGAGCTGATATTCACCAGAGGCCTGCTTGGCTCAAAGACTATGAAGTACCCTGCTGGGCTTCTGACTCTTTTTCTATTTAAAAAAAAAACACATCATAGCTTTATTGAGCTATAATTTACATGCCATACAATTCACTTATTTAAAATCCACAACCCAGTGGCTTTTGGATAGTCACAGAGTTGTGCAGCCAATCACCACAATCCATTTTAGGACACTTTCTTCACTCCAAAAAAGAAACCGTGTACCTGTTAGTGATCCTTCCCCATTTCTCCCCAAGTGCTCCCAGCCCTAGGACACCACTAATCTGCTTTCTCTCTCTATAGATTTTCCCATTCCGGGCATTCCGCATGAATGGAATCCTACAATATGAGGCCTTTTGTGGCTGGCTTCTTTCACATGTTTTTAAGTTTCATCCCTGCTGTAGCATGAATCACCACTTCATTCCTTTGTACTGCTGAGTAGTATTCTGTGGCATTCCATCCAGTGTGTATGGATAGACCACATGTTTATCCGTTCATCAGTTGATGAGCATTTGGGTTGTTTTCACCCCTTGGCTAATGTAATATAATAATGCCGCTATGAACCCTCATGTACAAGATTCTGTGTGCACCTGCGTTTTCTTTCTCTTGGGTACATACTTAGGGGGAATTGCTGGGTCATATGATAGCTCTATGCATAGCCTTTTGAGGAAGTGCTAGACGGCTTTTCAAAGCAGCCGTACCACTTTGCATTCTTACCAACAGCAGTGTATGAGGGTTCCAATTTCCCCACCTCTTTGTCAACACTGGTGCTTACCTGACTTTGAATCTAGTCATCCTGGTGAGTATGGAGTCGCATCACATTGTGGTTTTGAGGTGCGCTTTCCCCATGTCCCACTGGCTTCTTACACCCATGCACTCACCATGACTTTGGGCCTCCTGGCATAGTTCTGCCTGGCTGCTTCCCCCCTGGTGTCTCATCAGGGGTGAGCCCCATCCTCGCTGTGGCTCCTCAGCAAAGGCAGAGGGTGTGGATCCTAGTAGCTGGGGACATTTTGTTTGCAAAGTATGAGTACTCAAAATTGGCAGAGTGGGCGGAGTTAAATTTGGCAATGAGTTGGAGCATGTGAGGGAGAGACAAGGGAAATGTAGAGCAGTTGGGGAAAGGTCAGGAGGGAGAGACTGAGCATGGCTGGTGCCCACGAGGAGATACTGCCCAGGAGCTGTCCAAAGGAGAAGTTTGTGATGAAATGCTGAGTGTCCTACAGTGTGACCTCTCTCTGAACCTGACAAGAGTCTTGTGGAGGAGTGTTCTTTCTGCTGTGTGTGTGTGTGTGTGTGTGTGTGTGTAGTGATGGAGGGGAGGATGTGAGACAGTGCTGAATCAGGCATGAGGGTCAGTCAGTGTGGGGTGAAATCAGGGGTTTTGCGGAGAGAGTCTACCTGTGGGTGACAGGTCTGTTGCTCTAGCTGAAAAAGTGCTTCTTGTGTGCTCGATAAATGCTGGTTCCTGAGTCTTGTGCTGTTTACTTATTATTTTGAGAGAGAGAGAGAGAGACAGAATGCGAGCGGGGGCAGGGGCAGAGAGAGAGGGGGACACAGAATCCGAAGCAGGCTTCAGGCTCTGAGGTGTCAGCACAGCACCCGACACGGGGCTCAAACCCATGAACCGTGAGATCATGACCTGAGCTGAAGTTGGATGCTTAACCGACTGGGCCACCCAGGTGCCCCGAGGGAAGCAGCATTTTAAAGAGCTACCCAGGTGATTCTTGTGCTTCTAAACTTTGAGAATCTTCAAAGGGACCCCAGGATCTCCCGTATGCTCATAGTCTGTTTTGCTTCTAGCCCTTCTGTTTCTAGAAGTGAAGGATGAGAGGCTCATGCAACCCCAGGTCTCCCAGACATTCTTCTCATGAGACTAGTACTTTCTGAGCAGATTGGCTACAGGCCCACCCTGTGGCCTTCTTCAGTTTGGTTTCCTCTGCATGTTTATTGCAGACGCTGCTCCACGTTTCTGACCTCTGGTTGGCACCTGGCAGGCTTCCTCTAGTTTCACATTTTTTGGGTTATTTCAGAGGGTGGACAGGAGATGGTCACAACCCTCATCAGGATGCTTCTCCATCCATCAGGGTTTCCATCTCTCCAGGGTCCTTCTTCACACCCCCAGTGACAATACCAGGCACGAATCAACAGATGTGTCAAAGGCCTGCAGTCTCTGATAACATGTATGTCCAAATAGTCAGTTTTCCAAAGCTTTTATCCCCCCCACCCCAACACACATACACTCAGGTATTTGATGTTTCTAAACCCTGCCCGAGGCGGAACCTTAAACACATCTCAAGTTGTGATCACAGAAGCAATGTGCTCCCCCTGGGGTGGAGGTTCAGCAGGGCATTTCATGATAAATTTATCAAAGCCACAGGAGTCAAAGCTTTGTAAATAATTTTGGCATCCTTCATTCCTCATTATTTGCTGTTAGCCCGTTGGGGGCAATTAGTCTCCATAGAAAGGAGAGGCTTCCCATTTACACAGTTGCACTCACAGCACTTTTATTTTTGTGAACACTTCATTTCTCCCAGTCTCCAGATGAATTTTTGCAATGCTGAAAATTTTTGTTCATGAAAACCCTGTGAAACAGCTGTGCTGCAATGGAAACTGAGGATTTATCCACCCATTTTGGAGTCACCTCCAGACAAATTGCATCCCTCATGTTTGCTGGGCACTGTGCCAGGAAGGGGGTGCAAAGCCCATGCAGACTTGCCCCTTGACATGAGCTGGGGAAATTCACGGAGGTGAAACAGACAATTGGAGTCTGGTGGGAAGAAAGCTGATGCAGAGGCCATGAAGAGCAGATAAAGGATAAGGGGAGGATACCAAGGATGCTTGGGTTTTGAAAGATGTATGGAAGTCGGACAAATAAAGAAGGAAGGGTTTTCCAGGCATAGGGAACAGCATGTGTGAAGGCATGTAGGCCAGAACCATCGTGGAGGTCTGAGAGCCAAAAAGATCTTTTCCACTTCTGGAGGATCCTGGGGAGGCAGTAAGATCTTGGAAGAAGAAAGTTTGTGTGGTGCATTCAGGCAGAAGGGGCTTGTTCCCTGGTGTTTTTGAGGGCAAAACTATATGACCTGATGAGCCAGCCATTTAGAAAATATTAACAGCTTAAAATGCATTTTTGCCAATGATATAATCATAGGGATAAAATCAAAATTTAAAGAGAAGAGAAGAGAAGGAGACTGATCTTGAAGAAAATGAGAATCAAAACCATGCCTGGTGGTAAAAGAAAAGTAGCCAGAAGAATAACTTCTTGAGTTAGATTTGGAAGCAGTAATATGTATGCAATATGTAATATACAGATATAAAAGACGTACAGATGTGCATATATATTATATACATATAATGCACACATATGTGGTATATAAGTGTATTTAGAGTGAGTGTACAGTTTCTTTATATATGTCATATATACACATATATATGAGGTTTTTTTCTTTAATTTTAGAGAGAGAGAGTGCAAGTGGGAAAGAGGGGTAGAGGGAGAGAGAGACAGAATCTTAGGCAGTTTCCATGTTCAGAGCAGAGTCCAATGCAGGGCTCAATCTCACAACCCTGGGATCATGACCTGAGCCAAAATCAAGAGTTGGACAGTCAACCGACTGAGTCACCCAGGCGCCCCATGAGTATTTTTTTTTTAACTGCGGTATAAGTTACACACAGTAAAATTGAAAAATCTTGAGTTTGATGAACTCTTACATATGCATATACCGAAACACAGAACATTTCCATTACATGAGAATGTTCTCTCATTGCCTTTTTCTAGCCAGTTTTCCCAGTCCAGAGAGCCCCTCTACCCCACAGATCAGTTTTGCCTGCTCTTGAACTTCATAGAAATAGAATAATACAATACATGCTCTTTTGTGTCTTGTTTCTTTTGCTCAACACAATGCTTGTGAGGTTCAGTTACCTTGTTTCATCCTTTCTTTTTTTATTGCTGAGTAGTATTCCATTATATGAGCATACCACAGTCTGCTTATCCATTCTTTTGCTGAAGAACATTTGGGTTGTTTCCAGTTTTTGGCTGTTGTGAATAAATATGCTATGAGCATTTCTGTACATGTTTTCTGGAGGTGCACGCATTCCTTTTTGGTGTGTGCCTAACTTTGGAGTAGCAGTCTGAAGTCATTATACCAGTTTGCATTTCCACCAGCATTGTATGAGAGTGAATTATATTTTTAAGATAAATAATTCAGAGGTACCTAGGTGGCTCAGTCGGCTGAGTGTCTGGCTCCAGCTCAGGTCACGATCTCACAGTTTGTAGGTTTGAGCCCTGCATGGAGCTCTGTGCTGACAGCTCTGGGCCTGGAGCCTGAATCAGATTCTTCAGATTCCTTCTCTCTCTGCCCCTCCCCCGCTTGTGTGTGAGCGCTCTCTCTCTCTCTCTCTCTCTCTCTCCTCTCTCTCTCTCATAAATAAATAAATAGACATTTAAAAAAGATGAATGATTCAACTTCAAATAAACATGGATGGACATTTATATTTTGGAAGACTTGCCAAATGACCACAGGGCTGGAAGTCAGAGTCCTGGGGTCAGTTCTCACCCTGCTACACAGCCCTGTGTATCATGCTGATCACCTCATTTTCCTGTGTCTTTGTTTTTCTTTAAACATAAGTGGTTTAGACCTCGATCTCCAAAGTCACTAGAATTCTGTGGGTGGAAGTATAATATTTAAATGTTTTCTCATGTTTCTCTCTGTTTTTCCTCCCACAATCTCCCACCACCATGTCACTTTGGCAGCAAGGTCCTTCATCATTCCTTGCCTTCGGGGAAGGGAAGGCACAGCAGAAAGTAGACAAGAAAGTCTGGCTTTTGAGTTCTAAAAGCCAAACCTTTGGCAGGGAGACGGGCATGCTCAGGCCTGAGTAATCTGAAAGACTGCACGACGTGTAGAAGTAGAGATTCTAGTTCCCAGCTCTGTATGGTTTCGCCTCTCAACCAGTACAGATTCACTAACGGGGGTATGAATAGAGATGGAGAAGAGTGAAGAAGTCCGTGGTATTGCTGAGACAGGGTAGCAGTAGCTCAACACAACAATTATTTTATTATATCTCAGTTTCGCGGGCTAGGAAATCAGGCAGGGCTCAGCTGGGCGATTCTTTTGTTCCATGTGATGTTAACTGGGGTCACTCAGTACTATTCAGCTGGTGGCTGACTGGTCCTGAGGGTCCCAGATGGCTTCACTCACATAGTGGTGCAGCTGGCAAGCTGGGCTCAGCAGGACTGATGACTGGTGTACCTCCATATGGCCTCTCCAGTATAGGGGGCTCAGGGAGGTGATGCTTCTTACATGGTGGCCCAGGGCTTCCAGAAAGAGTGCTTCAAGAGGTAGGAAACTGCTAGATTCTTAACGTCTGGGCCCAGCAATGGGTAAAGTCACAGTGTTACTTTTGCTGTGATATATTGTTGGAAAGCACACCCACATTTGAGAGTAGGGGACATATATCTTATTTTTTAAGGGGGGAATGTCAGAGCATTGGTAGCCATCTGAAATCTACCATAGAGGGGCTCTGTGTCCTGCTCCCTCTCCCAGGCCAAGCCCAGGGAGGAGGAATGACACAGAAATTTCTAAATAGGTTTGTAGCTCTGAGAACAGATTGGTATCACTTCTGGGGGTGAGCCTGGGGGAATAGCAAGACCTCAAAAAGAGATGGCTGTGTGATGTGCACATAAAGATGGGGCTTTAGAGAGAGTCCCCTGGGTGCCAGTGTGATGTGGGAGCACAGGAGTGGATTCCTTCATGTCCTGGAGCATGGAGGGACACCCATAAAAAGAATTGGCCCCAAAAGGCTGGTAGAGACCACTGGGGGTTGACTTGGCAGGGAGTAGTGTGAAAAGACATCTGAGGACCAGATGGGATGTTGGGCATCTCAGTGACGCGGTGTAGGCAGATGATAATGAAAGACTGTATCATGGGGCGCCTGGGTGGTGCAGTCGGTTAAGCGTCCGACTTCAGCCAGGTCACGATCTCGCGGTCCGTGAGTTTGAGCCCCGCGTCGGGCTCTGGGCTGATGGCTCGGAGCCTGTTTCTGATTCTGTGTCTCCCTGTCTCTCTGCCCCTCCCCCGTTCATGCTCTGTCTCTCTCTGTCCCCCCCCCCCAAAAAAAAAGTTGAAAAAAAGAAAGACTGTATCATCATTTCCCCTACCCTCACCTGATGCCTTGAGTTTATGATGACCCCTGGAAATCAGGAATAGCCTGAAGATGGACAAACAGGGCCCTCCACAGGTTGGGTTCCCCCGGGCAGAAGATCCTGGGATGGAGACTAGCCTGCAGGATGTTTACTAGGGTGTGCTCTCAGGATCACCTCCTGTGGAGGGAGGGTCTGGAAGCAGGGCTGGGCAAAGAAAGGGAGGAGCTGGGTTGCAATGCAATCCCACTGGGGAGCTCAGCCAGCTGCATGGGCAGCTCTGGAGCTGGGATGCGCCTTTAGAGTTATCCTGAGTTGGGGCAAGGGGGCTGGACCGGTTCGCCCCTGCGCTGATCAGGCATTGGATGCAGCCACCGGGAAAAGGAGCGTAATCTTGGGGGAGACGGCTCCCTTCAGCCAGGCCAGTCCCCAAAGGGGCTGACGGTGGAGGCCGTCTGCCAGCAGCACGGCCAACAGCTGGAAAAAAATGCTTTCTTCGTTCCTGAAGGGAGATCTGGAAGGCACATCCCAGCTTCCATCATGGGATTTATCATAGAAATGACCATGATTTATAAAGTGATAAAGAAAATTACACTGCTTACCACCTGAATTTGTGTTATTCCATGATTTTAAGAACAAGGGCATATGTACGATGTGTTACTCTGATATAAGACAGATGGGCTTTTTTTTTTTAACTTTTTTTTTGTTTATTTATTTTGAGAGAGAGAGAAAGAGAAAGAGAGAGAGAGAGAGAGAGAGCGCATGAACAGGAGTGGGACAGAGAGAGAATCCCACGCAGGCTCCACACTGTCAGCACAGAGGCCGACACGGGGCTCAAATCCACGAACCTCGAGATCATGACCTGAGCTGGAAACCAAGAGTCAGACGCTTAACTGACTGAGCCACCCGGGCGCCCCAAGACAGATGGTCTTCTATGTGCCTTTTAGAAAGAGTAAAGGCCCCTCCTCTTCCTTCCCCACAGACAAGAACATAAAACCAGGACCCACGGAGCTGTTTGCCTGAACACTGCCAATGTCACGTGCAAACCAGGGACTGTTCTTATTTTGTGTTGCCCACTGGAAGGCTCGAGAGGCCCTTAAAACAAGAACTCCTTATTTCTTGGTTTTCTAAGAGCCACAAATCAGACAGAGCAGGGCTGGAGTCTTTGACAACTGTCTTTGGCAGGAAGTGAGCCCTCTGCCACCTTTTTCTGAGACATGAGATGTTTATCTGATGCTAGTGGCTATTTAGAACGAAATAATATGCTGTGTCTTGGGCCGTTTTACATCTTCAAAATGGGGGAGACTGGCTGTGGGCAGCCAAGACGGAAAATAAGCTGGGTGTGAGGGTCAGATCAGTTGAATCCAGCCCGTAACAAATGGTTGGAATGAAAATTCCTGGATCCCATGGGCAGAGACACTGGAGATCTGTGTGCAGCAAGGAAGAGAAAGGATTTCTTCCTGAGGAGGTCACTGATCTCTCAGTGCTTCTCCATAGAGCTTTCTGTGGTGGTGACAATGTTTTGTTCTGTTCTGTGCAATATGGTGGATATTGAAATGTGGCTGGTGTGACTGAGAAAGTGAATTTTGAATTATATTTGATTTGGCTGGTGGCTACTGTGTTGCACGGTGAGGTGCAAAGTCTTGCTCTGGAAGTGTGGTCTGGGGAGCAGCAGCCCCGGCATCCCCTCGGAGTTTGAGACAAGGTGCAGATTTTCAGGTCCAACTCCAGACATGTGACCCAGAATCTGCATTTTGGCAAGATTGCCCTGGGGGGTTTTGTGTCCACTAAAGATTCTCTTTAAAGGACATTCCCCACCCCCGGCCTCCCATTCGATCATCCTGTGATTCAATATTGAGGAGAGTGAATAGAGCATTGGAGAATACAGCAAGATCCCAGGCTTCATAGTGAACAACTGGCCGAGTTTCCCCGAAAGGGTGGTTGTGAGGTTTAACCACAGGGTGAGCGGGAGCGTTCTGTGAAGGGGCCAGCATGAGACTAGGCCCTGTGGGGATTTTGCTGACAGCCTCTGGGAGGGCTGCCTGAATGTAGCAGAAGACACACTGGACGTGCTCGGCAGGACTGCGGGCTGTGATCAGAATCCTCGGGGATGATCTCCCTCCATTCCTGGGCGTTCTAGATGCCCAAAAGACTTATCTCTGGGGTCTCAGATAACTTCTTTTCTGTTTCCCACCCCATCCCCACTTTCTACTTTAGCTGTAGCTGTCAAGATGGTTGTTTCAACTCATTCCTACTTGTTTCAATTGCTGCATCACATTTTTCTTGAGAAAATTAGAACTTACCGTGCTTTGTCATTACCTCTCCCACTTCCCCACTACACTTGATACATTTGTTGTTTTCAACAAGCTTTTCTAGATTTTGTTCTTTCTCTTGGGGCTTTGTGGTTGTCTCCCTCTCCATTTTTATTTTCCTCATGTTCCTGTCATTTATCTGTAAGAGCTATTGAATCTGAGGTACTAACACTTCCCATGATGCTCAGCAGTATTGCTCTCTTGTGTTGTCCTTGAGGCTGCCATATATCTTTGAAGAGTGGCCCATGACCCGGTCTCATTTCTCTAGGATCCCTCCATTAGCAAAATGGCAAGGCTTTTTGCTACCCAAGCTGGGAGCTGGGAACAGGAAAAATTGCTGATGGTGCCAGTTGAGCACCCCAAAGTGTGCAATGCAGAGCCACTCGGTATGGGCTTTGGATAAGACATTAAGTACCATCCCACCTGCTTAGGAAGTGTCCATTAATTTATTCGACATGCAATCTTCACCTCCCTCTTGGGCTGCAAAGAGAGTTGAACCACAGTCTGGATCCCAGAAGCTCACAAATGATTACAGTATCTCCTGGGTGGGGATGGGGTGGTTGTCAACCAGGCTGTAGGGGCCCGGTGAGGGCAGTCGATTACTCCTGTTCTCACAGGAAGCGAGGAACAGTGCAGTGAACCCTGCCCTTGTCCCCAGTCTAAAGATTGAAGAGAAGCCATTGGCCAGAGCGCTCTCCATTCTGGGCTTGCTGTTTGTGGTTTCAAGCTCAGGGCTGGAGGATGGGGTCTGGGAACCAAATATTCCTCTAAGGAAGACTGGCAGAAGGGAAAGGGGGAGGGGAGGCATTGGGGAAGGGAATAAAGGATTGAGCTGATGAGAACAGGAAAACTAGTCAACAGGGGAGGTCCACATAGGACCCCAAGGCCTTGGGAGTATCTCGATGAGAAACTTTAGGAGGCCAAACCCTTGTGCAGTATGAGTGACCAATGTCTGGGGGGTAAAGTGCCCGTTTGGCTATGGAATAAACACACAAGCCGCTTTAATGGAGAACTGTTTAAATCTTCATTAAGGATGGGGGGGAGTTCATTTCAGGGAAAAATAGGTGAGGAGGGATTGAAAACAAAGTCCCTGAAAATTGGTGTATGGCAAGACCAGTCTCTGAAAGCTAATTGTTCAGAATATTAATAATAGCAAATCTTTACTGAATGCTTCTCTGGTGCCGGGCACTTTTCTAAGCATCCTGGTAAGTCATTTTATCCTCCCAGCCATCCAAGTTGGTAAGCATTCAAAGCCTCAGCAATGACAATTTCTACCATGTATTAAGCACTGTACCATAAGACAGTGAGCAGCACAGAGAAACATCACTGGCCTTCTGGAGACTGTATTCTGGTGGGGGCTCTGAGGGAGATCATAGACAAGCATAAGAAAAATACATAATAGGTAGTGGTAAGTGCTATGGAGAGAGGTAAGGTGGGGGGGCGGGAGATAAAGATAGGGATTGAGGAACAAGGAGTGAGGGAGGCCTAAGAAGTAGGTGCTATTATTTTGACCATTTTACAAGTGAGAAAAAAGCTGAGCATCAACACAGTCTCTAAATACTGTTCACCAAATGCTTTAAATTAAGAATAGGGAAATTCTGGAGCAGTATCTTACCTCAGAGTCTAACATAGAGTCTGTTTTGTATTTTTAATGGTTTAAAAATGTTTTGGAAGAGAAACATTCCCTGTTATTTATGCTGATCATTAACAATACAATGCATGTAATGTCCTGCCCTCTCATTCTCTAGAGCAGTGGGTATCACCACTTGGCACTCTGGGGTCCAGCCATTGGTGTGGGTGCTTGTGTCCCAGATGGAGGAAGAAGGGAGGGGAGGAGAGAGAGAGAGAGAGGGACAGAAAGACAGACAGTATGTGCCGTGGGGCTTTATTTTTAAACACTTCCAGATGATTGAGGAGCTGCAGGACTAGACCCTAGGAAAAATAGCCACCATTTGCTGTGGACCAGCGCTTTAATATGGTGGCAGGGTGAACGGAGGCCCCCAGAGCCGGTGGGAGAAATACTGGTGGTCGCTGCTGGGCTGCGTGAAAGGCTCTGGCTTTGCTGAGTGGGGTGGAGAAGCCATGATGAAGAGTGACGTACCCTGCAGCACAGAGGGAGGTGAGGAGGTGGGTTTGGGGAGGCAGTAAAGGGAGGACAGGTGTGGCCAAAGCAACGCGGAGGAGATGTGAGTGAGGCTAGGTGTCTAGTGGGAACATCTGAGTAAGTTTTGCTATCGCAACCCAGCTCTCCATTCTGTTTCTAAATCTTAAATAAAATCTGTATTACTCACCCATGCTTGGGAGATTTTTCAACTTTTAATTATAGGATGTTTCAAATATGTATAGAATTGGAAGAGTACATATTATGAACCCACAAGTACCACATGTTGACTACGTTCAACAATGGTCAATATCAATCCTCCCCACCCCCATCCCAGATATTTTTGGGGAGTAAATCCCACAGATTTAAAATTCTTACCCATAACATTTCGCAGTTCATCTAAAAGTGGTAAAGATTTTTTTATTAAAAAAATTTTTTTAATGTTTATTTATTTTTGAGAGAGAGAGAAACAGAGCATGAACAGGGGAGGGGCAGAGAGAGAGGGAGACACAGAATCTGAAGCAAGCATGCTCCAGGCTCTGTGCTGACAGCTCAGAGCCTGATGCGGGGCTTGAACCCAAGAACCGTGAGACCATGACCTGAGCCAAAGTCAGACGCTCAACCAAATGAGCCCCCAGACACCCCTTAAAACATTTTTTAATGTTTATTTAAAGATTTCTTTTTAAAAACGTAATGCCAGGGCACCTGGGTGACTCAGTCGGTTGAGTGTCCAACTTCCACTCAGGTCGTGATCTCACGGTTTGTGAGTTCAAACCCCGCATTGGGCTCTGTGCTAACCGTTTACTCAAAACCTGGAGCCTGCTTCAGATTCTGTGTCTCCTTCTCTCTGTGCCCCTCCCCTGCTTGTGCTCTGACTCTCAAAAATAAAATAAATGTTAACAAAATTAAAAAAATAAAAAATAAATAAAAACGTAACCCCAGTATGTTAACAATTCCTTGTTACCTACAATTAGCATTCAGATTTTTTGATTGCCTGTAATTGATTTTAGAGTTGGTTCATTTCAGTCAAGATCCAAATGAGGTCCATGTGTTCCAATTAGTTGATATATGTCTTTTAATTGTACGTTCCTCTTCAATTTCTCTATTCTTCTTTGCAGCTCATTTATTGAAGAGACTAGGTTGTTCACCTATAGACCTTCTCATGGTCCAGATTTTGTTGTTTGCTTCTCCATGGTGAAATATAACAGGTTCCTCTGTCCCCTGTTTTTCTTTCTTTCTTTTTTTTTTTAATGTTTATTTATTTATCTTGGAGAGAAAGAGAGAATATAAGCCAGGGAGGGACAGAGATAGACGGAGACACAGAATCTGAAGCAGGCTCTAGGGTCTGAGCTGTCAGTGCAGAGCCCAACACGGGGCTTGACCATATGAACCATGAGATCATGACCTGAGCCTAAGTTGGACGCTTAAACAACTGAGCCACCCAGGCACCCCTGTCGCCTGTATTTCTTAAAATTTGGTAGTTTGATAGAGGCTTGACTGGCTTTGGGTGCTATGTTTTTGGTGAGACCACTTCACAGGTGGTGATTTTTCTTTCAGGAAGCATATCGTATATGGTGCTCTCTGTTTTCGAGGCGTGAGCAGTCACTGATGCCCAAATCCACATCCATTAGTTCATTGAGGGTTGTAAACGGTTGATGTTCTAATTCCATCATTCCTTCTTCATTTATTAGCTAACACTCTTCTATAAAGGAAAATTCCTGCTAAACTGTTTGGTTTCTCTGAGTTGCAGTGTGTGCAGGAGAAGCCTGACACATGCTTGATTCTTTCTCTTTATTAATTCTCAAAACAGTAAGTAGGTACCCTAGTACTTGGGAATTTGTGTTGTGGGTGACAAATAGTTGAGCCTGATCTCTGCAGGGAGAAGGTGGAGCCTTTAAATTCTCTTCGTAGCTTTTAAGGAGAGATGTTAATTGTCCATTTTCACAGATGGGGAAATGGAGACTCAAGTCAGTCTCCATGGTGGTCCAAGCTAGTAAGCAGAGGATCTGGGATTTTATCTCCAATCAGCCTGGTTGCAGAGACCAAACTCCTCACTGTGTGGCACAGTCCTTTTTTATTGTACTGTAGGGAATCCACCTAAATGTGGGGTTGGGCTGGCAGAAGCCTCTTCCCTTTCTGGCTGGCTGGAAATCAACATTCTGTAGTCTGAACAGTGACATGTGTATCCTTGAGACCTAAGCATAATCCTCCTTAAAGTTGTATTTACTCATAGTTACAACATTGAATTGTTTGATTTCAGAATACTTGCATTGTTAAGTAGTTTCCCAAAAGTTGGATCCCAGGCTAGGCTGCTTTAATCACATTTATATATTGGGGTGCCTGGGTGGCTCTCAGTGGAGCATCAGCCACTCGTGGTTCATGAGTTCAAGCCCTGCACTAGGCCCTGTGCTGACAGCTCAGAGCCTGGAGCCTGCTTCAGACTCTGTCTCCTCTCTGCCCCTCCTCTGCTTGTGTGCTCTCTCTCTCTCTCTCTCAAAAATAAATTTAAAAAAATTAAAAATTTTTTAAAAATCAGATTTATATATTTATGTGATATCATGATTTGCAATTCTGTGGTACATGATAACATCATTGGTGCATGAAAGTGAAGAAACCTTGTATTAGAAGGGGTTTATTTATAAAAGAGTCTGGGAAAAGCTGAGGATTAACTGTAGGAGTAAAGAGATTTACTGAAACTGAAGGGCAACATTAGGTCATAAAAAGCATTTGTATCGTGACATTATTTAACGTTTAATTGGTAGCTATGTGAAGAATCATCAAAATAACCAACGAATTAATGAAGATTATCCATCAGAGGACTTTCAGTTGCATGGGGTGTAAAGTGGGTTAAGCATGAGTTTACAGTATTTGCTGAACCATCCAGGGATAGATCTGACAGGACTTCAGGGCTCAGATGCCAGGACCAGGTTTTTCTTCATTTCTGGGTTCTGCTTCCTTTGTGCTGAGGCCATTCTCACAGAGACTCTCCCCTGTGGTCCCAAGATGGCAACTGTCAGTTTCTTGCTCTTGTGGTACAGCCTTCTTTGTTGCACATCAGTAGGAAAGAGGAGAGGGCCTTCCTTTAATTTTCACTGAGTCTTTTTTTTTTTAACTCTCCCATTTATCATTTCCATATAATTGAAAAACTGAATTTATCTAAGACATTAAAATGAATGTATAATCATAGGATACTTCCTGTTACAAATAACAGAAATACCTTGCTCAAATTGACTTAAGAAAGGGAAAATATTGGCTTGGAACACAGCACAGTGAGGAATTCCGGGCTTCATCTAGGGGCAGGGTCTAATCTAGAATATAATTCTCATTGAATCTCACTGGTCCTAGACGGGTCTGTGTGTCTATCTCTGAATCAATCACTGTAGTCAGGAAAATGGGGTAGGTTGTAGGTAAAGTTGTGGGTAAAGTTCATGTTTATGCCCATTTTTCAGGGAGATGGTCCACAGCTTTGATTAGATTATCAAAGGCCAACCCAAAGAGTTGGCTCTTCTGAGATAATGTTAGATGTTGAACCAGACTGAACTGCTTTTGTTTGTTTGTTTTACAACTGAGACTTCATATCTGTACTGTCTTTTTGAATGTTTTCAATATAAGGTGTAGACTCCACTTTTTAGCTGCCCTTTATCAAGTGATGGTGAGCCTGTTGGGATTACCAGAGAGAGTAAATACTGATCAGAATTTAGTCTCTATTATTTCTTTAGGTTCTAGATGTTATGACCCCTTTTCCCTCCCAAGAAAACCCTATGTCTGGACCCACTGCAGAGTGGCCCCAAGCTCTGTCACAGAGGGTAAGCCCCAGCCACCACCTGCCCTCCTCAGGCTGGTCCGCCCAGGGATGGAGGCCTGTTCATTCTGGGTGAGGAAAAGCTCTTTGGGAATTATTTCCCGGTAATGATTCCAAGGCCTCATGCAGGATGATATTTTTCTGCTAACCCCAGACCAGCACCCAGAGCGTGCATTGTTGACACCAGATAATGTTAGTTCTCTGGCTGATACCAGAGGCGGATGAGCAAACATCGGGCGGCTGGCAGAATCCCCGACTTCCTGAGCGTCCACAATCGCGAATTCATTGACGTTTAAACACACAGAGACCTATCACCCTTGCCCTTTGCGTTTGCCAGGAGATGAGGTTATCCGTGGGTGATTGTTGTAAATAGCCACCCCTCATTTCCCCCTCCAACTTGCACTTTGGATTTTAATCAGATTCAAAAACCTGCCTTGCACTTGGCTTATTTTCCTCATCTGTACGACTTCCAGGCTAGTCCCGGGATGCTTAGACTTTAATGTGCACACGAATCACCAGGGATCTTGTTCAAAGGCAGAGAGAGTCCCATTAGCAGATCTGGGGTGGGGGCCTGAGATTCTGCATTCCTAACAGGCGTCCAGTGATGCCCATGCCCCTTCAAGGTCCACACGTCTAAGAGCAAAGGGCTAGGCCAATGGCTTTCAACCCTGACCGCACATTGGAGTCACCGGGGCAGCTGTTGAAACTCTCATGCCTGGTCCTCCTCTCAGATGTTCGGATTTACCTGGCTTGCGTGCGACTCTCCAGGTGATTCTGATGTGCAGCCGGGGTTGGTTGACCACCGCTGGCTGAGCCCTCAGCCTTCAGCCTCTGTCTGTTAGCTCCTCCTCACCACCAGTCTGGCCTCTCACACCACCTCTCACTGTGCTCCTGGGCACTTCCCTCCCTTGTCCTTGGCATTCACAAAAAGCGTATTGTGGACTAGAACTTTCCACACAACCTGATGAGGTCAACACTGCTTCTATCCCCATTGTGCAGGCAGAGAAACTGAGGTGTGGAGAGTGAGGTGTCTTGTCCCAGGTGACACAGCAATTCAGATTCAGCAGTGGCAGGACCCACTCAGGTCTTCTGTCTCTGGGGCACAAAAGTAGCAGAGTGTGGGTTCGGGGGATGGTCTCTGGAGCCAGAAAGACATGGGACCCACCACTTAATATCAGTGTGACCTTAGGCAGGTTGCCTACATCCTGCCAGTGGTAGGTCCCCACTCCAAAATGGGGGTGATAAGAACACCCACTTCTCAGGACTGTGAGCAACAGAAATGGAGATGACTGTTTTTTTTTTTTTAACTTTATGTATTTATTTTGAGGGAGGGAGGGCCAGAGAGAGGGGGAAAGAGAGAATCCCAAGCAGGCTCTGCACTGTCAATGCCGAGCCCGATGCAGGGCTTGAACTCACAAAACCATGAGATCGTGAGATTTGAGCCAAAACCGAGAATCGGATGCTTAATGGACTGAGCCACCCAGGTGCCTTGGAGATGTCTCTTATAAGTTATGCCCCTAAAGCCTGGGCCACAGGAAATGCCACGTGCTATCTCCACAGCACTTGCTGTGAGCCCCTCTTCTTTGGCACTGGGCACAGGCTCCTGGACTATAACTCTTCTGTTCTCACACCGACTCTTTGAATAGAAAGTAAGTTCCTTCAAGACAGAAAAAGTACAAGCGTAAAATGTGTGAATGTGGTCTTTTTGATTCATGACCTCAAATGGGTGTCCTTTGCCCCATGGGGCCTAATGGTGGGAGGCAACAGATTTACCAGTGTTTGTCACTTGGTGGAATTTATATGTTGGTCAACGGAAGATAATCATATTGAAACAGAAACTGTCAGATAATTATAAATAATCATACCCTGATGGGGTCAGTCATTCATTCATTCATTCAGCCAGCCGGCCAGTCATTCATTCATTGCCTTCTGTTCACTCAGACCCTATGGAGTGACTGAACACATCTCATCCTGAATCACCCAAATCGGGCTGGCTCTGCTGCTCTGTCCCCCGTGGTGCAGGAGGGACGGTCGAGGAGGTGGGGGCTCAATCTCATGTGCATGTCCTGCATTCAAGAAACTGCTTTTAACAGGCTCCATACCAAGGAGTTTTGTTTTTTTTAAGTTTATTTATATTTATTTTGAGAGAGAGAGAGAGAGAGAGAGAGAGAGAGGCAGAGAGAAGGAGAGACAGAATCCCTCTGCTGTCAGTGCAGAGCCAGAGGCGGGACTCAAACTCACAAACCAAGAGATCATGACCTGAGCTGAAACCGAGAGTCGAAAGCTTAACCAGCTGAGCCACCCAAGTGCCCCAGGACCTTCCCAGTTTTAACACTGAAAGTCCCACTTTCCTGGAAACCCTTCAGCCTCGGGCAAACAGGGATGACAGTTCACCCCACCGCAACCATACGGGCCTGGGGCCATGTCCTTGCCTTTCCCACACCTGACAGCACGTGCCCTTCAGCCTTTTCTTCAGAGAGGGCTCTTTGGTGTGAGGTGTTTCTCTAACCCCTTTTGTGATGTGGGCCCACAAGCCCTGGAGTCTGGACCAGTGTTGCTGACTCCCAACATGCCTGGACTTGGGGTCGTGATAGGTTCCCTGCCTGCTCCCTGCTTAGCATTTCTCCCTGCACAGCCTGGCGTCTTTCTCCTTCCATTTCAGGGCATTGTGGGTAGCCAGGGAGTCTTTGTCTTGACATGGTCACGAGCGGAGTGTTTATAAAAGCAAAAACCTCCACCTCCCTCCTTTCTCAGGGCTGGGAGCACTCTTTGCTCAGGCAAGAGCTCAATGAGTACACGAAATTGGGGCTGTTTTCTTTCTAACGCCATTTCAGATGAAGCTGAATATTTTTAAACTAAAGCAAGCAACACCACGGCTAAAAATGCTTGGGTTTGAAAATAAACGTGTGGCAGATTTACACCAATCCCTTGACTCCGAGAGGGTTTCAGCAGCAAGTCCACTACGTGATTAAAGGGGGCTCACGTAGCAGAGCTTGATTTTCCCGTGTGAGAAGAAGTCTGGAGGTGGGCAGTTGCTGATATTGATTTAGGGATCAGTGATGTCAGGTTCCGATTTGGTACCAATGCCATTGTCTTGGTCCCCTCATGTCAGAAAGTGGCAGCAGCAACTCCAAACATCATGCCGTGGCAGCTGAGCTCAAAGAGACAGTGGAGTGGAGGCACTGGGTGGCTCAGTGGGTGAAGCCTCAGCTTGATTTCAGCTCAGGTCACGATCTCACCGTCGTGAGACTGAGCCCTGCATTAGGCTCCCAGCTGGCTGTGGAGCCTGCTGGGTTTCTGTCTCTCCCTCTCCCTTGGCCCCTCCACCGCTCGCACGGATGCACGTGCAGACATGCTCTCTGTCTCTCTCTCAAAAAATTAAGAAAAAGAGGAAGTAGCGTGGCCAAGAACAGGGACTCTCTCCTTTCCTGCCTCCCTCTCCTTGGGGGAAGTAATTCCCAGAAGCTCCTCTCCCCAGGCCCCCTCTCCCTGGCACACTTCCCCTCACATCCTACTGGCCAGCCTGGGTCATACATCCACCCATTGGCCAGGAGCAGGTTCCATCTTCTTTGCAGTTCAGGGGGCTCTGCCCAATGCATGAAACACTATTGGGGTTCTTTTAGGGATGGGTGGCTTTGGCTAGATGACCAAAAATGTATCCTCGGCCTTCTCTCTTGGGTCTCTGAAGCCCTGGGCTCTGGCCACCATTCTGTTTCCATCTTGCTTGGATGTGAATAACGTGGTGAACCGGAGGCACCTTCCTCAAGCCCTGATAGAGCCCCTATGTGCCACTTGCAAAGAAGGCAGGGAAGGCAAGCTAACACTTTACCAGTGGCTCCATGGCAAGACACAATCTTGAAAACAGATAAACTAGATCATTTCAAAAGGAACTTCTTCCTTGATGTTTCTGAGTGTCTGCAGGACTGGCTGGCCAGCATCTTGTCTACAGGCATTTTTTTTTTTTTTTTTTTTTTTTTTGTGGACGCTACAGATATAGATGCAGATATTGACAGATACAAATATAATTATAGATTGTGTTATCTGCTGGTGTCTGCAGAGCAGATGGAGACCCATCTGTTGGGGAAGGCTCTGAAGTCCAGCCAGGGCAAATGGAGGGGCCTCAGCCCCAAGAGAGTAAGCGAGACTCAGGGATCTGGGGCTGGCCCCCATCTCTGAGTGAGAAGTGGCTGAGTCAGGCCCCAATTCAGGGCTCCCTATAAGGGATGTGGGGCTTGAAGCAGACAAATTGATCTCATTATTGGATTAGAGTTGACAAACCATCCTTTGAAAAACCAAAGCCATAACAGAACACCTGGCAGGGTCCCCCTGATGCTCACACATCTCTTCATTTTGGAGCTAAAGGCAGGGTGCATGTATGTTCCGGTGTTCTCCACTTGTGGAAGGAGAGATCCCAGCAGCTTTGCTGGAAGACTTGAGACCAAGGAGGTTAATGATTGATGTCTTTCCCTGGGGCACCAGGCCTGGGGGATGGAAGATGAGTAGCCAGTAGCTCTACAGCTGACACTAGTCTGTCTCTGATATTTAAAAAAAATTTTTTTAATGTTTATTCATTTTTGAGAGATGGAGAGAGACAGAGCATGAGTGGGGGAGGGGTAGAGAGAGAGGGAGACACAGAATCCGAAGCAGGCTCCAGGCTCCCAGCTGTCAGTACAGAGCCCGACGCGGGGCTCGAAATCACGGACCACGAGATCATGACCTGAGCTGAAGTTGGATGCCCAACCAACTGAGCCACCCAGGCGCCCCTCTCTCTGATATTTTTAAAGAAAAGCTTGGAGTTGGGCAGTCAGTGTGGTGGTAATTAAGCGGGATTCATTATTTATGGTTTTGTTTATAACATAGGATATTAGTCAACTTATCCTGAGAGCCGTAGGCAAAACCTTTCCCCAAATCTAGATTGTCCTGCCTAGGGGAAACTCTGCCCCCCTCTCTGGGTGGTGAGCATGCTCCTCTCCTTTTGTTCTTTCCTGGTCAAATTATGTCCCATGGATTTGCTGTGTTGGAACACCAATGATCGGTGAAGGACAAGGAAAGAAATCTGTTCCCTTCCCCATTTCCTCCTTCTCCTTCCCTCCCTTCATTTCCTCCTGTCCTTCCTCCTCCTCCTCTTTCTCCTTTTTTTCTTCCTCCTCTACTCTTCCCCTTCTCCTGCTTCTTCTCATGTTAATGTTAAAGAGACTACTTGTTGGGCACTACTATGTGCCCAGTACTGTGTTAAGCATTTTACATATATTTATTTCATTAATCCCCCAACAAGGCTATGAGCTAGATTTTATATTACCTTTGATTTACAGGCAAAGAATTGAAGCAAAAGAAAATAAATTACGTGTTCAAGGTCACAAAGCCAGGAAGTGGCAGGGCCAGGACTATCTGACTTTAGAGTCCCAGTTTTTGTTGTTTTTTTTTTAGCCTCTTAATAAACTAGCCTTATTTTTCTATTTATAAGTATGATGAGCACCAGTATGCCCCTTGCCAGGCTTTCTGGCTATGAACATCCTGCCACTCCTAGTCACGTGTCTCTCAGAATATACACACTCGTGTGTGTGTGTGTGTGCGCGCGTGCGCGCCAAAGCATCTGGAAGTTGACTGCAGACATAATGGCATTTTACCCCCTAAGTATTTCAGCTTGAGTCTCCCAAGAATGAGGGCAGCTGCTTCCTGCCCTCAAAAGCATTACCACCTCTAAGGAAATCAACCTTATTTCGATGACACCATCCAGTGCTGACTCCATGCTCGAATGGCCTCCGAGGTCCCACAGATGACCTCTATACCTATTTTTTCCCCCTCAATCCAGAATGCAGTCAAGGTTTATAGCCTGCCTTCGGTGATAATGAAACTTTAGTCTCCCCCAGTGAAGTGCAATAGACTGACTCCTTCATTAGTCTTCAGAACATCCATGTTCAGGGGTTTGTCTGTTTCTTCATGATCTTTTATGTCAAATTGTTTCTGGTAAGACCTGCCCCCCCCACCCCGCCCCCAAGGTAATCTTGTGTGGCTTCCCTTGCGTGACAACAGGAGCACATAATGTCAGGCCATCCCACTACTGTCAGCACCAAGCCTGACCCTTTGGTTAGAATGGTGTCCTCCAGATTTCTCTCCATTAAGCACATTTCCTCCTCTGTAGCTAACGAAGGCCAGGGAGGGAAGGAAAATGTCAGTCTGGAGTTTTTGGTTGTAAGTGACAGAAAAGCAGTTCACATTGGCTTAAACGTGTCACAGGAGTTTATTGTCTCCAATGAGTAGTAAGTCCAGAGTTTTCTTGCTTTAGGTTTGCTGGGGTCATGTCATCAGCGGTCAGTCTCCTTCTTCCATCTCTTGCTCTGTTTTCCTTGTTTGGCTTTTCCCAGGATGGCGAAAGTGGTTGCAGCTGCAGGCTCACAAACCTTTGTAGTTAGCCATGCCGGGGAGAGAGATCCCCCTTCACAAATGGTTCCAGCCAGAGGCCCTGAGCTGAGCCTCACTGGCTTGGCTGGAACCTTCTCCCACTTCAGTCACTGATTGGCTAGGCCTGCATCACCTCCCACCCTTGGATCCAGAGTTAGCACCAGTAGCCCATTTTTCTGTCTTCTTTGTGCCTCATCTTGGAGAAGGTAGGAGTATCAATAAAGACAGTTGCCTATGTGGCTTGACATCTTGTCATGAAGAGCCCCAGGGAGACCCCTGCCCCTGAGACATCCTTGCCATGAGCAGTGCTGGCACAGACACCCACTGACCTGGAGCTTAGGGCACCAGGCCCGGTGGGGTGTATGTGTGTGAGGTGGAAGCAAGGGGAGTGCAAAGGTGGTGGGCTCCATGACAGAGGAGATGGACCCCATAACTGTGGAAGGCAGGGTTGGGGCTGGGAGGTTCTAGGCCTAACTCCCCAGGTACATGGCCCTGTGGCCTCTGTATGTGCCATGTTTCCTCATCTATAAAAGGAGAAGAGGCATGTGTTGTGCTTTTATTCAGGTCCTCTGTTGTAAGCATACAAAGATATCATGGACACTCTGTAAACATAAAAAATGTAAAGGTGTTTCAGGCCCGTGAGACACTCATTCCATACTGACAGCCAGGGCACAATCTTGTCATCAGTGTGTTCCCAGAACTCCCTCACTCCAATTATTTCAAATATTTCCAAGAGAGACAACTTTTCTGCAAAGCATTATATGCAAAGCATTAATCAAGCAAGGCAGCAGGGTGGTTGGATATACAACCTCTGGTTTCTTGGAGCTCTGTGACCTCAGGCAAGCCATGGCATCTCCCTGGGTCCCAGTTTCCTTACCTGAAGACTGGGCACCTAATAACCTGTGAGTCTCAGCTCTCTCCTGAGAAGGTCGCTGTGAATATTAAATAAGATAAAGTATATAAAAGGCTCATCCTAAAGTCTAGCATACAGTAAGTGTTCAATAGATGCTGGTTATCATTTTTTGTCTGCTGTTTATTTTGTATAGGATAGTAAGATGCTACGTCTTGGGGAGTATGGTGAGCTGGGTAAGCAGATTGAAACTTCTGCTAAACAAAACTAAAAACACTGAATAAAAAATTAATTAAATACATCCATGAGAAGCCAAACCAAAACAGCATACACACAAAAATACTCCTGTTTAAAATTCAGTAGGGGTGAGATCCAGATAGGTAAGTGGAATACTGTAGCCAGCTTTTGCCTTGAGGGCACAGCCTTGGGGGGCTTTGGTGGGGAGGAGAGGTGGGGTCTCAGAGAAGAGCCCCTATAAGGCTGGGGCTCCAAAGAGCTCCACACCCAATGCAGTGAACTAGTCATTCTGACCTGGAGACTGCAAGGAAAATTGCTTGTCTTAAAGCTGGGCATGGAGTGAAGTGGGTAGAAAGAGCTTCTACTTTCTCTGAGAAATCTTTACCACTAGTCAGCTGGAAAGTAAAGATAATAGGATCATACCTTCCCAGATCTCTTTGGAATAATAAGTCCCAGGGTTTTACAGGATGTAAAATAAGTGTGCTTCATATGGTTTCAAGAAAACAAAGGTGAGGTTAAAAACATGACTAAAGAAAAAAAAAACCACAGATTTGAAAACAAAATCAAATAGAACTTCTATACATGGAATGTTGAATTAGTGAAATGAAAAACTCAATTCTTGGATTTAACAGCATATTCAACATACCTGAAGGGAGAATTAGTGAGCTAGAAAATAGACCTGAAGAAGTTACCCAAAATGCAGCCCCAGAGGTGCAGACATGGAAGAAGGAGAGATGAAGAAACACTAAAGGTGGGACCAAGTGATAATGCCTGAAAACTTTTTGGGAATAATGAAAGTTATTCATTATCAACAGGTTCAGGGGGCTCAACAGATTTTAAGTGGGATAAACAAATTAGAATCAATCTACATTTGGACACAATGGAGTGAACCCAAAGGACAGAGAGAGAGAAGCAGAATGTGCAGAGTACTGCCCTGGGTAGCAGGACAGCAGCATGCTGAGGGCATGGCTCTGGAATGGAGCCCTTACCCACCCACTTACCTGCTGGTGGCCTTGGACAGGTCATCCCTAAGCAGCGGCTTTTTCCTCATAAAATGGGCATAATAACCACAATAATATTAACTGTTGGGAAGGTTGCAATGATTAAATGATCTAAATGCTGTAATTAATATTATCCTCAGCCCAGTGCCTAACATATGAGCAGGACTCAAGAAAGGCCAGCTGCTCTTTTTGAGGAGTGGGGTGGTTTCTATCTTTCCGAAGGCACTTGAGCAAGATGGTGCTGGTGGGTAGGGGTTGGAGACAATGAAAGAGGATCAGAAGCATAGCTCAAGCACACTCCACTTTCATCTTGCTGGTGACCTTCTGGCACATCGTCTGAGACTCAGTTTCCACATCTCTTCCTCAGTGCAGCCTTCCTTGTCCCCATCCTACCCTACCCCAGGCAGGTCAGGGCTCTCACACAGAAGCGTGAATGGACTTCTATTATGGCATTTATTAAAATGCTGCTATAATTTTTTTAACCTGCTTAAGGTACCCCACCATGCTGTGAGCTCTTCTTGGCATCTGCAGCACTTGGCACAGTTTCTATCACATATTGGGATCTCATAAATATTTTAGGTGAATAAACATTGCTCAGAGCCATAAGCTGTTGGTCTAAGAAAGAGAAGATCCCCCCCCCCCGCCCCCGCTCCAGTTTACCCAGTGTATTAAATCCCATTGGCAACACAAAACCCATTTCATCCAGTTGCCCTCATGATTCATGAAGGGCAAATGGTGGGGCAGCAAACTCTGGTGTCTGTGCCGGAAGTAGCCTTTCGTCAGGGCAGGTTCTTGGTCAATTTTTCTGGCAAAGGTAAACGTGGTCAGATAAAGAAGAAAAGGAAATACTCTTCCCTGTGGAAATTATGCCTCTGTTGGAGGTTGTGTGATTGCAGTATCAGCCTGACCCACTGATCCTGTACAATCAGTAGGGTGACTTGTTAATAGGGAGCCAGAGCAGGTGGCCAATATGTTAAAGGGCCAGATAGATGGTTGCCTAGAGCCTTGAGCCAGGGCAAGAGCACAGAGTTGGGATGTGTCAGTTCTCTACTGCTGTGTAACAACCTCTCCCCTCCCCAAACACAAACTTAGTGGCTTAGAACTAGAGTCATTCATCTATGGGTCAACAGGACAGTTCTGCCTATCTTGACAGGATTTGGTTGGTTTGGGCCATCATCGTCCAAGCATCTTTGGGCTGCTAGAGGCTGGCTAGTCTAGGTGATCTTATTCACATTCTTAGCTAACTAATTGGCTGCCTGCTGGGACAACACGGGTGACGGGTGCCATTCATCTCTCAAAAGATGAGGCCAGGCTTGTTTACATGGTGGTGGTAGGATTCAGAGTGAGCAGAAGCTGCAAAGCTTCTTCAGGCCTGGGATCAATGCTGGCACTGCATCACGTCCACTGCATTCTGTTGGTCAAAGCAAGACACAGGCCAACTGACATAACAAAGAGGCACGGTTACAGAGAAGAGTGGAATTGTGGCCTTTCTCTTTTGGCAAACATTCTACCACAGTGGATGAGGGGGAACGTTTCTTTTCTGATAATATGTATTTTCAGAGGTAGTTGTTTTTGCAGATGGGATATTTATTGATTAACCTATATTTGTGAAAAGTACTTTGGTCCTTGGTCAACCAGTCTCCAGGCCCTGGAGCACTTTGAACTGCCCCTCCTCTTGTATTTCACCTATATCTGAGTTCTCTGAAAGGTCTTCAAGGCAAAAGGTGTTGGATCTTGTCAGAAATGAGCCCCAGCCCAGGCTCTCACAGACTCCTGAAAAAGGAAAGGAAAGGACTCTTTCACAATAAGCCAAGGAGATGCCCCTCATCATGTCAGCTATTGACTGATGGCTGCACAGGTGCGAGAGGCAGACTGGAGCCACAGTAGCACATTTTCTGGCTGCCCAGAAAGCTGAAAAGACAAAAGGTGGTGTTTAGTGCTCTCTCTCAAGGACCAGCTTAAGGGAGGGGAGCCTGGCAGGCTAGAGACCCTAAAAACGGGACATGATTCTAGGACTGCAGGAGAGAATCTCTCTCAGCAGTGCACATTCTTCAGAACAAGCACATTCCCTTCTTCTTTTTTAAATATAATTTATTGTCAAGTTGGCAAACATACAGTGTATACAGTGTTCTCTTGGCTTTTGGGGTAGGTTCCCATGATTCATCACTTACATACAACACCCAGTGCTCATCCCAACAGTGCCCTCCTTATTGCCCATCTCCCACCTAGCCCATCCCCTACCACCCCCCCCCCTCCGCCTCCAGCAACCCTCAGTTTGTTCTCTGTATTTAAGAGTCTCTTATGGTTGGCCTCCCTCCCTCTCTGTTTGTAACTATTTTTACCCCTTCCCTTCCCCCCTGGTCTTCTGTTAAGTTTTCCAAGTTCCACATATGAGAGAAAACATTTGATATCGGTCTTTCTCTGACTTATTTCACTTAGCATAATACCCTCACTTACCCATTATACCCAGTTCCATCCATGTTGCTGCAAATAGCAGAATTTCATTCTTTCTCATTGCCAAGTAGTATTCCATTGTGTATATAAACCACATCTTCTTCATCCATTCATCAGTGGATGGACATTTAGGCTCTTTCCATAATTTGGCTATTGTCGATAGCACTGCTATAAACATTGGGGTACATGTGCCCCTATGAATCAGCACTCCTGTATCCTTTGGATAGATTCCTAGTAGAAGCACATTCCCTTCTAATCCCAGAACCATATAATGTCTGTTCCCAAGGCCACAACTTTCTCTCCTCATGCAAATTCGGGTTACATCATGGCCATTGAGGAATGCATGCCTCCCATTCCTGGGAGAGGGCAGATGACATCAGAGCTTCTGGGGATCACAGGAACGTACCAAGGCCACTCCCCTGGAAAACCAGAGAACACCAGGAATGTGGGTGTTCCATAATAAAAATGAACTGGCGCACTGACAGAGGCTTGTTTGGATAATTCCGAAGGACATAAACGTCAGTCGGGCCTTGAGATGAATTCTGCGTGTGAGGAGCATCAGGTAAATCAATAGTGATCCAATTACTTTCTATTTTTAGAATAAGGTAAGAAGCCAAACAAGGTGAAAAAGGCCAAAAACAAAGGGTAAATAGTGTATGCTTCCACTTATATGAAATACCTACAGTAAGCAAATTCACAGAGACAGAGAGATGAAAGGGGCAGGAGGGAGGCAGCAATGGAGAGTTATTGCTTAATGGGTGCAGAGTTTCTGATTGGTGATGAAGAATTTTTGGAAATAGCAGTGATGGTTGCATAACATTGTGGGTGTAATTAATGCTACTGAATTTTCACTAGTAAATGGTTAATATAACAAAATTTATGTTTCATGTATTTTACCACAACTTAAAAAAATAGCATAATATTCTTAAACCATCCAAATATATATTCTGAATAGGTTAATTGTATGGATTAAATTATATTTCAGTAAAGTTATTTTTTATTTTATTTTTTTAAGTTTATTTATTTTGAGAGAGAGAGAGAGCATGCACACAAGTGGGGGAGGGGCAGAGAGAAAGAGAGACAGAATCCCAAGCAGGCTTTGCACCATCAGCACAGAGCCCCATGTGGGGCTAAAACTCACCAACTGGGAGATCATGACCTGAGCCGAGACCAAGGGTGGGAGGCCCAAGTGATTACACCATCCAGGTGCCCCAATAAAGTTGTTTTTTTTTTTTTAATCTTTATTTTTGAGAGAGAGACAGAGTGTGAGCAGGGGAGGAGCAGAGAGAGAGAGAAACACAGAATCTGAAGCAGGCTCCAGGCCCTGAGCTGTCAGCACAGAGCCCGATGTGGGGCTCAAACCCACAAACCGTGAGATCATGACCTGAGCCAAAGTCAGACGGTCAACCAACTGAGCCACCCAGGCACCCCTAAAGTTGTTTTTTAAAAAGGCAACCAAGGGTATTGTGAATTCCCTAAATGTCAGCTGAAAGAGGAATGAAATCCAATTACTGACACACAGAACAATGAATTTTTACACAAAGATAAACACAGAGAAAGTCCTTGTCTCTCATGAGAGAATTCAGGAAGGAAGGGATAGTTCTAATGGGCTCTGCTACCTGCCAAGCTGGAGAGCCCTGAGCTTTTCTCAAAGAATGAGTGGGTCAGGGCTACTCAACACACAACTCAAACTGGATGAAACCAAGAGGAATGGAAAAGTCCTGAGGTGGACTGGCTTCAGGTACAGCCTGATCCAGAATTCAAACAACGTCACCAGGACTTAGTTTATCTTTGTCTCTTGGCTCTGCTGGCTGTGGAGTTGGCTTCATTCTCTGGCTCCTTATGGTGGCCAGATCAACCCTTATGGTGATGCAATCATTTCAGAAGCTCCCCTCTTCCCCTGGAAGATTCACAGACACTGGGGTGCACCTCTTTTCTAGAGGTTTTAAATCAAAATCTTAATCTGCTCTATGATTAGTGCAGCTTAGGTCACTTAATCATTCCTGAACCAATCGCTATGCCCAAAAGAATGTGATATGCTGAATGGCTTAGGCCTGGTCATGTGCTCCACTCTGGAGCCATGGATGCAGCCATCTGCAGATGATGGGTGAGTGAGGGATGGGTGTGTCCAGTTAGAGAATTTAGTGTGTTCACACTTCGGAGGCAAAGTATGAATCCACCTTACAGAGGTTGGGAGCACTCTTGGGAATGACAGAGGCAGACTTGTCGCCAAGAGATGTAAGTTTATCTCAAAACAAGTGGCAGAATCTCATCCCTTAATATTACAGTTTGGGCTGCCTTGAAGCTGGTTCAGTCCATCTTCTGTGTGCACTAAGCTTTCACTTCTCAGCTCACTACATTTTAATTTTCATGTATGTCCTCCCACTATCCTGGCAGTTCCTTCAAGTTTAAGAGCAGAGAATGTGTCTGGTTCCTCACTGAGCCTTCCCTAGACCCAGTACACAGTCTGTGCTTAATAACTGCTCTTCTAACGATTGAATGAATAAGGAAAGACTGGGGAGTAGGATGCTTTGGTCTGATAGGGTGGGGGAAGAGTGTCTGGCTATAGTCGTTGTCTACCTTGGCAGGTCAATTTTGTTAGTTGCACAGGTGTAAGCCCTTTTTCCTCATTTTTAAAACAAATCAGTTCTAGAAAGTTCTAATTCCATTCATGTGACCAAGTTGCTCAAAACATGTTTGGTAGGGCATGTTTGTGTGTGTGTATGAGTGTGTGAAGCTCCCTGCACGAGAGCAATTATTCAGTCTACTTTCTTCTCTGCCTTTAAAACCTTTTAAATATTTTGTTTATTTTTAATAGGTAATTTATTTACTTGTTTGGAAATAGTGGTCAAATAGGGCACCTGGGTGGCTCAGTCGGTTAAGTGTCTGACTTCGGCTCAGGTCATGATCTAATGGTCCGTGAGTTCGAGCCCCGCGTCGGGCTCTGTGCTGACAGCTCAGAGCCTGGAGCCTGCTTCAGATTCTGTGTCTCCCGCTCTCTCTGACCCTCCCCCATTCATGCTCTGTCTCTCTCTGTCTCAAAAATAAATAAACATTAAAAAAAATTTAAAAGAAATAGTGGTCAAATGTAATAAATTTCTTGCATATCTTTCCATATGTAGAACAAGCAAATATACATTAATATTACTTCGTTTTGCACGCTGAGATACTGATTTGAGACTCCTTCTCATTTAACATTATTTCATAAATATCTTCCCATATTAGTATGTGGAGAGTTGCCTGCTTGATTCCAAGGCTGCAAAGAATTCCACTGAATGAAATCACTTCGTAACTTGTATAATCAACCTCTATTGATGAAAATATAAGTTGTTTCCAATAGTTCCTCATTTTAACCAAATACATGAATGATTGGGGGTGGCTGTTTTCCAACAAAACTATTTATGAGAATAGTCTGCTGGCCAGGTTTGGTCTGTGAGTTGTAATTTGCCAGGCCCTGCCCTAAACTGTTCCATGAAATCTTTGCACTAACCCCAATAATAATAATGGAAGATGCTTTATGTCTTCCAAGGCACTCTAGTAAATGCACTAAAGTCTTGCACAGGAATGGAGCTCTGGTCAAACAGCAGTGGAAGTGTGGAGGTGGGAGAGGAGGGCTATTACTAGTCTCGCTCTAAAAGACCTCTGCTCCCCTCTCCCAACTCTGGGAGAAGAGACATAATCTCTCTTGACTACAGGTTTTCTGGAAAGCATAAGAATTCAAGATTACGTTTGAAAAACTGCTGAAAAGTACATAAAGTTGCAAAATACTCTACTGATGAGTAGTAGTGGTGGCTTTTGCAAATTAAGTTGAAGAGTTAAAAGGAAATAGAGATATGCCATTAGTACTGATCTGTCAATTATGTGAGTATAAGGCTGTGTCCAACCAATCCAGGACAAATTGGTCATTCCAGCTTAAGTTAATTATCTAAACTTCAAGATGAGTGCTTTGAAAGACTTGAGAAAGGCAAATCATTCTACTAAAAGGATAGTTTTGGGTAATATAACTAAGAAAGTCTAGAACAAATCTTGAAAATCTAGAAGGGAAATCCAGGTGACATTGCTTTGCTTTATGTCATTAAATTCTTTCTTTGCTTTTATGTTTTCAAGCTTTTGATTTACTTTAAAGTTATAGAAATTAGAAATGGAATATGGTACAG
This sequence comes from Acinonyx jubatus, assembly GCF_027475565.1. Taxonomy (NCBI): domain Eukaryota; kingdom Metazoa; phylum Chordata; class Mammalia; order Carnivora; family Felidae; genus Acinonyx; species Acinonyx jubatus. The sequence goes on from NC_069384.1 coordinate 146,652,729, forward strand.
TATGATTTACACAAAAATCTTAAGCAGTGCTCCAGTCCATAACTCATATCTAAGAAATGGCCATCAATAAAGATTATTGAGCCAATGTGTGGATTTATGAGTTTAAGTCTTGGTGTTTATGGCCTGTTTCTTTTATGATTCTCTATTTTATCACTTTTAATTAATCAACTAATTACCAGCATAACTGAGTCAGCCATAAGAACTTCATTGTTTTCAAAAGGCTAGCATTATCCTCAATCATTTCAGCATGTTTTGACTCTTTGGAGCTAGAAGAGATTTTTAAGATAACCCAATCTGGTGCCCTTATCTCACAAATGAGGTTGCCCAGCTTCCAGAGAGGATGTCCTTGACCATGACCCCATAGTGAGTAGATGAGCAAAATAATGGCTTCTCCCACTGCTCCCTACTAGAAGGCAGTTCTGTGCAGGCCTGGAAGAATGCTATGATAGGCAGAATAATGGTCCTCCAAAGATATCCACTCCCTTACACCTGAAACCTCTGAACATGTTAATTGCATGGCAAGGACTTTACAGATGTGATTAAGGTAAAGAACCCTGAGATGTGTAGATTATCTTGGATGTCTGGGTGAGCCAGTCTAATCACATGAGTCTTTATAAGTAAGAGAAGAGGCAGAAAGGTGAGTCAGAGGGACAGCTGGGTGGTTCAGTTGGTTAAGCATCAGACTTTGGCTCAGGTCATGATCTTGTGGTTCACGGGTTTGAGCCCTGCATCGGGCTCTATGCTGACAGCTCAGAGCCTGGAACCTGCTTCAGATTCTCTGTCCCCGCCCCGCCCCTTCCCTGCTTGCCCTCTTGTTTTCCTCTCTCTCTCAAAAATAAATAAACATTAAAAAAAAATTAAAAGAAATGTGAGTCAGAGATACAACAACATAAGAAGAGGAAGGAAGGAGTCAAAGCATGAGAGGGTTTTGACCCATCATTGCTGGTTTTGAAGATAGGGGAAGGGAGGTAAAGTCAAGGCATGCAGATGGCCCCTAGAAGCTGGGAATGGCCCTCAGCTGACAGCCAGCAAGGAAACGGGGTCTTGATCCTACAGCTACAAGGATCTTTATTCTGCCAACAACCTGAATGAGCAATGGAATGGGTTCTCCTCTATAGAACTTTAAGATAATAAATTTGTATAGCTTAAGCTGCTAAGTTTGACGTAGCTTGGTACAGCAACAATAGAAAACTAATACACCGTGTTGGTGACAGACCCCTCCCTGCTTCAGAATATTCTGGTGCATAGCTACTGATGTCATAGAAAAGATTCTAGAAGAGCACACTATGGAGAAGCACTTGGGTTTAGAAGCTCTTGGGTGGAGGTAAGCGGGTTATCAAGGAAGTGGAATCTGAAAAGCCCAGGGAACCGAGTGCAGGTAGAGCAACTTTTCTGCAATAAAGGTCAAAGCTGCCACAGTGGCTGCTTCTTCCCTCCCGTGAGAAGGCACCAAGGCCTGCAGAAGGACTGGTGAACTGGTAAGCTGGTATAGGATGGGCAGGAACCAGGACAGTTATGATGACACCCAGGTGCAAGAGACACTCAGAAAATCCACTTATTGCTTTTACGATGACAATTCTGTTGGGAAGGGTTGGCATTCATTCATTCATTCATTCAACAGAGATTCAGAGCACCTACTATATACTAGGCTCTGTTCTAAGTTCTTTTTTTTAATATATGAAATTTATTGTCAAATTGGTTTCCATACAACACCTAGTGCTCATCCCAACAGGTGCCCTCCTCAATGCCCATCACCCACTTTCCCCTCCCTCCCACCCCCCATCAACTGTCAGTTTACTCTCAGTTTTTAAGAGTCTCTCATGGTTTGGTTCCCTCCCTCTCTAACTCCCTCCCCCCCACCCCTCTGGGGATAAAGCAGAGAACAAAACAGACCAGGTTTCTGCATTTCTGGTGCTTACTCTCTGGTATGAGAGATAGAGGAACAAATAAATGAACAAGGTAATTTCTGAAATTGACTTATATTATGAAGAAAATAGAAATGATTTTCTGTGATGGAGCAGTGATCAGAGGAGATATTGAGATCATTTTTGAGCTGAGACCATGACCACAAAGAGCAGGCTCTGTGGTGGTTGGGGGAGTCCTGTTCCAGCCAGAAGAAACAGCAGACGAAGGGGTGACTGGGTGGCTCAGTTGGTTAAGTGTCTGACTCTTGATTTTGGCTCCGGCCATGATCTCGTGATTTGTGGGATTGGGACCTGCGGTGGGCTCTGTGCTTGTCTGCTTGGAATTCTCTCTCTCTCCCTCTCTCTCTCTCTCTCTCTCTCTCTCTGCCCTTCTCCTGCTCTCTTAAAATAAATAAACTTAAAAAAAAAAAACAGCAGATGCAAAGAACCCGTGGTGGGAATGAGATTGGCATGTTTAAGGAAAAGAGATATGCAAGGTGAGTGTGGTGGGGAGAGAGGTGTGAAATCAGACTAGAGAGGTACTCAGGGGCTAGAGCAGGAAGGGTCTTGTTGGCTGGGTTGAGGAGTTGGGATTTCAGTTAAAGTGCCAGGGGAACCCACAGGAGGTGAGTGATGTGACTGGATATATGTTTTAAAAAAATTTTTTTAACGTTTATTCAGTTTTGAGAGAGAGAGTGTGAATGGGGGAAGGGCAGAGAGAGAGAGGGAGACACAGAATTCGTAGCAGAATTCAGGCTCTGGCCTGTCAGCACAGAGCCCGATGTGCGGCCTGAACTTATGAACTGTGAGATCATGACCTGAGCTGAAGCCAGACCCTTAACCAACTGAGCCACCCAAGTGCCCCTGGATATATGTTTTTAAAGAGGACTTTCTAGCTGTTGTGTGGATAATAGGGATAGGGGAACAGGAGAGGATTGTAGGGTTTCAGAGTATATCTAGGAACCTCTATAGAAGTCAGAGTTGATGGTGATTTCTGAACTGCCATGAGGCAGAGGAGATGGTGGGAGGTGGATAGGCTTTGGTAGAACAGGAGACGGGACTCCCAGTGAATTCACTGCAAGGGAAGAAGGAAGGAGGGAGGACTAAGTATGCCTTTTATGAGTCTGTCTGGGAGACGGATATCCTTTGCTGAAAATATCCTTTGCTCTGCTGGAAAATGTAAACATGGACTTCTCTTCCAATATGCATTGGAATTTGGTTATTAAGCTAAGGGCAAGGAGTATGACCACAGTTCAGAAAGACAGGTGTCTTCTGGGGATTGAATACTTTGCATATTTAACTCTTTCACCTTTTAAATCAACACAATTAGGTAAGCATTATTTTTTATCATTATTTAGATGAGGTACAGAGAGGCTGAGTAACTGTCTTCCATTATTCCTGGGATTCCTAAAATCCCAGCTATTACAGGGTAAAGTCAGAATATGAACCCAGGCAATCTGATTCCCAAGTCTGAGCACTTTAAATGCCAGGCCCTCCTCAATAGGGTATGTCGTGTAATAGTGATGTCTGTAACTAATCATGTGAGTTGAGAGTTTAAACAAATGTTTAAAAGTGAAATTCTTCTAATTCAGGACTATACTCGTTTATTTCTAACTTTTTCCCAAGTTAGACATTTGCGTCATTAGTTCTCGACAGAGGACAGTTTTGTCCACCAGGAGACGTTTGGCAGTGTGTGCAGACATTTTTTGTTTGTCACAACTGAAGGGGAGGAGCTTCTGGCACCTGGAGACAGGTGTGCTCCCAAATAAACTCCAATGCATAGACCAGCCCCCAGGAAAAAGGATTTTCCAGCCCAAGTGCCAAGGTCAAGAACCCCTTGTGCCAGTAAATGTAGGCTGGAGAACAGGCACACACCTGTGAATGATAACAAACAGGTGGATGCAATTAGTTGCCTAATTAACATATATTTACGCAGTGTTGGGGCTGTAGGGCATGCCAGGTAGAAGTTATGTTGTAATTTCCAATTGCACATTCTAGTCTGAGGGATAGGACATAGCACAGAACAGGACAATCACCTGCTAGGTTCTGGAGGTGATTCTGAAGGCAGTAGGGGCTTAGAGGGGGAACGTTTATGCAGGATTGCATCAGGCTTCAAGGAGGTGGCACCTGTAGTGGACACCTGAAGATGGAGAAATGTTTGGGTGGGGAAAGGCATGGTAGGGCCCTGTGGATTGGGAAGAGCCATGCATGGAGATGCTAAGGAAAGGGGCATGGGCAGTGGGGAGTGGGGTAGGGAGGTGCAGAGAACAGAGAAGGAGCAACATGGGAATTCAGAGTTGACTGAATGATTCCTCCTGATGGAGGCAGGGCAGGGTAAGGCCAGATTATGGAGGACTTAGAAAGCCAAGGGTGGGTTTGCTCTGATAAGGACTAGGGAACTAGAAGCATTCCAAGAGTAACATTTTGTATATGCTTTGGGGACATTCGTCACTCATGTTAGAAACCACCACCTTGGGTTGCTTGGGTGACTGCCAGCTAAGCGGCCTCCGACTCTTGAGTTTGGCTCAGATCACGATCTCTCAGTTTGTGGGTTCGAGCCCCTGGTTGGGCTTCCTGATGACAATGCGGAGCCTGCTTGAGATTTAATCTCTCTCCTTTTCTCTCTCTCTCTCAAAATAAATAAATAAATTTAGGGAAAGAACACCATCTAGAAGAGTTGGGAGGGGTGGAGACCAAGAGGCTGGGTTACCATTCAGCTTGCAGTGATGAGGGGGGTTTAGGTGAAGGTACAGAAGGAGGCTCAGGGAATGGTGATCGGTTGGGGGGGTGGTGGTTAAGGTTTGGTGATGAGGTGGGTCAGGGGATAATGATGAGGGTGGTTTAGGGGATGGTGATGAGGGGGTTTAGGTGGTGACAACAGAAATGGAGAAGGAGAAACTCAGGAGTCAATTCTCTGAGCACCCCACACATGACCCCCGTTCTCACAGATGAGAAAGCACAGGCATTGTGAGGCTCAGGGACTTGTCTGCTTTTGTCAGTGATGACACCCCTGCTATGTGGCAGGTCTGGGCTGGACCGGGGTTTGTCTCCTTGTGTGGACAGCTGGAGAAAAGCTCAGCAGAGTTTGATTTGTAGACAGTCTGGGGACAAACTGTGGAAAGGGTGAGACCACAACTCTGAATATATTCTAGGATAAAATGCAGTGGTGGAAATAATTCAACGTAATAATAATGCTTGAGTAGTGGGACCACATTGAAGTTTTTCCTTCTCTTCCTGTTTTCTAACTTGTACCTAATGAACAAGTTCTACTTGCATAATAAAGGGGAAGAGAGGATTTGATGCCTTTGGGTTTTGCTGGAGGGAAAGAATGTGAGGGTGTGACCTTCACAAGACCAATTTCCTTAGGAAATAGGGCGTCAAGCAGAGGAGGAGAGGCAGGGTTTCGGGAGTCCCGGATTTGCAGTGACACAAAGCAGAGGATTAGGGTGGGAAGAAGTATCATGGTTAAGCCAGGGGAGACTCCCCTTTATCTGAACACACTGAATCGCAGACCCCCACCCTTCTTTTCCTTTAGAGAAACCAGGCTCACCTGGCCACTATTGCCCTGAACTGCCAGGAACCGGAGAAGATGAAGGCATCCATGGTTCTTTCCCTCCTTGGCTACCTAGTGGTTCCAAGTGGCGCTGCTATCATGGGGCGCTGCGTGGTGGCTAAGAAGCTCAAAGATGGAGGCCTGGATCATTTCGAGGGTTACAGCCTTGCAAACTGTGAGTAGGTCCCTCTAAGCCCCTTCTCTCCTCACCTCCTTTTCCTCTGGCCTCTGCCCAGGCATCCCCAATTCGCCTTCCCCCTAGCCACCCACCTCCTGTTCCATCTTAGGGGTGTGCCTGGCTTATTTTGAGAGCAAGTTCAACCCCACGGCGGTCTACGAGAACCTCCAACGTGACTACACTGGCTACGGCCTCTTTCAGATCCCCAACCGTGACTGGTGCGACACGGGCAAGAACCGCTGCCACATGTCCTGCTCTGGTAGGTCACCTCCCTCCATTCCACACCGGGGCACTGGGGGCTGCACCACAGAGCTCCCGAGGCCTGCCTTCAGGGTGGCCAGAGTTTGCAGGCTTGGAGCAGGGAGGAGGCGGGGCTGGTAGGGGCGGGGCCTGGGAGGCTGAGTGCGGTGAAAGGGCTGCGGAGAGAGGCGGCTGGGCTGTCCAGAGAGGAATGGAGATGCCTATCCGGATAGGCAGAGAAGGTGTCAGAATGTTGAGAGGAGGCGGGGGAGAGGCTTCGAGCATCAGAGCCTCTGGGCCTGAAGGGTTGGAGCAGAGGGCTCTGTGGGGGCTTCATTTTGCCCACACCTGGGCACAACACTCTACTTCAAGGGGAATGATTGCTGCCACTTGGACAGGCAGAAGTGGTCGCTGGGAGGATACAGGAGTAGGAGTAGGCTCTTACAAAGGGAGCTTTGCTGCTGCTCTCAGGGGTTCCAAGTACCTGTAGTCAAGAGGTTGCACTTGCCCAGGGTTCCATCATCCTAGCACTTACTGAGGACCCACTAAGTGCCAGGTCTACTGGAGTTGCCATTCTAATGTTGGCAAACTGCCAGGTACTCCAGTAAGCTCTTCATGGATATGAATTCATCTAATATTCTCAAAGGCACCTATGACATGGGCATCATTATTATCCCCATTCTATAAATGGGAAAACTGAGGTCCAGAGAGGGTTAGTGGCCCAAAGCCACACAGCTGGTAGGTGGTATGGTGAGAGGCAAACCCAAGCAGTGTGACTCCTGAGTCAGGACTAAACCAATAGGGTGCAGCACCAGGCCAGAGCTCTCTCTGAAACTTGAGGCTGTTATTCTGCCTTAGGAGGGTCTAAGAGCCCAGCATTCTTAGGGTCTCCCTAATGAGCAAACCTCCTTCCCCCATGATGAATGAGAAACGTTCTAGAATCTGTAGCTGCTGAGCTGGGTCTTTAGGAGACAGAGTGGGGAGGTCATGGTAAAGACTTCTTATATGGGCCAGGAGAAATCTGCTTGGTGTTGGGCCCCATGCTTGGCCTTGGGACTCCAAAGAGAAGTAAGACAGTTCCCAGATTCAAGATGACACAGAATTGCAAAGTAGGAGGGAAAGGTGCAGAAAACACACAGGAACCCAGTGGGATTCGCAGCCACTCCCATTACAAAGTGACTTACATGAGCTTGTGCAATTCACTTCCTAGAGCTTCCTCATCTGTGAAGTGGGGATAACATTAACTACTTCTTAAGGTTGCTGTGAACATTCAGTGGGATAATGTATGTAAAACACTGTGCAGGGCCCAAAATCACAGTGATCAAAGTCTAGGGGAAATCTACACATTAAGAACATAATTACTGTGATAGATCATTCAGTGTCATCCTAAGCTTCCTGGTAGCCAAGACAAGAAGAGAAACCCAATAGGCCCATGATTTATATCTGATAAGAAGATTGATTGATTGATTGCCAAAATCTGACCAGAGAAACAACTAATTATCTGTAATAGAGGTGGTACTGAGTGCTGTGATGAAAATATGGTGGAGTCGATATCTTTGAAAAACCCTCCCACTAGATAAAATGTAAAAAATTAAATCTGGAATGCCTGGCTGACTCAGTTGATAGAGCATGTGACTCTTGATCTCAGGGTCGTGAGTTCAAGCTCCTTATTGGGCATGGAACCTACTTAAAAAAGAAATATCTTCTATAGTACCTGGCTGGCCTGGCAAGAAAGGAAAATCCCTAAAGGCTAAAATGAGGAGCAAGAATCCAGACAGATAAAGGAAGATTGAAGCTGATGGTGACCCAGGAGGCATCAGCTGATTCCCTGTGGCCTAAGGCAAAGGTTTGAGGTCACCGTGTAGATGGGGCCTGAGCAAAGCAAGGAGGTACATTGGAGACACATTGAGAGCAGCACTGTCAGCTAGAAGAGATGAGCTAGAATATCCTGAAAGCAACGACATTCTAAAAAGAGGGGGAAACAGTCTCCTTGGGAATTTGTAACCACAAGCCAGCAGGTCTTCCTTGAGCCACAAGGAAGCAAGGTACCATCAAGAGCTACTAGGCCCTGTGCTAAGTCCTGGGAGCAGTTCAGGGAATTATATCCTGTCCTTGTCCAGCAGGGTGAGGAGCAGAGATAATCTTGGCTCCACCTCTTACTATTTATGTGAGCTGAGCCTTAGTTATCTTATCTGTAAATTGGTAATAAGAGGACCTACCTCCCAGGGCTTTTGTTGAGTTTTTAATGTGCAATAGTGTACATTAAGAGCTAAGCACGGCGTCTGGTATACTGCCTGGTGTGTGTGATGAATACAACTTCATTCAAAGAATTTACAAAGCAGCTGGGGTTTAGGACGCGCGCACACACACACGTGTGTGTAAGCATGCATGCACATGTGTACCTATGTATGCACGTAGGTATGTATACACATGTATGGATTTAACAGGTAAGTGCTGCATCAAAGTGGCATTTTATTCAGAAGCGGGAAGAGGGCTCAGTGAGCTTGGTTGGTGGTCAGTGGCAGACTTTTAAGGGCCATCCTGTTTAGTTGAGCTGATCCAGATTGGGAGATGAGCATGAATAAAGTCCAGGAAGAGGAACTGTGTGTGATTACCTCGCTGTGGGTATCAGGGATAGAGCACCCACTTTCAGGGTGGGCACTAGCTTTGTCTCCTGCCCCTTGGTAGGTCTCTAATGGTGGGGCCATGGAGGAAGGCAATGGAAGGGTAAGGTTGTGGAAGTGGAAAGGTATGTTGGGGCAAAGTTGGACTCTGCCAAGGACGTGGAGTTTTGTTTTACAGGCAACCAGGGGGCACCGAAGTACTGTTTTTTGTTTTTGTTTTTTTTTTTTTAACGTTTATTTATTTTGAGACAGAGAGAGACAGAGCATGAACGGGGGAGGGGCAGAGAGAGAGGGAGACACAGAACCGGAAGCAGGCTCCAGGCTCTGAGCCATCAGCCCAGAGCCCGACGCGGGGCTCGAACTCACGGAACGTGAGATCGTGACCTGAGCTGAAGTCGGACGCTTAACCGACTGAGCCACCCAGGCGCCCCCGAAGTACTGTTTTAAGGAAAAGCGATCAGACTGGATTAGGGAAAGGAGGAGGCAAAGTGTAGTCAAGAAGGAAGGTATTGCAGTAACCCAGGTGGGAGGTCTTGGCTTCCACATTCAAAGGAGAGAATGGGGTGATGAATGCCTAGTCATGTTGGTTCCCCAGAGGCACCTCTAGGCCATCTCACATGCTGTTTCTTCTGCCTGGGACAGTTTTCCTTCTGTGATCCTTCCACCCCTTTTCCTTACCTACTCTTTTAGATGTCACGTGGCCCAGTAACCCCTCCCTGACCCTGAAAGTCTGAATGGGGTGCCCCCACTCATCAGCTCCCATGTCAAGCTGCATTCCCCCGTCCTGCCAGGTATCTTTGGTATTATACTTATCTCTGATCTTTATCTCCCTCTATCAGACTGCAGACTCTAGGAGGACAGGGACAGATTTATTGTGTTCACCATTTTGTGTCCACTGCTTCTTAGATTGCTTAGCACAGCATATTCACTATACATAAATATTTTTAATGAAAATATTATGATAAGAATTACAAGAAAAAAATCAATAGATTTAGTAAAAGAGGACCACATGCTACTACCTCCTAGGGTTGTCTTGAGAAAAATCTAGGGATAGATTTATCCTTGGAATCATATGGAAGCCTCTCTAAACATGAGTACCCTGTAGCTTCCCTGACATCACTCTGACTTAGCTGCCAAGTTGTGGAGTCGTATTTTTCCACTGTGTTTTTTCCACAGCTTTACTGAATCCAGATTTGAAGAAGACAATTGAATGTGTTAAGAAAATCGTAAAAGATAAGGAAGGGTTGGGAGCATGGTAAGTGGTACATTTTCTAATAGTCTGTATTAATGACCATCACCCATTATATTTTTTATTAAAAATTTTTTGTTAAGTTTATTTATTTATTTGAGAGGAGCAGAGAGAGAGAAGAGACAGAGAATCCCAAGCAGGCTCCATGCTGGCAGCATGGAGCCCAACGCGAGGCTTGAATCAATGAAACCATGAGACCATGACCTAAGTCGAAACCAAGAGTAGGATGCTCAAGCCACTGAGCCACCCAGGCGCCCCCACCAATTATCTTTAATCCTAATCTTGGCCTAATCTTGGTCTCTGCATATCTGTAGTCTCAAACTAGTGGGATCCTACTCCCCAAGATAAGCGGTAGAACACCACTGAGTTCTGCAACCCCAAGCTCTAAGGAGGAAGGACATAATTATCAGACAAATTGCCTTAAGTTGAATGTATTTTTTTCTTTCTCAAATCTTGTTTAGAGTTATACAGGAGGCTAGGGTGAGCATCCTTGAAATAAATCTCTGTTTATATCTCTGATTATTTCTTTCATCTAAATTCTTGTAAGGTTCTTAATGTTGTAAAATGACTCTCCAGCAAATTTGTACCAATATCAGTATTAAGAGCTTGGTAAGATGCCTATTTAGTGAACTCTGATCAAGTATAAAATCTTTGCCATTTGAAAGGTATATAATAATTTTATCTTCTTTTGCATTTTATGATATCCCATTAGGGGTGTTTTCCCATTATGTTTGTTACATATTTATATTCTTTTGTGATTTTTCCCCTGCCCCTCTCCTTTGCTTATTTTTAAAATTCAGATCATATTTGTTTGAAATAACTCTTTATATATTAGGTGTTGTATTAGATGTATTAACGGATAGTTATATATTTGTTACCAAAAATCACTGCAACTCTGATTTCTTCTATAACCATGTATTTGCTTAGTAAAGACTTCCAAAATTTATAAGTGGTTAGGCCTGTTTTTGACTTCTTTCACTCAATATTTGTTCATATTATTGTGTATAGTTCTAATTTGTTTTCGTTGCTATATAGTATTCCATTATATGGATGGATATATCAGTTTATATATCCATTATTCCATTGGTGGGCATTTGAATAGTTTTCATTTTTTTAGTGCTGCCATGAACAGTCTATACTTTTCTTTTGGTGAATGTATAAATGGATTTCCATTGATTATACCAAGGAATAAAATTGTTAGTCATAGATATGCATATTTTCAGATTTGGTATATTCTGCCAAACAGTTTTCTAGAGGGATTCAATTTACACTGTCACCAGCTGTTGTAGGTTTTGGTGGCTCCAAGTTATTATCAGTGCTTGATATTTTTTAGGTTTTTCTTGTGACTGTGTAGTAGTATTGCATTGGGTTTTACCTTGTGTTTCCTTGTCAACTAATGAGATTGAGCACTTTTTCAAATTTTATTGGCCATTTAGATATCCTTTTATGTGAAGTGCCTGTTCAATAGTTTTGTCAGTTTTTCTATTACATTTGTCTTTTTTCTTATTAATTCATTGGGAATTATTTATATGCCCTGGGTAAAATTTTCTGTTGGATACAAGTATTACAAACATCTTTCATTTTGTCAGTTACCTTTTCACTTTCTTAAAAAAGTCTTGATAAAATGAAATTCTTAGTCTTAATGCAGTCTGATTTATTATTAATTTTCTTTTATGGTTATTTTTGTGTTTTTTTAGAGGAATATTTGCCTATTCCTAGGTCATGAGGATAGTCTTCTTAATTTTTTTTCTAAAAAACTTTATTTAATCTCTCACATTTGACTCTCAATACATTTTGCTTTCTTTTTCTTGCTTTATTGCATTGGCTAGAAACTCCAGTAAATGTTGAGTAGAAGTGATGATAGTGGCATCCTTGTCTTATTCCCAATTTCACAGGTAAGACATTGGATATTTTATCATTAACTTTTATTTTCTTTAAAATTTCTGAGATAGTCTTAATCAGATTGAGTGTTCTTTTCCATCTTTTCCATTTCTAGTTAAAGGTTTTTAAAATCATGAATGGGTGTTGAATTTTGTTTATTACACTTTTAGTATCTTTGAAGTTCTGTGTTAGCCTATCCATCTTTTTTTTTTTTTTTTTTTTTTTTAAGCTCTTGCCTTTTTAATCTCTCTTCTCTTCCATGGCTTTCTCCAGAGCTTGTGCCTGGTGACATCTTATTGAAGACATCAGTTATATAAATTTACTTCTGGATTCTGTAGTATATTATTCTCAGAGGAATGTTCCTCTGAATTTCATGATGAGCTCCCTTTTCTTCTACTACTATTTTCCCATAAGTACCATGTTAGTTTCTTTTTTTCTTTGAATAAGGACAGATTTTCCCTCTTATTCAGTATTTGCCACATAGACAGGTCATGTGGCTTTTTCTTGTTTCTGCTCACTGTTACTTGGCTAATGGTTATAGAACAGTGTGTAAGTCTCCTGGCCCAGTTTCCAACCTGGAGATTTTCCTGATATGTGTGTCTAATTCTCTCTCCTAGTCTGAGTCGGTGGAGTACGTAAAAACCCTCCATTCCCAGCATGCACCTCCACCACCTCCACCGATACCATTTATCATGGAGGGCCTATGCTATCCACTAGACACTGTCTCACCACCAATTTCCACCTTCTTTTGCCTTTTCCACCTTCTCTCTGTCCCGTATTTCATAATTGATGTCCTGATTGATTTGGGGCATTATAGTCACCCATTAGATCTAGAAACAATGTAAATATTTTTTCAGTGCCAGATTGTGCATCTTAATATTTTTTGCTATTAGGGTTTATCTTGTAATTGATGTGTCCTCCCAAATTTTAACAAAAGTTGTTAATAAATCATTAACATATCTTACAATAGAGGAAATCCTTTAATGATAGCTACAATTTCTTTCCTTTGCTGGTATGTAGGCTTTGCATGTCTATATGAACATCACAATCCTTGTGCAGTGAGTATTCTTATTCCTTGTGAAATGAGGAAACGGGGGCACCGAGAGGTACAAGTTACCCATGGCCACAGTGGGGGAACTAATTCTAGATCTGTGCAATTCCAAGCCTCAGCTTTTACCAGTCTGCTCAAAGAGTAGATGGTTGGCCCAGGAAATCTGTGCTCTGGTCATGTGGAAGGCAACCAAAGGACTCTCTCTGCACGGTTCTTCTGTGGGGGCAGGGTTTTGAACAGTCAGTGAGTGAGGAGGGGCAGAACTGTAGGCGGACCCATCTTACCAGAGGAAGTCTTGAGTAGTGTTTCTTATAGTGACCTCAGGGCCCTATAGGCAGTGAGACCTTGTTCAGAATCTGGCAACAGAACGTGTGTCAGTCTCAGAGGTCAGCTTTTCATTGTTGCTTTTTTGTCATTTTCTGTGCCTTTTGGTGCTAACTTCAGTCAGAGATTTTTGTCTGTTTTACTTGCCTCCAGCATCTGGCTCTGTGCCTGGCATATTATAAGTCTTCCCTAAATGTTTGTTGGAAGATCAAGTCCGCATTTGGGCTGTTACCTAGAAGCCATTAAAATTTTTAGAAATTTATTATTTATCATTTCTCAAAATAAAAATAAGACATATGTGTTTAAAAATGAAAATAAAAAAATAAACATCTTGCTCTTAGCAGCAGCCTCCTGAGGGTCACCGCTGTTAATATGTCTTGTAAATCAGAGAAAAATGTGTAAATATTGAGAATAAGAAAAATATCTTAAAACACACATGAAATCCCAACATGCACACTGACCTGCACCTAACTTTTTTTTCACTTATTAAAGAGCTTGCAAATCTTGGCATAGTGCTACCTAGAATATCTGCCCTCTGGATGCTGCAGGTAATTATCTGCCAGTCCCTTACTGATGAACAGGTAGATTGTTTCCATTTGCTAGGACCACCAGGTGCATTTAAATGTTGGTAGAGAGGGGAGCCTGGGTGGCTCAGTCAGTTAAGCATCTGACTTTTCATTTTGGCTCAGAGGGTCATGATCTTGTGGTTCATGAGTTTGAGTCCCACATTGGGCTCTGTGCTGACAGTGCATGGAGCCTGCGTGGGATTCTCTCCCTCTCCCTCTCTCTTTGCCCCTTCAGCTCTCTCTCTCTGTCTTTCTCTCTCTCTCTCAAAATAAATAAATAAACTTCAAAAGAAATAAACGTTGGTAGAGAGATTGCTAAATTGGCATTCAGAGAGGGAGCACCCCCAGATACACTGCGTGAGAAGGCCTGTTCCCTCAGTTCATTGACCTAGAGCAATAAAATTTGTGTAGTTTTTGGAAATTGACACTTATAAAATGATGCCATTCTATTTTGCCTGGCATTTTTAAACAAAGAAGCTGAGTATCTTTTCGTGTATTTGTTGGCCATTTTTCTCTGAACTGGTTACTCATATTCTTAGCCTGTCTTTCTTTTGAGATGATAATGTTTTCTTTCGTTTTTATTGATTTTATATGTCTCTTTTATAAATTAGGGTTATTAGAACTTCGTTCATGATATCTATGTGAACTATTTGTTTCAGGTTTGCGATTTGTATTTTGACTTCATTTATGGTGTATTCATCATATAGGAGTTTTACATTTTCACAGAACCAAATCCCTCAATATTTTGTTTTGTGGCTCCTGAATTTATACAAAACTGTACTCCAGGTTTGTAAAGAAATCAAGCCATGTTTTCTTCTATATTAGAACAGTGCTGGGCGCCTGGGTGGCTCAGTCAGTTAAGCGTCTGACTTCGGCTCAGGTCATGATCTCATGGTTCGTTGGTTTGAGCCCCTCATTGGGCTCTCTGTTTTCAACACAGAGCCTGGAGCCTGCTTCATATCTCTGTCCCTGACTCTCTCTGCCTCTCCCCCGCTTTCTCTCTCTCTCTCAAAAATAAATAATTTTAAAAAAACGTTAAAAATAAAATGATATATAGAACAGTGCCTGGTACAAAATAAGCCCTATATTAAGTTTTTATTAATATTAGAAAATAAAATTTTCATGGTTTTATGTTTTTATACTTAATTTTTGGTCTTCTTGGAATTTATTTTAGTGAGGTAGGGATCCAGCTTTATATTTTTCAAATGGTTAGTCAGTGTTCTCAATACTACTTATTCATTAATCCCTTTTCCTCACTAATTTAATAGACTGTATTTTAAAGTGGGAGTCCCCTTAATGTGTCTTCCAAGTGTTTAAAGCATCTTTCATACTGTCTTTATTCTCCCAGTTAATTAGAAGCATGGCTGGCCCTCTAGGGCAAGCACTAATGAGCTAAAGTCATCATTATTGTATAGCACTTAGTAGAGATATGTTGGGCCAGGCTGAGTAAGGCCTTCCCACTTGCTCAGGACTCCAGCAAAGTGAGCTCTTATTAAAGTAATAAGCAGCCATGTCTTTTCAAAGCTCAGATCAAGCAGCTTTGCAGGGTTGAGGCAGACAGGAAGGGAGAAGACCGAGGGCCTGCATGCCCATGGGATTCCCTTCTGCAGTGCCTGCCCTGGGCTATGTAGAGCCTTGCAATTTCTGAAAATACGTATGTGTGTGTTCCCCCCGAGGCTTTATAGTTGTGGGGGGCAGGGGCTCACAGCCCTTTCTTTAACTGTGGAACCCCTACCCTGGAAAATTCATGGAGGCCTGCCTGGCTGAGGGATGGCCTAACAAAACAGGGTTTCTAATGGTTGCATCTGGTCTGGTGACCCCCACAACTTCCAGGTTGGGAGCAGAGGACCTGGGGTCTGGGTACTGGCATGGGGGCTGGGAATAGAGGGATCACTTTTCAGGAGAAAAGTTTTGAAAAACTCAGTCTAGCTGGCCTAGGACCAGCTAGAAGGGAGTTTGAGGAGCTGGGTTGAGGGTTGAGGAGCTGAAAGGGAGTTTGAAAGGTGAGGGGGGAAACACGTGCATGGAAAGGTGAAAGAGGCCCTGGCTCAAGGTCAAGGGTTCCCATTTCAGATCAAGGACTCGCCCTCTGACCCTGGGCAAGTCACAGAACTTCTCTGATGCTCACTTCAGAGAAGTCAAGGATACTTCTCTTGTAGGCTGGGGGAGGGGCTTCCCGCTCATGGTGTGGGACTTACGGAAAGAAGTGGAGGGCAGCGTGAGTATGCTGCGGGCGCAGGCGGCACGAGCATTTGTGCCAGGATGCACTGGAGTTAGCAAGAGGGTCATACTCGAGAGGCACAACGGCCGTAGGAAATGTGCCTGCAGAGGCCAGGCTGGGCTGTAAGTGGGCCAGCAGGGGGTTGTTGGACCTGCAGATCCTGAGCTCGGACACTGGGGAGCCCCTGCCTGTACACTCCATGCTTTCCTTTCTGCAGGCCCTCCTGGTCCCTGAACTGCCAGTACTCAGACACTCTGGAACGGTGGTTGGATGGATGCAGGCTGTAGCCGCAGGGGCGGCCCTGACGCCATTCTCTGGTGGTACCTTCCAAATGAAGATGCTTTGCTGTTTGCTGCCTTCACGCAATCCTGTTGATTATCTCTCAGCTTGACAGCTCCATCAGATGCAAAAGGACGAAAGTTTGCTTCCTCCAGGGATGCGGGATGTAGAATAAACCAGCTGCTTACTCAACCTGGACCAAAGGTCTCCGCTTGTATTATTATCCTGTGATTGCTACTCGGATAACCATTATTTACCGTCATCATGATTTATTATTATTTAATCTTAGATGGAGGACTTAGAGGAAGGAAACTATCTGGAAAACAAGGTGTGTCCATGAATGTCAATATTAAATAGGGAAGGGAAGAAAAGATACAGGAGAAGAAAAGAGGGGTCAAGGGCAAGCAGGGCCACCAATCCCAACCCGTGTCCACATTGGGACCCCAGGTGGAAGTGACACTACAAAATCCTCCTTGTACTTCTGTGGAGAGAATCAAGTGACAGTTGCCCTTTCTTATAAAAAGTTCAAATGTTTTTTTAAATTTTAATTTTTTTAATGCTTATTTATTTTTGAGACAGAGAGAGACAGAGGGTGAGTGGGGGAGGGGCAGAGAGAGGGAGACACAGAATCAGAAGCAGGCTCCAGGCTGTCACCACAGAGCCTAATGCAGGGCTGGAACCCACAAACTCTGAGATCATGACCTGAGCTGAAGTCGGACGCTTAACCAATTGGGCCACCCAGGCGCCCCTAAAAAGTTAAGTTTTAGAAAAAAATTATCAGAAATACATACTCTCATTAGAGAAACTGGAAAAAAATCCAGAAATATAAAGGCAATTGCTGTCATGCTTTGGTTGCAACTTTTTTTTTTTTTTCGTTTAGGGATTTTTCTTCTTTATCAACAATGCTGTGGGGCACCTGGACGGTTCAGTCACTTAATTGTCCAACTCTTGATTTCGGCTCAGGTCATGAATTCACGGTTTGTGGGATTTAGCCCCATGTCCCTAGAGAATCTGGGATTTTCTCTCTCTCTCTCTCTCTCTCTCTCTCTCTCTCTCTCTGCCTTGTTTTCTCTCTCTCCCAAAATAAATCAATAAAAACTTTTTAAAAAAACCCAATGCTTTGATAATGTTATAGAGTTTTGTACCTCATGTACCAAAGAAAGAACATGGCAGTAAATGTTTGTCCCTATATGCATTGCAATTTTAAACAGAAAGGGATTTATTTCTGAAACTTCAAGCTTTACAGAATTCTTGCCCAGGATGGATCAGCAGGTGACTGCTAGGGCTTCCCGGGTGCCCCTGCCCCAGCCATGCGAGCAGAATTATGTGTTCATCAGAAGCCAGGGCACTTCCTGGAGCCTGGACTTGGAGAGCATGGTCCCTAAACTTGCAGCCCTCACATAGGAGGGAAAAGACCGGAGTGACATCGGGGGAGGCCACTGGCATCACCAGCTTCCCCACGCGTGTCAGAGATTCTCCAAAATGAAATCTTAGTGCTGGTTGATATTCCACTGTATGAATGCACCGTATTTGATTTAACTTTCCCCCAGCTGTTAGATTTTTAGAACTTGTCATTTTTTTAACCATTACAAAGAATCCTGTAGTGCCTGTTTGTGGTTGCCCCTCTCTTCATTACTTACCCTTTTTAAAAATTACACAAGCCACATGTACTTAATGAAGACCGTGTGGAGAGGACAGATAGTCATAATGAAGGACATTAAAAATACCCACCATTCCCCACTGGAAACAGAAATTTGCCTCATTTATACGCAGTCACAATTGAGAGTCCTGACATAGGGATGGAATCAGTCTTTTTTTGTGTGTGTACCCTTCACTATTTCAGTGTGAGCACGTGCACATATTTTTTTCCTTACAAACATGGGCTACCACTGTCTATACAGTTTGTAATATTTTGTGGCCTGATATTTCCAGGTTTATGATAGGAAGCCTAGCACTGTTTTTAACAATCTCACAGCATTCCTGTATGTGGACAGACTGTAACATACATAACCTTCTATTGTTACTCTGTTCCATCCAGACACAAAGTAAATGACCTAAGG
The DNA here is from genome assembly GCF_027475565.1 of Acinonyx jubatus. Classification (NCBI taxonomy): domain Eukaryota; kingdom Metazoa; phylum Chordata; class Mammalia; order Carnivora; family Felidae; genus Acinonyx; species Acinonyx jubatus. The sequence continues at coordinate 146,670,859 of NC_069384.1, forward strand.
GAATCAAGGTCACCACGAGGCAGGCAGGACTGAAAGCAAATCAACCCTTTTTTGTTTGCATCTTGTTTGCTTTCCGAGGGGAAGGAGAAATACCTATAAGTTTGAATTTCAGGGGCAGAACTTTGACTCAAGTTCAGTAATGATTGAACAGCTTAATCAGTTGGCTTTGCGTGGTTTATCCCGGTCTAGAGAGAAGGATATTCCATAGTTCCCAACCACAGAGTAAAATTCCTGCTGGTGGCCACACTTGGGGTTGAGGCACTGAGAAGCTAATGAGACCCTGAGAGCCACTTCCTTATTGAGCTGGGAGGCCCATGCTGTTTGTGAGGGTGGGCGCAAGCATGATAATGCATCTGACCTCAACCCAGCCTTCACCCAGACATTCACGACAACCTGCAATTGATTAAAACACTATCTCCTCAAGTGCCAAATCCAGCGTGCTGCCGCCTCCTTCCAGCCCATTACCCTGCCACGGCTCATCATCGGCCTCTAATGGACACTGTGTCAACATGGGCGTGAGACTTGAGGACAAAGCAAATGTTAGTGTATCGATTGGAACAGTCTCTCTGGGGTTTCCCAAAGTCAGCTCCTGGCTTGGTGCTCTCAAACCCACTTAGAGTGGGCATTACAAAGAGCACTTGTTCTGGGGCCAGATCTCCCTTGTCTGGTTTAGGGAATGATGAAAGCTTCATTTAAAAATCTCAATGACATGGGTATTGAAGAGGGCATCTTGTGGGATGAGCACTGGGTGTTGTATGGAAAACAATTTGACAATAAATTTCATATATTAAAAATAAATAAATAAATAAAACAAACGTTAAAAAATTAAAAAAAAAATAAAATAAAAATCTCAATGACAACCCCCATTACTATCACTTCTAGCACCAGCAGCTACCATATGGACCCAACTTTACAAATATTATACGTAGGCATTTAACATACGATTTTCCAAAACTTGCAAAACCTTACAAGGTAGGTATGAATTATAATCTTGTCCCAGGGGGAAAAACTGAGGCTTGGAGGGGCTAAACGACTTTACTCCAGCCTTGTAAGTGATGGAGATGGAATGAGTATCTCCCCAAAAGCCATAGCTCCCCCACACAGCCCACTCCACACTCTAGTTCTGTATTGGTGTTAGTTTTTCTCTCCATCCATTAGCTAGAAAATTGGTCTCCAGATTTTTTTTTTTACGATAATAGTGGCTTTTAAAAAATTTATTTTTATTTTTTTATAATTTACATCCAAGTTAGTTAGCACATGGTGCAACAATGATTTCAGGAGTAGATTCCTTAAGTTCCTTACCCATTTAGCCCATCCCCCCCACAACCCCTCCAGCAACACTCTGTCTGTTCTTTATATTTAACAGTCTCTTCTGTTTTGTCCCCCTCCCTGTTCTTATATTATTTTTGCTTCCCTTCCCTTGTGTTCATCTGTTCTGTGTCTTAAAGTCCTTATATGAATGAATTCATATGATATTTGTCTTTCTATGATTGACAAATTTTGCTTAGCATAATTCCATCTAGTTCCATCCGTGTAGTTGCAAATGGCAAGATTTCATTCTTTTTGATTGCCGAGTAATACTCCATTGTGTGTGTGTGTGTGTGTGTGTGTGTGTGTGTGTGTGTGTGTACCACATCTTCTTTACCCATTCATCCATCGATGGACATTTGGGCTCTTTCCATACCTTGGCTACTGTTGATAGTGCTGCTATAAACATTGGGCCGCATGTGCCATTTCAAAACAACATACCTGTATTCCTTGAATACATACCTAGTAGTGCAATTGCTCGTTCATAGGGTAGTTATATTTTTAATTTTTTGAGGAACTTCCATACGTTTTCCAGAGTGGCTGCACCAGTTTGCATTCCCACCAGCAGTGCAAAAGAGATCCTCTTTCTCCGCATCCTCGCCAAGACCTGTTGTTGCCTGAGTTGTTAATGTTAGCCATTCTGACAGGTGTGAGGTGGTATCTCATTGTGGTTTTGATTTGTAGTTTCCTGAGAATGAGCAATGTTGAGCATTTTTTCATGTGTCTGTTGGCCATCTGGATGTCTTCTTTGAAGAAGTGTCTATTCATGTCTTTTGACCATTTCTTCACTGGATTATTTGTTTTTTTGGGTGTTGAGTCTGATAAGTTCTTTATAGATTTTGGATACTAACCCTTTATCTGATATTTTGCAAATATCTTCTCCCATTTTGTCGGTTGCTGTTTAGTTTTGCTGATTGTTTCCTTCACTTTGCAGAAGCTTTTTATTTTGATGAGGTTCCAGTAGTTCATTTTTGCTTTTGTTTCCCTTGCCTCCGGAGACGTGTTTGAGTAGGAACTTGCTGCGGCCAAGATCAAAGAGGTTTTTGCCGGCTTTCTCCTCGACGATTTTGTTGGCTTCCTGTCTTACGTTGAGGTCTTTCATCCATTCTGAGTTTATTTTTGTGTATGGTGTAAGAAAGTGGTCCAGGTTCATTCTTCTGCATGTCGCTGTCCAGTTTTCCCAGCACCACTTGCTGAAGAGACTGTCTTTATTCCACTGGGTATTCTTTCCTGCTTTGTGAAAGATTAGTTGGCCATACGTTTGTGGGTCCATTTCTGGGTTCTCTATTCTGTTCCATTGATCTGAGTGTCTGTTTTTGTGCCAGTACCATACTGCCTTGATGATTGCAGCTTTGTAATACAGCTTGTATTACACAATACAGCTTGTAATACACAATACAGTTCGAGATTGTGATGCGTCCAACTTTGGTTTTCATTTCCAAGATTGCTTTGGCTATTCGGGGTCGTTTCTGGTTCTATACAAATTTTAGGATTGTTTGTTCTAGCTCTGTAAACAATGCTGGTGTTATTTTGATAGGGATTGCATTGAATATGTAGGTTGTTTTGGGTAGTATTGACATTTTAACAATATTTGTTCTTCCTATCCAGGAGCATGGAATCTTTTTCCATTTTTTGGTGTCTTTTTCAATTTCTTTCGTAAGCTTTCCATAGTTGTCAGTGTATAGATTTTTCACCTCTTTGGTTAGATTTATTCCTAGGTATTTTATAGGTTTTGGTGCAATTGTAAATGGGATCGATTCCTTGACTTCTCTTTCTATTGCTTCATGGTGTATAGAAATGCAACTGATTTCTGTGCATTAATTTTATATCCTGCGACTTTGCTGAATTCATGAAACAGTTTTAGCAGTTTTTTTCGTGGAATCTTTGGGTTTTCCATATAGAGTATCATGTCATCTGTGAAGAGTGAAAGTTTGACTTCCCCCTGGCCAATTTGGATTCCTTTTATTTCTTTGTGCTGATTGCTGAGGCTAAGACTTCCAATACTATGTTGAATAACAGTGGCGAGAGTGGACATCCCTGTCTTGTTCCTGATCTTAGGGGGAAGGCTCTCAGTTTTTCTCCATTGAGGATGATATTAGCATTGGGTCGTTCATATATGGCTTTCATGATCTCGAGGTATGATCCTTCTATCCCTACTTTCTTGAGGGTTTTTAATTGCTGTATTTTGTCAAATGCTTTCTCTGCATCTATTGAGAGGATCATGTGGTTCTTGTCCTTTCTTTTATTGATGTGATGAATCACATTAATTGTTTTCAGATATTGAACCAGCCCTGCATCCCCGGTATAAATCCCACTTAGTTGTGGTGAATAATTTTTTTAATGTATTGTTGGATCTGGTTGGCTAATATCTTGTTGAGGATTTTTGCATCCATGTTCATCAGGGAAATTGGTCTATAGTTCTCCTTTTTAGTGGGGTCTCTGGTTTTGGAATCAAGGTAGTGTTGGCTTCATAAAAAGAGTTTGGAAGTTTTCCTTCCATTTCTATTTTTTGGAACAGTTTCAAGAGAATAGGTGTCAACGCTTCCTTAAATGTTTGGTAGAATTCCCCGGGAAAGCCATCTGGCCCTGGACTCTTGTTTTTTGGCAGATTTTTTATTACTAATTAGATTTCCTTACGGTTATGGATCTGTTCAAATTTTCTATTTCTTCCTGTTTCAGTTTTGGTAGTGTTTTTGTTTCTAGGAATTTGGCCATTTCTTCTAGATTGCCCATTTTATTGGCGTATAATTGCTCATAATATTGTCTTATTATTGTTTTTATTTCTGTTGTGTTGGTTGTGATCTCTCCTCTTTCATTCTTGATTTTGTTTATTTGGGTCCTTTCCTTTTTCTTTTTGATCAAACTGTCTAGGGGTTTATCAATTTTGTTAATTCTTTCGAAGAACCAGCTTTTGGTTTCATTGTTCTGTTTTTTGGTCTTGATAGCATGAATATCTGCTCTAATCTTTATTATTTCTTGTCTTCTGCTGGTTTTGGGTTTTATTTGCTGTTCTTTTTCCAGTTCTTCAAGATGTAAGGTTAGGCTGTGTATCTGAGACCTTTCTTCCTTCTTTAGGAAGTCCTGGATTGCTATATACTTCCCTCTTATGACCGCCTTTGCTGCATCCCAGAGGTTTGGGCTGTGGTGGTATCATTTTCATTGGCTTCCATATACTTTTTAATTTCCTCTTTAACTTCTTGGTTAGCCCATTCATTCTTTAGTAGGATGTTCTTTAGTCTCCAAGTATTTGTTACCTTTCCAAAATTTCTTGTGGTTGATTTCGAGTTTCATAGCATTGTGGTCTGAAAATATGCACGGTATGATCTCAATCTTTTTGTACTTAGGGCTGATGTATGTCCCAGTATGTGGTCTATTCTGGAGAATGTTCCATGTGCACTGGAGAAGAATGTGTATTCCACTGCTTTACGATGAAATGTTCTGAATATATCTGTTAAGTCCATCTGATCCAGTGTGTCATTCAAAGCCAATGTTTCCTTATTGATTTTCTGTTTAGATGATCTCTCCATTGTTGTAAGTGGGGTGTTGAAGCCCCCTACTATTATGGTATTATTACCAATTATTACCAATTCTTTATGTTTGTGATTAATTGATTTATATATTTGGGTGCTTTCACATTTGGAGTGTAAATGTTTACAATTGTTGGGTCTTCTTGGTGGATAGACCCCTTAATTATGATATAATGCCCTTCTTCATCTCTTGTTACAGTCTTTATTTTAAAGTCTAGATTGCCTGATATAAGTATGGCTACTCCAGCTTTCTTTTGTCGACCATTAGCATGATAGATGGATTTCCATCCCCTTACTTTCAATTTGAAGGTGTCTTTAGATCTAAAGTAGGTCTCTTGTAAACAGCATATAGATGGGTCTTGTGTTCTTATCCATTCTGTTACCCTATGTCTTTTGATTGGAGCATTTAGTCCACTGACGTTTAGAGTGAGTAACTGAAAGATAGATATTGCCATTATGTTGCTTGTAGAGTTGGAGTTTTTGGTGGTGTTGTCTGGTCCTTTCTAGTCTTCGTTGTTTTTGGTCTTTATTTATTTGTTTATTTTTTGTCATCTTTTCTCCCCTCAGAGAGTCCCCCTTAAAATTACTTGCAGGGCTGCTTTAGGGGTCATGAACTCCTTTATTTTTTGTTTGTCTGGGAAACTTAATCTCTCCTATTTTGAATGACAGCCTTGCTGGATCAAGAATTCTTGGCTGCATATTTTTCTGATTCAGCACATTGAATATATCCTGCCATTCCTTTCTGGCCTGTGGATAGATCTCCTGCAAACCTGATCTGTCTTCCCTTGTAGGTTAAGGACTTTTTTCCCCTTGCTGTTTCTTGATTCTTTTGTTGCCCGAGTATTTTGTGAATTTGACTATGATATGCCTTGTTGATGATCAGTTTTTGTTGAATCTAATGGAGTCGTCTGTGCTTCCTGGATTTTGATGTCTGTGTCTCTTCCCAGGTTAAGAAAGTTTCCTGCTATGATTTGCTCACATAACCTTTCTACCCCTTTTTCTCTCTCTTTATCTCCTGGGACCCCTATGATTCTGATGTTCTTTTTTTAATGAGTCACTGATTTCTCTAGTTCTTAAATCATGCTCTTTTGCCTCAGTCTCCCTCTTTTTTTTCTGCTTCATTAATCTCCATAAGTTTGTCCTCTATATCGCTGATTCTCTGCTCTGCCTCATACATCCTTGCCGCCATGGCATCCAATAGAAATTGCAACCCAGTTATAGCATTTTTTAAAAATTTCATTCTGACTAGCTTTTACTTCTTTTGAAAATCTCCGCAGAGGGGCGCCTGGGTGGCTCAGTCGGTCAAGCGTCTGACTTCGGCTCAGGTCATGATCTCACGGTCCGTGAGTTCGAGCCCCGCATCGGGCTCTGTGCTGACAGCTCAGAGCCTGGAGCCTGCTTCAGATTCTGTGTCTCCCTCTCTCTGACCCTCCCCCATTCATGCTCTGTCTCTCTGTCTCAAAAATAAATAAACATTAAAAAAAATGTTAAAAAAAAAAAGAAAGAAAATCTCTGCAGAAAGGGATTCTAATCTATTTTTGACTCCAGCTAGTATTCTTATTATCAAGATTCTAAATTCTGGTTCAGACATCTTCCTTGTATCTGTGTTGGTTAAGTCTGTGGCTGTCATTTCTTCCTGCTCCTTCTTTTGGGGTGAATTCCTTCGCTTCATCATTTTGAAGGGAGATAACAAAGTATGAGGAAAAAAATTAAAATTAAAAAAAATTAAAATTAACAAATTAAAAACAACACACACACACACACACACACACACACACACAAATCAAATAAATGATGCTAGGTCCTAGGTGTGTTTTGGTCTGGGTTTTGAAAGGGGCTTGATAGATTAGAGAAAAAGGGAAAGAAAAAAAAGAAAAAAAAGGAAATTATTTGAAAATTTGAAAAAAATGAATACATTGAAATAGAATAAAATGAAATGATTGAAGTAAAATAGAATGTGAAAAAATTTACACAAAAGTATAGTAGAAAAAATTTTAAAAATATTTTCTTAAAATATTGTTCTTAAAGAACAATTGAAAATAAGAAAAACTTTTCTTTCTGTATTCAAGAAAAGAAATGAAAAAAAATTGAATAGATGGACCAGTGAACAGACTGAAATATGATTGCAATTACTTTGTTTTGCCCTAGAAGTCAAACTATGAAGCACTTTATAGTCCATAAACTAAGCAGGCGGTGAGACTTGCATTCTTGAAGAACAAGGTTGGCCCAGTTGGGCGGGGCTTAGTGTAACGGCTCCGCTCTCCACTAGATGGCGCTGCTAGCCTACCGGGGCGGAGTGTTGCAGCGCTCGTAGGTGCCTATGCACATGCGCGGGCGCGGTTAAAATGGCGCCACCCAGCCACCCATTCTGTTCTCCCAGATCAGCGATCGCGCGCCTGTCCTCTGTTCAGCTTTCGTCCATTCCCCGCTTTTACGCTGTCCGTGACCAAGCCCCAGGCAGCACCTCCCTCCTGAATTTTATCTCAGATGCGGCTGTTTTTCCCAACCCCTTACTTCTGAGGGACTGCGGATTTGACCCATTCTGCCCTCTGCAGGGGGCTCTCACCGAGCAATGGCGGGGTGCCGGTGACACCCAGGAACGTTCACGGACCTTGCTGCTGCCGATGTCCAGAGACAGCGGCTGGGTGCCAGCCCGCCCCAGAAAAAGTTCACGCGATGGTGCAGCAGCAGCGTTTCGGGGATTATGGAAAATGACGGCACACATTTGGCACCAGGCTTCACCCCCAATGATCTTGTTCCAGCACCAGTGAATGTGGTTGTTCTCTTGGGTCCACTGTGGCCTTTGCCTGTGGGGAATTCTGCCAGCAAGGGAACCGCCACTCCCCATGTGGCCCGAAGACCCCTGGACTAGACTCTGTTCCTGGGGATTCGCCCTTCCCACCAGAGCACCGCCAGGTATCAAGCTGCGGAGTTTCATCTGCGCTCCCCCTGTTTATAGAGTCTTAGTGGAACTTAAACCCTCTCCTTTCTCCCTTTTTAGTTCTGTCCCTGCGGCTGTTTCCACTTTTCCACTTTCTCTGCAGCTGCTTTTGGCAGGGTGGTTTTCCCGTACCCCCCCCCCCCCCTCCAGTCCTCTCTCCATAAGCAAAACAGCTCCCTGCCCTCCATGGCTTCTTTCTCCCCCCCAGTTCACTTCTCCACGCCACATACCTGCTGAGTTCTGTGGTTCAGGTTGTGCAGATTGTTGTGTTAATCCCCAAATCAATTTTCTAGGTGTGCAGGATGGTTTAGTATTGATCTGGCTGTATTTCGGGGATGAAAGACACCAAAAAGCTTCCATGCTGTTCCGCCATCTTCTTTCTTTCTTTCTTTCTTTTTTTTTTTTTTTTTTAATGTTTATTTATTTTTGAGAGAGAGCATGAGCAGGGGATGGGAAGAGAGGAGTGGACAGAGGATCCAAAGTGAGCTCTGCACTGACAGCAACAAGCCCAATGTGGGGCTGGAACTCACTAACCATGGGATCCAGACTTGAGATGAAACCAAGAGTTGGACGCTTAACTGACCAAGCCCCAGTCTCCAGCTTTTCAATTAAGACTTTGTACTGAAGAGGTTTCAGGCAACTAGCACAGAACAGTGAATCATGTTGTGGTGCACAGTTCAAAGTCTGGGCAATTGAAGTCCTGAGAAATGAAGTAACAGTCTCAGCTACACAAGATAAATCAATAGGGAAGGCAGTGTGGGGGCCTGCTGTGTTTCCAAACTTCTGTCATGATAAAAATGACCTAGGGTGGCTGTTAAAATGCTCATTCCTGGTCCAAGCCCCATATCCACTGAGCCCTATCTCCAGGTATGGGGCCCATGAATGTGTATTTTTTTTTTAAGTCTCTAGGTATATCCGATCTTTGGGAAATGGGAGAGACTGGTTAGTGGCAAGAGCAGGGGTTGGGAAGATTCAAAAGATATAGGGTCATTCCTGGCTCTGCCCTGACTTTTGAGTCACTTCACTCTCTGAGCCTCATTTTTCCAACCTGTAGACTGAAGTGAGTGAACACGGCTGGGCTAGCCCCACAGTGGTGACGTTGAGGGACAGCTGTGAAGTGATGGGTCTTCTGATTCCTGGGCCCTTTTCCCACTTCCCAGTGCCATGTTGGGACATAGGCTCCCTAATATTAAGGAGCAATGATGCTGCTGAAGATCTGCCATTAGGAGGGTCTGGGATGGTGTGTGTGTATGTGTGTGTATGTATGTGTGTGTGTCCCCTCATTGTCTGGTGCCATATTTGTCCTGCAGCATAGCTTGGCCACGTCAGTTACTGGAGTTGAGAAGATTGTATCTTGCTCACCCTCAGGACACTACTTTCTAGAATTCCCCTTAAGTGGTGGTCAGTTTTCTTTTTGAATCTGAAGCCTACCTACGTCTGGGGTTAGCAGTGAGCCAGGCAGCCCCTGTTCCTCATTGCTGCTTCCTCCTTCCTAGGGAGGAAGACTTCTTTAGCTCTTTTGAAGCAAGTCTGCTGCTCCATTTTCTTGTCCCTGCCCGTCATTCACTGAAGGTTTTGGCTCCTGCCTCAATGTTTCCCACCACAGCTAAGATCGTCATTCTCAGTGGCCTTAGTGTTTTTGTAGATAAGCCACCAGCACCCCAACATGTCAGCTCCTCAAGGGCATTGCTTGCAAAGATCTTGGTCTTGACCTCACTTCATGACCCCCGTGGCCATGCCTCGGCCTTGTAATGACTAGTAGCTTTGCCATCTTCAGAGCCTTCATCTTAACACCAAACTCGTGGAACACTACCTCGTATCTTTCCATGGCGTTCCCTCCAACAGGTCTCTAACTCTGATAATTTTTTGATTCTACTGGGATATCGAAGGATTGACCCTCTCAGCCTTGCTCTGCCCCTCACCTTTCCCATGTCCTCACTTGTCTCTTGCTTAGATTCCAGGGCCGCCATTGTGATGTCAGCATGAATCCTCATCTCCCTTGCTCCTCTTTCCTCTCTCTGATATACTCACCTGGCTACTCAACCTCAGGTAAATTCGACTCTTCACCTGCTCTATATTTGTGCCCAAGTAGTTCTACATATTTAGGGAAGAGGGGTAAAAACCCCCACAACACCATGTTGACTGGTGTCATTTTAAACTCTTGCCAACCATTATCAAGTGGGCCTTTGCATTTCCAATCTATTTCACACTTTCTCCTCTCTCGTTAAACCTCCAACATCTCCTCCCTAATCCACCCTCTTAACGGATGATGTTGCTTCCTATTTCACGGAGGAAATAGAAGACTTCAGATAAGACCATCTGCAGGCTCCCATCACACCTGCCCCCACACGCTCCTCCCTCCCTTCTGTGCTCATGGATGAACTGCTGATGCTCCCCGCTAAGGCCAACCTCTCCATTTGGGTCCTGGATACCACCCCCTCTCACTTACTCTCAGACTGTACAAGAGACAAGTGATACTGCACTATCACATTTTGTCTTCCCTACTTGATGCTTTCATCCTCATAAAAACATATTGTAATTTCTCCCATTGAAAAAAGATCCCTCTTGTGACCTCTCATTTCCTGCCATTTCTTCAAACGGTCCTCAAAAGAATTGTGTAAGTTCCCTATCGTCTCTGCATTAATGTCTATTCTTTCCTTAATCCAACTCCTTGGAAACACATCTGTTGTGGTTATAGAGGGTCTCCATATTGCCAGACCCTATGATCGATTCTCAAACCACATCTTGCTCTCAGCAGTGTGTGACACTGTTGATCACTCTTTCCTTCTTAAAACACTAAATTCACTGTCATTGGGCCACCATAAATTGTTGGTGCTTCTCCCATCTCATAGGTGACTCCTTCTTCTCCTCCTTTATTGGTATCTCTCCTCTGGTCAGTGTTGGTGGGACCCAGGCTCAATCTTCAGGCCTCTTCTCTGTTTTTATCTACTCCCATGTTAAATAACATCAATATTCATCAGTATGCTTATGGCTTCCAAATATGCATATTCCTTCCCAATATTTCCCCTCAAAACTTCAAATTCCCTATTCTACATCTCCATTTGACTATATAATAGACATCTGTACATACATCACAGCAGCAGTAGAAAATAAATATGAATACAAAGGAACCCAGAGGTCTCAGGCACAGACTTCTTTGTCCTCAAATTTCTGGGCCGCATAGGATGCACAAGTCTCCAGGAGTATGAAGCACCTCAAATACCAGGAAGCCTGCTTCTGGTAGGGTATCTTCTAGTAAGCTGGTCATATAAGCAGGCTTTAGCTATGTGATCAGCCTTAACCATTCAAACCTGCCCTGCTATCAGAAGTAGGTACAAACCACCAATCTAATTATTTTACTAACTAATGCTGACAGGTTGATTCATCCTGTTCCAAAGTGAATCACTTGTCTTTAGTTAGTACATTCTATACCACTGGGCAAGGGTCATTTGTCTGGAGATAGGCATGCGATCTAGATCATTTAGTATTAACCTGTGTATGCAAATACCATGACAATGAATAAGGCTTTTTTAAGCCTACGGATGGTGGAGCTGACAGAAACATTGCAGGTAGGACAGGAAAATATTCCAGCTGCTCCTGCCATGCTGGGAGAGGTCCAGGGTAATCCACCTTCCCCCAATGGCCCAGCTGGTTCTTCTGGGCAATGGTGTTATATCAGGGGCATCAGTAGTGGTCTCTGCTATTGGTAGGTTGTGAAGGTCAATTTTGGGAAAGAGACACAAACCCATGTTGTTGAGGACCTGCACGAACTCCATCCCTGATACCATAGCCGCTGTGCTTGCCCATCAGGTGTGACTGGTAAAGAGGCTGCTGACATCCGCATCTCTTTTTGTTAACCAGATTATTGAAAGTCTCCTCTCCCGCAGGTGCTCTGTGATGAGCATTCACCCAGGACAGAGATATCCTTGCACTCTGTACCCATTCCAAGAGGTCTGTCTGCACATCTCTTTCTCGGATCTCTTTGTTACCAGTCTTCCATTTTTGTTCTCCTGAATCTCTGATCATCCAGCCAAACCCTTAGTACTTCCTGAATCACCATAGAGTTCTACCTCTGACCATCCATCTTTCTTTTCAGGGACCAGCTCACTGTATTGCTTAAAATTCTGCCCTCAGGGAGATTTCCCTCTGTACGATGCTATAGTAGTCTACATCTAGTAGGTGCAGCACCCTGTGTAGACCCATCCATAACTCCCAGTCTAGCTCCCAGGTTTTTCTTCCTCAATCACCTGGTCATCAAGGACTTCCCACAAAGCCATAGGTGAGGCTGGAGGGAGTGGAGGGACCATAGGAATCTGAGACTGAGCACCTGCTGAAGCAGCTTTCTTACGCTTTCAGGACCTGAGCGAGCCCAATATCAGGTCTGTCGCTTTTACTCGGTGACGATACGCTGCTGCACACACAAAGCCACCTTTGCAGCTTGGACAATCAGACAGCATCTGGTTCACAATGAGCAGTTCAGATTACATGGTCACTTGGTCTCCTACAGTCAGCCCTGGTAGCAATGGACAAGCTGCTTCTCAAAAGGAAAGCCGTTACTTCTGGAATAGAGCACAGCTTTGCTTCGAAGCCCTAGGGCACTAAGCTGTGACTCTATCAAGGCTCTCCCGAGGTTTCATGGAATTAGTTGCTGGAAGAGCTAATGGACCCAAGTCCACCACCTCCTGGTCCGCCACTGCAGTTGGGGTTCCAGGAGGCAGAAATTTGCTGCCTTCCACTAACACGTCTGCAACTTGCAGCCAATTCCCAGTAGCAATGCAGCCTTGAGTGAGGCTACTGGAAGGGGACAGTGTAGGCTGCGGCAGCAACTCTGGCCTGATGAGTCCCCACATGCACCATTCCAGATGAAGGAGAGTCTGTTACCTCCTTTCTGCCTTTGAAATCTCTGTGAATGTAGCTCAGTGGCGAAGCCCACGTTGCACCTGCATCCCACCTCTCAGCCCCCTCGCTCCTGCAACCCAGGGGAGAACGCAGAAGTGGGCGTACTGCTTGTTAAACTATCTCTTCTTGCATGAGACATTCATTTACTTGGAGAGAGATGAAAAGGGCTGTACAAATCCTGAGAGATCTGACTTAATTAGGCTAATTTGTTAAGTACTCGTTGCAGTGAAAAACATTTAAGTGAATGAAGTTTAATTGTTTTTTTTTAATTATTCATTTTTACATCGTGTTATATAAGTTCCTGATTTAAAGAGCAAAATAGGTCTGGCTGTGAAAATCAGCCCTCGTGTTTCTCACCTTCCTCAAGAAAAACAACAACAGCAACAGGTTTAATTCTTTCAGCTGATGGTTTTGTATCTACGGCCCATTCTCTGAAGAATATGCTATTATCTTGCTTCTTGGTTTGTGTGAAATTGGGGGTTTCCTGGCACTAGGGAGATTGAGGTTTGATTCTCTTTTGCTCCTTTATCCCCACCACACACACAGAGTCCCCATGACCCCCATCCTACCAATATGATCCAATTATAATTTGGGTTCTTTCAACATTTGGTCTCCATCATCCTATGAAAATGCTTTTCATAGCTGAGCCATGGAATATACTATGATTACTTCTCTTTCCTGAACAAAGTGCTCTCCTCTTTAGTGAATTGTTGTCTGTGTTTGCTTCTTTGTTTGCTTAGTTTCCTGTGTACTTCACTCGTTCAGCCCCTATCATTCCCCCAGTTGTCCAATTCTCCTCTCAGAATGGGCAGATCCACTAGATTTTCCTTCAGTTTCTCTTAAGGAAATCTCTCCCCTGGTGCCTTCTGACTGCTCTAGTCAATATGGTATTTTGTCTCCTGCACACTTACTGTTCTGAAATTTCCCTTTACCACCATCACTGTTGCCTCACTCCTGGGTTAGATCCTTTGTTTCCTAAAGCCCATGCCTTCCTCTTTCTTGGTTTATTCGCTTGTTTTATTGGAGCACATCCTCCATAAGCTTTCTTAGAAAGAGTGCATGGGACTTTTTTTGAAATTTTTTGAGACTTTGTGTGTCTGAAAATGTTTTTGTTCCACTCTGACACTGGTTGATATTATGGTTGGGTGTAGAGTTCTAGATCAAAAACAATTTTCCTTTATAATATTGATTACATTGCTTTTGGTTACTCTGAAGCCCTTCTGATTCTGGTTCTTTGTATGTGACCTGTATTTTCTTTCTGGAAGGTTGTAGGATAGTCTCAGTATTCTGAAGTTTCATGATGACATGCCTCAAGTACCTAAAGATCCAATATAATAGAACCTTTCAATCTGGAAATCTATGTTCTTCGGTTCTGGGCAATTGTCTTAGATTATTTTGTAGAGCATTTCTTGTTTTCTGATTTCCTTGCTTTCTCTTCCTGGCCTTCCTGTTATATGGATGCTGTGCATCTTGTATTTGTCATTCATTCATTTAATATTTTTTCCCATTTTTTTCTCTTTGATTTTTTCCTTTACTTTCTAGAATATTTCTCACCTTCTTTCTTCCAGAACTTCTATTGATTTTTTCATTTATATTGTCATGCTTTTTAACTTTCAAGGACTTTATTTGTTCTCTAAATGTTCCTTTTCTCTCTCTCTCTTCCTTCCTTCCGCTCTCCCTCTCTTTTCCTCCTTTCCTTTCACTTTTTCTTTCTTTCCTTCCTTCCTTCCTTCCTTCCTTCCTTCCTTCCTTCCTTCCTTCCTTCCTTCCTTTTCTTCTAATACCCTGTTCTTGTTTTGAATATGCATTATGTATTTTTCTATGGTGGATTTTGTTGTTAGTTTCTTTGGTAGTAGAGTATCTCCTCCATAAAAATTTATTTATTTATTTATTTATTTATTTATTTATTTATTTATTTCATTTAAAGTCTTTTCTCAAATGTCTATTGATCCCTGCTCATTGGTTCATGTTAAGAGTGGGACAGCAAGGAGCTGATTGGAAGCTTGAAGGCCATGGGTGGACTGTTCTTGGAGACGATGGGCTTCACCACAGGGTGGTCTGCCTGGGCTGTTTCCTTGTGGGCATCACTGAAGTCAGGTCTTCAAATCTGCCTTCTTAGGCTGGTCGTCGTCCCCAGAGAAGGCTGTGGAGCCTCCTACCTAGAGTGGATGGGCCTGGCTACCCATTCTTAGAGCTATTTTGGGAGGAAAGTTGAGGACTGGGCTGGGGCTCAGTTGTCCAGTATATAATTGTTTATTGAAACGCCCTGTTTGTGGTATGGTACTCCCACTCTGAACTGTGTCTGATGTCCTCAATCCAAAAACCCTGCCTTGCCCTCCCCAGATAACAGAATGACAGTTTTCTGGGAGGTGGGAGGGGCAAGCACTGGCTGCATGGAGTGGGAAAGGAGAGGTGGACTTTAACTGATTCTTAAGCAGCCTATGGGCCATGTAGCCCTTTCTTTCCCCAGACCCCCAGAGTAACCAGTGGCAGTCATTCCTGGCCTCCCTCTGAGGGGCAAGCCAGGCTGCATTTGCTCTGCTGCTGGTGGAAGTTTCACTTTCTGGGAGTACTCTCAGTCAGTTGCCATAGACCCATCTGCTGTCTCACTTTTAATATGCTGTCAAGTTATCTCTTCTGCTGGGAAAGTTTGTATATTTAAAAAATTCCTTTAAACTAAAATTGGGGCAGTTTAGGGAGGTGGTTTAGAGCAGGGACCTTGGGTTCAGTAGATTTGGGCTCTAGTTCCAGCCCTACGACTTACTAGTCATGGAAACTCCTGAAAGGTGGTCACTTTTCTGAGCCTCAGTTTCCTGATCTAAAAAAATACTGGAGCAATTTTAGGGAAATTGGAAAACTAATGTAATAATTGGGGTTATATGAGGATTATATGAGATGTACACAGGACACAGTACACATTAGACAGTCAAGAAGTTCTAGCTAGTATTATCTCAATTATAGCAATAATAATTTTCTTGATAATGAAATATCTGCATGACATATAATTGTGAGTAGAGTAAAAGCCTGGTAAATGATGATTTGTCCAAGGCTATCTCTTCCCTGGCACTAAAACTGTCTACAAAGATTACACACACACACACACACACACACACACACACACACACACAAAATTTGTATGCTGTCTGCTGTGGGCAAATTTAGTACATTCAGTGATGAAGGAATACCTTTCTAAAACTTGTTGAGCAAGGAAATAAGAACATGGATCAGCCATTGGGATGTTGCATAGTCAAAAAGTATTGGTTATTGCTATTAGTAAAAGGCTTTGTAAGTGCAACATTGAGCACCACTCCTGGCACAGAGTAGGTGACTGAGATGTATTCTCTGAGTTTGATCTGTTTTCCTATTCCTTCTGCTTGTTGGAATGTAATTGGCTAGCCCTGTTTGCAACAATTGACATTTTTAAAACTTTTAAAGTGCTTGTTAGAATACACTGTGATCTGGAGGATGTTTCTTTTCCCTGGAAGAAAGCCCCAAATGTTAGCTTTATGTGCCTTAGAATAAGAAGCACAAATCTAAGTGTAATCCATTTGGATTCTAATGAAAGCCTGTGACCAGAACTCAGCCTTCAGGAGGTATTTTGAAGGGCAAATGTAAATAACAGTTTATATTACTATTTCTTTTGGCAAAGGCAGGTTTATTTCTGTAGAATTTTATCTACTACAGTGATCTCTGCCCAATGAAATGGGAACTGGCAAAAAAGTCAGTAAATCGCTTAAGCTTTCCTGTGAGCTCTGGAATTTAAAATACTTGTGATTTGGGGTCACTTTTGTCATTTCAGATAGGTTTTCCTTCCAGAAATTTCTAATTTATTATCCCAGCAATAAATTCTGGCTTCTTCTAGATGCATTCTTTCTTCAATGTTGGCTTTCATTTTTTCCAGCTTCTTTTAAAGTTCAGAATCATACGCCAATTTTAAGCCAGTTGGCTTTGATTGTTCTATACAGCCAGCAAAGAAAATGGCCCACCTCATCCCTTTCTCATTATTATGAAATTCTTAAATAATCTCTTGGTTTAGTTAACTCATTAAAAAAAACTTTCTTTAAATGAATTCATGTGGATTGAAGTACTGAAATCTGAGAAAGACAAATTCAAGATTTTGTCTAGGTCTTGAAGTAGGCATTTATAAAGATGGTCAAGGGATAGTTTAAAGAGCTGGAAAGATCCAACATTGGTCGTAATCTCTTGCCACCATAATGCCATATGACAAACTATCCAGATGTCAGTGGACTCTAACAGTAGGTATTTATTTTTCTCTCTTATGTCTGCATGTCATAGGGCCCACCCAATTTAAGCTTAGCAGGGCTCAGTGGGACTTCGCTACAACTCACAGGTAAATGACTTACACTCATTGAACTCCAGTTTACCCACCTGTAAAACAGGGCATTAAACATTTCCCTCCTTTGGAAAAGTATGTCTGAAGTGCAGGCTTAGGCCTTTGGCCACAAGTGATGAATCCGGGGTCGGCACCTGACCCCAGTGTGATACTCTGATTACTTTTTGAAGAGTTTGGGATTTTGCAATGAGAAGCACAGAAGCTAGAGGACAGGTAGACTGAGTCACTTTGATGGCACAGTTCTGGAAACATCTAAGGAAATTGCTCTTAGTGCTGACGTATCTGGGTTTTTTGTTGGTTCCTGCCCTTCTTCTGGAATCCGTGAGATACCATGACTACTTCCAATAAACTTCACCCTCTGCTTAAGCAAATACGGTAGATTTAAAATATGGCCTCCAAATTCTTTGACCTTCTTCTTAAGAGGTGGGGAGGGGGTGTCTGTTAATTAGTTATCGCATGACTATTAACATAAGTGGAAGTTATGCCATTTTCCATCCTCAGACCTTAAGAAACTGGCAGCTTACACTCTTTTCTCAAGAGGTGCTTGCTTTTGTAACCAAGCCCCCATGTTGAGGGGAAGCCCAAGCTGCCCATAGAAAGGCCTGTGTGGAGAGAAACCACCAACGAGCGCCATCCTACTTGCAATATGACTGAACCACATGGGAAGTAGAGCTTCCTGCCTCAGCCCAGCTGTCCCAGTTGATTCCATGAGCAGCAGAGACAAGCCATCCCTGCTGAACCCAAATTGCAGATTTGTGAGAAAAATAAATGACTGCCATTAGTGTAAGCCATTCCGTTTGGAATGGCTACCTAAGCCGCAATAGATGAATGGAATAACCAGCTACAGTTCTACTTGTTTTTTTTTTTTTTCTACTTTCTTTTCTGTTCCTTACAACCAGAAGCAGGAGCACAGAGATGAAGCACTTAGATCTGGACTCCGGTTGCCTGGATCCAAGTCCTGCCTTTGCCATTTGCTAGGTGTGACTTTTGGGCTGGTTGTGACATCTCTCTGCACTTAAATTTTCTCGCTTGTCAAATGAGGAGAGGAATAGAAAATAGTCCCCTCTCACCAGGTTGTTCTGAGAATTAAGTGAGATTATGTATGCAAAGTATTTAGTGTATTTCTGAATCTGGCTTCTCTCATTCTGATTCATACAGAAGTGGGGTTTGGGAATGGGCTTCAACATACCAGAGCTTCCCATGTGGAAGCAGCTGAATTGAGGTGGCGTAGGAAGAAGTGAGGACCCCCTGATCCCAGCAGGGGATACTGGCAGGGCTTTACACTCAGGGGCAAATATAGTCCGTTAAAATACCTCTCCCTGTCGACTTGGGGCCAGATCATGTGACCAGTGACGAAGCACTTAGGGGCAGACCAGCAAAATATCAGAGTATTTCAGAAGTTGGAGATCATCTACAGACTTTAGTAAATGACTCCAGGAAGAGATAAGCTCCAGACAAGCCGGACTGACCACCTGAAAGCAGAGTGACAACAGAACAGAGACACTTGTTGCTGGTGCCCTGAGGCCACTGGGGATCAAATAGTCATGGCCTTCTAAATCTCAGAGGCTACGTTCTCTGCTGCCCCCAAATGAGTGCCCTGATGAATATGCAGGCTCCTGGATGAGAGATGCCTAGGAGAAGCCTAGGAAGGCAGGGATGCTGATTTTGCACATACCCTAGCACCTTCTGCTGGGACATTGGGCATTTTGCCAACACTGCACCTCTAGGAACATGGATGAGTCCTCATTGGTTTTGTCTATATTGCGTGTCCCTGACCCCTTGGCTAGCTCTGACAGGTCCAGGGGAGAACCCAATCTTGCTCCATCCAGCACATTCTCTGTCCTTGAACTGAAGGGCCTAGACCTTAGGTTGCCTAGTCATGGTAATGCAGAGGGACGGTCAGCAAACCTGCTGCCGAGTCCACAGACCTGCTGTTGGCTTCTGCCTTTCCTCCAGCCTTGGGTTAGCTTTTCCTTTTTTTTTTTTTTTTTTTTTGTTCTGTGGGATCCAGCAGTATTTACCTAGTAGCGACTGCTTTTTAATTAAGCTTCTCTCTCGTTTGCCACCCTAAGACACTCATCAGAATGGAGATTTAAAAAACAGAAAAACAGCAAATGCTCTGCTCTGTGGGCACACGGCGATGGTTCAAACAGACGATACATAGTGAAGGTTACCAGCCCTGTGCCTGCACAAAGTGGGTCATCAGTACCCTCTCCCTTCACCTCTTTCCTTCTCTTGAATGTACTTTGGACACGTGCTCATTACCACAAAAGGCCAGGCTGCTCTGGAGTACTGTTCTCTTGCTTCAGGAGCCTGCAGCCCTCTGCCCATCTCATCTGCATGCTAATGCAATTTCCGAGGATGATCTATCCTAAGCGTGGCTAAAATTCCTGGGAGATTTATTATGTTCCCTAGTTCTATAGATCAGGGACAATTTTTTATAAATTCTTGCTTTTGCTGAACAATTTAATATGCCATTGTCTAGGCAACGGAATTCTCCTCAATTAGATTTTCAGGCTAATGTGGGGAGGAACTTTCCCCCTTCCTCTCCAGCAATATTAGGAAAGGCCATAAGTCCTGCTCAAGAACACAATTTGCTGCCGCCTCGTGAGGACATTCAAACCTGACTCTCTTCCACAGCAGTCCGCATCCTCCCTTCTGCTCCAGGCTGCTGTCTTGGTGAGGTGGTTGAGGCTGCCCGTGAGAAGAGCCCACAGCTACCGTGGGGTCTGGGCACTGGCCTCGAAGAAAGGCCCCCCACCAGGGGACATTGATCTTGGAGAATGAATCACTGCCTCAGTCATGTAAGCTCAGAAATTCAATCTTTGAAGTCCAGAAGTTATTAGGCGCCTGAATAAACATTGCCAACGAGGAATGAGAGATGAGAACAAACCAGAAAGAGAATTTGCTACTTTCAAGCAGACTGAAGGTTCGCACCAGGAGGACAAGCACATTCTGTCCCTAGGGGCGTCGCTCCTCAGGAAGCCAAGTTACCTGATGGTGGCTGGGTGAACAGGAAACCAGAATGTGACCTTCTTTTTTTTAAGTTTATTCATTTATTTTTGAGAGAGAGAGCAAGAGCACACAGGGGGAGCAGAGAGAGAGAGAAACAGAGGGAGAGAGAGAAACGGGGGGAAGAGAGAGAGAGAGAGAGAGAGAGAGAGAGAGAATCCCAAGCAGGCCCGGCACTGTCAGTGTGGAGCCCAACGTGGGGCTTGAACCCACAAACTGTAAGATCATGACCTGAGCCGAAACCAAGAGTCGCATGCTTCACCGACTGAGCCACCCACGCGCCCCCAGAACGTGACCTTCTACTGGCTTCAGCCTTTCCTGGGCAAAGGGTGGGCGGACCCTGCCAGTATACAACCTCTATGCCTCCTTGTTCAGGCTTCCCTGGTTCATCAACCTTCATCGAGGGACCCTTTCTCCCTCGAGGGGTTGATCCCTTTGTGGGCCTGGAGCTTGTTCTCGGGCCTCTACACTTCTGTTCACTCCATCACAAACCAGTTCCTGGTTTAACTCTCAAGACATCCTTAATTCCTTCCCTTCCTCACCCGGGGCTCGGTTAGTCACCATGCAAGATGGAATCTGGGTTTTGACTGGATTTGAAGGTGGGCAGGAGGGGAAGTTAAAGTTGACTCAGGTGGTACATCTGGGTGACAGGCTGAGTGGTGGCACCATCTGGATCAGCATGATGATAGCTGCTGTTTGTGGAGTGCTGTGCTACAGGCAACAGCATCATTAGCTCATTTAATCTTCCCAAGTACCTACAAGAAAAGTACTACTCTATTTCCCAATTGGCTGAATGGCAGCTTTGATAGATTTACTTGTTTTTGTTGAATTATTTAGTTTTAATTGACCAGTTTTCATTTTGTCCTTGTAACAGCATTTACATAGAACATTCAGTGTGTCCTTGCTTCCACTTCCTCTTCTGCTGCTGGAGCTTAAGGGTGGAGAGAGGGGAAGTGGAGGGAGAGGAAAGTGTAATATATTCTTTAATAAGGAGAATTTTTATGAGCATATTCTTCATTTATGTTTTCTTATTCATAAAGAGAATGTATTTATGAGTCTTTATAATAAAGTACACAGTCTCATGAATGTATTCTCCTCATGCCCCCACCCCCTCCAGCCTGACTTTCTTTTGTGGCCTCTCTCCCTGTCAACCTCCCCCTCCCTATTCCATCTTGGCACCTCAGTCTCCAGCTGCAGCAGCAGAGAGCTGGGGGAGACAATATTTAAATATTCCATAAAATCCTGTTATGGAGACAAGACGAACTGGCCAATGAAAACAGACTACAAAGGATCAAATGATGTAGTGAATTACTCATTTGGTGGGCTGGCTCCCAGGGTTTTGGGACTAGCCATTTGGCTTGGCTTTTGGTTGACTATCCAGATGAAGTGACCTGGAGTCATTTTCCAGACAAGGAAGCGGAGGCTGGAGAAGCAATACCAAATGTTAGAGCCATAATTTAAAAAGGCTTGTTTGAGGGTGAGTTGGTGTCTTTGTGCCATTCAGCCGGATAGGAGCACAGAAGAGAAGACAGGATAAAACCCAGGATGGATTTCCCAGGGTCTCCAAAGAACTGTATTCGGGGAAGTTGATTTTCAAGTGTCAAAAATGCAAATGCCTTTCGAGTCCAGGAAAGTGAGAAAACAATCGGCAGGGTAAAGGAATTAGAAAAATCTAATTTTCTCCAAATAAGCCCACAAAACAGTGCTAAGTGTGGTGCATTGTGGCCCTATCACTTGATACCCATGACAGGGAGGCAGTAGGGACAGATGGGGATGGTAGTGAACTGAAGACGGAGCTGCCATCACTGTTATAGATATTTTGATTTTCCCAAAAGAGCTGGAAGTCCTGATTTTGATACCAAATCTCCCAAGTTGTAAGCGTAACTTCAGATTCCTTTGCAACACCGCGTAGGCCAGTCTAAACAAATTTGGATGCTGGATCTGGTCTGTAAATTTGCAGCCTTGGCAGCTGGCATGGAGCCATCACCAAACCTGGAAGCTGAGTCAAAACCATGGAGGCCATGTGGCTGTGGGGAGGTCTGCAAATTCAGATTATGACGAAGAATAGATGAAGACGTCAAGAAATGATCTCAGTGCTTACACAAGAATAACATTTTATCACCAGAAGGAAATCAGTTTCCAAATACTTCACCTCATACGTGGAGTGAAGACTCGAAAGAGGAGGCTTTGAAACCGGAGAAATCTGGTGCTGAATCCCAGCCCTACCACTTACCTGCTATGCAACCTTGAGCAGATCCATCAACCTTTTGGTGCCTCTATTTCCTTCTATCTGAATTCTTGTGAGGCTTCAATGCAATAAGATATGAAAATCTAGATAGACAGCAGATAGAAGGCTCTCACTAAAACAGCAATGGTGATCAATACCATCGATAATCATGACAATTGTTATCGGTACATACATTTATAAACTCCAGAGAAAGCTACAGTGGAAATTGGCTGCTGAAAGTTTTGTTCATGGGCGATTTTTCCACAACGTTGGCAAGGCGCTTTGATGCTTCCTTCTCATTTCAACATAGTTACACTGGAAATCACAAAGCCTAGTGCCTTTTTGTAATTCTATCAGAAAAGCATTCAGGGAACTCAAATAATCCATTCAAACCGAAACCTGGTGGGAATTTCTGGCACTTGACTAACAGCATAAGGCATCTCCAGATACTTCTATCCAGTGGCTTTTAAAGCAGGCTGTGCCTTGGGAGGATTCACACAGAATTCAGCCCGTTTTCTCATGCATAGGGCTCCTTCATTCTGTTTTCCACCCCTTCCATCCTGCCTGTCTCTTATTGTGCTATTCAGCTCAGCCCAGGTTGAAACCACTGCATTTGATGAGCCAAGTGGCCATCTTCTAGATAGCCCTTTCAGGACTTGCACTCACGCGCACACACACACACACCCTTACCCAGCACTCAGTACGAAGTCTTAAGCTTCAGTCCTACTCTGGGAGTGGAGGAGGGTAAATGTGGGAAAACAGGGGCCCTTATGTTTTGAAAAGAGTGAGAAAGTCTCTCAATGTAGTCCCTAGTTGCCCATGCTAACAGAGAGAGATCTGACCTGCCTCACAGTCTCACAGTGTAACCAGCACCCAGGAATGCAGGGTTTGGGCCTCCAGAACAGTTGATGGCAAAAGTCTAGAACTCCTAATGTCATTTCTGATTCACTCCCCACCCCCCAGGGCTATCTGCACCAGCTCCTGACTTTAGATTTGCCATCCTCGTTCTAGCCCAAGCTCAGACCTGATGTGAGAGATGTGGCTTCTCCTGATGAGTTTTGGGCCCTTGTCGCAGATGCTGTGGAGGCCTCACCTTGACCATTCCCTGGCACGTGGACCCCATGATGTCCAGTTTCCCATAGCTGCAACTTGCTGCCTGAAGAAGGCTTTCTCTAGCTACTTAAGCCCACTGAGCTGGTTCCCGGAGCAAGCTATGCCAGGGGGTTAAGCCTCACCCTCCAGCAGCCCTCCACTAATGATGGATGGGAATTGGGGTGAATAAAACTCCAACTTCCTCATACTCTGAAGGAGAGACAACTCTGAAGCGTGTTCCACCCCATGTCCCAGAGGTCCCTGGTGGGGCTGAACTCCAATTGCTCACAGGGGTCACTGACACATCAAAGCACCCACTATCACTACCATCCCTTTTCTGACACATTCCTGCTCTCATACTGACGTTTTCCAGGATAACCTCCCAAATAAACTTGACTCAGGATCTGCTTTGGGGCAGTCTAGCCTAAGACAGCCTTCTTTCTTATCCTACAGAGTAAAATACTACTCACTAACCACATTATTATGTCAGACACAATATTTATTTCACATTAGATCCCTGAGATGGGTGCTGTTTTAACCCCCACTTTACAAATGAGAAAATGGAGGCCACAGAGCCAGCCAGTTGGCAGAGCCAGGATTTGAACTCAGATCTTTCTGGCTCCAAAAGTTCTGCCTGCCCTATCATGTGACACTCACCTGGCTCCTTCCATCCTGGATCTCTTTCCTGCAATCAAGCCTTGGCCACAAAGACAGAAGGAGGAATGGCTGACCACTTACTGTGACACCAATTATCGCCACATGTAAAGAACAGGAAATTGTAATTCAGGAACTGAGTGTACCAAGACAGCTGGCTTCAGCCCACAGAGGCAGGCAGCACTATTATTTTAAGAATCCTTCCGGGCACAGAAGAGCAGCCTTTGTGTCTGTGGAGGTTGGTACAGTGATGGTGATGCCCTCCCCATCAACAGACTGTGTAGGAAGACCTATGGAAAATGGAAAAACCCAGCTTGGACCCTCTCTGGTCTACTACTCCTAGTACAAAGTAGAGGACTAACAGCCTGGGGATCTGGCTTCCAATTCTCCAGCTTCCCTTTATAGTCTGTGTAAAGTTTGCTTTCTTACTTCCTTGCACTGGACCTCAGTTTCATGGGTTACATGTACTAAATCTATGATGGTCCCACCAACTGTAGCAGGCTGAGTGAATTTTAAATGTTGGGTGCTCCATTTGGATGTGTTCCCCTAATGTTTGGCCCGTGGCTCACTCCAGATACAACTTCAGCTCCAGATAAGGTAAATAGATGATAGTCAGGTCCCATCTTGGGATCAAAGGAAACACATCATTGGCCAAATATATATTTCTATTTTGTGCTTACTCTGGTGTGAGATTCTAGAAAAGATGAGCATTGGTTCATATCTGCATTCAAACAATCGACAGTACTTTCAAGCATACCTTTGTTCTAGGCCCTGAGCTTGGTGTCATGGGTACAAAAATAGATAATACAAGGCCATAACCCCAAGTGTCAGGAAATACCATGGAAAGCGACTAGCAGGAATGAGTGTGAAGGAAAAGAACCTGGACTCTTTCTGCTTATCCTGAGAGATGGCCTCAGTGAGTCCCCCTCTGGTGGGGAATAAAGCATAGCAGCTCTGTCAAAGAAGGTAAGCTCCATCTGAGGAGAGGTCATTGCTTGCAGTATTGTAGAGGGGAGAGGCTCTCCCAGGAGAACCAGGGAAAGCTTCATAGAGGAGATGATATTTGAGTGGAGCCTTGAAAGGAGCACAGGACTTCAGTGGCTGGAGATGGGAAGAGAATATTCTAGGCAAGGCAAATGTATACACAGTCCCCCAGACATTGTCCAGGGCACAAGTTGTTTCAGTTGGATGCAGCAGAGGTTATCTGAAAAGAAAAGGATATAGGAAGAAAGACTGGAATAGACTGTTCAGATCATATGAGAAAGCTTCTGAATTCAGACCAAGGAGCATGCAATTCAGCAGGGAATCGGTAGATGAGCCCTAGCAGTCAGGGTTCTGAATTCCAGGCCACAGAAATCAATTCCAACTAATGTTAGCAAAGAGAAGGCTTTATTAGAAGGATACGCTAAAGCTCATAGAATTGAAGGGAAAGCTGACCAACCAGACCTCAGAAAATACAGGAACCAGGAAATCTAGAAGGAAATAGTGATAGGGAATAATAAACAATATAATAGTCAGGTTTTGCTGCAGTAAAGCTGCTTAACAAATAGTCCTCAAAGCTCAGTGACTGACAACCGCAAACCTTTTATTTTCCTTGTTCATGGGTTTGAGGATCAGCTGGGTTGGCTCCCTTTTAGGCTATAGGTAAATTCGGTTGTGCAACACATGTCTCCTCATTCTCCTTGGGCCAGTGGCTACCTGAGGCTTGTCCTTCTGCAGCAGAGGGTGGAAGAGCAAGCCAAACCACAGAAGAACATTCAAGGTCTCTGCTCCTTTTCAG
This sequence comes from Acinonyx jubatus, assembly GCF_027475565.1. NCBI lineage: Eukaryota > Metazoa > Chordata > Mammalia > Carnivora > Felidae > Acinonyx > Acinonyx jubatus. The sequence continues at coordinate 146,696,653 of NC_069384.1, forward strand.
TAATGCTGAATAATATTCCCTTGGCCAGAGCAAGTCCTGTGGGGAAAGAGAAGGGAAAATAAGAAGGAATGGGAATCTTGGGGATCTGCGATGGGTGTGTAAGTGAGTGAGTGTGTGTGTGTGTGTGTGTGTGTGTGTGTGTGTGTGTGTGTGTTTGGGAATGGATTGTTTCAAGATACTAGTAAATAGGGGCAGTTTGCCAGTAGGATTACAACACTGGAGGCCAGAAGTTTCTGCTTCCCTCAGAAACTGAGTGAGTCCACTTTTCCCTACTTCTGGCCACACCTCTCCTTCTGAGGACCGAAGTAGAACACCCTGGAGGTATTAATATAACCCTTAACCTCACAGCATGGGAGGCCCCTTGAGGGTTTTTATACATTCTTACTCAGACCCAAGTGATAAAGCTGACCACCCCCCAAACCCCCACCCAGGGAGCAGACTTCATGCCCAAATTCTTTTTTTTTTTTTTTTTTTTTTTTTGAGAGAGAGAGAACAAGACAGAGGGAGAGAGTGACAGCAAGCAGTGGAGGGGCAGAGGGAGAGGGAGAGAGAGAATCCCAAGCAGGCTCTATGCCCAGTTCGAAGCCAGACACGGGGCTCGATCTCACAAATGGGAGATCATGACCTGAGCCAAAGTCAAGACTCGGGTGCTTAACTGACTGAGCCACCCAGGCACCCCAATGCCCAAATTCTTGAGTGAAGAATTGAACCCTGGGGCAATATTGACCACTGGGAGCACCAGGGATCCCAAAAGATAAAGCTACCTATCTCAGATCCCTCAGGGGATAAGAGAGAGGGGAGTTAGAGCCTCCTTTCTGGGCTCAAGTAGAAAGCACTCAGCTTCTTGTCACTCCCAGGATGGGGATCAAAGCTCCTGGTTGCACCTGAAACCATCCCTCACCCCACCTCTGCATCAGGGCTCTGCAAACCTGGGGTTCCCCTGGGAGGGCTTCTGGCTATGGCATCTCACTGGGTGCTATGCCTCTGGCTGGTCTCTAGTTCAAAGCTAAAACTTCTCATTCCAACTGGTGATTTTCCTCCCTTCACCAGGCTGAGGCTCATGTTTCTATAAGCAGAGCCCTGGTTGCTAGGTGACATCCTGGCTCCTCGTTCCGGAGGCAACCGAGGCAGAAATGAACTGAAGAGATTTGAAGCTTCCACTTTGAAGACAGAATATGAAACCTAAAAGAGGAAATAAGACCCTAACTTAATTGGAGGGTTATATAACAACCAGACATGGCTCTCATGTCCTCCCCGCTACCCTGCCAAGACCAGTGGGATATATTTAAGTGTATTTTTCAAAATAGGGAAAAAAATAGTAGCAAGTTGGACTGATAAATATAGTTGGCTCTTTTGATTGGGAGAGGAAACTTCTAATTACATCGCTTTTCTAAGCTCCATCAATCAGATCTACACCTTCATTAGCCTCTGAGTCATTAGTGGAACTTATTGAAACAATTAGAACTGCAGAGAACTGTGACCATCAGCATCTCTGACAGCTGCATCGGGGATTTAAACTTTTCATTAAAATTGGATGGAGCCTCTTGCAAATCAATAAGGAATAGATGAGCATTCCAAGTGAAAAATGAGCAAAGAATGTGAATAGACAATTTACAAAAGAACCATGAATGGACAATAAACAAACGAAAAAATTTCCCAACTCATTAGCAACTGTGAAAATACATTAAAATAATAATGAGAAAGCATTTTAATCTTTTAAGCAAGTATTCTTTAAATGACAATATACAGGATAATATACAGTAAATGTGCTATTGTGATGCACTGTTGGTTCAAATGCAGTTGAACCAACACTATTTGTTCTTTGTCAAAGAACACCTTTCTGGAAAGCACTGTGGCCACATATTGAAAGTCTTAAACATATACACAACTTTTGGCCAAGCAATGTGGTGTCCTCATTTACAAAATGTTCACATAACATTATAAAAAGGGAGAAATTTGAACAAGTATGTATCTAACTGGATATTAGTTAAGCAAGAAGAAATCATTTAATTACATGCAAACATATTCTCAAGATTGGGAAAGGGAAAAAGAAGGTTATAAAGTCACATGCACTTTATGAATGCATTTCTGTAAGATGAAAAAGAAAATTATGTTCATATAGAATACTGTTAGCTGGGGTTGACAAACGTTCTTGATTCATGGAAACTTTAGTGCCTCCGAAGTTCTCTCATGGAGCCCCTGGACACTGCTCCCTGCCCTGAATAAAACCCCGACAATTGAGTTTATTAAGTAGTTAGCTCCAAACAATTTAACAGTAGTAGTTTTTATGGTGTTGGGCAGATGTTGCTATGTTTCCGTCAGGTACTTAAAATACCCTGTGGCACCCCTGTGCGTTTATTGCGGAGCCCTGGCACATACTTTGGAAACGGAGCAGCTATAAAGCTAAAGGTTACCTGTGGTTCAGTTCTGGATCCCAAGCTGCGTGTGTTTCCACATGGGCTCTCTCACTTGCTAATGAGTGTCCCTGTGCAGACTATCTTCCCGGTGCCTCAGTTTTCTCCTCTGTCAAGTGGAGTGCAGGTGACTTTGAATTTTTTCTTTATACTTTTTTTTTTTTTTGCATTTTCAAAATGTCACACAGTTAACATGTACTGCTTTATTCTTCCTTCCTTCCTTCCTTCCTTCCTTCCTTCCTTCCTTCCTTCCTTCCTTTCTTTCTTTCTTTCTTTCTTTCTTTCTTTCTTTCTTTCTTTCTTTCTTTCTTTCTTTCTTTCTTTCTTTCTTTCTAAATCAGAGAAAGTAGCGTCATCAGCTCCCCCTGTCCTGAGTGCTGTGCACAGGCAGGACAGAGAGTGGAACAGGTAACGCACCCGGAAGGCGTTGAGGGCATTCTCCTTCTGCAAACAGTAGTGCCTTGGTAATTATGCATGAAGAATGTCCCTCTGTGCTACCTTGGGAAAGAAGGACTTCTCATGGGCATCTTATTAATTACAAATGGTAGAGGGCATAACTCCCTCCCCAACCTCAGGTAGTTCGGCATTTGCCTCTGCTCAAGCTGTGCCCTGTGCTGGGAGCACCCTCACCCCTCCTTTGCCTGGCCACTTCCCACACTCTGATCCACACTTGCTCCTCCTGCTCAGTCTTAGATGAGCTAGGAGGCCATCCTCTGACAACCTCTACTTTATTGAAATATTCCTTGTCTGTGTCTATTGCTGCCTTTTCATCTCCGCCTCCCCCCGGCACTTCATGCTTCCTTGGGGCAAAAGCTGCGTGAGTCTCTTCTGCCTGGCATTCAGTGGGTGCTTCACAAATGCTTGTTGATCTGCTCATCCCCTTCATGGGAGGCGGGAGGCTGTGTCACATGGGGATTTACATTTGTAAATTCACATTCCTTGGGAACAAGGTTACTCTTGGCATAACCAACTTTGACCAGAAGCTTACGGGTCTTGCTTGAGGGTTGGGTATGGAGCTGACTGTCCCCTGGGGGTATGTCGGTGGGGGCACTTCATAGGATCACTGGGGAAACCAAGCCTTTCGCCTGGGCCTGGAGAAGCACTGACTATTTCTGAGAGTGACTAGCTAGCTAGAAGGGGCTGATCGCTGGGATGTGAGGCATCATGTTTACTCGCAGGCCATGCCGAAAACGTTGCTGTCTGCTCACTCAGCAAATGATGATTAAGCACCTGCTATAGATATAGCCCTACACCAAGATCGAGAAGATTAGCAGGTAGGGTTTGAATCTTGAAGGGGAGACACACACACCGGTAACTCTAAGATGTCAGGCCATGGTGGCTGGGACAGAGGCATGAACAAAGCCCTTTGGGGACCAAGGCAGGAGACAGGGAGAGTCTAGAGGAAGGAGGGGACTAGTTTGGCATGATGGGTAGCTGAGACTCTTCCACCTGGAGACGGAGAGAAGAGGGGGAAGAAGGAGGAGAAGGGTCATGGGCAGGGGAACGGCAGGGACAAAGTCATGAGTGTGAGGCATGTTGAGGAGGGAGGGGCCCAGTGCAGCAACTGCCCAGTTTCTGCCTGGGATCCCCCCCATCACCCGCTTCTCAGGGGATGTGTCCAGTGAAAAAGATGAAAAAGATGGCCTCAGGCCAACTCAGCGCTCACGGCTTTGCTCTCCGAGTCCTGGGCAGTGGGCGGTGGCTTCCAGGGCCAGCACCCAGTGAGGCAGATCCCAAAAGGGTCAGGTCCAAGTGCCGACGTATGGGAGGCACACATGAAGCTCCCCAGTCCAGAAGCACTTCCTGGAGGTCCTGAGACAAGCCCCCAGGACGGGATCCCAGGGACATGGCGTCTCTACTTCCCACCACCACTCCCAGTGTGGACAACCAGGGCCTCTCATTAGGTGTCTCAGGGACAGAAAAATGTCCCCCCTACTGCTCCTTTATTCTACCTCCCACAGTACCCCTCCTGCAGAGCAGCCTCCAGACAAATGGTTCTGTTTAATTAAACAGAATGAAATCTTCCCAGTTTATATGGGATAGGGATTAGAAGGATAAGGAATCTGAGTAGCTGTTTGTGCACTTATTAACTTTTTCTTTATTTCAATATCTAATACACATTTATTATAGAAAATTAGAAAATGCCAACAAGTAAGCATAAAAAAAATTGGGGCAACTGGGTGGCTCAGTTGGTTAAATGTCTGACTTCAGCTCAGGTCATGATCTCGTGGTTTGTGGGTTCAAGCCCCACGTCGGAATCTGTGCTGACAGCTCAGAGCCTGGAGCCTGCTTTCTAGTCTGTGTCTCCCTCTCTCTCTGCCCCTCCCCCCCCCCACTCTCTCTCTGTCTCTCTCTCTCTGTCTCTCTCTCTCTCTCTCTGTCTCACTTGTTGTCTCTCTCTCAAAAGTAAACTACAAAAATTAAAACATTGCATTTCTACCACTTAAGGATTACTTTTGTAACTTTGGTCTAGAGCATACCTTTTGTGGTGGATGAAACTATTCTCCCGATTCTCCACTCCCCTGTAGTTGTATTAAATATCCACACCTTGTCATGGCTTCATAGCAGGTGGACTAAACTTCCCTGCCCTTGATTTCAGACCTGGTTTCGTGACACCTGGGGGTGTGAGTAGACCTAATGAACTTAGAGGCTTGAAGCGTGCTCGTGTGGCTGGGTTTTCCAATTCTCACTCGTGCCTTTCACCAAGAGTAGGACATGCCTCAGGTAGGTGTTGGTGTAAGATATAGACCTGGTCTCAGCCTGAAGTCCCACCATGGCCACCCTAGGTAATTCTAGATGACCAGCAGATGAGAGAATATGGAATAAATGCTTATTATGGCACACCACTGACATTGTGGGGTTATTTTGTGCATCATATGTGGCAACTAGTGACACATACACTCTTCAAGATCTTTTCCTCTGCACAATTTTTAACTGAACTGAGATTATACTCTAGTTTTGTAGGCCACTTGTTTCGATTCTTGTACTTAGCTTAATTTTTATGTTAGCTAACGTTGAAACCATATTCAAATTTCTCCAGTTGACAAAGAAAATATCCTTTACAGCTGGCTTATCCGAACTGGTTTCAAATCAAGGCTCTGACCTTGCATGTGGTTATGTCCTTAAATCCCTTTTAACCTAGCACAGTCCCATTTGGGATGACACTGGCATGTTGAGATGAACATTTTGGCTAGAGTACAACATCGGTGACGTTGTGTGCTTTAGAGCACACCACTTAGGGACACCTTAACGTCTAGACGACCCTTTTGTGAAGATCTCACATACAAGATATGGCAGGGCTGAGGCTAAGGCCCGACTGAGTCAACCAGTAAATGTACAAGCCAGTTTAGATTTAGACAGAATTACTTACACAGGCAGTGAAAGGAAGTATGCTGAACGTGCCAGCATGCCATGATCCTTTCCATGGTCCCCAAGAGGAACCGCACTGAAACTGCACAGGCAGGTGACTGCGGGTGAATCGTGGGACCCTGTTGGTGGACTAGACGAGGGCAGACCGCAGCCAAGCAGGGATGCATGCAGGATTCAAAGGCAGGGAGAGTCAGGGATGGAGCAGAAGGCCACCTTCCTCATCAGAACCTGGGTGGCGATGAGAAGCTCTTTCATGGCAGCCTCCCAGGGGAGAGAGGGAGGCCAGTGGGAGATGGCCTCATGGCAGCTCCTTACAAGCCTCTCATCCGTGTTCTGAAATCGCAAGACATTCTGCCAAGACCAGATTAGCTGCCACTCAAGACTTTGCCTGTGTGGATACATTCAAGGTCACCAAGACCCTTGGTGGCGCCATCTTCCTACGTCTTCCCGAGCGATCCTAAGGTTGCCTGTTGAGTGAAGGTGCTGATGATGATCTGAATCTCCCACTAAAGTGATCTGTGTGATGCTCCTATGTCACTCGATGAATGTTCAGTTCCCTGTCCACCGTATGTCGAGGATGTTAGCGGCGACGCATAAAGCTTGCCTGAATCACCATTTCAATAGTGTCAGTGAGACAGTGGTCTGCTCTTCCTCCTGTGTCTGCTACCTGGCATTCTGGGAAGTGAGCTTTCCCTCAGCCTCTGAGGCTCTCCGGAGCCTCTGAAATTAAGTTCCTACTGAAAATGTGGGATTAATGCTTGATTTCTACAACTGCATATTCCAATTTTTATTATTAAAAAAATTCAAAGATATAAAAAAAGGAAAGAATGGTACTGCAAACACTCTTATACCCATGACTCAGATTGAAAAATTGTCAGCACTGACTGTATTTGCTTTATCTCTGTGAGTATATATTTTATTTTTCCTGAAAGTAAATTGCAGACATCATTACCCCTTATTACCTCAGCAAGCATTTCCTCAGAACAAGGATATTTTGCTACATAAACACAGTGCCCTTATAACTACCTAGATAATTAATATTAATCTCTAATATTATATTCATCATATAAATATATATAGCTCAACATTAGACTCAAATTTAAGTTTCCCCAATTGTTCTCCAAATGTCTTTTATGTGTTTTTTTAAACAAAATAAAACCAGAGTCCAATCAAATTTCATGCATTACATTGACTTTGTTTAGTTTATTTTAATCTAGACAATCCTCTTCCCCCAGTGGCTTTGATTTTAAAGTTTATTTTATTTTGAGAGAGAGAAAGAGCTGGGAGGGGCAGAGAGAGAGAGAGAGAGAGAGAGAGAGAGAGAATCCCAAGCAGGCTCTGCTCTGTCAGGCACAAAACCCCTGACGTGGAGCTCGAGCTCACGAACTGTGAGATCGTGACCTAGGCTGACATCAAGAATCAGACACTTAACCAACTGAGCCACCCAGGCGCTACTGGCATCGATTGTTTTTTTTAAGGGTCTAGGCCAGTTGTCTTGTAAAATGTCTCAAATTCTGTATTAATCTAACTGGCTTCTTCATGGGTCACTTGACTGCTATTTCCATAGATTTTTTTTCAGATTCAAATTATGTCCAAATGCTTGATGAGGTCCAACTTAAATATTTCTGGCACCCACAGGTAATGTTGCATCCTTCATACTGCATCTTCTCAGGAGACACGTAACCTCAGGTTGTTGTTCTATAAGGGGTGCTGCATTTAAGTGGCTATTTAGGTTAGCAATGACCACAGTTCTTCCTTGTAAAAAGCACATTTCCCCTTTGTGATTAGTAAGTAATCTATGGGGTGATACCTTGGCACAGCGTGAATATGTGTTCTCCAACTGCCTTTCACTGTTTGGGTTGAGCGTGTGAAAATAATGCTCTGTCCGTACGACAAGGGAGGTGGGCACTGCAGTGAAGTATCTACAAGTCAAGGAACATTGAGGACTGCCGGCCCCCACAGGTAGCTGGAAGAAGCATGGAAGGATCCTCCCTACAGGTTTCAGAGGGACCATGGCCCTGCCGACACCTTCATTTCAGACCTCTGGCCTCCAGAGCTCGGGAAATTAGTGTCATCTAGAAGAAAGAATGCTGTATTGGGAGTTGATCCAGATTCTAACCTTCTTACTAACAGCCCATTGACTTCTGAGTCTCTGTCTTCTCGTCTATGAAATGGACCCTACATTTGTCACACTTACTTCAGGGTTGGGGTTGTAAGGATAACTACCTCTGTGTGTCAAAGGAGACATTGTTTGCATAGGGACTACGTAAACAAATACAGGCTTAAAATGAATCGAGAATTATATGGGGTGTTGCAAAATGATGCTTTGCTTTTCTTCTCTGTTTATTAGCTGACTTTTTTTTTCTGTTAAGGAAGAGCTTTCTCTCACCAGCTAGGGATGAACTAAAGCTCCTACACACACAAGAAAATGAAGCTACATATCTTTTTTTGTCCTTTAATTATCAATTTTCAGAATAAGGACTTGATATATTAGTTACCTCCAGTAATGACAATTGAATTTTTTCCTTTTTTTCCTTTATCTTTTAAAAATGATTACTATAGACCCATGTGTCTTTGTGTATTCAAAGTTTTATAATAAATTGCAGTCATTATTCTTTTTTTTTTTTTTTTCGTGCTCCAATGATCTCAAGTCTGGCCAGTGGCAAGCCCTTCAAACTTGACTCCCATGGCCTGTCTTGATGTGTACCTCATCATGACCCTCATCAACTTCAGTGCTTTTAATTAATAGAGCAGTGCACCACAAGTGAATCGCAATGTAAACTATGGACCTTGGGTGATAATGACGCATCAGTATAGGTTCATCCATTGTGACAAATGTGCCACTCTGGTGTGGGATGTTGTTAGTAGGGGAGGCTGTGCATGAGTGAGGGTCAGGGGCTACAGGAGAACTCGGTACCTTATGCTCAATTTTGCTATGGGCCTAAAACATCTCTAAAGTATTTTTTAAAAAAGAAATACATTAATTTTAAATTATGAAACATTGAGCAATTAATAATTATAGAGAATAAAAGAATATAATAGAGAAATATTTCACCCATTCTTCTGTCCTTCTCTCCTTCCTCCCTGTCTCTCTGTCTCTCTGTCTCTCTCTCTCTCTCTCACTCTCTCTCTCCCAGCCCCTTCCTGGAGGTTATCACCAGGAGCACAGGACTCTGTGGTACATAAAAAAGAATGAAAAAGCCCTCCATGTGCTAAAATGGAGTGATTGCAGAATGTATTGTTAGTGTGGGGTGGGGTGGGAGAAGGCACAGAACAATATATATAAGATGTTGGTTTCTGTAAAAGAGAGGAGAAAACAATGCGCATTACTTACACACCTATATCCATTTGCTTAGTTTTACAAAAAGGAACACTGGAAAGATAATCAAAATGGTTGCCCGTTAGAGGTAGGATGGGGAAAATAATGGAGGGGATGGGAATAGAAATGAGGCTTCTCTGAAAATAGCTTTTTATATCATTTGGATTTAACTGCACAAAAATTTTACATATTCACAAAATAAAATTAGAGAAGAAAAAAGCAAACTTTGAAACTGAAAACAAATTAGGCTCGAGGAACCCAACTGCATAATAAATTAGTAAGAGCTATGCCAAGAAAAAGGGTTTTCAGACATCTTTGACATGGTTTTCTGACAGTCTGTTCTTTGTGAGATGTATTCCAAGAGCAGAAAGAACTGCAAGAAAATAGTCAACTTCACTTGGTAGTTTTATTAGGAACATTCTGTTTTAATTTGTGGACAGTTTTAGGTATGTTGTAAGATAAAGCAAAAAAGTAAATACTTGAAACTATTTTCTGTATATTATAGAATAAAGCAATTAATTAAACATATTCTAATATTATTAGGGGCCAAACGTTTTCAGGGTAAAAGAAAAGAGGTCCAAATACAAAATAGAATAGATTTAATAGAAACTCTTCATTGTTAAATTTGAATTGGAGTAAATATGAACCCATGATTTGTATGTGTGTATATAAATATGTATAAAATCCATAAAGGACCTGACAGAATGACCTGTCTCAGTTTTAAAACACTTGTGTGCTGGGAACTCCCTCAGTTATATAAAAATATATATCTATTTATATATGATAGTTCTGTGCATTGAAAGGGCCTAGAAGCAGTGAGCACCCCAAGCACCTAGATCTTTAATTCTAAACAAAATTCCCACTCAAAAGAACCAGGGCTTCTCAGGGTCAGGGCTGGGGCAGGGAACTATGAGCAGAGTCTGAAACATCTTGTTGGTCCAGAAAATAAGCAAATGCTTAAAGACTGCAGGGTACGATGTTTGCTGGGATGGAGGGAGCTCCCAGGACATGGGGCTATTCAGCTTGAAACCTGGGACAAGTTGGTCACTCGGTCAAGTCTTCTCCAGACAAGCATTTGGATTATTTCCAGTTTTTGTTTTTGTTTTTGTTTTTTGCTAATGTAAATAATGTCACAATGACAAACCTCTTGTTTGTTTTGTATTTGTGGATGTGCATATTCAAGGTAGATTCCCAGCAGTGGAAGTCCTGGGCTAGAGGGTAAATACACCTGTCCTTTTGTTAGATGTTGACAAATTCTCCTCCACGGAAGTGGTTATGCTGTTCGGCATCCAATTCTTTGTCCTGATACTTGGATCTGACCCAGCAGGGACAGAACATCTTATGATGCCGTAGTTAGGAAGATAAGTGACTGCCATTTATTTCCAGGGAGTATAAATGACGGTCATCAGCTTCTTTCCTAGATAACTATCTTGATAGCAGGAGAAGGAGTGAGGAGGAAAAGATGCTTTGACATCTTTGGGGAAGGCTCTAAGTCCGGATTTTCCCTGCATCCCCGTTCTGCCTGGGTTTCTGGAACTCTGACACGCTACTCAGGCAAGATAACAGACTCCAAGCCTACAATTCCAAGCCCATTCTCTTTCAATACCCAGACCCTTGTCACTAGTTAACACAGGGCATTCTCACCCAGGTCTGCCTTTTTGGGCCCTCAGCTTATTTGGGCTGTCGAATTGGTACAGGGACCACATACAAGGGCCTCCCTTCTCTGTCCTAGCCCTCTTGTTGCTAATCAGGGCACCATGCTTCTCCCCTTAGCACTGCCAATACCTAGTACAGGAGCTTTTTGTCCATGTACAAAGCAACAGAAGCCTTCCCAGTGCAGCTGTTTTGTTTTGTTTTCTTTTTTTCTTTTTTTTTTTTTTTTGCTTCCTCCCAGCAAATAGAACATTTACATTTTCATAAGCATACCCAGGTTTTATGAAACCTCAAACAAATTCTGCAAGGAAATAAAGCAATTGGCATTACAGCTATTTTGTCCCAGTCCTCATGGAAACCTCTCATTCAGTTATGTGAGGTTCCAGCCTGGCTACAGCCCTAAGACAGGCTGTGTCTGCATGACCCCAGGGGCTCTGGATGTGGCACCGGCTCTCCCTCTCCCCCAAGAAAGCATGGTGTTAATGTGAATGAGCTAGATGTATAATTGGTTACAGAAATCAACCTCAAAGCATGCAGTTGAGTGAAAGAACAAGTTGCAAAAGCAAATAGAGTATCTTTTGAAGGCCCACAAAGCACCACATCATTCATGGAGACATCTGCACAGGACCGGTATACAGGGGCCACTGCTGAGAGAGCCGGTTGGTTTCTGGCTGCTTACTGCTGTGATGGGTGCCAGGCCCCATGCAGGTTGTTAAATATCTTGATATTGTGTCCCCCTCCAACAGTGGCAAAGTGTGAAAACAAGCACAGAGAAGTACACAACGTTAGGGTGGTGGGTACTTAACACACAGCAGAATGGAGGGAGATGGTTCGCAGGTTAGAGGATTTGACTTTGCCTATAGCTTACTTTGTTCTTTCTCTTTTCTGTTGTTAAGGATATGAAAAAAAATATGTGCAGACATTAGCATTCGTTAAGTGTGTATCTGGATGCTTGTTCTATTATTCTCTCTATATTTTTTCATATACTCTAAATATTGAATTATTTGTGTACATATATATTTTAGAGAGTGGAGAGAAAGCCTGAATGCAAAACAGTGAGAATGGGTTATGGGAATAGATTTAAAGCCTCTCTAATTTGTCTACAGGAGAGGGAGGAGGAGGGATACGGAGTCTATTCATCCACAAATACCTGCCTTTTAACTCTGTTAGTCACAAATTCCCTGCAATCCCAACAGTCGGCCAGGGGGTTGGTAACACATCAGGTGCTCACTGACCACTGAAAAGCCTGAAGTCGACCTGTAAGCCCTGACACGGAAAGTCTCCAAGATGAGAGAAGCGATCACTGAGCGACATCGGCAGTTGTCAGCTGTCGTGACTGATTACCTCTGGGAGGGGGTGGGGAGGGACAGAGGGAGCGGTGGAGGACTTTCACATCTTATTCTTTAGAATTGTGCTTAGCTGTGTTTGATGTCTCATAGTAAGAATGAATGAATGCATTGCTTTTAAAATTAAAATAATTTAAAGTGGTGAGGGTCACAGGAGAGGTACAGGCAAAGAGCGTGAAAGGAAACAAGAAAGGCCCCATGGAGGAGATGCGGGGGCCCTGAGGAATAGGTAGGCCCTGGAATACAGAAGCAGGGGAGGCGGAAGACAGCAGGGCAGAGGCATCGAGGTAAGAAGCAGTGGTGGCTTCAGGAAGGGAGTATGGAGCTCTCCTGGGAAGGACCTGGTAAATACACCGAGGCCAGATTAGGCTGGACTTTGGGTTTTCAGGCTGGGGAGTCTGGCTTCCACTTCTCTGCCGCTTCCCCTCCCTGGAAGAATCAGACTACTGCCCAGGGGGGCTATGGTTGCCCAAGCGGGACTGGGCCCCACAGACCTAAGGTGAGATCTGCCCAGAGGTCGCTGGGAGATGGGCCAAGGCAGAGGCTTCTCTGTCATTCTCTGTCTCCCATGAGCAGCCCTGGGTGCCACGTTCCCGGAAAAGGAGGTGGGTGGGAGAGGGAGGGCAGGCGGACAAGTGCATTCTTACTGAGCTATGATCAACTGCTGGGCACATGGCCTGGGGCCTGGAATGAAACTAGGAAACCATTAATTTATATAATCTGCTAATTAAGCTAATTGAACAGCACTTTTTTTGTATAGTCATCATAAAGAGGCATAATGAGCATAAAAACAAAGGGTCTTTCTTTTTTTTCTTTTCTATGTCTTAATCATCACTTCAAATATCCCTCCCTGCCTGGTTGCTATAATTATAGGCTCTCGGTACAGAAATGAAGCTGGTTTCCAGAGGATGTTGAGTTCACATCCCTGTTCTGCCAGAAAGCTGGCCCTGTCCTATAGAAGCTTCTGAAATTAGGAATGCTTCTCTCGGTGCGCAGATTTCCTTGGATGCCTTTTGATCACACAGAGACAGATATTTCAGAATGCCAAGAGACAGAGAGACAGAGATTCCTCTCCCTACGCAATGGAGAAGTCATATTGTGATAGAAAAACATGGTGCTGTAGTGGACACCATGGGTGCTAGGCGGATAGTGTTCTTCCGAGGACTGTAGAACGGAATGCAGGATGCCGTCACCATGACCCCAGAATGTTCTGGAACCCTTGGTAAGAGGCCCACTTGTGGGTGGTGATGGAAGAATAGGTAGAATGGACACTTCTGTGCCCACACCCACTGGGAAGATCATCTCTAGGCAGTGCTGTCAGCGTTCACCCTTGGAAACGCTTGCCACTTCTAGGCACAATGTAAGCTTGACTTTATCAGCCTTCTTTGTTGAAAGGCTGCCCATCCAGAGCCCATTTGGCCTGCATCAGGGAAGGAGTAGGAAGAAACAGGGAATTAACATCTCTCTGAACCAGCCCTTATGGGCAGTGACTGACAGATGTGAATGCCTTAGCTCCATCACCCTTGGACCTCCACATCCCAGAGTTCCTTCTTAGGATTGGCTCCAGTTATCCACTGCAGTAGCTGGCTGAATAGCACACCCTTACTGGCTACCTCCTCTGCCCAAATTCCTTTCTCTCTCACCTTCCCATGCTCCCTCCACCTTCCATGTAAACTACTCGCTCTCAAATCCTTAACTCAAGATCTGCTTCTGCAGGAGCTCAAACCAAGACCCCCTGCGCAAACCTTGCTGTGGGCAGCTCCATCCATAAAACCACCACATTTGATCATTAGATTCGGCTCAGCTCCTCAGTCCTTGCTGAAGTCTCAGCCTTCTGAACTTGGCTGTGGGTTTTCCACTGTGTTCTGCATCCTTGGAGGTGCCCCAGGAACTTCAATGGGCAAGGGAAGCAGGTAGTTCTGGGGACCCCTCACCCTGAGCCAACCTGAATAGTTCTGCTTTAATCTGTTATACATATGGATTTAATCTGCAAAAAGGCTTCTGCCATTGCCCCTGGAGAAATAAAGACGGCAATCACTGAGCAAGCCCAGTGCTCACCCCAACATGAGAATCTGCTCTTAATGAGCTAAGGATTTCCAGTTTACAAGCCTCCACCTTTGCCAGCCCATCAGAGTGTGGGGTGTCACCATGGGAGAGGTCTGCTGCCCTTGCCCCATGGCCACCACCTTGGCACAGCGTAGCTATCCTCACTTCCTGTTGCCCGAGTGAAGAATATAGTCCATTGTCATTTATGCCTTCTGAAGAGGATCCAGAAAACATCTGTCTCTCTTCCTGTATCTCTAGCCCACACTTCCATGTCTTCCCTCATACAAACTCCTTCCAATCCAGTTAAATGGACCATTCACTCTGATTTTCAGGGACACTTTCCTTATTGACACCTGTGTTAGGCAAAATCATGGCCCCCAAAGGTGGCTACTCTTTAGTTCTGGGAACCTGTGACTCTTTTACCTCATATGACCAAAGAGGTTTTGCAGAATTTGTGATTAAATTAAGGATCTTAAACTGGGGAGATTATCCTGGATTATCCAGGTAGGTCCCTGTCATCACAAGAGTCCTTCTAAATGCAAGAATAGAGAAGGAAGAGAGGGGAGCAGAGTCAGAGATGTGCTAGCAGAAGCAGAGCTCAGTTGAGGTGGAAGGGCCATGAGCCAAGGAATGCATGTAGTTTCTAGAAGATAGAGAAGGCAAGAAGGTGGATTCTAGAGCTTCCATAAAGGAAAGTGGCCCTTCTGATACCTGGATTTGAGCCCAATGAGATCTCTTTCAGACCTCTGACCTCCAGAACTATAAGATAGTAAGTTTGTGTTGTTTTAAACCACTGAGTTTGTGGTAACTTGTTATAGCAATAATAAGAAACTAATACATGATATCTGTGCTGTATGCTATTCCCTCTGGCCCCAATACCCTCCCGTCTTCCACCCCACCCCATTCCCACCAAGTTCCCTACTTTCTGGGTGCCATGAAACTTCACTTGTTCCTGTCTCTATCTCCAAGGTCATCCACCCATTAGGCATCTCTCAACACAATCCCCAACTCCCATAGCTCCAAGCCCCAGGGTTGCTCTTCTGGCTTTCAAACATTGCAGCCAATAGAAACAATTTTTCCATTTTGCACAACTGATGCAGACTGACATTTTGAAGAATTTTATGAAAGAAGAAAAGGAGGGGATGAACTCTCAAAACACAAGCATGAGAAAGATTGGTGACATACTCAAGTATAGGCTTTTAGTCTAAAAATTCAGTAGAAACAGGGGCACCTGGGTGGCTCAGTTGGTTGAACATTTGACTCTTGATTTTGGCTTATGATCCCAGGATTGTGGGATTGAGCCCAGAGTTGGGCTTCACGCTGAGCATGGGTTCTGCCTTGGATTCTCTCTCCCTCTCCCTCTCCCTAACCTCCCCCCACCCCCGCTTAAAAAAATCCAATAGAAGTAGCAAAAAACTGCATTAGGATCCTGAGGTTTCTGCTTGGAGCAAGCCTAAAGCACTATCCTGACTTCCTGCCCTGCTCCTCCCTGTGTAGATCTGCCATGGCTTCCAGATGCTACCTCACCCTTCTTGGAGCTACCCGAAGCCCTCTGAAACTTCCTCCCCATTTCTGGGCTCACACCTTCAGGACCCCATTAGCTCACTCACTTTCAGTCTGAGGGGCTCGACCAGGTGGCAGCCTTAGGAAAAGCTGATGCCCACAATGGCAGTGGGTACTGTATAACTTATTATCCAAATTGGGACACTTTGGGTAGTGAAAGGAGTTGTTAATATTTGTGCTTGGAAAAAATGGGGTAAAGTCAGCTGTTGTGGGCAAACCGGGCCATTTGGCCACCCTGGCAATGAACGGTCCGACTCTTCCTGGAGGACCCAGTTGGGAGATTCAGGGCTGTGAATCTCCTATCTTTCTGCCCACGTACCGGAGCTGACAGAGGAAACAAAGCTAACCTCACTCAGACACAGGAGACAGCCAGCCAGACACCAACAACACTAACAATCCTCAGTGAAGGATTGTTCTAGGGGAAAATGTGCTCTGTGCTCAGATAAGGCCGGAAAACCTGGCTTACATAAAAGCGAGAAAGTTTTGGTCTTTAAGTCAGGACTTCTCGGAACCCTTAATCCGCCAGTGTGGGTCATGCAGCTCCAAGAAGAAAATACAGTGTGCCATGTTTCCCTCACAATAGCATGGCTACCTTCCAGAAATCCCATATGGCACCTTGAGGGATAGTCAGAGGCAGATCTGAAGTAGCAGAGTGGCTCAGATTCTCTGATTCGGGAAATCCCAGTTTCCCTTCACTTGGGAAGGCCCCAGAGATCGGTGGCCTATCCCTGAAGAGTCCTTGGGACCCTGCAAACCATCCTTCTCCAGATGTGTGGGAAGGTATGTAGGGAAGGGGAGGGGCAGTTCTTAGGCACGAGCTGAGTACAGACTTGTACCAGGTAAACTCCACCCAGAGTTGGGGCACGTGTCCTCCCCTCCTGGGTGGTGGCTGCTTTAGAAGTTGCTTTTGTCTTTTCTAAGAGACCCAGGGAACTGCAGAACATGAGGTGATAATCCAGGGTGGCCTTCCTACCTCCAGGCCCACCCTTGGACCTGAAGTCCTGAAGATAAGCCTACTTCTAGTCACAGGTTCATTTTGGCCTTTCAAGACCCAGACAACAGCTGCTGTTATGCCCAGAATTCGTGATCCCCAAAGACCACCAGGGAGCCGAGTCCTATGCAAAAGCAAAAAAGCCTTTATTCGAGCTAGCTCGAGCTCAGTCCCCTACCTGCACCGACGCAGCGGTGAGATACCGGGGAGAGAGAGCGAGTTTCAAAAGCACAAAGGTTTTATAGGGGTCTAGGGGCAGCCGATTGGCTGGGGAAGGGGCGTGGCCTCGGCCGATTGGCTGGGGAAGGGTCAGAGTCCTGTTATGCAGGTCGCTGGGCGTGTTTTGATCAGGAAGTTTGAATGGGTGAGAGGGAGGTTACTCAAGGGGAGGAGGCATGGTCTAGGTGAAGGACACAGAACAAGATGGAGTCGGCCGGCGTAGGCCCGCCCTTTTATTCCCCCTTTGTCATGTAGCTTACGGACCCAATCATGGGACCGGCTGCATTTATGGTGACAAGGGGAACAGTTTGGAGGTTTTACGCTAAGTTCTGAGAAGCATGTGTCCCTGGGGTGGCTCTGGGAGGTCTGATTAAGTATTGTCCCTGAGCTGGTGTCTATGATCTGCCAGGTGATGTTTTGGGGGGCGTGGGGACTCCCGGCAGCATGAGCAATGACAAGCAGAGTTAACAGAGTTACCAATATTAGGTGGGTCGGATGCGCTGTAGCTTGAGCTTGAGCGGGTTGTGTTGGTCCCGACTGATGGCCCATCGCGTGACGAAGTCCTTCCGGGTTGAGGAGGGGTCCGCTGGCCGAACGTGGGTGTGATGGACCCAGGTCGCGATGCCATCTACTTTGAGAGCGGGGGGCAGGGTTGTCAGCACCACGATGTAGGGTCCCTTCCAGCGCGGCTCGAGGGTCTCTCGGTGGTGCCTCTTGACATAGACCCAGTCTCCCGGCCTGTACTGACGAGGTGTCAGGGTCGGGCCAGCCTCATAGATGGCACGGAGGTGCAGCCAAATGTCCTTGTGCACCCTCTGGAGCCCTCTCAAGGAAAGAAAAAGTTCTTGATCTTTAAACTCAGCAATAAGTTCAGCTCGAAGGCTGGGAATAACAGGGGGTGGCTTGCCAAACATGATCTCGTAGGGAGTAAAACCCAGAGTGTAAGGAGTGTTTCTAACCCGGTAAAGGGTGTACGGTAGTTGAGTCACCCAGTCCCCGCCAGTCTCCATGGTTAATTTGGTAAGGGTCTCTTTTAGGGTTCTATTCATTCTTTCTACCTGTCCTGAGCTCTGGGGCCTATAAGCACAATGTAATTTCCAGTTTGCCCCCACCGCCTTGGCTACTGCCTGTGTTACCTGCGAGATAAAAGCTGGTCCATTGTCTGATCCTACCATGGCAGGAAAACCATACCTGGGTAAGATGTCTTCTAGTAGCTTCTTAGCCACCATCTGAGCCGTTTCATGCTTGGTTGGGTATGCCTCCACCCAGCCAGAGAAGGTGTCTGTAAATACTAAAAGATATTTATAACCATACTTTCCTGGTTTGACTTCAGTGAAGTTGACTTCCCATTGGGCTCCCGGTCTGGTGCCTCTGAGCCTGGTTCCTTTTTTATTTGATGTGGCTCTCGCGTTGGTGAGTTGGCAGGTCTTGCAGGCAGATACAACTTGCTCTATTTTGGTGTCCTGTTGGTGAATCTTGATTCCGGCATGTCGGATTAAGTCTTTTAATTTTCGGGCCCCCATGTGAGTAGACCAATGCATGTGCTCTAATATTGAGACTCCGAGCTGATCTGGCAGCACGAGCTCCTTGTTAGGTGTATACCACCATCCCTTTATCTCCTGGGCCATGGGGAGTTTCTTGATCCGCTGTAACTCCTCCTGGGAGTACTTGGGCTGGTCTGGTAAAACTGGGTCTCCCGGGTCTGGTAGTTGTATGGTCATGGTGGGGACTGGAGTAAGGGCTACTGCCTTGGCTGCCTGGTCAGCCTTTCAATTACCTCTAGCTACTGGGTTATCGGCTTTTTGGTGCCCTTGGCAGTGGATAATGGCTAGCTTGGCAGGAAGCCATAAGGCCGTAAGCAGGTTAAGTATCTCCTGCTTATTTTTTATAGTCCATCCTTCTGCCGTCAGTAACCCCCTCTCCTGATAAATTGCCCCATGAATATGAGCTGTGGCAAATGCATAACAGCTGTCTGTGTAGATGTTAAGCCGTTTTCCAGCTCCCAGCATCAGCGCCTTGGTGAGGGCTATGAGCTCTGCTCGCTGGGCTGACGTTCCGGAGGGTAGAGCCTCCGCCCATACGGTGTCCGTTTCGGTGACCACCGCTGCACCCGCATACCTGTGTCCGTCTCGCACAAAGCTGCTGCCATCAGTGAACCAAGTAGCCTCGGCATCGGGGAGGGGCTGATGGGTCAGGTCCGTCCAGAATCCATGTACTTGTTCCAGGATTCCCACAGTCATGTATTGGAGCACCCAGGTCAGGGTCGGGCAGCAGGGTTGCAGGATTGAGGGCTGCACTGGGGTGGAACCGCACTCGTGGAGGGTTGAGTAGGAGGCTCTGGTAATGAGGCTCTGGTAATGATGGTGTTGCTCATCCATCTATCCGGAGGCTGTTTCAGGACCCCTTCAATGGCGTGTGGGGTCGTGATCCAGATCTCCTGTCCTAGGGTCAGTTTGTCTGCATCCTTGACTTAGGAGTGCTGTTGCCGCAATAATTCTTAGGCACGGCGGCCAGCCGGCAGCCACTGGGTCTAGTTTCTTAGACAGGTAAGCCACTGGGCGGTTCCAGGGGCCTAAGGCTTGAGTTAGAACCCCTTTTGCTATTCCCTTATGTTCGTCTACAAAGAGGTGGAAGGGCTTCGTAATGTCTGGTAGGCCCAGGGCTGGGGCACTTAGGAAGGCCTTTTTTAACTGATTAAAGGCAGTTTCTTCTTTTTCAGTCCATTTAAATGTTTTCCCCTCTTTGGTAGCTTCATATAGGGGCTTGGCAATCTCAGCAAAACCTGGAACCCAGAGGCGGCAGTAGCCGGCTGATCCTAGGAATTCCCTCACTTCTCTTCGGGAGGTGGGAGTAGGGATCTTTAGGACAGTTTCTTTTCTGGCATCTGATAACCGCCGCTGTCCGCCCTCCAGGATATATCCCAGGTAACTTACCCTCTCCCTGCATATCTGAACCTTCTTCACGGATGCCCGGTACCCTAAGGCCCCCAGGGTAGCCAGCAGGTCCTGGGTCCCTTGCTCACAGTCTTTGGCCATGTCGGCAGCAATCAGGATGTCATCTACGTACTGTAGGAGGGTGAGGCCAGAGTGCTCCCTTCTGTACTCACCTAGGTCCTCGTGTAGTGCCTCGTCGAAGATGGTGGGTGAATTTTTGAATCCCTGAGGTAGCCGTGTCCAGGTGAGTTGCCCACTGTAGCCCTCCTCCGGATCATGCCACTCAAAGGTGAACAAGGGTTGGCTCTGGGGTGCCAGTGGCAGACTGAAGAAGGCATCCTTTAAATCTAGTACAGTATACCAGACCCTGAGGGTACCAAGGAGCTCAAGAGAGTATATGGGTTGGGAACAGTTGGGTGTATGTCCGTGACCCTCTTATTTACTTCCCGGAGGTCTTGTACTGGTCGGTAGTCATTTGTGTGAGGCTTTTTGACTGGCAGTAGGGGGGTGTTCCAGGCAGACTGGCAAGGAACTAGTACCCCTAGGCTTCGTAGTCTCCGGATGTGTGGCTGGATCCCCTTCCGGGCCTCCTGAGACATGGGGTATTGTTTGATCCTTACCAGACTCTCTCCTGGCTTGAGCTCTACCAGGACTGGGGTCCTGTGAGCAGCTAGTCCCATCCCCCCGATCTCTGCCCAAACCGAGGGGAATTCTTGTAGCCATCTGTCTATATTATCCTCTCTTGGGAGCGCCTCCTGGTGGAGAAGGTATTCATCCTCCAGTTTCATGGTCAGGACCTGGATGGGGTGGCCCTTGCCATCGGTGACCTGAGGCCCCCCTTGTCTGAAAGTTATCTGAGCTCCAATCTTGGTCAGTAAGTCCATCCTAACAGCGGATAGGGGCATTCTGGTATTACCATAAAGGAGTGGGATACCCGGCCCGTTCCCAAATCTACTGTTCTTTGGGTAGTCCATGAATACTGGCTCATATCAGTTGCCCCTTGTACCCAGGACTTATTGCTGGCTAGTTTTCCTTGTGGGGTGCGGAGGATCGAATGTTGTGCTCCAGTGTCAACAAGGAAGTCAACAGGGGTCCCCTCCACTTTAAGAGTTACCCTGGGTTCGGGGAGAGGGTCCGAACCCCGACTCCCCTAATCACTTAGTTCATCTAGCTCTAGGACTTTTACTCGATCAGTCTTGCTTCCCTTCCCGCCGGCCCTTTTTGGACAATCTCGGGCCCAATGCCCTATCTCCTTGCAGTATGCGCACTGATCCTTCTGCAGCCTCTGCTTCCCCCACTTGGTGGTTCCTTTACCTTTCCTTGCGTCGTCTGCCAGCTGCCGAAGACGGCGGTCTCGTTCCTCGGGGAAGTCAGCAGTGGTAGCTAGTAGTATTCTGGCCAGGTCTCGAGTCAGCTTACTGCTGGCAGCTGCCATGGCACGAGCCTGCTTGTCCTCAGGAGGCTCCCGGTTATTATATACCTTTTTGGCTACCACCAGTAAGTCCTGCAGACTTTTTTCTCCTAGTCTATCTATTTTCTGTAATTTTCTCCTAATGTCTATGGCCGATTGGTTTACAAAGGCCATGATAATAGCTGCCTTGCTTTCCAGAGCCTCTGGATCCATGGGGGTATAGGTACGGAATGCCTCCATGATCCGTTCTAAAAAGGCAGCCGGACATTCATCTTTTCCCTGTTGTACATTTCCTACCTTGGCCAAATTGGTTGGCTTTCTAGCAGCCATTTGGAGACCCCCATTAGAGTCTGGCAGTAGACCCAGAGCCTCTCCTTACCTTCTGCCGTGTTGAAATCCCACTGGGGCCGAGTTAAGGGGAAGGAGGCATCTATCTGAGCCTGGTTGGTGGTGGGATTCCCGTCTGCGCCCGGAACTAGTTTTCGGGCCTCATTGAGGATTCTTTCTCTTTCTTCAGTCGTGAAGAGGACCTGCAAAAGCTGCTGGCAATCGTCCCACGTGGGCTGATGGGTAAAAAGAACAGAGTCTAATAAATCAATAAGCCCTGCCGGTTTCTCGGAAAACTTAGGATTCTGAGCTTTCCAATTGTAGAGGTCACTAGTGGCGAAAGGCCAATAGTGATGGGGCTGATTCCCCTCCGCGTCTGGGGGTCCGGCGGCTCGCAGGGGCAGAAGAGTGGAGTCGGCGGCGGAGGCGGATTGCTCCCTCTGAGCCCTTTGTCTGGTAAAGGGCGGGCTTCCCACTGGAGCGTTTCCGCCTCCCACTCTCGGAACAGCGTCTGCCTCCCCCGGAGGGGGAGGATGGTGTTCTTCCAGCATCCTAGAGGGGTTATACGGGGGAGAAAAAATTAATTCTTCTTCAGTACCCCCCTGCAAGACAGGGTAGAGGGGTGCTGAAGGCTGGATAAGACTTTTCTTCTTCTTTGTCCCCTGCAAAGCAAGAATGGGCTTTGGTTCCGGAGGGAGCGGGGCTAGGAAGGGCTTAAGCCAAGAGGGTGGGTAGAGGCGTAGTCTGAGTCTGTCCCATAACGTCCGTCCAGTAAGTCCACAGAGCAAAACAGAGAAACACAAAAACAGACAAACAGAGGGCCCCTAGAAAGTCTTCCAACTCCATGGAAGCAAAACTGAAAGCTAGCTTTTGAGGGGATTCCACGTCCCTCCAAAACTGATGAGGGGATTCCACGTCCCTCCAAAACTGATGAGGGGATTCCACGTCCCTCCAAAACCGATGAGGGGATTCCACGTCCCTCCAGAAGGGAGAATCGGAACGTCTTCCAAAACTCCCGGCCCATGGTCCTCCAGTGCGTCCACTTAGACCGCGTCAGGCGCTACCAGAATTCCAGAAATGAGCTCACACAGAAAAGACAGAACAAACAGACAGACACTTAACCGTGGCCAGTCAGGCTCTCCGGGTCGGGGGTCCCTCGGGGGTCTTGGGGATCCCGGACGAGCCCCCAAATGTTATGCCCAGAATTCGTGATCCCCAAAGACCACCAGGGAGCCGAGTCCAATGCAAAAGCAAAAGAGCCTTTATTCGAGCTAGCTCGAGCTCAGTCCCCTACCTGCACCGACGCAACGGTGAGATACCAGGGAGAGAGAGCGAGTTTCAAAAGCACAAAGGTTTTATAGGGGTCTACGGACAGCCAATTGGCTGGGGAAGGGTCAGAGTCCTGTTATGCAGGTCGCTGGGCGTGTTTTGATCAGGAAGTTTGAATAGGTGAGAGGGAGGTTACTCAAGGGGAGGAGGCGTGGTCTAGGTGAAGGACACAGAACAAGATGGAGTCGGCCGGCGTAGGCCCGCCCTTTCACTGCTTGTAGGTAATGCTTGAGCTGAGCATTGATTTTGCTTTGGAGGAGCCAGAGTCCCTGCAGCCTACATATCGACAGCCTTCATCCGTCATTCAGACATGAGCCTGGAGACCCAAACCCGAGCACATTCATGTGCTGGCCTGCGTGAGCTGATGACCCATGCAGGAAAAACGAGGAACGTTCTCTCCTGCACGAATCAGCGTTTATCATTACTCTGTTTCTGCCATCATCCTAGGCTTTTATTTCTTGTACTTTGGTACCTTAGGAATTAATCAAACTCAACTCCTATCATCCAGGAACAGTACACATGCAGAGATTCAGAAGAAGGGCATGTGGTTTGCTGGGGAGAGCACTAGTCAGGAATTTGGAAGATCTAGGCCTGTCTCCAATTTCCTGTCCCTAAAAATCTTTGGGTCTCAGCTTGTTTTGTTTTGTTTTGTTTTTTATCTACAAAATAAGGTGTATAAATGATATAATAATGAAGTGTCTGGTACAACATTTGCGTTAAATGTAGCTGAACCGAAGTTTACCCACCAAAACTCAATTCAGATAAGCATAAAATGTAATTTTCCTTGTATGTGTATATGCATGTGTGTGTGATGTGTTTTGCGTGTGTGTCTGTGTGTGTGTGTATGAAACTACAACTTGCAACTTGCTTTAGAGGCATTTCTCTCTCAGAGCAGAAAACATTTACATTTCCCAATTAAAGGTAATTCTACCTCTTCTAATTTGAATGTCTCTTTTGTGTAAATATTCTGTTAATTCTAAATTCAGGCTTCCAGTCTAGAATTATGATGCTCACCCCTCAAGGAATCTCCTTACCCCTTTTCCTTTCCAAAGGAAATAGAAATCAAAACTATAGTGAGATGCCACTTAATACTCAGTAAGGTGGCTGTAATCAAAATCACAGATAATAACACATGTTGGTGAGGATGTGGAAAAATTGAAACCCTCACACAATGCTGACATGAACGTAAAACAGTGCAGGCACTTTGGAAAACAGTCTTAGCAGGTCATCAGAAGGTTAAACATAGAATTATCATATGACCCAGAAATTCCACTCCTAGGCATACACCCAAGAAAAATGAAAACATATGTCTACACCAAAACTTGTATGCAAATGTTTACAGCAGTGTTATTCATGAATAGCCAAAAAGTAGAAACAGTTCAAATGCTTATCAACTAATGAATGGATAAATAATATGTCTGTCCTCACAATGAAATATTATTAGTCAAGAACAAAGGATAAGGGGTGGGGCCGGGTGGCCCAGTTGGTTGAGCATTGGACTCTTGATTTGGGCTCAGGTCATAATCCAGGGTCGTGGGATTGAGCCCCATGCCCAACTCTTCGCTGAGTATGGAGTCTGCTTAAGATTCTCTCTCTCTCTCTCTCTCTCTCTCTCTCTCTCTCTCTCTCTCTCTCTTTCTCTCTCTCTCTCCCTTTCCCTATGACCCTTTCCCTGCTCGTGCATGCTCTCTCTCTAAAATAAAATTTAAAAAAGAAAAAAAGATAAAATACTGATACCTGCTACAATGTGGACGAACCTTAAAGCCTTACACTAAGTCAAAGATGGTTGAGGGACCACATATTGTATGAGCCCATCTCTATGAAATGTCTAGAACAGGCAAATTAGTAGAAACAGAAAGAAGATTGGTGGTTGTCTAGGGTTGGGATGGGAGTTGGCGGCAAATGGGGAGTGAATGCTAAGGGATATAGGGTTTTGTTTTGGGATGATGAAAATATCCCCAATTGATTGTGATGATGGTTGTATAACTCTGTGAATAATATACTAAAAACCTTGGGCTTATATAAATGGTGAACTTTAAGTAGGGAAACTTTAATATGTGAATTATATATCAAGAAAGCTCTTACCACCCCTCACCACCCCACCAAGGAGTTGCTCTCTTTTCTCTGATGTTAAGCTGGTAGAATAAAAACTTGAAACTGCTAGTGGCCATAGGTGCCCATCTCTGAATGAAGCCAACACAAAAGAAAGCAGAGACAAGAAAGATAGAGAAAGATTCCTGTGGATATTATTTGAGCACCTGATTCAGCCATGCCTGAAGCCATATACTCCCTGGACTTTTTGGTTATGTGAGCCACTTAATTCCTTTGTATTGTGTAATAAAATTGAAGTCTCAGGGTGCCTGGGTGGCTCAGTCTGTTAAACATCTGACTCTTGATTTCGGCTCGGGTCATAATCTTGTACTTCATGGAATAAAGCCTCATGTCAGGCTCTGCTGATGGCTCACAGCCTGCTTGGGATTCTTCCTCTCTCTCTCTGCCCCTCCCCCCACCCTCTCTCTCTCTCTCTCTCAATAAACAGTAGAAAAGAATTAAAAAATTTTCACTTTCTCCCACTTAGAAATGAAAATATCTGACTTGTATGGTAAGATGGGCAACCTGGTTTCACAGGGTTTGTCTTGATTTTGGATCCAATTCTACTTTGGAACATGACTTCCAACACTTTCTCAGCTACATAAACCCCAGTGTGGGGAAGACATTTCCAACTCTGTGCACAGATGTGCTGTGTCCTGAGAAAGTCTCTACAGAGCCCCCTCATCACCCAGAGCTGAGCAGGGCTGGGAGCTCAGTGTCTCATCTCAGGGACTTGGAGTCACAGGTCACTCTGTAACATGCCATTGACTTTGCAGCAGGAACAGTTATTCCAATTACCAGCACCTCTTTTTTGAAAATATATCGGGCACTGAGACACAACATGTGGAATAAGTGACCTCACTAAAGTTACCAAACATTTGATCTGGGAATAAAAATTTACACAAAACCCAGTTTGTTTCTGAAAAACCTATGGGAAATTTCTTTAGACTATCCAATTTACTAAAAACAAGACAATACATATAACTGTTTAAGCTGGAAGAGATCTAAGACATTGTTTGGCTCAGGGGTTCTGATTTTACAACCTGAGTTAATGAAAAAAGGAAATGAAAAATACTTTCCTTCCTGTTCATTTGAACTAATGGTATAAAGTTCTTATTTCACCCTAAATAAGCCTAAGGTGGCGTAAAAAGCCAGACCCACACACTTGGCTGTCAGAGACGCCATGGATTGGCTGTGCGAAGATGGCTCAACAATCTCATTTCTTCTGCAAGCCAAACACCATCATCTTGTTAAAATTCACTTTAGAGCAGATTTAAAGGCTCTTTTTACCTAATTTATTTTTAACGTTTATTTATTTATTTTGAGAGAGAGAGGGAAAGCATGTGTGCACATGTGTGAGGGAAGGGCAGAGAGAGAGGGAAGGAGGGGGGGAGAGAGAGAGAGAGAGAGAGGGAGGGAGGGAGAGAGAGAATCCCCAGTAGGCTCCGTGTTCAGCACGGAGCCCAACATGGGGCTCAATCCCACAAACTGTGAGATCATGACCTGAGCCGAAATCAATAGTCGGACGCTTAACCAACTGAGCCACCCAGGTGCCCCTAAGCCTCATTTTAAAATTTAATTACACAGTTTGTTAAGTTGTTAAGAAGCGAGGATCTGAGATAGGTGGTGGGCTGCAGACAGGCAGGCAGTGGTCAGGCTCAAGAGGAGGGCAGAAACAGAAAAAAGGAAAGATGTCTGAAGTTCAGGAGGCAAGAAGAGGAGTCCAAGGTCAGTCAAAGGCAGGAGAAGGAGGGAGGAACAAAATCACTCAGGCCTTGCATTCAGGGCTCCAGTTAAAGCAGGAACAAAGGATGGATAGGAATGTAGGAAACAAAAAGCTAGGGATCTGGACAAAAGTCTGGGTCAGCAGAAGCCAGGAAGGGGACAGAAGGCCTTGGAACTAGGTGGGGCTCAAGGACAGAAGGAAGGACTCTCCTTTGGGCTGAGAATCATGTGGCACAGACAGGAGGTCCAGGCTGGGTGGGGGGTGAGGGGCTAGTTCAGCCTGCACCCCAATCTAGCTCTCCTGGGTGGTCTCATCCCACCTTCACCTGGCCCCGTGCTCCCCAATTCATGCTGTGGCTTTGACCCCCTCAGTCGGAAGTGGGCATCCGACCTCCAGAACAGCCGTCTTGCCTGACAGAGCTCTGCCCACCACTGTAACTTGCCCCACAGCAGAGCTCAAACCCTGAGTTCTAACCAGGAGCCCACCCAGCCCACTGTGGCTCGAGGGGACACATTCAGTCCATGACCTGCTCTGTTAGTCCCCAGACTGCCTGCAAGTATAGGTCATCTGATTTGTGCAAATGTCTTACCTTTTTACTAGAGTAGAAAGCCCCTGAAAGCACATTTTTCACAGCCCTTATGCAATGCCAGATGTACATGTCCTTGATGCCCCATGAATGTTTCAACTGAGTGAATGAGGCCACTGGGTAAAGTTTTCTTTTCAACTGGCTTCCCAGCCTGATTGCAGGAGGCTTTTGCTAACAAGCTGTTCTCAATAATGTTCATTTTTTATTTCAGTACTGGGACTTGCCTACTGGGCTCTTGGTAAAAACAAAACCCAAGGGTGCCTTTTAAGGAAAGGACCCAATGTTTAAAGCCTACAGCGAAAATAAAATAATGAATACCCTGGAGGGACCTTGCAGTCAGAGCTGGGATTTCAAATTTGTTAGGATTATCCTTCGTCCAGCTTGAGACCTGTGAAAGCAACTCAGAATGTCTCTTAAATGTAATAAATAACCTCGACTAAGGGAATAAAGGACTGTCCCTGGACCAGAGTCACACGGGGAAGGATATAACTGAGGACACCATCCCTAGCCAATATGGAGAGGGTTTACCTTGGCAACTACAGGCTGCTTCTGGGCTGGGAGAGGGAAGAGAAAGGAGATGGAAATGCAGAAAAGTGCCAATTAGTAAATTAAACATATTTGTTTGGTTTGTTTGATGATATTAGATCGTTATTGAGCATTTTTAGGTGAGATAATAGTGTTGTGGTTATGCTTCGGATAAAAGAATCCTTATATTTTAGATACATACACTGAATCATTTACCATGAAGTGATAGTCGTTCTAGAATTTGCTTAAAAACAAAGCATGAAGACTCAGTTGGTTAAGTGTCTGACTCTTGGTTTTGGCTCAGGTCATAGCCTCACAGTTCGTGAGTTCGAGCCCCACGTTGTCAGGCTCTGTGCTGACAGCGCAGAGCCTGCTTGGGATCCTCTCTCTCCCTTTCGCTGCCCTTCCCCTCCTCATGCTCTCTCTCTCAAAATAAATAAATAAACTTAAAAACAACAACAACAATGGATGGATGCAGATAAGGGGTAAATGAGAATCTATTATGCTATTTTCTCTACTTCTGTATGTGTTCAAAAATTTCCATAATAAAAAGTGAAAATGAATAGTAAAATAATCATAAATGATCCCAACTTGCTGCCTCCTATTGTTCAGTGTTGTGAATTCAGAATTTCTCCAGGAACTGACAGGGGGCAGTGGGACAGCAGGGAGAGGGCAGCATTTTGGTTGGCATGGAGTGAGGACCAGGTGAGAAACTTGTGTGGTATGTGTTTGCATAAGAATGGCACTCTTTGGGGTTCCTGGGTGGCTAGTCAGTTAAACATCTGACTTCAGCTTAGGTCTTGATCTCACTGTTCATGAGTTAGAGCCCTGCATTGGGCTCTGTGCTGACAGCTCACAGCCTGGAGACTGCTTCAGATTCTGTGTCTCCCTCTCTCTCTGCCCCTCCCCTGCTCACACTCTGTCTCTCTCTCCCTCAAAATGAGTAAACATTAATTTTTTTTTAAAAGAAGGGCACTCTTTACTTAGATGGTTAATTTGGAATGGCCTGGGGACAGGCTCAGGCTGTTATGGGAGAGGTGATGGTAAAGTCCCCCAAAGACAGTCTAATCCTGGCTATGCCCAAGCAAGTTTTTTCTTAGGGTCCAAAAACCTTCGGGAGCATTTGAATTGTGCCTGCAGATTTGAGGGCTTGGAGGAAGAAGAGAAGCAGCCAGATCACACAGCTGCTGCTTTTAGTTCTGGTGGGACTTGGTCTATAGCCGTGGCCTGGGCTGCTCTTGCTCCACAGGGCCAAGCACAGGACTCAGAGTTCACAGTATTTGTCAACTGATAAATCGATTGATAGACTGATCGATGGGTGGTTGCTGTAGAGCCATGAGAGCACACACCCATCCTAAGTCTAGGCACATTGGATACATGGTCATCCCCTGTCTCTGACCTTGCATGTTATGGATCCCATGTGTATACCAAAACTGAGTAGAGCAATGCCTGGAGAGGGAATATTTCTCATTTTCATTTCCTTTCTTTGTTCTTTTTGGGCCCAGACTTAGTACTTCTTTGCACCTTAAATTTTAAAAGAGTATTTTTGGAGGAAACCTACTTAGATGCTACCTAAACTCTAACCAGATACCTTTCCCAAGTTCTAGGTCTATATTTCATTGGTCCATTAGGCATTTCCACTCTGGGATTTTCTCCACAAAATTCAAGTTAGCATTTCCAGTGTTCAATTTATAATTTGCCTCCAAATTTGTTCCTACATTACCTGACTTGGGAATTGGCCAGGTCAGAAATGCTGGCGTCACCACTCTGGCCCTCACTTCTTTGTACCCCTGCTTCATTGATTCTGTCTCCTGGACACCCCTGGGATCTAGCCATTCACTATCTTCGATCTGATGATCACTGATGGTTAAAACCCTCATCATTCCTCTTCTGAATCCTGACAACTGACTCATAGCCTGGACACTTCAAGCAAATGGATTCAGGGTATTTCCTTGAATGACA
The DNA here is from genome assembly GCF_027475565.1 of Acinonyx jubatus. Classification (NCBI taxonomy): domain Eukaryota; kingdom Metazoa; phylum Chordata; class Mammalia; order Carnivora; family Felidae; genus Acinonyx; species Acinonyx jubatus. The sequence goes on from NC_069384.1 coordinate 146,726,463, forward strand.
AGAAGATAGATGATCTCAGGAGGATAGGCAGAGGCCAGGCCACGAAGAGCGTTTGGTGCCATGGTGGGGCTGGATCTCTCTATCCATGTTCTTTCCACTGTCTTTTCAAGGTGGGTGTGAGGTCCTTAGTCAAGCAGAAGGGTGCATGGTGCCATCCTAGACTTCACAGATCACAGGAAACTCAAGTAGATGGTCTTGGTCCTTGATTTCAGATAGTCCAAATGGGTATATTAGCTCCACAAAACTCGGGAAGCTTTGCTACAAAGAAGTCTGGGAGATATGGTGTTTAGTTTTTATAGAGGCTGCAGGACAGGAAGGCCAGCTGAAGAGGGAGGTGTGTGGGTACCGAGTGAGTCTGTCTATAGTATTTGCCCCTGTAAGAATGGCTTCCCACGCTCTTCCAGGGAAACTTTGAGGAAAGCAGAAAAGAGAAATAAATACTATGACAGGTGTGAAGACAAAGCCTAAAGTCATTCTCCACTACTCTAACATTTCTTTGACATCTCATGTTTTGTCTTAAAAATGAACGTTGAGATTGCCTACTACTGCATAATAATGTCTATGCTTGTTTGTTTACATAAAATTGTAGTTTTTTTTCCCTTGAAGTTTTTGGCAAAATTGATGCTCCAAATAAAAGCAGCCTTTATGTGACAACTGCCCCTACTCCTGGGACACTATGGCAGTCCACCAGGGGTGGGTCCACCTGCCCCAGATGAGGCAAGCGTTAGACACAGGCAGGCCCTGGGGCTCACCCAGGCCCCAACACCACCAGCAAATGAAGCCAAGAGTTCCTTAGTGCTAGGTTTCCACTCTTAACTTCTGTAGGGTCTGGCTCTAGGCAGGAGGAGCCCATGGGTGGTGGGATGCTGTCTGTGGCTCCTTCTCAGAGGAGCTGGGGAAGGAAGAAGCTATGGATTCTCTTGTCATCTCTCCTTTTTTTCACATGCAATTTGAAAATCACACAGCTGTTTCACACAGCTCCCTATCTGCTTGCAAATAAATTCTACCTCTTTCCATAATGGTGACTATTTCTTTTTAGAATTCTCAAGGCCTTACCTGCAAAACACTTAACATTCTCCTTAGCGCTCTTTTAAAGATGTCTTCCTTTGATAAAGTGGCAATTATCAGGTAGACGGATTGTGCCTCAGGATCATTTATCATCGTACAATCAATGGGATTGATTTAGCGTCTGAGCGCTATGCATCTGGATGTTTTCCAGCCAATATAGCATCAGCAATCGGTGGCGAAGTCATTGTTATTTCAGTGGTTAATAGATGAGCCTGTGACAGGAATGGGATCTGAGAGCACAATGGCTCCCTAGAGTCCTTCCTTTCAGTCTCAGAATCATTTGTGGGAAATAGTCCAGATCCCAATTTTGCAGTTTCTACATCTCTGCTCTGGAAGCCCAAGGACATCCTTACCAATGCTGCCTAATTGTCTGGTTATACTTTTTTAAAAGCACATCCCTCAGATTATCCACTACAGTTTCCCCATACAAATCTGTACAAATTTAAGAAAATGTATATTTAAAAAATTCATAACTATTTTGGAAAGCAAGAGAGGGTGCTACTAGTGGACATTGTGAGGGATGCCTGAAAGTCGGAAGGCAGATGGGGTCAGACAGAGGAAGGAAACCAAATTCCAAAACATGCAAAGGAGAGGATTCTTAAAAAGGAGGGAGGTGTCCTAGAGGGTTGTGCCAAGTTGGAGAGAGGCAGTTACAGAGATCTGAAGGGTTCTAGATGGGATCTGGCAAGAGAGGCAGACAGGTGGTTCAGACCCTCTTCCACTTTCCACCTTGTGCCAGCAGTAGGTGACAGGGCTGTCACTGATCAGGTGGGAGCAGCGACTGTGGATGCTTAGGTCAAGAGGCAAGTGGTACCCTTCATAGTTGATGACTCAGGAAGCCAGCAGCTCCCACATCCAGAAACCTGGACCTTTCCCAACAGCTGCATGTCACCCTGGCCTGTGTCCATGATGATAGACTGAGATAAATAATGCCACACACACCTTTCAGGACAGCTCAAATGCAAAAATGAACACAATCAAAATTTAACAAACACCTGAAGAAAATCAAGCACACCCAAGAGATGCCCTAATGAAACAGACAGAGGAATGGACACCAAAGGAAGTACAGTTAATCACACACACAACACTTCAGCTGGATGAGAGAGAATTTCATATCAAGCAAGAATAAGTTGTTAAGAAAAAGGCCCAGGGGCGCCTTGGTGGCTCAGTAGGTTAAGCGTCCAACTTTGGCTCAGGTCATGACCTCACAGCTCATGAGTTCAAGCCCCATGTCAGGATCTGTGATAACAGCTCAGAACCTGGAGCCTGCTTCAAATTCTGTGTCCCCCTCTTCCTCTCTGCCCCTCCCCCTCTCACACTCTGTCTCTCTCAAAAATAAACATTAAAAAAAAAGAAAAAGGCCCAGTTAGAAAAATATTAACAAAGAAATGAAACACATACAAGCACTGAATAGAATAGAAACATGGCTTTAAAAATGGCATAGTGAAAAAAAAAAATGGCATAGTGAGTGGGGTGATGAAACAGAGGGATTCTGTCATAATTGAGGACACAAGGACCAAAAGATGAATTATGAGAGAATAATCGAGAGATGGAGGGTGATGTAGACATGTCGACATCATGTAATGTGAGTGCCAGTAAGTGATGATATAGAAAATGAAGGGTAGGGAGGGGCAGCCCCATTTCCATCTTGTAACCGGAAGTGATACTTAGAAATCCAGACCTGAGGGGCGCCTGGGTGGCTCAGTCGGTTAAGCGGCCGACTTCGGCTCAGGTCGTAATCTCGCGGTCCGTGAGTTCGAGCCCCGCGTCGGGCTCTGTGCTGACAGCTCGGAGCCTGGAGCCTGTTTCAGGTTCTGTGTCTCCCTCTCTCTGACCCTCCCCCGTTCATGCTCTGTCTCTCTCTGTCTCAAAAATAAACAAACATTAAAAAAAAAAAAAAAAAAAGAAATCCAGACCTGAGTGCCAGCAACAGAACTACTTCGTGGCCTCTGGGCCTTACCACACACACAAAAAGCTCCAAAATAGTAAAGCTAACTGCAGGCTTAACACTCAAATGTTCTGTCCTTTGTCCTTTTGTTATTATAATATACCCACTAAGATATGCAGCCAGCGCACTGTGTTCAAAAGTCACTTGATTGTTCTGTCTTCTTCTATGACCCATGCTGTTTCTACTTTAGGGTTTGCTTTTCTTTCTCATTTAATTTTTAAAATATGTTAAACATTTACACCGTTCAAAATTCAAGACAATGTGAAAAAATGCCCAGAAAATCTCCCTTCTGGGTGGCTCAGTCAGTTGAGTGTCTAACTTTGGCTCAGGTCATGATCTGAGCGTTCATGAGTTAGAGTCCCACATTTGGCTTGCTGCTTTCAGTGCAGAGCCCATTTCAGATCTCTGTTCCCCTCTCTCTCTGCTCATTCCATGCTCTTGTTCTCTGAAAAATAAACATTAAAAAAATCTTTATACATTGTATGCCCATTAACGCAGATTTATTATTGCTTTTAGCAGTTGTCTCTTTTTTTGTCTTTTAAATCTTATAGAAAAAAAGCAAAAAAGTTTATACTGTGTTTTATATTCACCTATATAGTTCCCTTTATGAGTGCTCTTTATTTATTCAATTAACTGTATAGTCTCTGTTCATTTCAGCCTAAAGGACTCCCTTTAATATTTCTTGCAGGGAAAGTCTACTAGCAACAAATTCTCTCAGATTTTGTTTACTTAGGGATATCTTAATTTCTCCTTCATTTTTTTCACATAATAGTTTTACTGGGTATAGATTTCTTAGTTGACAGTATTTTTATTTCCACACTTTAAATACATCATCCCACTGCCTTCTGGTCTCTGTGGTTTCTGATGAGAAATCAGCTCTTAATCTTATTGAAAATCCCCTATATGTAATGAGTCACTTCTCTCTTGCTGACTTTAAGAGTCTCTCCTTATCTTTTGTCTTGCAAATGTTTGATTATGATGTGCCTAGGTGTGGGTCTCTTTGAGTGTATCTGACTTAGAATTCAATAAGCTTCTTAGATGTATGGATTAGTATTTCTAACTACATTTGGGAAGTTTTGGGCTATTATTTCTTCAAATATTTTTTCTGTTGTTATGCTTGATGGTGTCTATATTAGGGTTTTCCAAGAAACAGAATCAATAAGATACATTATATCTATATCTGTATCTATATCTACCTCTATATATATAGAGAGAGACTTATTATAGAAATTGGCTCACAAGATTATGGAGTGTGAAAAGTCCCTTGATCTGCCATCTACAAGTGGGAGAACCAAGAAAGATAGTGGTTTAACTTAGTACAAGTCAAGGAATATTTTAGAGGTTTTCAAATACCTATATGGACATCTCATTCTCCAGTTCTTTCCCATTAATTTTATGATTAGCCTTTTTTTTTTTTTTCGTCCCACTATTACCTACCACCTCAGGCAGCTGTGATATTAAACGATTATGTTTAATTTTTTTTTCATTTTTGAGCGAGAGAGTGGGGGGGGGGCAAGTGAGCAAGAGGCCGAGAGAGAATAGGGGATCACCCAAAGTGGGGCTCAAGTTCACCTGACACTGGGCTCAAGCCCACATATCATGAGATCATAACCTGAGCCAAAGTCAGATGCTTTTTTTTTTTTTTAATTTTTTTAAATTTACATCCAAATTAGTTTGCATATAGTGCAACAATGATTTCAGGAGTAGATTCCTTAGTGTCCCTTACCCATTTAGCCCATCCCCCCTCCCACAACCCCTCCTGTAACCCTCAGTTTGTTCTCCATATTTGTGAGTCTCTTCTGTTTTGTCCCCCTCCCTGTTTTTATATTATTTTTGTTTCCCTTCCCTTATGTTCATCTGTTTTATCTCTTAAAGTCCTCATATGAGTGAAGTCATATGATTTTTGTCTTTCTCTGACTAATTTCACTTAGCATAATACCCTACAGTTTCATCCATGTAGTTGCAAATGGCAAGATTTCATTCTTTTTGATTGCTGAGTAATACTCCATTGTGTGTGTGTGTGTGTGTGTGTGTGTGTGTGTGTGTGTAGTGTGTATGTGTGTGTATATATATACCACATCTTTATCCATTCATCCATCGATGGACATTTGAGCTCTTTCCATACTTTGGCTATTGTGGATAGTGTTGCTATAAACATGGGGGTGCCTGTGTCCCTTCGAAACAGCACACCTGTATCCCGTGGATAAATGCCTAGTAGTGCAATTGCTGGGTCATAGGGTAGTTCTATTTTTAGTTTTTTGAGGAACCTCCATACTGTTTTCCAGAGTGGCTGCACCAGCTTGCATTCCCACCAACAATGCAAAAAATATCCTCTTCCTCCACATCCTCTCCAATGCCTGTTGTTGCCTGAGTTGTTAATGTTAGCCATTCTGACAGGTGTGAGGTGGTATCTCATGGTGGTTTTGACTTGTATGTCCCTGAGGATGAGCAACGTTGAACATTTTTTCATGTGTCTGTTGGCCATCTGGATGTCTTCTTTGGAGAAGTGCCTTTTCATGTCTTTTTCCCGTTTCTTCACTGGATTATTTGGTTTTTGAGTGTTGAGTTTGATAAGTTCTTTATAGATTTTGGATACTAACCCTTTATCTGATATGTCATTTGCAAATATCTTCTCCCATTCTGTCAGTTGTCTTTTAGTTTTGCTGATTGTTTCCTTAGCTGTGCAGAAGCTTTTTATTTTGATGAGGTCCCAGTAGTTCATTTTTGCTTTTGTTTCCCTTGCCTCCAGAGATGCTACAGCCAAGATCAAAGAGGTTTTTGCCTGCTTTCTCCTCGAGGATTTTGATGGCTTCCTGTCTTACATTGAAGTCTTTCATCCATTCTGAGTTTATTTTTGTGTATGGTGTAAGAAAGTGGTCCAGGTTCATTCTTCTGCATGTCGCTGTCCAGTTTTCCCAACACCACTTGCTGGAGAGACTGTATTTCATTGGATAGTCTTTCCTGCTTTGTCAAAGATTAATTGGCCACACGTTTGTGGGTCCATTTCCGGGTTCTCTATTCTGTTCCATTGATCTGAGTGTCTGTTCTTGTGCCAGTACCATACTGTCTTGATGGTTACAGCTTTGCAGTATAGCTTGAAGTCCAGGATTGTGATGCCTCCTGCTTTGGTTTTCTTTTTCAAGATCGCTTTGGCTATTTGGGGTCTTTTCTGGTTCCATACAAATTGTAGGATTCTTTGTTCTAGCTCTGTGAAGAATGCTGGTGTTATCTTGATAGGGATTGCATTGAATATGTAGATCGCTTTGGGTAGTATCGACATTTTAACAATATTTGTTCTTCCTATCCAGGAGCATGGAATCTTTTTCCATTTTTTGTGTCTTCTTCAATTTCTTTCATAAGCTTTCTGTAGTTTTCAGTGTATAGATTTTTCACTTCTGGTTAGATTTATTCCTGGGTATTTTAGGGGTTTTGGTGCAATTGTAAATGGGATCGATTCCTTGATTTCTCTTTGTCACTTCATTGTTGGTGTATAGGAATGCAACTGATTTCTGTGCATTGATTTTATGTCCTGCAACTTTGCTGAATTCATGAATCGACTCTAGCAGTTTTTTGGTGGAATCTTTTGGGTTTTCCATATAGAATATCACTCTTTCCATATAGAAGAGTGAAACTTTGACCTCCTTCTGGCCGATTTGTATGCCTTTTATTTCTTTGTGTTGTCTGATTGCAGAGGTGAAGCTTCCAATACTATGTTGAATAACACTGGTGAGAGTGGACACTGTCTTGTTCCTGACCTTAGGGAGAAAGCTCTCAGTTTTTCCCCGTTGAGGATGATATTAATGTTAGGTCGTTCATATATGGCTTTTATGATCTCTAGGTATGATCCTTCTATCCCTACTTTCTTGAGGGTTTTTATCAAGAAAGGATGCTGTATTTTGTCAAATGCCTTCTCTGCATCTATTGAGAGGATCATATGGTTCTTGTCCTTTCTTTTATTGATGTGATGAATCACGTTAATTGTTTTCAGATATTGACCAGCCTGCATCCCACGTATAAATCCCACTTGGTTGTGGTGAATACTTTTTTTTAATGTATTGTTGGAGCCGGTTGGCTAATATCTTGTTGAGGATTTTTGCATCCATGTTCATCAGGGAAATTGGTCTATAGTACTCCTTTTTAGTGGGGTCTCTGTCTGGTTTTGGAATCAAGGTAATGTTGGCTTCATAGAAAGAGTTTGGAAGTTTTCCCTCCATTTCTATTTTTTGGAACAGTTTCAAGAGAATAGGTGTTGACACTTCCTTAAATGTTTGGTAGAATTCTCCTGGAAAGTCATCTGGCCCTGGACTCTTGTTTTTTGGCAGATTTTTTTTTTTTATTACTAATTAGATTTCCTTACGGTTATGGATCTGTTCAAATTTTCTATTTCTTCCTGTTTCAGTTTTGGTAGTGTTTTTTTTTCCTAGGAATTTGGCCATTTCTTCCAGATTGCCCATTTTATTGGCGTATAATTGCTCATAATATTGTCTTATTATTGTTTTTATTCCTGCTGTGTTGGTTGTGATCTCTCCTCTTTCACTCTTGATTTTGTTTCTTTGGGTCCTTTCCTTTTTCTTTTTGATCAAACTGGCTAGTGGTTTATCAATTTTGTTAATTCTTTCAAAGAACAAGCTTCTGGTTTCATTGGTCTGTTCTACTGTTTTTGTGTTTTGTTTTTGTTTTTTTTTTTGTTTTGATAGCATTAATTTCTGCTGTAATCTGTATTATTTCCTGTCTTCTGCTGGTTTTGGGTTTTATTTGCTGTTCTTTTTCCAGCTCCTTAAGGCGCAAGGTTAGGTTGTGTATCTGAGATCTTTCTTCCTTCTTTAGGAAGGCCTGGATTGCTATATACTTTCCTCTTATGACCGCCTTTGCTGAGTCCCAGAGGTTTTGGGTTGTGGTATTATCATTTTCATTGACTTCCATGTACTTTTTAATTTCCTCTTTAACATCTTGGTTAGCCCATTCATTCTTTAGTAGGATGTTTTTCAGTCTCCAAGTATTTGTTACCTTTCCAAATTTTTTCTTGTGGTTGATTTCGAGTTTCATAGCGTTGTGGTCTGAAAATGTGCATGGTATGATCTCAATCTTTTGTACTTACTTAGGACTGATTTGTGTCCCAGTATATGGTCTATTCTGGAGAACGTTCCATTTGCACTGAATAAGAATGTATATTCTGCTTTAGGATCTGAATATATCTGTTAAGTCCATTTGGTCCAGTGTGTCATTCGAAGCCATTGTTTCCTTGTAGATTTTTTTATTACATGATCTCTCCATTGTTGTAAGCGGGGTGTTGGAGACTCCTACTATTATGGTATTACTATTGATGAGTTTCTTTATGCTTGTGATTGATTTATATATTTGGGTGCTATCATATTTGGCACATAAATGTTTACAATTGTTGGGTCTTCTTGGTGGATAGACCCCTTTATTATGATATAATGCCCTCTTCATCTCTTGTTACAGTCTTTATTTTAAAGTCTAGATTGTCTGATATAAGTATGGCTACTCCAGCTTTCTTTTGTTGACCATTAGCATGATAGATGGTTCTCCATCCCCTTATTTTCAATCTGAAGGTGTCTTTAGGTCTAAAGTGGGTCTCTTATAAACAGCATATAGATAGATCTTGTTTTCTTATCCATTCTGTTACCCTATGTCTTTTGATTGGAGCATTGAGTCCATTGACATTTAGAGTGAGTAGTGAACGATATGAATTTACTGCCATTATGATGCTTGTCGAGTTGGAGTTTCTGGTGGTGTTTTCTGGTCCTTTCTAATCTTTGTTGCTTTTGGTATTTATATATAGATATAGATATAGATATAGATATAGATATAGATATAGAATTAGATATAGATATAGATAGATTGATAGATAGATATAGATATAGATATAGATATAGATATAGATATAGATATAGATAGATATTTTCATCTTTTCTCCCCTCAGAGAGTCCCCCTTAAAATTTCTTGCAGGGCTGGTTTAGTGGTCACAAACTCCTTTAATTTTTGTTTGTCTGGGAAACTTTTAACTCTCCTTCTATTTTGAATGACAGCCTTGCTGGATAAAGAATTGTTGGCTGCATATTTTTCTGATTCAGCACACTGAATATATCCTGCAACTCCTTTCTGGCCTACCAGGTTTCTGTGGATAGGTCTGCTGCAAACCTGATATGTCTTCCCTTGTATGTTAGGGTCTTTTTTTTCCCTTGCTGCTTTCATGATTCTCTCCTTGCCTGAGTATTTTGTGAATTTGACTATGATATGCCTTGTTGATGGTCGGTTTGGGTTGAATCTAATGGGAGTCCTCTGTGATTCCTGGATTTTGATGTCTGTGTCTTTCCCCAGGTTAGGGAAGATTTCTGCTATGATTTGCTCACATAACCCTTCTACCCCTATTTCTCTCCCTTCATCTTCTGGGTTGTGATTCTGATGTTGTTCCTTTTTAATGAGTCACTGATTTCTCTAATCCTTAAATCGTGCTCTTTTGCCTTCATCTCTCTCTTTTTTTCTGCTTCATTATTCTCTATAAGTTTGTCCTCTATATTGTTAATTCTCTGCTCTGCCTCATTCATCCTTGCCATCACTGCATCCATCCATGATTGTAGCTTGGTTGTAGCATTTTTAATTTCATTCTTGCTATTTTTTATTTCTTTTATCTCTGCAGAAAGGGATTCTAATCCATTTTCAACTCCAGTTAGTATTCTTATTATCATGATTCTAAACTCTGGTTCAGACATCTTGCTTGTATCTGTGTTGGTTAAATCCCTGGCTGTTGTTTCTTCGTGCTCTTTCTTTTGGGGTGAATTCTTTCATTTTGTCATTTTGAAGGGAGAAAAGGAATTAATGAGGTACAAAAATTAAAATTAAATAAATATTAAAATTATAACACACACACACACAAATCAAATAAATGATGCTAGATTCTAGGTGTGTTTTTCTCTGGGTGTTGAAAGTGGTTTGACAGATTAGAGAAAAAAAGGGGGGGGGAAAGGAAAATCATTTGAGAATTTGAAGAAATGAATACACTAAGGTAGACTAAAATGAGATGATGGGAGTAAAATAGAATTTGAAAAAATATACACAAAAGTAAAGAATAAAGTAGAAAAAAAAGAAAAAATTAATAAAAATTGAAAATAAATTTGAACTTTTCTTTTTCTGTGTTCAAGAAAAAGAAATGAAAAAGAGAAAAAAGATTAAAAAAGGAAATCATTTGAAAATTTGAAAAAGTGGATACACTGTAGTAGACTAAAATAAAATGATGGAAGTAAATAGAATTTGACAAAATCTATATAAAAGCAAAAAATATAGCAAAAAATTAAAGAAAAATATTTTTAATAAAAATTGAAAGTAAAAATGAGTTTTTTCTCTTTCTGTATTCAAGAAAAAGAAGTGTAAAAGAGAAAAAAAAAGACAGAATATTGAATAGATGAACCTGCTAACAGATTGAAGTAGGACTGAAATTGCTTCGTTTTCCCTTAGAAGTCAGTCTGTGTAGTTCTTTATAGTCCATAAATTAAGTCAGCGGTGAGACTTGTGTTCTTGAAGAGCGAAGTTGGCCCAGTTGGGCGGGGCTCGGTGTAACAGCTCTGCTCTCCACTAGATGGCGCTGCTAGCCTACTGGGGTGGATTATTGTGGCGCTAGTAAGTGCGTATGTGCATGCGCGATGAAAATGGCGTCACCCAGGTACCCAGTCTGTTCTCCCGGATCAGCAATCGCGTACCCATCCCCGTCTTCAGCTTTCGTCCATTCCCTGCTCTTTCACTCTCCGTGACCAGGCCCCAGGCAGTACATCTCTCCCAAGTTTTGTCTCAAATGCACCTGTTTTCCCCAGCCTCTTACTTCTGAAGGACTGTGGCTTTGACCTGCTCGCCCCTCTGCGGGAGGGTCTCACCGAGCAATGGCTGAATTCTAGCTGCACCCCAGGAATGCTTGCTGGACCCTGCTGCTGCCAGTGCCTCGAGACTATGGCCAGGTGCCAGCCTGCCTCAGAAAAAGTTCGAGAGATAGTGTAGCAGCAGGGATTATGGAAAATCACAACACACATCTGACAGGCTTCATCCCCAAAGACCTTGTTCCAGCACCAGTGAATGTGGCCACTTTCTGGGGTCTGCTGGGACCAGGTGGCTTCAACAGTCTCTACCAAATGTCCTTCCAGCAGTGGACCCGCTTTTCCCCGTGTGGCCCAAGAACCTCCTGGACCCCACTCTGTTCCTGGGGATTCGCCCTTCCCACCAGAGCACCACCAGGTATGGAGCTGAGGAGTTGCAGACTGCGCTCCCCTTGTTCACAGTCTTAATGGAATTTAAACCCTCTCCTTTCTCCTATTTTAGTTTAGCCCCTGCAGCTGTTTCCAATTTTCCACTTTCTCTCCAGCTGCTTTTGGGGAGGGGTGCTTTTCCCGTATTCTCCCCCCACCCCAGTCTCCTTTCCTCTCTCTGCTCACGAAAGTACCTCACTTCCTGCACCTTCTTGCTCCCCAAGTTCAACTCTCTGTGCCGAGTACCTGCTGAATTCTGTGGTTCAGGTTGTGCAGATTGTTGTGTTAATCCTCCAGTCAGTTTTCTAGGTGTGTAGGATCCAAAGTCAGATGCTTAACCAACTGAGCCACCCAGGTGCCCCAACCTTTAATTATTTTCAAAAAGTGTCCCTGTGGAAAAAACCATTTCTACTGGGTAAACTCAGAGTCAGGTCAAATAAAGACATTCTTGTGGGTGGGGTCTTCCTGTTAACCTTTAAACAGGTCAAATAATTACAATTCTCTGAGAACAGGGCTTTGAAGAAGCTCAAATCTCATTTTGCTCCCTCCAACAGCTGCCAAGCTGCAGGTTTTTATTGCAGTTGTGGTGAATTGGTTTTCAAGGCAACCATAAAGCTGGGGTGATGGAAATACCTAAATTAGAATGCCACAAAACTCACTGTGCTACCAAGAGTAAGTCATTTTTCTTGAGTCAACACTCCCTGAATAGCTGTAAGCCTTTGGTTAATTTCCTTTTGGTTAAGTTGATCCAGGTAATTGTTTTTCTTAGTGTTCTTGTTGCTTCTATGAGGAGAGAATTTTGAGAAGTCCTTACTCTATCATTTTTGCTTACATCATTCCTCCTGGTACAGTTTTAATTTGAGCTTTGCTCGTAATAAATGAAGTTAAATATGTTTTCATATGTTTAAAAGCCATTTGCACTTTTTTCTGTGAACTGTCAGCCATGTCTTTTGCCCATTTTTCTATTAATGGTTTTTGGACTTTCTTCTCGATTTTAAGAATGCTTACATATTAGAGAGATTGGCCCTTGGTACATGATACAAATTGTAAATATTTTTTCTCAGTTTGTCATTTGTCTTTTGACTTTGCCTTTGGTGTTTGTCTTATTTTGTCATGCAAAAACTTTGAAAAGTTTTTAAAATTTAGTTAAATTTATCAATCTTTTAAAAAACTGTATCTTAATTTTAAGTTGTAACTAGAAAGGCATTATCCACTTCTGGTTTTTTCATTAAACTATATTTCTTTCTAGTACTTATGATTTCATCTTTTACATTTAGATTGGATCTATTTGAAGTTTACTTGAAGGATATGTATGAAGTATAGGTCCAGTGTGATATTTTCCCAAATGGTTAGCCAGTTGTCTCAAGATCAATTATTAAGCATCCTGTTTTTTCCAGTAATTTAAGACACCACTTTTATCATGTACTGGATTGACATATATACTTGGGTCTACTCCAAGTTTTTTTATTCTGCTCCATTGGTCTTTCAAGCACCAATACAGTATCAGCTTAAATACTGAGTTGAGGATTTCTGTGGCTGAGGAATATTCCATTGTGTATATGTGTATCACATCTTCTTTATCCATTCATCTAGCAGTGGACATTTAGGTTACTTCCATGTCTTAGTTATTGTAAATAATGTTGCAGTAAACAGAGTGGTGCATATATATTTTCAGCTTATAATTTTTGTGGATGCCTGGGTGGCTCAGTTGATTGGGTGTCTGACTTCGGCTCAGATCATGATCTCGCGGTCTATGAGTTTAAGCCCCGTGTCGGGCTCTGTGTTGACAGCTCAGAGCCTGGAGCCTGCTTCAGATTCTGTGTCTCCCTCTCTCTCTATGCCCCTCCCCCACTCTCTCTCTCTCTCTCTCAAAAATAAATTTAAAAAATTTTTAATAAAAAAATTAAATTAAAAAAATTAGAATTTTTGTTTTCTTTGGGTACAACATGAATGGACCTAGAGGGTCCATTTGCTAAGTGAAATAAGTCAGAGAAAGACAAATACCATATGATTTCACTTATATGTGGAATCTAGAAAACAAAACAAATGAACAAACAAGCACATAAACAGAAAAACAGAAACAGACTCAAATACAGAGAACAAACTTGTGGCTGCCAGAGGGGAAGGAGTTGGGGGATAGGTGAAATAGGTGAAGGTGATGAAGCAGTACAAACTTCCAGGTGTAAAATAAATATGTTCAGGGGATGAAAAGTATAGTATAGGGAATATTGTCAATAATGTTGTAATAACTTTGTATGGTGACAGATGGTAACTATATTTACCACGATGAGCATTGAGTAATGTATGGAATTATTGAATCACTGTTGTCATACACTTGAAACTAATATAACATTATATGTCAGCTGTACTCAATAAACAAATATTGAAGACTTCCAGTATGTTTCAATATATGGTAAAGCTAGACTCTATCCCCTGGTACCTTCTTCTTTTCAGGATTTTCCTGCCAAATTTTGCCTCTTTATTTCTCCATAGAAACTTTCTATTTGTCTTTTCAAGTTCCAGAAGAGAAAAAAATTGATGCTTTTGTAGAGATCACATTAAATTCTTTAAGTAACTTGAGCAGGATTGAAATCTTCATGATGTTGTCTTCTTGTCCAGGAATATATATCTCATATTTCACTAGTTAGGTCTACCTTTTTGACATCAGGAATCTTGTAGATTTTGGTGCATAAACGTTTCTTAAATATTAAACATTTCTTACTTAATTTATTTCTGCATGTTTTATCTTTCTGGTGTTGAAAAGCAGTGGCAAGAGTTATTTCTTTGCCTTGTTCCTAGGCAAAGGAAAGTCTTCAGTATTTCCCCATTAAATAAGAAGCTGAACTTCAGGTTGGCACATGTCTATTTTATCAGAACTTGCCCTAACTTTCAACGTATTCTTTTAGCCAGAGGGAGAATTATGTTCCAGAGTTGTGTAAAAGAAAGGTGTTTAAGAGAATTGTAAGTAATTTTAAAGAATTGTAAGTGGCAGGAGGGTAGCTTGCCTATTATGAGAGGCAGGAAATGAAACAGAGACAATTTAAGGACACATGATGAAGATCTCACAAACTGTGCTAGAGAGCTTGAACCTTCCATAGTTGTAAAAACAAAAAATCACTGAGAGATTTTAAGCAGAGGACAGCATGACTGGACTTATGTTTTAGTGAGATTCTTCTGGGGGCAATGGCTAATAAATTCCATTCACAAAGCATTTCAAACACGACTGCAAATAAGACCAGACACCATTCACTGAATAATCCAGGAGGAATAACAAGTTAGGTCCAGAAAACCAAATCATAACCATGTCACTTTTTTTTTAATGACTTAAAAATAATGGAGTCAGTAGATCTACTTAAGACTAAACATGAGAGACTTTTTTCTTTTTCTTTTTTTAAATTTTAAAATGTTTATTCATTTTTTGAAAGAGAGACAGAGCACAAAGGAGCAAGGGACCGAGAAAACGGGAGACACAGAATCCGAATCAGGCTCCAGGCTCTGAGCTGTCGGCACAGAGCCCGATATGGGGCTTGAACTCATGAACTGAGAGATCATGACCTGAGCTAAAGTCAGACACTTAACTGACTGAGTCACCCAGGCACCCCGAAAGACTTTTTTCTATTTATCTATTTCCAAAACCTGGAAGTCCTCCTAGGGAGAGTCAGCTCTGGGTGACCGTGCTGAGTCAGACCTGGTCAGGAAGTGCTGTACCTTAAAGAGACCCCCAGCAACATGGTGGGACCTGGGCGACCCTTACAGCAAGCCCCAGAATCACTTTCATTCGCTGAGGACATGACTCTTTTCTCTCCTTTTCTTTTCCTGAGTGGAGTGCTGGAAATAGTCAAGCACAAAGCACAGCATGGTGGACAAAGAATATGATGTTTGTGTTCATGAAAAATTCAACCCTAATTATACCTCTGGGAGCCAGTGGGAGTTATGAAATAGTGTGCCCGGGATGTTCATCTTGTTAATAGATGCCAACCATGGGGTACTTATTTTCCATGCCATTTATAAAGACTTTGATGGACAGAAAAAAAGCTGCTTGCGTCAGCCCATAAAGTTATAAGATGTAAAGGATATTACAGTAATTCTTCGGGATGATTTTCATTTAGTAGCTGGTCTATGAGAATGCCTTTCCTCCCGTTAGTGCAATATTCCAGCAAATGTAATAGTCAGCTTAGCAGGAACTCTCAAAACTTTACTCACTAACGTTGGCTCAGACACCAGGGATACATTTTGCTGCCATTTAAAAGTAATTATTTTTAATATGTTTGTTAAAGAAATGGTTTAAAAGTTTTATTTCTGACTCTCAGTTTAGGAGTGATAGCGCCTAGATTTCAATCACATGGGTTGACTGATATACAGAAGGTCATGGTGTGACTCCAACATGACAGCCAGCTTTCTGAAAGCAAATGAGCAGTCAGGTAAGGTGAACACAAAAAAAAGGAGAAAGAGAAAACTAGCTAGTCCCTTTGTGGGACAAGGAGTATCAGCAAGTTTCTTTGGTCTGATACCAAGATCTGAATGTCAACTTTAGTGACTTTTACCAATGTTTATGCAGGTTGAACCATATGAAACTCCTGACAGTCTACTGGTTTTGATTGACAAAATCATATTTCATATGATTCAACCTGCTGCTTTTGGGGCAATATCATGTCCACACCCTAAAATTTGGCATAAACTGCAATTGCTTTAACTCTAAAGCCTTAAGCTGCCTGACTGCAGCCTCCTGCCCTCCTAAACCTCTCATGTCCTCATTTCTATAATGAATCCATGCCTGCAGCCGAGACCAGTTTGCAGATCTGCTGGCCCATGGAGCCAAAAGTCCCCTGGGCATCCCAGCAAGGAACTCCCTCAGCGTGATAATTTTTTTTCCTCTTTTGTTTTTCTGTTGTTTTTTTTCTTTTTTTTCTTTTTTAAACCTCACTGAATGTAGTGACTCACCGCCATTGAAGAGAATGAAGGAGAATGTGCCACTTCTGAGACTGAGTCATGGGAAGCACCGCGGCCTCCATCTTGGATGAGAAGCAACAAGGAACATGTAAATGAGAGAAGGCAGAGAGGACTGTGACAAGGAGTCTGCGACTTTGTGAGTATCATAAAGTCAGTGGTGCCCTCCATCATTACCCCTTCAGATGCTCAGGCTGTGCTTTGTGGCCAGTGGAAATTGGCCTTGGTTTTTAGCAGACTTGGTCCTAAGCTGTTTCTCTGTCTACCCTTGCTCCCTTGGCAATTGCACTGGGTTCTCTCGGGGCTTTAGACCCCTTCCACCTGCTGATGATCCCAGTAGTTCTATCTCCTCCTCAGCCCCATCCTCTGAACTTCAGACCCTCACCTCCAGCTTCCACCCAAGTGTCTATCTGCCCATTGATGTTTGAAGGGCACCTCCACCCAAACCCATCATCCCCCCATTTCACTGTAAGAAATGGAAGCTTCAACCTTCCATTTACTTGGTTCAGAATCCTTAGAGGCTCCTTGACCTTTCTCTTCCTCACACCACACTGGGAGATCTCCTTTCACTGCATGAGCCAGTCTGACCCTGTCATCGCTCTCATGGAACTTATGCAGGTCTAAGCCAACTTCATATCTTGCCTAGATTTGGGGAACATTCTCATACAAGCACTCACTGCCTCTACTCTTTCCACCAGAAGGATCCTCTGAAAAGTGTGTCAGACTATATTCCCTCCTTTCTTGAATCCTCTGATGGCCCCACCTCATTCAGATACAGTAGGGAACAAAACCAAGTTCCTCCCCTTGCGGAGATGGCACTCAAGTTGAGACAGACAAAATTTAACAACAACAATCTAACATGTAAGCAGGTGATGAGAACAAATGGCTTCTTTGTTTGAACACTTGAGCTCCCCTAAAGAGACATTTCCAGGAGTAGAAATGTCTTCAGTATCCGGTACAAGTCCTGGCTGGATTCAGACAGTGTTGTATGTTCCTGGGCTCCCTGAAGAATGAGGACAGGCTGCAGTGGGAGAGCCCAAACTTTGGAGTCAGGCAGACACAGCTCCACCCTGGCCCTGCCCCCCAACTACCTGCAAGGTCTACCTATCGAATCCCTTCTCCCATGAAACAGGCTAAAGAGAGTATCTATTTCAGGGTATTTTCCTGAGGATTCAGTAAGATAGTACATAGCACCAAAGATAATGCCTGCTACCAAGTAATCATTCAACAATTGGTAGCTATTATTGCCAGTATTAATGTTAATATTGTCCCCAAGACCCAGATTTTTTTTTTCAATCGGCAAGAGTAGAAATTCCAAACACAAGAAATCACAGCCTTATAAAAATTTGAATGAAAGGAGACTACAGTGGTAGGGTTTTTGAGAACTGCCCCAGGGAAGGAAATTTCTCTGAGTACAGTATCAGTACCATGATGGAGCATCCTACTCATGGCAGGAGGGGAGACACAGGATCAGGGGCCAGAGCCTGATACTCTGTTCTTTTTGTGGCCGCCAGGGCTGTGCTAGGACAGAAGAGGCAGTTTAAGACACTGAAAGATGGACATCAAGACAAAGGGTGGAAGGTGGTGAGGAGATGTAGGACATCTCTAACCTGCTGGTGAGTTAGAGGCCCTGAGCAGCTTGATCAATGTGGGCCTCCCCCTGATGAGATGGAAAGTAAATTTCCAGTACTGTAGTACTCTCTATGGCCTATTATTTGTATCAACCAGCACTGATGTCCAGTCAAAGCTTTGCCATGGTGGGGTGGACAGCAGACTTCTGGAGCATGGAAAGAAGACGACCCTGAACATCAGCCACTGTCTCCCACAAGGGTTGACAGTAGGATTCTGCAGATAGTGCTGAACACAAAGGGGCCTTGGAGAGCATGATGGGACAGAAATCTTGTCTGTGCTCTAAGCTGGTCATCTGAGGGACTCCTTCTTGTAACTCAGCTATTCAAAGGTGGAGATTTTAGCAAATATGTCTGCCCAGCAGGGGTACCTTTTAAAATTTTGCCTCGTGTGCTAATGGGATCCTGCTCACACCCCTGTCCAGGGAGGAAAGGGACAAGGTGGCATGGGAATGCCACAGTCATCACTACCTCTATGTCCCTCATTTAGGAAGGTTGGGGTTAAGCTTCCTTATCCATAAATAGTCAATGGTAAACATATTGAGCTTGAGGAAGTCCGAAAATTGTCCTCCACTCCCAGAAGACATGCTACTCAAATTAAAGTGGAGACTGGGAGAGTATTGTCAGATCTATTTTGGAAAAGGAGGAGGTATCTCCTCCTGCAGCAGATGGGAGGCCTCCATGGCCTCAGGGGCAGGAGCATTACCAGGTTCTGTGCCTGGGCTTCCTATGAGGGCATCTCCATGGCTACTTTTCTAACATCCCTAGAAACAAGGACCAGACTAATGTAGACATCTGCCAGAGGGCAACTGGAATTTTCCACATGGAACCACCACACCCTTGATGGAGAATGCCAGGAAGGGAAGAGTGGGAGAAAGGCTAATAGAAGAGGGGAGATGAAGAGTCAAAGGGTCAGCAGAGAGAACCACCAATTAGCTTGAGTGAACAGCCCAGGACTCCAGCCTTGGGGAGCACACTGGAGAAATGAGGAGCTGGCTTGGATAATGAGAGGCTACAAAGTCACCCCAGAGGGATGAGACAGGGTAAGACATGGCCTAACATGTCAGGAAGAGAGACCAGGAAGGTAAAGAGAGTCTGGTCGGGAAGGGTTGGGCTACACAGGGCTGCAAAGTCTCCGATCTTTATACCTGTTGCTGGCCTTAAGGGGGTGAGCATTGTCAGTTGAGTCCAATAAACATGACCACAAAGGATGCCCCTATGTCTGAGCAGAGGGACAGGGATGTTTCCTGAGCAGAGTGAGAAGTTAGAGCCTATGGAGGGTCTTCAGGGATCACCTTCAAGAATGGGGGGCTGGAGGGGAGGCTAGGTGTCTCAGTCAGTTAAGGATCTAACTCTTGGTTTTGGCTCAGGTCATGATCTCATAGTTTCATGAGTTTGAGCCCTGCATTGGGCTCTGCGCTGGCAGCGTGGCACCTGCTTGGGATTTTCTCTCTCCCTCTCTGTCTCTGTCCCTCCCCCAGTCAGGCTGTTTCTGTCTCTCTCAAAATAAATAAATAAACTTAAACATTAAAAAAAAAAAAGAATGGGGGGCTGGAGAACTCTGTGGGTGGGGGTACCTGCCACCTTCCACAGCGTTCATGCCTACATGCTCCCATTTGTGATGCAATCTGTGATTCTTGAGTATAAGAACAAAAACTGGGGCCCTTGGGTGGCTCAGTTGGTTGAGTGTCCGACTTTGGCTCAGGTCATGATCTCACAGTCCATGAGTTCGAGCCTCGCATTGGGCTTGCTGCTATCAGTGTAGAGCCTGGAGCCTGCTTCAGATCCTCTGTCTTCCCCCCTCTCTGACCCTCCCCCTCTCATTCTCTCTCTCTCTCTCTCTCTCTCTCTCTCTCAAAAATAAATAAAAAAATTTTTTTAAAGAAAACCTTCATGATAGGGGACCCCCAATTTCCTCCTTGCCTTCTAACCTTGCTCCTTTTCCTTTCTTGTTTGCAAGACCTTTCACCTTGCAAACTATGACTAGACCATAAGCCACAAGGCTTGCAAAGAAACTTCTTGGAATATACTATTCTGATGGTGTTAGGATTGCACCTGGGCAAGGGGCACAAAAACAGAAACAGCCTCCAAACCGTGAGTTTCCACTGAAGTCCAACGCTGCTTCCTAAACCCACACTGCACGTCGGCAAAGTCAGCTTCCCCTCTCCTATAAACACCCTGGCCCCGCTTTAATCTGTGGCCACCTGTCCCTCAGGTGTTCTCTGATGTGCATCAGTTGAATAACTCTTTAATCTTTATTCAAGTCACCTAAATAACTTTCTTTTGACAGCTGGTACTCAGACAAATGGTCCTAGAACATTATTTGGGCCATCCGTTCCAAAGCCATCTTCTGGCAAGTGTCCGGTGGTGTTCAGACGGGGCGGGATCAGCCTCTCTTCCCCACGTCACTGGGCTTTGTCTGGCACCACTCTACTGAGCACAGGGCCATGGGGCACAGGCGGAGTGTGAGTGTGTGTGTGGGTCACTGAGAGCAAACCAGATGAGCGCCGGGAAGATGACACCCTGCAGGGAAAGGAGGTGGTGTGGGGGAGGGGCAGGGGAAGAGAAGTTGAGTCTCCTTCAGTGTGTGCAGATCGTGAATTTCATTTCCTGAATTGAGGAATGAAGAATTAGAACTTGCTTTATATTCCATGACTCTACTTGACTTCTCACTCAAGTCCCATTCTGCCGGGCTGTAGGAAAAACAACGTTCGTCCTTTCTGAGACACCTCACCTTCTAGGTGGTCCTGCTTTCCTGGGCCTTGCACAGTGCCAAGGCCCTGGGGTAGGGAAAGCTCTGTGGTCCTTAGTCATCAGGCCTGCGGTTGTCATTCTGATTGCTTCTGGACAGGCAACTCTTGGTGACACCCGTGCCGGAAGCCTATCTTGAATGTATCTCTCTCTGGAGTCTGGCCACCTCCCTGGTGGGGCTGCCAGGAAATAGGGCAGTGCCCCATCCTCCCCCAGGACCAGGGCCTCACTCTTCCTTCTCTTATGCCCAGTGGAGAGCAATCTATTTTCAGTCTGGGGAGAATCCGTCTCCTTTTATGTTTCTTTGACTATGGTTATTCTCAGGAATTCACTTGTAAGTGTAAAGGCAACACCAGCAGGACTTTCAGAGCATGTCTATTTTCTGACTTGCCACATGCCTCGGCTGAATCAGTGTGCACCAAGCTGACTTAAACGAGAAAGAAAAAGGGAAACAGGTGGGGAAAGAGTACATACATTTATGTATCAGTTCGAAATCTTCTGGTTTCTCCCCGCCTCCCATGTCATCTGCTCTAAGCTGAGGCTGGGAGCCTGGGGTTTGGAATGTGTGGGTTGGGGAATGCTCCCTGGAGCTGAGGGTGGGGCCAATCCCTACCAGGGCAGCTTGGCTAGGGATAGGAGAAGGAGGTTCTCCAAACGGAGTATTACCATAAAGGAGGGAATTAGAGCAGCAGGAAATACTCGGCAGTCTTCTGTGACCTTTCCCTATTCCATAATGACTAGATGTTTCTCCTCTGTGTCCCTAGAACACTTTCCTCCACTGGCACAGACCGCAGTCTGGCTTCATTCCTGCCTCCCTCTTCAGACAGAGAGCTCCCAAACTGAGGACCTGTATTTGTTCATCTGGGGACCCTAAGCCCCTGAAAGGTAAAGACTGAGTAAGTAACTCATTGGAATGTTATGGAATCCCTGTCCCTGCTGCAGGTGACTGGCCTGCAATGGGTGACTGAGGCCTGGGTGTGGAAATTGTGGCTGACACTAAACTGTGCCACTCAACAAAATTGGATCAGTGGATTCAAAGCATGGGCCAAAGCAAGCCAGATAAAATGTAATGCTTCAAAACATAAAACCGTGGACTTGAATTGCAAAATTCAGCTGGGATGAAAGTGATTTGATGAAAGAGTAGAGCCTATAAGCAAGATGTAGAGGTTCTAATTACCTTCAAACTCAGTATGAGTCAGTAATGTTACATGACTGGCAAAGAACAAAAATCAGAGTAAAAACAGGTAGTTTGATATAAGGCTACATTAGGAGAAGTATGCCATCTAAAACAAAGGAGGTGATAGCCCTCTTATTTCCCTCACTGCATCCAAGTCAAATCTTTCCTGGGATATAATGTCCAGCCCTGTGCACTATGTCTCCTGGGACACATGACTGAACAGAATACCTTCAAATAAAAGTAATCAGGAGGGTGCTTTCATCTCAAAACCTGATCTTGTCTTGTCTTTAAATGGTACTGTATGTACTCGATATCCCTGTGGGAAAAAAGGAACGTACTGAAAACTAACACACAAATACACAAAATTTAACTCAACACAGAACTGAAAACTATAAACGTCAAGAAGAAAACATTAAGAGAAGATTCTTTGCAATGCTGGGGTTGGTAAAGATTGCTTAAAACATAAACTATAAAAGAAAAATAATGACACATGGACTGCATCAAAATTCACCCAGAATTCTTTGAAACTCACCCAGAAGAAAACAAAAATGCAAGCCACAGACTGGGAGAAAATATGTGCAGTACATGTATAAGACAAAGAACTTGCAGCCAAACATAAAGAACTCTTTAACTCAATAAGAAGACAAAACAATACAGTAAGAAAACATGCAAAAGATTCAAATAGACACTTCACAAAAAAGACATACAAATGGCCAATAAGCCATGCAAAGATGTTCAACATCATGATTCATTAAGAAAATAAAAATCAAAATACCATATACTTAACAGAATGGCTAAAAGTAATGAGTCTGACCCTACTGAGTGTTGGCAAGGCCGTGGAGCAACAGGAACTCTCACACACGGCTGGTGGGGATGTGAAATGATGTAACCGCTTGGAAAATATCATGACAGTTTCCTAAAATGTCAAACATACACCTGCCCTACGAACTAGCCATTCTACAACTATGTATTTACCCAAGAAAAATGAAAATACATGCCCACACAAAGAATTATACACATGATAACAAATCTTTATTTGTAATATCAAAAAAAAAAAAAACCTGGAAGCAACACAAATGTACATCACCAGGTGAATATATAAAAAAATTATATAGGGCACCTGGGTGGCTCAGTCAGTTAAGCGTCTGACTTCGGCTCAGGTCATGATCTCACGGTCCGTGAGTTTGAGCCCTGCATCGGGCTCTGTGCTGACAGCTCAGAGCCTGGAGCCTGTTTCGGATTCTGTGTCTCCCTCCTCTCTCTCTCTCTGCCCCTCCCCTGTTCATGCTCTGTCTCTCTCTGTCTCAAAAATAAATAAACGTTAAAAAAAATTTTTTAAAAACTATGGTATATCCATACTGTGGAATATTACTCAGCAAGAAAAAGGAACAGACTGTGCATGTGTGCAACAACCTGGATAAATCTCAAAATAGTTATGCTAAATGAAAGCTAGACAAATAAAGTACATGCTCTCTGATCCCATTTATATATAATTATAGATACATGCATATATATTTATATTTATATTTATATTTATATTTATATTTATATTTATATTTATATACATTCCAGAAAACGCAAACCTGTCTGAAGTGTCAGTGTAGTTGGTGCTGATGCAAATTGTCATCCTGATTGCAGTGATGTGTACATATGTCAAACTGAACAAATAGCACACTTTAAATATCTGCAATTTTGTGTATTTCAATTATGTCTGTGAAATTGGGGGAGGGATCTTCTCTTGGAAGAACGTGAAGTCACATCAGACGTGGCTGGCACTAGCATTGAAAAATCTAGGATTGTTGAGACAAGAGACTAGTAAAGCGATGCCTGGAAGGCCTGAGGGCTGCCCCCGGTGTTGAAGTGCCCGGGGAGAAAAGGCGAGGGTTCTGGAGAAGGGGTCACTTCTTGCGTGGAAGATCTTGCGGCACGATCTGCTGTATGGTCGCCAAATGCAGGCAGAGAAAATCAGGTGTCAATGCCCATGGGGATCCTGTTCCAGAAGGAACCAACTGGAATTTGCTTTCTGGACTTCGTCTGAAAGTTTCACATTAGTAGCCACCAGACAAGAGTTTTCCCTGCCAAGTTTGTGATTGGGGTGGGTTATAAGTGGACAGGAGTTGGCCAAACCAAATGTTAGGGTCTGACACACGCTGTGGCAGAGCCACTTGACCTTCCCCACATGACACAGCCAGTGTGGCTTCCCTGTGACCCTTTAGCTGAGCATTTGCACTGGCGGTTGCCCGGTTCTGAGCACCACGTCACTGCCTCCTGCTCCTCTGTATCTGAGGAGTGGTTTCAAGACTTAGAACTATAATGTGATCGTTGTTACCACTGCTGATTAATAACATGGGCCGGCATTTGTTTAATACCTGACCGTGGATACGATTGCAAAATTAGACTCCAAACTATTCAATGTCCTATAGGCATTAAAATCATACCTTTTGGGGTGATTCTTCCTTTTGGACAGAAATCACGTGCAACATCGATCTTCTACTGGGTAATGAGGTATCAACTAATTTAAAAAGTATTTCTCGTTGGTGAATTAGTAGAGACATTACTGACGATGCACTTTACATGTATTCATTCTATCTTCAAAACAACCTATGGGATAGGAAGTAGTATTACTCTCATTTTACACAGAAGGAAACTGAGACACTGAGAGATAGAAGAATAATTACCCAAACTCAGGGAATAAGACAAAAAAAAAAAAAATGATGACTTCATCTATCAACATCATACAAAGAGATTTTAGTGACAAGCCTCCTAATGGCCATATAATTATCTGTGGGTGAGGTGGGGTGTAATTTTATTTGACCTACTATGTAGTATTTACTGTGTTACCTAAATGGGGATGTAGGGAGGGCACCAAGGTGGCTCAGTCAGTTGAACATCTGACTTCGGCTCAGGTGATGATCTTGAGGTTTGTGGGTTCAAGCCCAGCATCGGGCTTACTGCTGTCAGCGCAGAACCCACTTCGGATTCTCTGTCTCTCTCTCTCTCCCTCTCTCTCAAAAATAAATAAACCTCAAAAAAAATCCCTTGGAAGTTGTAAATGGAATCAATATGTCAGCTCCCACACTAGAAAGTAGAAGAGATGGGGTGAGGACAACAGCCACGGGTTTTCCAGCAGTAAGAGAAAGGGCCAGAGATGGGTCCCAGTAACTTGTGAATCAAGTCCCCATTCCAACTAACTCATTAAAATATTCATCACTAACATGAAAGTACTTGACCTTGCAAAATGATAACAGTGCCAGACCCCAATTAGATGCAATGGCAATTAGTATTTTTAAAATGGTGTATCCAGAAGACAGGTGCTGCTGATATAAGTGGGTTGTTAACCCATCTGCTGAAGTAAGTGCCACTTTCCTCGTCATCTGGGATGCTAGCACAGTGTTAGGCCAATGGGGAAACATCATTGGTGAAAGCAAAAATATTAGAACCAACCTAAAAGTGTAGGTGAAGTTAAATAAATTATTTGTGGAATTCTCTGTACCCAGTTTTCAAAATGAGGGGTTCCTTGCCATGCTCTGGGAAGGTGTCCATGGTTCTCGTGCCCACACAGCAGCAGCCCTAAGAAAATAATTATTTAAAAAAAATTTTTTTTAACGTTTATTTATTTTTGAGACAGAGACAGAGCATGAACGGGGGAGGGGCAGAGAGAGAGGGAGACACAGAATCGGAAGCAGGCTCCAGGCTCCAAGCCATCAGCCCAGAGCCGGACGCGGGGCTCGAACTCACGGACTGCAAGATCGTGACCTGAGTCGAAGTCGGACGCTTAACCGACTGAGCCACCCAGGCGCCCCAGAAAATAATTATTAAATGAGTAAGTGGGTACATTGTTAAGTGAACAAAAGTAAACAATACATACAACAGAATTCCATTTATTGTTTCAAAAGGGGCTACATGTGTTCAAAGATATTTATTTTTTTTTCTATCTGCATAAACACAGAAAATATCTGGAAGAATATGGTACCCAACTGCTACAGTGGCTACTTCTGAAAAGAGATTGGAAAGACAGAGAGGGGATTTTCCAGTTCAGAAAAGTGAAATCAGGTGCTGGAAGGTAAGTGCTCTAGAATGTATGTGAAATGACAAAAGTGAGATAGAAAACTTCACATCACATACAAACACAGTTTCCTAAGACACCTACCATGTATGTTCACTTCGAAAAAATAAAAATATACAAAAAATTAAAAGCAGTCATCTTTAGATGGTGGGTCACGACTGACTTGTTTTCTTTGATGCTTTTTCTGTATTTTCCAAAATGCCTACAAGAAAGGTTTATTATTTTCACCAATAAACATGTACGCTTTTTAAAGGAAAAGAAAGTGGGGCACCTGACTGGCTCAGATGGTAGAGCATGTGACTCTTGATCCTGGGGTTGTGAGTTCAAGCCCCATGATGGGTGTAGAGATAGATTGCTTTAAAAAGAAAAGAAAAGTAAAGAAGCATACCCACACTGAGTTTTGTTAGTGTGAAGGCATGCATGCTCCTTAGCCCTATAACCCAGGGGAAATTTACTGGGTTCCCTGACCACAGAGCAAGGAAATTTCTCCCCGTGGCAGGTGAGGGAGGTCTTACCCAGCCACTCACAGACTGTGACTGAGGCTCACAGGTGCCCGGATTGAAATGGGACAAACCTGTATAATCGCGCTTTCCAGACGTGCTCACTCCACACCGAGTCATCCATCCACTGGGCGCACAGGCTGGCAGTTCTTGTTCATTCACTGTGAATGTCATCACCTGTCCCCAGGCACAGTGACTTCTGGCTCATCACACTGCTCCCAATAGGTTTAGGGATTAATCACCTTTGAAACGAAATCAGGCAAGTTTGAGATAAATAGACAAACATCACAGAAATTGAGTTCCCTGTGTATGTGTTTCCGAAGGCATGGTGCATATCCCAGAAGACGGTGTATAGGCTAGAAAGCAAGTTCAAGCATCATGACTGATGTCTCCTGACAGCCAGGGAGCCTCTCCAGACAGTAAGCTAAGAGAGCTGTACTTACCAATTTTGTCCTTCACAAGTGAGGAAAACAGAGATATTGTCATAAAAGCTTGGAACGAAAATCAACAGGGTGTAGACCCAGAGCACCCTAATTTGGGTAGATGGGGTCATCCTTCATTGCACTGAGGTCAAGGAATCACTTCCACACAGCTCATCTAGAAATCTTGGGGTAACATGTGTCTATTCCAGTTTAAGTATTGAATTACCAGTGCTGGGACCTCCTCCTATTGACCCAGAACAATTTATGAAAGGGGGAGGGAATCTTGTATTATACCCACGTGTACAAAAATAAATGAGGTAAAATACTCATCTCCCCTTGTGGCTGGTGGAAACTCCCCAAAAGTCATGTTTCAAAATATATCAAGTATGTGATCTTATTTTCTTATTATTTACATTTTTTAATGTTTTATTTATTTGTTTATTTTTTGTTTTATTTATTTTTGAGAGAGAGAGCACAGCTGGAGTGGGACAGAAGGGTTGGGGGGGGGTGGGGGGACAGAAGATCTGAAGCAGGCTCTGTGCTGAAGGCACCAAACCTGATGCGGGGCTCGAACTCATGAACTGCAAGATCATGACCTGAGCCCAAGTAAGATGCTCAACTGACTGAGTTGCCCAGGTGCCTCTCTCATTATTTTTAAAAAATCTACAATGAATATAGATTATTAATATAATCAGGGGGAAGTTACATAAAAAATAACTTGGGATGGGCCCTGAACACTTCATTTTTAAAACTCCTAGGTGATTCTAATTTATACTAGATTTTGAGAACTGCTCCTCTAAACCTGTTCTTTAAAGCTCCTCAAAGAATATAATAAATATAATATAATACAATACAATACAATACAATACAATACAATACAATACAATACAATACAAGAAAATGTAGCAACACTTGAAGGCTAAGAAAGGATACTTTCTTAGCGAGAAATATTCAGGAATATCTCTGAGATGTAGTGAAAGTAGACCAAAATACAAGGGGGGCTGAGGCACAATCCATCACAAATGAGGAAGAGCGCGTCTGGGGAGAAAACTTGTCTGCTGCTAGACAGAACCCTGGTGATGTCCCTGGGCTGTGGTTGGGAGCAGGAGAGGACTGCCTGCCAGCTGCAGGGTGCTTCAGATGCAGGATATTTTGGGCCATGTCCTCATCATTTTAAGAAATTCCCTTCTATTCCTAGTTGGAGTCTTTTTAGTTTTCCTTTCAGGAATGAGCTGATTTTTTATAAAAAAAATTTTTGTAATCTAGTGAAATGCGCATATGTTTTTCTTCTTTAATGTGCCAATCAAGTGACTGACATTAAAATTTTCCTAAAGTTGAATCATGTTTGCATAGCTAGTATAAATCTTATTTTTAATATGCTGCTGGATTTAATTTGACTTTTTTGGGGGTAGTTTTCATCTTTATTTTTTTAACTTATTTTTTAAATTTGCATCCAAGTTAGTTAGCATATGGTGCAACAATGATTTCAGGAGTACATTCCTTAATTCCCCTTACCCATTTAGCCCATCCCCCTCCCACAACCCCTCCATTAACCCTCTGTTTGTTCTCCATATTTAAGAGTCTCTTATGTTTTGTCCCCCTCCCTGTTTTTATATTATTTTTGCTTCCCTTCCCTTACGTTTGTCTGTTTTGTATCTTGAAGTCCTCATATGAGTGAAGTCATATGATTTTTGTCTCTCTCTGACTAATTTCGCTTAACATAAAACCCTCTAGTTCCATCAACGTAGTTGCAAATGGCAAGATTTCAGTCTTTCTGGTTGCTGAGTAATACTCCATTGTATATGTATACCACATCTTCTTTATCCATTCATCCGTTGATGTACATTTGGGCTCTTTCCATACTTTGGCTATTGTTGATAGTGCCACTATAAACGTGGGGGTGCATTGCATGTGTCCCTTCGAAACAGCATACTTGAATCCCTTGGATAAATACCTAGTAGTGCAATTGCTGGGTCAGAGGGTAGCTCTATTTTCAATTTTTTGAGGAACCTCCATACTGTTTTCCAGACTGACTGCACCAGCTTGCATTCCCACCAGCAATTCAAAAAAGATTCTCTTTCTCTGCATCCTCGCCAACATCTGTTGTTGCCTAAGTTGTTCTTTTGAGCCATTCTGACAGGTGTGAAGTGGTATCTCATGGTGGTTTTGATTTGTATTTCCCTGATGATGAGTGATTTTGAGCATTTTTTATGTGTTGGTTAGCCATTTGGATGTCTTCTTTGGAGAAGTGTCTATTCCTGTCTTCTGCCCATTTCTTCACTGGATTATTTATTTTTTGGGTGTTGAGTTTGATAAGTTCTTTATAGATTTTGGATACTAACCCTTTATCTGATATGTCATTTGCAAATGTCTTGTCTCATTCCATCGGTTGACTTTTACTTTTGATGATTGTTTCCTTAGCTGTGCAGAAGCTTTTTTATTTTGATGATGAGGTCCCAGTAGTTCATTTTTGCTTTTGTTTCCCTTGCCTCTGGAGACATGTTGAATAAGAAGTTGCTGTGGCCAAGGTAAAAGAGGTTTTGCCTGCTTTCTCCTCGAGGATTTTGATGGCTTCCTGTCTTACATTGAAGTCTTTCATCCATTCTGAGTTTATTTTTGTGTATGGTGTAAGAAAGTGGTCCACATTCGTGCTTCTGCATGTCGCTGTCCAGTTTTCCCAGCACCACTTGCTGGAGAGACTGTATTTCATTGGATATTCTTTCCTGCTTTGTCAAAGATTAGTTGGCCATATGTTTGTGGGTCCATTTCTGGGTTCTCTATTCTGTTCCATTGATCTGAGTGTCTGTTTTTGTGCCAGTACCATACTGTTTTGATGATTACAACTTTGTAGTATAGCTTGAAGTCGGGGATTGTGATGCCTCCTGCTTTGGTTTTCTTTTTCAAGATTTTTTTGGCTATTTGGGGTCTTTTCTGGTTCCATACAAATTGTAGGATTCTTTGTTCTAGCTCTGTGAAGAATGCTGGTGTTATCTTGATAGGGATTGCATTGAATATGTAGATCGCTTTGGGTAGTATCGACATTTTAACAATATTTGTTCTTCCTATCCAGGAGCATGGAATCTTTTTCCATTTTTTTGTGTCTTCTTCAATTTCTTTCATAAGCTTTCTGTAGTTTTCAGTGTATAGATTTTTCACCTCTGGTGAGATTTGTTCCTAGGTATTTTATGGGTTTTGGTGCAATTGTAAATGGGATCGATTCCTTGATTTCTCTTTCTGTCGCTTCATTGTTGCTGTATAGGAATGCAACCGATTTTTGTGCATTGATTTTATATCCTGCGATTTTAATGAATTCATGGACCAGTTCTAGCAGTGTTTTGGTGGAATCTTGGGTTTTCCATATAGAGTATCATGTCATCTGCGAAGAGTGAAAGTTTGATCTCCTCCTGACCTATTTGGATGCGTTTTATTTCTTTGTGTTGTCTGATTGCTGAAGCTAAGACTTCCAATACTATGTTGAATGACAGTGGCAAGAGCGGACATCCCTGTCTTGTTCCTGACCTTAGGGAGAAAGCTCTCAGTTTTTCCCCATTGAGGATGATATTAGTGGTGGGTCTTTCATATATGGCTTTTTTTATCTCGATGTATGATCCTTCTATCCCTACTTTCTTGAGGGTTTTATCAAAAAAAAGGATGTATTTTGTCAGATGCTTTCTCTGCATCTATTGAGAGGATCATATGGTTCTTGTCCTTTCTTTTATTGATGTGATGTATCACATTGATTGTTTTATGGATATTTAACCAGCCCTGCATCCCAGGAATAAATCCCACTTGGTCGTGGTGAGTAATTTTTTTAATGTATTGTTGGATCTGGTTGGCTAATATCTTGTTGAGGATTTTTGCATCCATGTTCATCAGGGAAATTGGTATATAGTTCTCCTTTTTAGTGGGGTCTTTTTCTGGTTTTGGAATCAAGGTAATGTTGGCTTCATAGAAAGAGTTTGGAAGTTTCCCTTCCATTTCTATTTTTTGGAACAGCTACAAGAGAATAGGTGTTAACTCCTCCTATATTTGGTAGAATTCCCCGGGAAAGCCATCTGGCCCTGGACTCCTGTTTTGGGGGGAGATTTTTTATTACTGGTTCAATTTCTTTACTGGTTATGGGTCTGTTCACATTTTCTACTTCTTCCTGTTTCAGTTTTGGTAGTTTATATGTTTCTAGGAATTTGTCTTTCAGATTGCCCATTTTATTTGCATATAGTTGCTCATTATATTCTCTTATTATTGTTTGTATTCCTTCTGTGTCTGTTGTGATCTCTCCTGTTTCATTCTTGATTTTATTTATTTGGGTCCTTTCCTTTTTCTTTTTGATCAAACTGGCTAGGGGTTTATCAATTTTGTTAATTCTTTCAAAGAACCAGCTTCTGATTTCATTGATCTGTTCTACTGGTTTTTGTTTGTTTGTTTGTTTTGGTTTTGTTTTGTTTTGTTTTGTTTTTGTTTTTGTTTTGATAGCATTGATTTCTGCTCTAATCTTATTATTTCCTGTCTTCTGCTGGTTTTATTTGCTGTTCTTTTTCCAGCTCTTTAAGATGTAAGGTTAGGTTGTGTATCTGAGACCTTTCCTCCTTCTTTAGCAAGGCCTGGATTGCTTTATACTTCCATCTTATGACCGCCTTTGCTGTATCCCAGAGGTTTTGGGTTGTGGTGTTATCATTTTCATTGGCTTCCATGTACTTTTTAATTTCCTCTTTACCTTCTTGGTTAGCCCATTCATTCTTTAATAGGATGTTCTTTAGTCTCCACGTATTTATCTTTCCACATTTCTTCTTGATTTTGAGTTTCATGATGTTGGGTCTGAAAATATGCACGGTATGGTCTTGATCTTTTTGTACTTGGTGAAGGTTGAATTGTGTCCCAGTATGTGATCTGGACAACATTCCATGTGCACTGGAGAAGAATGTGTATATTGCTGCTTTAGGATGAAATGTTCTGAATATATCTCTTAAGTTAATCTGGTCCAGTGTGTCATTCAAAGCCATTTTTCCTTATTGATTTTCTGTTTAGATGATCTGTCCACTGCTTTAAGTGGGGTGTTGAAGTCCCTTACTATTATGGTATTATTATCAATGAGTTGCTTTATGTTTGTGATTGACACACACACACACACACATATGGGTACTCCCACATTTGGAGGATAAATGTTTACAATTGTTAGGTCTTCTTGGTCTATAGACCCCTTAAGTGTGATATAATGCCCTTCTTCATCTCTTGTTACAGTCTTTATTTTAAAGTCTAGATTGTCTGATATAAGTATGGCTACTCTGGCTTTCTTTTGCTGACCATTAGCATGATAGATGGTTCTCCACCCCCCTATTTTCAATCTGAGGGTGTCTTTAGGTCTAAAGTGGGTCTCTTGTAAGCAACACATAGATGGATCTTATTTTCTTATCTATTCTGTTACCCTATATCTTTTGATTAGAGCATTTAGTCCATTGACATTTAGAGTGAGTACTGAAAGATATAAATTTTTTGCCATTATGTTGCTTATAGAGTTGGAGTTTCTGGTGATGTTCTCTGGTCCTTTCTAGTCTTTGTTGCTTTTGGTTCTTTTTTTCTTTTTCCTCATCTTTTCTCCCCTCAGAGAGTCCCCCTTAAGTTTCTTGCAGGGTTGGTTTAGTGGTCACGAACTCCTTTTATTTTTGTTTGTCTGGGTAACTTTTTATCTCTCTTCTCTTTTGAATGACAGCCTTGCTGGATCAAGAATTCTTGGCTGCAAATTTTTCTGATTCAGCACATTGAATATATCCTGCCACTCCTTTCTGGCCTGCCAAGTTTCTGTGGAGAGGTCTGCTGCCAACCTGATCTGTCTTCCATTGTAGGTAAGGACATTTTTCCCATGCTGCTTTCCTGATTCTTTCCTTGCCTGTGTATTTTGTGAATTTGACTATGATATGCCTTGTTGATGGTCGATTTTTGTTGAATCTAATGGGAGTCCTCTGTGATTCCTGGATTTTGATGTCTGTGTCTTTTCCCAGGTTAGGGAAGATTTCTGCTATGATTTGCTCACATAACCCTTCCACGCCTTTTTCTCTCTCTTCCTCTTTTGGGACCCCTATGATTCTGGTGTTGTTCCTTTTTAATGAGTCACCTATTTCTCTAATTTTTAAATCGTTCTCTTTTGCCTTAGTATCCCGCTTTTTTCTGCTTCATTGTTATCCATACATTTGTCTTCTGTATCACTGATTCTCTGCTCTGCCTCATCCATCCTTGCCACAGTGGCAAGTATTCTAGATTGCAGCTCAGTTATAGCATTTTTTATTTCATCCTGACTAGCTTTTACTTCTTTCATCTACACAGAAAGGGATTCTAATCTATTTTCAACCCCAGCTAGTATTCTTATTTTCATGATTCTAAATTCTGGTTCAGATGTCTTGCTTGTGTCTGCATTGATTAAGTCCCTGACTGTCATTTCTTCCTGCTCTTTCTTTTGGGCTGAATTTCTTCATTTCATCATTTTGTAGGAAAAAAAGGAATTAATAATGTAAAAAATTTTTTAATTAAAAACAACACACACACACACACACATCAAATAAATCATGTTAGATACTAGGTGTGTTTTCATCTGGTTGTTGAAGGGAGCTTGATAGATTAGAGAAAAAAGGGGAAAAAGAAAAAGAAAGAAAAAAGAAAACGTTTGACAATTTGAAAAAATTAATACACTGAAATAGAATAAAACGAAATGATGGAAGTAAAATAGAATTTGAAAATTTTACAAAAAAGTAAAAAAATATAGAAAAATTAAAGAAATATTTTTAATAAAAATTGATAATAAAAATATTTTTTCTCTTTCTGTATTCAAAAAAAAAGAAAAGAAAAAGGAAAAAAAATTGAATATGTGGATCAGGGAACAGACTGAAATACAATTTAAATTACATCGTTTTCCCCTTGAAGTCAAACTATGAAGCACTTTATAGTCATAAACTAAGCAGGAAGAGAGACTCATATTTCTGAAGAGTGAGGTTGGCCCACTCGGGCAGGGCTTAGTGTAATGGCTCCATTCTCCACTAAATGGTGCTGTTTAGCTTACTGGGGTGGATTGTTGTGGTGCTTGTAAGTGTGTATGCACACATGCGGGAGAGGTGAAAATGGTGTCACCCAGCTACCCAGTCTCTAGTATCAGAACTCTGTTCTACCTGATCAGTAGTCATGCACCCATCCTCTGTCTCCTGTTTCCATCCACTCCCCACTTTTACACTGTCCGTGACCAAGCCATCAGGTTGCCAGGCAGCACCTCCCTCCTGAGTTTTATCTCAGATGTAGCTGTGTTTCCCAACCCTTTACTTTTGAGGGACTGCGGCTTTGACCCACTCAGATCCTCTGGGGGAGGGTCTCACTGAGCAATGGCCGGGTGCTGGCCACACCCAGGAACATTCGCAGAAACTGTGCTGCTGCTGCCGCCCGGAGACTGCGGCCAGCCTGGCCCAGAAAAAGTTCATGTGATCGTGTGGCAACAGCGTTTCAGGGATTATGGCAAATCACAACACACATCTGGCACCAGGCTTCATCCCCAACGACTTTTGTTCTGGCACCAGCGAATGTGGTTGATCTCCCTATCTGCTCCTGGGGACTCACACTTCTCATCAGAGCACTACCAGGTATCTAGCTGCGGAGTTTC
Organism: Acinonyx jubatus; assembly: GCF_027475565.1. NCBI lineage: Eukaryota > Metazoa > Chordata > Mammalia > Carnivora > Felidae > Acinonyx > Acinonyx jubatus. The sequence continues at coordinate 146,760,861 of NC_069384.1, forward strand.
AGACAGTGCTCCCCTGTTTATAGAGTCTTAATGGAATTTAAACCCTCTCCTTTCTCCTTTCTCCCTTTTTAATTCAGTCCCTGTGGCTGTTCCCACTTTTCCACTTTCTTTCCAGCTGCTTTTGAGGGGTGATGCTTTTCCCATATTCTACCCCCCACCACAGCACCTCCACACCCATCTCAATCCTCCCTTCGCAAGCAAAAACAGCTCCCTGCCCTCTGAGCCTTCTCTCCCCCAGTTCACCGCTGTTACCTGCTGAGTTCTGTGGTTCAGGTTGTGCAGATTGTTGTGTTATACCTCAGATCAGTTTTCTAGGTGTGCAGGATGGTTTAGTGTTAGTCTGGCTGTATTTCATGGATGCGAGATGCAAAACAAAAAAACTTCCATGCCATTCTGCCATATTGGTCACTCCCTGGAATTTTCATATTTATAAAGTGAGCTAAGCTTATAGCCTGCCTGCCTGCCTGCCTGCCTTCCTTCTTTTTTCTTATGTTGGTATCAGGATTATTATGCTAGCCTTATAAAATATATTGGAAAGACTTCCACATTTATACATGGTTAAGTAATAAGAGATTTTTGGCACCCCAAAGGTTTGGCTGTGTTTGGGCACACTTTAGTATAAATATTAGACCACCTTTCCAATTTATTTTGTGTTTGTTGTTCTCTTTAAATTTCCTACTTCTTTGCCAATATTGGGCATTTGATTCCTAGAAAATCATGTGTGTTTTCCCTTTCCAGTTCGTTATTATAAAGTTTTATGTAATATTCCCTTCAATTTTTAAAAACTCTACTATGTTTAGTTACAGTCCCTTTATAATTCCTAATGTTGTTTATTGGTGTTTTTTCTAAATTTGTCTGGATTAAACTTGTCACAATTTGTCAATTTTATTTGTTTCCTCCCTCCTCCAGAAGAAAGAAAGGGTTCTATTGTTCCATTTCTTGGTTTCTACTTTTATATTTATTATTTACTTACTTTTGGGGATGATTTTGATGTTCTTTTCTTAGCTTTTTGAGTTGAGATGTTAGTTTTTTTTTTAACCTCTTATTTTCTAGCAAATGTATTAGAGCTCTATTTTTTTTTGTATGACTTTGGCTGCACCCTAAAGATTTTTATATGTAGTGCCTCTTCTCATTTGTTTCTAATTTATCTTTATGTTCCACTTGATTTTTTTCTATAATTCCAGTATTTTAGATGTTATTTCTATTCCAATTAAATGAATAGATTTGGGGGTTGAATTCGTTTTTTCTTCTTTTTTTGCCATCATGTGTTGATTACTAAATTTACCTGTAGAGATTTCCTTTTTCTTTCTTTATTTTTCATTTTTATTTTAAGTTTATTTTTGAGAGAGAGAGGGTTGGGGGGAGGCGGCGGAGTAGCCAAGAGAGAGAATCCCAAACAGGCTTCATGTTCTCAGTGCAGAGCCCAACACGGACCTCAAACCCACAGACTGCAAGATGATGATCTGAAAATCCAGAGCAGAATGCTTAACTAACTGAGCCACCCAGGCGCCCCAAGATTTTGTTTTTGGAATGAGTTGCAATTTGCCTTTAGGCCTAACATACGGTTAATTTTTAGAGAATGCTCCATATTTGCTTAGAAAGAATGTGTCTTCTTTGAGGCCGGGTACAGAGTTCTTTATATAGCTGTTATATCAAGTTTCATTACTGTGTTCTTCAAATATTTTAAAGCCTTACTTATTATTTGCTTATTGATTGCTGGGAGAGGTGTGTTACTCTCTGTATCAGCTAGCGGTTGCTGCAAAACAAAGCCCTCGAAACTCAAGGGCTTAACACAGCCATCATTTATTATCATTCCTGTGCATGTGGCAAAGTGGGGTCAGTGGACCTATTGAGCGCTTGGCTGAGCGCCTCTGCTCCAGGCTCTGCGGGCCAGTGTTGCTATGGTGGTTCTGCTGCTGACTGCAGGTCTGTGTGGTTGATAAGTTGATTCTGCTCCTCATTATCATTCTTTCGGTTAGCTAGAACTCTGCTCCACAGTGCCTTTGCTAAGCTCTTTCTTGTCCAAGACTCATGACATTTGCAGATGTAATTAAATTAAGGATCTTACTATGAGATCATCCTGGATTTAGGGCTCACTTGCCCTAAATCCAGTGACTGGGTGTCCTTGTAAGAGACAGGAAAGAAGCCACAGAGACATACAGAAGAGAAGGTGCCATGAGGAGGGAGGCAGAGATTGGAGAGACATGCCTAGAAATCAAGCAATGCCAAGAATTGCTGCTAGCCACCAGAATCTAGCCAAGAGACATGGAACAGATTCTCTCTCAGAGCCTCCAGAAGGAATCGATCTTGATTTTGGACTTCAAGCCTCCAGAACTGTGAAGGAATAAATTTATGTTCTTTTAAGCTACTCGGTTTGTGGTAATTTGTTTCAGCAGCCACAAAAAAGCTAATACAATCTGCTCCCACACATGGCCCTACTCTTGCTGACACATAGCAATATGCTTTAGAAAAGTCCTTGAGATGTAAGCTTTGTTCCCCATCCAGGCTGTGCTGGGATCTGACTCCAAGAAATGAGGCATGGTGACAGCAAGTCGTGAAGAGAATTAGTATCTCTATGAGGCTCTAATTCAAGTGAGGTCAGCATGGTCTCCAGACAAGGGGAGGCGATTCTCCTCTGGCAGAGGGAGGAGGTTGCTTTCGCCAAGGGAATTTGAGGATTTGAGATTGCTGGGTTTAGCCACCAAAATGTTTCCAACCCAGGTATTTTCTGCAGCTCTGTTTTAAATTCTGGGGATGACTTTCAGCACAAACTGATCCGATTGCAGCAGATAAGGATCTCCTTAAAAGCTACCATACTGGTGTTAGAAGTCAGGATAATAATTCCCTTCCTAGAAGCATGCAGTGATTGGAGCAGGACATAAGGAGAGCTTTTGGGTGTTGATAGTTTTGTATATTTTTTTAATTTTTTAATGTTTGTTTATTTATTTTTTAATTTTTTTAACGTTTATTTATTTTTGAGACAGAGACAGAGCATGAATGGGGGAGGGGCGGAGAGAGAGGGAGACACAGAATCTGAAATGGGCTCCAGGCTCTGAGCGGTCAGCACAGAGCCCGACGCGGTGCTTGAACTCACAGACCGCGAGATCATGACCTGAGCCGAAGTCAGACACTTAACCGACTGAGCCACCCAGGCGCCCCTAATGTTTATTTTAGAGAGAGAGAGAGAGAGAGAGCGACTGGGGAGGGGCAGAGAGAGAGGGAGACACAGAGTCTGAAGCAGGCTCCAGGCTCCGAGCTGTCAGCACAGAGTCAGACGCAGGGCTTGAACTCACAAACTGTGAGATCATGACCTGAGCCAAAGTCCAACGCTTAACCAACGGAATCACTCAGGCACCCCTATATTATTTTATTTAAAAAAATTTTTAGTTTATTTATTTTGAGACAGAGCAAAAGTGGAGGAGGGTCAGAAAGACAGAGAGACAGTATCCCAAGCAGGCTCTGTACCATCAGCACAGAGCCCAATGCAGGGCTTGAACTCAGGAACTGTGAGATCATGACCTGAGCTGAGATCAAGAGTCCAATTCTTAACTGACTGTGCCACCCAGGTGCCCCTTGACAATTTTATATTTATTTAACCTGGGGCCTGGCTAAATGGTTGTGCTCTACAGAAATTCCTCAAGTTCTGTGTTTATAATATGTGCACTTTTCTGAAGGTTACACTTCCATATTTTTTTCATTTGTAAAAACTTGTTTTAAAGAAGTTTAAAAAGTATTAAAACAAGAGCTGCTATGGAGGCTCTCTGGCTTTGAAAGTATTTTCAGAGTTGGAAGTTGATTGCCCTGAGCCAATCATTCTTTTACCATAAGTCCCTATACCATCATAAATAGCCAGACTATTTCATATTTGTTTTTAATTAACATCATTTCCACAGCAATTAAGTGAAGTTACTATCCAGTCTCCTGGGACTGCCTCATCATGAGTCCTTTCGAAATCAGGGTCTAAGGCGAGGATGAAAGTACTAATGCTATTTGGGAAGGGCAAGACCAGGAGAGTGAACGAGAAGAGACAAGGGAAGCAAAGGAAGGGAAATGTGTGACCACTGCTTCACAAGGAGCCACAGAGAGACACGGGGCAGGTCTGGAGCTGATCAATTGTTTTAAAAGTTTGTTTATTTATTTTGGGAGTGTGGGTCTGTGTGTGTGTGAGCAGGGGAGGAGCAGAGAGAGAGAGAGAGAGAGAGAGAGAGAGAGAGAATCCCAAGCAGGTTCTACACTGTCAGTGCAGAGCCTTATGTAGGGCTCAGTCCCACAAACCATGAGATCATGACCTTGGCCAAAATCAAGAGTCAGACGCTTAACCAAATGAGCCACCCTGGCACCTCAAGGATCTGACAATTTTTTAATACCGCTTCAAATCTTCTTGACCTCATTTCCTATTCCAGCCACTTCTGCAGCAAGTTCTGTAATGGGTCCCAACCAGTCTCACACAAGAACAACCTGAGTGGGTCTCCTCCTGCCCCAGGGCTACTCTAATGCCAGAATGGAAATGCTCGGGGGCAGGGGGTGGTGGTGCAGGGGGACTCATTTAGCACTCACACATGCATAAGCTGAGAGGACCCAGGAGTCAGCATCTATGGGGTAGCGGCAGCTAATGGATAAATGCTCCCCTTTCATACCCCAGAAGCACCATTCTGAGATGCACTTCACAAAGCGCCCTAGACCATCCCATGTCATTGAGCATCCGTCACTAGCCATATTGATACCAACTTAAATCATCTTTGCTCTAGTTTTCCCTCCTTCTGTTTCACTCCCCATTTCTCTTGCTCCTGTTTCTTGGGATCACTTCCAAAGCAAATTATCTGCATGCTCGCATTACCTGTGGGTCTGCTTTAGAGGGCATTAAGAAGGCAAAATCACTCATCAGGACATTTGCCCAGTATGCATGATGGGTCACACACAGGTACCACACCCTGATGTGAGCCACAGGACAGAAGGGAAAATTAATCTGTCTGGATTCCTTTTATCTCCCATTTTTCACTGATTTCATGTTAGTCTACAAGTTGTTAACTCCCAGTCCTTCTGCATTGTATCATCCAACTCCTTGCCCACCATTCAGGAAATCTGATCCTGTATTTCACAGTGTGGGATGGAAGGGTGACCTCATGGGGTGGATGCTGATTGATACAGAGAGAGAGGAGGGAGTGGAAAGGCAATGCAAGAGCTACACAAGTTTAGTGTCCTGTACAAGGGAGGAAGCAGTATTTGAGATGTAAGAGAATTGAAGGTTGACAGAGCTTGAGAATCTACAGAATATTCAGAGAATCCACCCAGAAGCTTTTGAAGCTCAGGTCTGCAGTTCAGGAAAGAGGCCAGAGCTGGAGCTCTGGATGTGGGAATAGCCAGGACACAGGAGGACTAGAAGCCTGAGGATGAGGCCACTCTGAAAGGCACAGAGAAGGGTCAGGGTCAAAGCTGGGAATCCAAGGCAGGCAGATGTGCAGAAGAAGAGAAGCCAAGGGAGGACATTCCAAGTTAGGAGGAGAGCCAGGAGGGTGTTATAGAAGCCAATGGATAGAGGGGAAGCGTAGGTGAAATGCTGTGAAGAGGTCAAGCAGAATGCAGACTGAGGAAAAATCTGTCCTGTCTGGCAATTAGGAAGTCATCTGTGAGCCCCGTGAAGAATCTACATCAGCAGAAATGTGGGCATGTAGGCCAGACTGCAGCGGGGGAGGTGAAGTAGTATGGGCCTCCAGGGATGCTCTTAGAGGAAGATGAGGATGTTGGCAGGAAGGGGAAGGGGGCACAAGTGGGGAAGAGGGAAAGGGAACTAACATTTACTAGTATAACATTAGCACCAGCATTAGCACCAGGCCAAGGTCTTCCACATTATGTCCTCACTGACTGCACCCCCTAGTCCTGGAGGGAGGAGCCATCCTGAATGAGAGGAGGGAAAACTGAGGCTCAGAGAAGTGGCTGGTCCAAGGTCACAAGGCTGGTAAGGGTAAGCCTGGAATCTGCACTCGGGATTGCCTGCCACTATGAGTTTGCTTCTCCATCATCCGCTGGAGGGTGAAGCAAAACTCTGGGGAGGACATTTCAGGAGGGAGGGACTGGATTTGTGTGCAGTCAGAGAAGGAGCCAGAGGAGAAGAAGGGCTGGCAGACACATATGGAGAGAATATCTGGTGGCAACAGTCCCGGGGGAAGCAGAGGTGGCCAGGGGATGGCATTGGTAAGATTCAACAAGTAACAAAATCATGGACACATCTTTATTTCTGTTGGCTTTTTTATTTTCAAATCTCTAATAGACGGCTCTCTGACTTCCTTGCCCAGGAATTAGATCATGTTGCTCACTAAAATAATGCTGAGCCTGGAGAGATGGGAGGAAGGGTGCAGGAGGCCTGTCAGGCTCAGGCCCCAGGCCTAGAATATTTCTCTCTAGGGATGAAAATGATATGTAATAAACAAGCAATACCAACAGTGCTGTGGGAGGGCAAAATAAGTTTAAAAAAAGTATTTTTTCTTTATTTATTTATATATTTTTTTACTATTTATGTTGAAATAATTATAGATTCATAGGAAGTGAAACAAATTTTTAAATGACAGATTATTTTTTATTTCTGACATGTTTTATTATTTATTTATTTATTTATTTATTTTCTATGGTTCAAACATAATTAGTATTTTTTTTAATCCAAATTAGTTAACATATTGTGTAATAATAGTTTCAGGAATAGAATTTAGCGATTCATCACTTACATATAACACCCAGTGCTCATCCCAAAAAGTGCCTTCCTTAATGCCCATCGCCCATTTAGCCCACCCCCCGCTCCTGCAGTAACCTTCAGTTTGTTCTCTATAGTCAAGAGTCTAATATGGCTTGTCTCCCTCTCTGTTTTTATCTTATTTTTACTTCCATTCCCCTATGTTCATCTGTTTTGTATCTTAAATTCCACAAATGAGTGAAGTCATATGATATTTGTCTTTCTCTGACTGACTTATTTCACTTAGCTTAATACACATTAGCTCCATCCACATTGTTGCAAATGGCAAGATTTCATTCTTTTTGATCGCTGAGTAATACTCCATTGTGCATATATACCACATCTTTAACCATCCATCAGTCAATGGACATTTGGGCTCTTTCCATACTTTAACTATTGTTGATAGTGCTTCTGTAAACATTGGGGTGCACATGTCCCTTCGAATCAGCACTCCTGTATCCTTTGGATAAATAGTACATTTGCTGGCTTGTAGGGTAGTTCTATTTTTTTTTAATTTTTTTAGGAACCTCCATACTGTTTTCCAGATTGGCTGCACCAGCTTGCATTCCCACCAGCAGTGCAAAAGGGTGCCCCTTTCTCCACATCCTCGGCAACATCTGTTGTTGCCTGAGTTGTTAATGTTAGCCATTCTGACAGGTGTGAGGTGGTATCTCATTGTGGTTTTGATTTGTGTTTCCCTGATGATGAGTGATGTTGAGCATTTTTTCATGTGTCTGTTGGCCATCTGGATGTCTTCTTTGGAAAAATGTCTATTCCTGTCTTCTACCCATTTCTTTACTGGATTATTTTTTGGGTGTTGAGTTTGATAAGTTCTGTATAGATTTTAGATACTAACCCTTTATCTGATATGTCATTTGCAAATATCTTCTCCCATTCCATTGGTTGCCTTTTAGTTTTGCTGATTGTTTCCTTCGCTGTGCAGAAGGTTTTTACCTTGATGAGGTCCCAATAGTTCATTTTTGCATTTGTTTTCTTTGCCTCCAGAGATATGTCAAGTAAGAGGTTGCTGTGGCTGAGGTCAAAGAGGTTGTTGCCTGTTTTCTCTTCTAGGATTTTGATGCCTTCCTGTCTTATGTTTAGGTCTTTCATCCATTTGAGTTTATTTTTGTGTATGGTGTAAGAAAGTGCTCCAGGTTCATTTTTCCACATGTCACTGTCCAGTTTCCCCAGCACCATTTGCTGAAGAGACTGTCTTTATTTCATTGGATATTCTTTTCTGCTCTGTCAAAGATTAGTTGGCCATACGTTTGTGGGTCCATTTCTGGGTTCTCTATTCTTTTCCATTGATCTATGTGCCTGTTTTTGTGCCAATACCATACTGCCTTGATGATTGCAGCTTTGTAATACAGCTTGAAATCTGGAACTGTGAATCCTCCAGCTTTGGTTTTCTTTTTCAACATTACTTTGGGTATTTGGGGTCTTCTGCAGTTCCAAATAAATTTTAGAATTGTTTGTTCTAGCTCTGTGAAGAATGCTGGTGTTATTTTGATAGATATTGCGTTGAATATGTAGATTGCTTTGGGTCTGATGTACGTTTTAAATGATGTATTTTTTAAATGGCATATTTTTTCCCTGCGATTGGCAAAAAATTTAAATATTAATAATATCTCAGGGTACCTGGGTGTCTCAGTCGGTTAAGTGTTTGACTCTTGATTTTGGCTCAGGTCATGATCTCATGGTCATGGGATGGAGCCCTGTTTCAGGCTCAGCACTGACAGCACTGATCCTGTGTGGGGTTCTCTCTCTCCCTTTCTCTCTGCACCTCCCCACTCATTGTTTCTCTCTCTTTCTCTCTCTCCCTCTCTCTCTCTCAAGATGAATAAACGTTTATAAAAGAATTTAATAATATATAATATTAGCAAGGGTGCAGGGACAGCAGCTTTTTGGAGGACAACTGGGCTGTGTCTTTCTATTCAAATACCCACGTGCGCTTGGAACCACCGAGTCCAAGTGTGAGAGAAGCACTCGCACACCTGCACAAGGAGGTTAAATGCCCATCAGTCGGGACATAATACATCAATAAGGCAGAATTTCCATTCAGCCACTAAATAAAGATGAAGAAAATGTATGTTAGGAAATTCTCCCAAAAACATTGTTAGCTGATTTAAAAAAGCAAGTTGAAAACAGTACTATAATACAGTATGACCTTATTTATTTAAATATCAAAACCAACGCAAAACCAAATTATTTGTGTCTATATAACTACAGTAATGTCAGAGGAGAGAAATGAGATTGGAGGATAATAGAATCAACGTGGAATTCATTTTATTAGTTTTGCTATTTTGCAATGAGAATATACTCATGTATCATTTGGGCATTGAATTTTTTCTTTAGAATGAGAACTGCCAGTCTGGTAATGCCTGCATGATACAGCTCTCCCCTCCTCTTTTCGCAAATATCACGTCAAACTCCATTTTAAGCAAAACTAGACTCCTACCGTCCTTACCCCAAATTCAGCAGTTTTCAATAAATAAATGCTCCTCAATTTGTTGCTTGTCTTTGGTCTATTTCAAAGCCCTGAAACAATTATTGCTTTGCAATAATTATCTTGTCCAGTTTTATAGTTGTTTTTGGAGAAGAGGATTTACCAACATTTTTATTGGCCATTGCTTTTTTTTATTTTTACCTGAGTTTATTTTCTTTCTGAGCTAATGTTTTCAATCTATGGAGTCTATATAGTTTCCTGGGGCTGCCTTAACAAGGTACCCAAAACTGGGTGACTTAAAACAAATACAGTTTTCACAGTTAAGGATACCAGAAGTCAGAAATCAAAGTGCTGGCAAGGCCATGCTCTCTCTGAAGGCTCTAAGAGAGAATCTGTTCCATGCCTTTCTTTTAGCTTCTGGTGTTGTTGGCAATCATTGGCATTTTTTTGGCTTATAGATAGATCACTCCAGTCTCTGTCTCTGTAGTCATGTGAGGTTCTCCTTGTGTGTCTTCACATCATCTTCCCTCTGTGTATGTCTCTCTCTGTGTCTCTTCTCTTCTTATAAGAACACCAGCCATATTGGATCAGGACCCACCTTAATGACTTTTTCTTAACTTGATTATATCTGCAAAGACCTTATTTCCAGATAAGGTCACATTTGAAAGTACCTGTGATTAGGACTTCCATGTATCTTCTTGAGGTACATAATTCAATCTATAATAGTTAAATATATCAATCTTTTATCTTATGGTGCCCATGTATTGACTTCTGCCTAAGAAAGGTCTCCTTCATCCCTTTATGGATAAATATATTTTTATGATATAATTGTTTATGTTTAAATTTCTGAGACATCTGAAATTGTTTTGGTGTAAGGAATGAGGTAAAGACTCGACTTTATATTTTCCATGCTCTAAAATGGTTTATTAAGCGATCCATTCTCTCTCATTGCTTCAAAATGGCACACATATGACCCAAGAGTCAGAGAAGCTGAAGAACTAGATGCAGTGGGAGCCCAACTGTGGCTCTGAGCCAACCTGGTTTTTCAGCAAATTGATGACAACATACATGAGAGCCACCAGAGTGCCTCATGTCCTACATTAGCCTCCCCAGTATAAAGAAACATGGTTATTCCTTGCCATCAGCCTTCTAAATTTTGTGCAAAATGTATCTGGTGGTCCACGGCAACTTGTGACTATGCAGAGAAAGGAATTCTTAGCTAGAATGACATAATAGGGTTTGAATGGAAGAATCATGTGATCTAACTTAAATTTTTTTTAAAAATTTAATGTTTACTTATTTTCGAGAGAGAGAGAAAGATAGAGCGTGAGCGGTGAGGGGCAGAGAGAGAGGGAGACACAGAATCTGAAGCAGGATCTAGGCTCTGAGCTGTCAGCACAGAACCCAACGTGGGGCTCAAAGTCATGAACCATGAGATCATGATCTGAGCTGAAGTTGTATGCTTAACCAGTTGAGCCACCCAGGGTCCTCTAAGTTAAATTTTTAAAGGATCACATTGGCTGCTTTTGCATAATCCAAGTGAGACATACATGTATCTTAGACCAGGGAGTACTGGGAAGTGGTCATATATTTAAAGAAGAAGCAGGGGCAACTGGGTGGCTCAGTTGGTTGAGCAACTGATTCTTGATTTTAGCTCAGGTCATGATCTTATGGTTCATGAAATTGAGCCCTGCCTGGGGCTCGTGCACTGACCACAGGGATCCTTCTTGGAATTCTCTCTCTCCCTTTCTCACTGCCCCTTCCTTGGTCTCTCTCTCTCCCTCTCAAAAATAAATAAATAAATAAATAAATAAACAAACAAACAAACCTAAAAAATTAAAAATAATAAAAGGACTTCCTTATAGATTGGATATTGTATGTGAAGGATGACTCCAAGATTTTTTTGGCACAAGCAGCCTAAAGAATGGGATTGCCATTAATGGAGGTTGGGGGACTCAAGGAAGATCCAAATTTGAGAGGCTAGTTAAGAACTGGGTTTTTGGAGCACCGGGGTGGTTCAGTTGGTTAAGCATCTGACATTTGATTTCAGCTCAGGTCATGATCTCAGGGTTGTGAGATCAAGCCCGGAGTCAGGCTCCTCACTGGGCATGGGGTCTAATTAAGATCCTCTCTCTCTTCCTCTACTACTCACGTGCTCTCTCTGTCTAGAAGAAGAAGAAGAAGAAGAAGAAGAAGAAGAAGAAGAAGAAGAAGAAGGAGGAGGAGGAGGAGGAGGAGGAGGAGGAGGAGGAGGAGGAGAAAGAACTGTGGGTTGGTTATGATAGATTTGAGGTAATTACTAGACCCCTAAGTGGAGGTGTTACAACCTTGGACTTAGAGATAGATGGTCACCACTCTTTGGGATGGAGCAAGTGTATTCCATGTGTGGGGAGAATGGTGCATAGGGAAATTTAGGTACCCTGAGTGGTAGATTGTAGCAGAGAATGCTATGACTATCAATACCCAATACCCAGCCTCATTTTCTTTCTTTAATAAGAAAATCCTGGGGTACCTGGGTTGCTTAGTCAGTGGAGTGTCTAACTTCAGCTCAGGTCATGATTGCACAGTTTGTGGGTTCGAGCCCAGCATCGGGCCTGCTGCTGTCAGCACGGAGCCCACTTCAGATCCTCTGCCCCCCATCTCTGCCCCTCCATGCTTTCTCTCTCTCTCAAATAAATAACTAAACATTTTTTAAAAAAAGAAAAAAAATCTTGAGTTTTAGTTGGACACAGGACTTTTCAACAAGAGTTGACCCCTTCCAGCATTTCTTTCAGCTTTCTGAAATCATACAATCTGGTTTTAGCTAATAGACGATGGCAAAAATAGTGTAAGTCACCTCAGGTCATACTTTTAAAAGGAATGAGAATAAATCACACTTGATCATAGTGAATAACTCTTTTAATATACTGTTGGATTCAATTTGGTAGTATTTTGTTGAGAATATTTACATCCATGTTCATCAGGAATATTGGCCTGTAATTCTCCTTTTTAGTGGGTTCATTGTCTGGTTTTGGAATCAAGGTAATGCTGGCCTTGTCAAATAAGTCTGGAAGTTTTCCTTCCTTTTCTATTTCTTTGGAACAGTTTGAAAAAGAAGAGGCATTAACTCTTCTGTAAATATTTTGTAGAATTCCTTCCCCTGGGAAGCCATATGACCCTGGACTTTTGTTTGTCGGGAGATTTTTGATTACTGATTAAATTTCTTTGTTGGTTATGGGTCTGTTCAAATTTTCTTTATCTTCCTGTGTCAGTTTTCATAGTTTGTATGTTTCTAGGATTTATCCATTTCTTCCAGATTGCCCAATTTGTTGATATATAATTTTTCATAATACTCTCATATAATTGTTTGTATTTCTGTGGTGTTGTTTGTGATCTCTCCTCTTACATTTGCGATTTTATTTGAGTCCTTTCTCTTTTCTAAGTTGGACTAAGGGGGTTTATCAATTTTATTAATTCTTTCAAAGAACAAGCTCCTCGTTTCATTGATCTATTCTGGTGTGTGTGTGTGTGTGTGTGTGTGTGTGTGTGTGTGTGTATCATTTATCTCTGCTCTAATCTTTGTTATTTCCGTTCTTCTGCCAACTTTATGCTTTATTTGCTGTTACTTTTCTAATTCCTTTAGGTGTAAGGTTAGGTTGTATATTTGAGACTTTTCTTGCTCCTTTAGGTAAGTCTGTATTGATATAAACTTTCCTCTTATGACTGCCTTTGCTGCATCCCAAATGTTATGGACTGCTGTGTTTTCACTTTCATTTACTTCCATGTATCTTTTAATTTGTTCTTTAATTTCCTGGTTGACCCACTCATTCTTTAGTAGGATATTCTTTAACCTCCATGTATTTGAGGGCTTTCCAAATTTTTTCTTGTGGTTGACTTCAAGTCTCATAGCATCATGGTCTGAAAATATTCATGCTATGATCTCAATCTTTTTTACTTGTTGAGACATGATTTGTGACCTGATTTGTTGAGACCAGAATAGTATGTGAACTGTTCTGGAGAATGTTCCATGTGCACTTGAAAAGAATGTGTATTCTGCTGTTTTAGGATAAAATGTTCTGAATATATCTGTTGAGTACATCTTAACAGTGTGTCATTCAAAGCTATTGTTTTCTTATTGATTTTATGCTTAAATGATCTGTCCATTGTTGTAAGTGGAGTGTTAAAGTCCTCCACTATAATTATATTATTATCAATTATTTTTTAATGTTTGTTATTGATTGAATTATATATTTGGGTGTTCTAAGTTGGGGTCATAAATATTTACTATTGATAGTTCTTGTTGGGTAGACCCCTTTATTATGATTTAGTGCCCTTCTTCATCTCATTACAGTCTTTGGTTTAAATCTAGTTTGTCTGATATAAGTATGGGTACTCTGGCGCTTTTTTTTTCTTTGACATCCATTAGCATGATAGATGGTTCTCTACCCCCTCACTTTCAATCTGTCGGTAACTTTAGGTATAATGAGTCTCTTCTAGGTAGCATATTGATGGGTCTTGATTTTTTATCCAATCTGATACCCTATGTTTTTTTATAAGAGCAGTTATATTCATTTATAGTTTTTTTTCATTTATATTCATTTATATTTATGTTTATATTCAGAGTGATTATTGATAGATATGAAGTTAATGCCATTGTATTACTGGTAAGTCATTGTTTCTGAAGATTTTCTCTCTTTCTTTCTAGTCTTTGTCACTTTTGGTCTTTCTTTCCCACTCGGAGTCCCTTTTAACATTTCTTTCACAGCTGCATTAGTGGTCACAAACTCCTTTAGTTTTTGTTTGTCTGAGAAACTCTGTATCTCTCCTTCTATTCTGAATGACAGCTTTGTTAGATAAAGTATTCTTGGCTGCATTTTTTTCCCATTCAGCATGTTGAATATATCATGTCACTTCCTTTTGGCGTGCCAGGTTTCTGTGAGGAGACCTGCTGCTAACCTGATTTGTCTTCCCTTGTAGGTTAGGGATTTCTTTTCCCATGCTGCTTTCAGGATTCTTTCCTTATCTCTGTATTTTGCAAATTCTACTATGATATGTCTTTGTGTTGGCCAGCTTTTGTTGATTGAAAAAAATTTTTTGAAGTTTATTTATTTATTTTGAGAGAGACAGGGATAGCACGAGAGGCGGAGGGGCGGAGAGAGAGAAAGAGAGAGAGAATCCCAAGCAGGATCTGCACTGTCAACACAGAGCCTGATGTAGGGCTCAAACCCACGAACTGTGAGATCGTGACCTGAACCAAAACCAAGAATCAGACCCTTAACCAACTGAGCCACCCAGGCGTCCCTAGCTTTTGTTGATTTTGGTGGGAATTCTCTGCCTCTTGGACTTGGAGGTCTGTTACTTTCCCCATATTAGGGAAGTTTTCAACTATAATTTTCTCAAATAAACCTTTTGCCCCCTTTCCCTTCTCGTCTTCTTCTGAGACTCATATGATATGAATGTTATTATGCTTTATGGAATTGCTGAATTTCCTAAGTCTACATTCATGACTCAATATTTTTCCTTCCTGCTTCTTTTCGGCTTCATTATTTTACATAATTTTATCTTCTATATCACTTTTTCATTCCTCTACTTCGTCCATCCTTGTAGTCATGATATCCAGTCAGTTTTACATCTCAGTTATAGCATTTTTATTTTGGCCTGACTACTTTTTAGATCTTTTATCTCTGTGGTAAGGGGGTCTCTGGTTTTTCTTATGCTTTTCTCAAGCCCGGCTTGTATCGTTATGATTGCTATTTTAAATTCCAGTTCAGGCATATTACTTATATCTATTTTGATTAGCTCCCTGGCCATGACCTCTTCTTGTTCTTTCTTTTGGGATGAATTCCTCCATCCTGGCATTTTGTCTAGGTCTCTGTCTCTTGTGTGTTAGGAAAGCCTGTGGCTGGTCCTATTTCCACTAGAGCTGAAGCTTTTTAGCACTCTATGATCAGTACACCTGGTGCATGCAGCAGGCTTGTGATGGTCTTTTGGGGAGAGGCCTATTGCTGCTCTAGCTCTTAATCACACTTATTATAAAAGGCACCTGTAGAGTTCAGGGGGCGGGGCTTTGTGTAAGAGGCTCAAGCCTTCTCTGCATGTGCTATACTGGGCACTGAAGTCCATCCATGCTGATGGGAGGGGTGAAAAAGGGAAACACCCCAATCTCTTCCCTGCAGAGGGGAATTGGTTCAGGAAGCCCTCACAGAAGAGTGAACAATCTCCCATTTTGTTTCCCAGGCTTCTGTCACATCCCTGACTTCACCCTGTCTGCATCTGTAGTACTCCTGTGTTTTATCTCAGGCACGTGGCTGGCTTTGAAAACTCTAAATTTGAGGCACCAGTTTCCGTAAAATGAGAGGTGGATCCACCCTGATCTTCTGGTTGAGGATCTCACCATGCTATGGCTGGTACTTGTTTGTCCCAGAAAAGCCATCACATGACTGTGCAGAGGCTTGGATTTTATGATGAAGCACAGCAAAAGCTGGCATCCAGGTTAGCTGCCCTCAGCACATGTATGCTCATATGCTAATAAACAGGGCAACTCAATGGTGCCTGCCAGCTCTCTTGTCGCCTGAGAAGCAGTACCACCTCTCCCAAATGCACTCCAAGAAGGGGAGCTGTCTTTCCCCGCATGACCCAGAGGATCCTCAGAGCACTCTGTCTGTTCCCAATCTTCTTCCTTCCTTCTTCACAGGAGCACTGATACACTCACAAGGCTCCACCCTGGCTCTGGGGTGGACTTCTAAAACTTCAGCTCCACTTTGTGTAAACTTGAGATAATTAGCCCCTGTGATTTTCCCAATCAATGGTTTTGGGGAAGTGTTTCTCTTGTGTAATCCCTTGTGTGCTGCTTTCTCTCTGTTTTTCTCTCTCTTTCCTCTCTCCATGATCAGGGATCCCTCCTTTCCACACTACCTGTGATTCTTTTCTTCCCCAAATCACATCTCTACACCTCCTACTTTCCACAATGTAGACTCTTCTCTCCCTCTAGTTGTGCAGTTTGTTCTCTCAGTCCTCAGATCGATTTCCTGGGTGTTTAGAATGATTTTATGATTATCTAACTGTGTTCAGGGGATGAGGCAAGTATAAGGTCCTCCTACTACTCCACCATCTTAACCCTTCTCTCCATAGGTCATTTTTCTACATAACCAAAGTATCAGGATCATAATTAACAAAGTTAGTAATAATTTCTTAATATGTTATCTCATATTCATTCCATATTTGTATTTCTCCAATTGTCCCCTAAATGACTTTTAAACTAATTTTCTTGAATAAGGATGCTATCAAGATCCATTGTATTTGTTGTTATGTCTTTTAAATCTCCTTTAATCTATAACAACCTCACTCCCCTTTTTATTCTTTCATGACAGTGACCAATTGAAGACACATGGTCAGATGTCCTATAAGATGACTCATCTTTTAAGACTAAAAGTCAGTTCTAAAATTAGGTTAAATTTTGGGGCAAGAGCATGTCATAGATAGCACTGTGTACTTAATATTACATCACATCAAGAAGCATAAAAAGTCTGGCTATCCCTTTATTAGAGATGCTAAAATTGTAAATTTATTTCAAAATCACTTTTTAAAACAATATAAAATAGGTAAGAAAGATGAAAAGACATTGGCATACTTTAATCCAATAATCCAATTCATGGAACTATGCTTTAAGGGAAAAATGAACCCAAAGTTTTATGAATATATTAGGCCCTTACCTGTTTTTAAAAAACTGGAAATAATATGAATGTTAAACAGTAGTAACTCTGATTTATTCATTATTTTATTTAATATTTGTTTTTCTATTACTATGTGTTAGACACTGGGTAGGGCCTAGGAACTTAAAGACAAATATGGTATGGCCCCTACCTCAGGATCTGCTGGGGGAACATGCAAGCACATAGACATTTACTTCATAATGTGAGGAAGACCATATGGGGGAAATTTCCCATCTTTAATGATTTCAGTACACTTCCTTCAGTGCCCTTCCATCTCCCCAGATCAGGAGGCATTCATAGATTTCCGATTCATTCGACATTAATGTCTAATATAATTGCAACATGGTTTTATAGAAGATAAGCAAAATGATTTTTCAGGTAGCACATATTGATCACCTATAACCCTGAAACAATGAAGAGTCCCAAGATAGGAGAGATGATATTTGTTCAATAACAGAATTGCATCCATCATGTTTTAATGGCCTGAGAGAGAATGTAAGAGGGGGAAATGAGCATGATTTATTTGTAGATGTAAATCATATCAGCTTTTAATGATTTTTTTTTTGCTGTCTCCAAACCTAAAATTATGTCCCAAAGCTTACTCCATGGCAGCGGTGGGTCATATGTACTGCACCACCAGTCCCAGGGTAGCAGCAGGACAAGCACACAGGCGCAGGTGTGTAAACAGACCCATGTTCTACATCAGAGGACTTGCACATGCTGACCCTTCTCAACACAAAGGCTTACTGCCACAATCTCAAAATAAAGATTGTCAAGTTAGGCTATGATATTTTTAAATGTTCACCTGTTAAGCTACTCTTCAAAGTTTGTTTCTATAAAACACTTTATAACTTTATGATTAAATCAGACCTGGATGAGAATTTAAGGTCTTCTTAGTCCATTCCTTTAACTTTTCACTGGACCATGACTCAGCCCATAAAGTAAGAATTTATTTTATTTTTTAAAAAATCAGAAATAATGATAAATGCCTCAAGGAGTAATTTCACCATTTCTGCTACTAATTGGCTCTGTTATTTACAGACGTTAGCATTTAAGGGCACCCTCGTGCTTTTCTTGTGCTTCAGTTTAAACTTAGTTCCTTTGGTTCTAAATCTTGGCTAAGATTAAGTGCCCAGGATCAGTCCCTTGCCCACTCTCATCCTCCACTTTATCCACCTAATATCCCTGGCTCTACTTGGCTAACTCCGATTGCAAAATATCCAAATCACTTGCCACCACAGGCTAGCATATGGTTCATTTTTCAAGGGACTGTGAGAGGAAAATTTCTAGAAATTTATGCTGGGCACAGAGCCTCTGCTCCCAACTTGACTAGCTCAGGGGACCTTTCCCCACCTGTTTTGAGGAGGCAGAATTGTCTTATGGAGATACATTTTTAACCTACTTCAAAATTCTTATTAGCAATTCCAGAAAATGGAAACAAATCTATAGTGACAAAAACAGATCAGTGGTTGCCTGGGGATGGGGAGGGAAAGAGGAAAGGGACACCAGGAAACTTTTGGGGGAAATGGAAATGTTCATTATCTTGATTGTGGTGATGGCTCCAAGGTTGTGTGCATATGTCAAATGCAATCAAGTTATACATGCTAAATATATGCAGTTTATTGTACATTAATTATACCCCAGTAAAGCTCTCTTAACTCTTAGTTCAACTTCTTTCACACCCAGCCTAATTGCAGAAACCCTGACTTACTAATTTTCAAAGCCAGATCCCTCAGTCAATACCATGTTCCTTCAATCCCCAGGGCTGGAAACCACAGCAGTAACATCTTGACACAAGCCCTGCTATATAAATCACTGTTAGTTCCCTGTAATCATGTGATCATTTCACTATCAGTGGGGCTCAAAGAAATTAAGTTGATTACAGTTTGTTCCAGCCATGCTTGCTGTTCAGCTGTGTGTGGGCTGCTCTGTGACATTGGAGGGGCAGACCTTGCTTAGTACAATGAATATTTCATAGATGAATATTCTGAAGAGTACATTCAACTTTATGTAAATGGACTGTCACCCCCATCAAGACCTCCTCAAGGCAATGACTAAGACTTGTCCATTCTGAATGTGTTTGGTGCTTTGGGGCTGCTTTGGGATTCACCCAGTGTCTCCTTCCCAGCAGCATCCCAGGTGTGTTTTAAAAGGAAGACAATCTAAGACTCTCTCTTCCACATCAGTCCCCATCAACCCTTTTCCTCTCTCCCCTTCATGAGAGAGGAGTGAAGAGAGATTGTGGGAACATTGAGCATCTCAGAACAACTCCAGAGCCTTCCAGAGCAAAGACTCTGATCACATTTAACTCCAAGCCAAGGCAGAAGAGAGGAGAAGATTAAAAAATACATGTATCCACATCTGAACTGCCTTTTCCAAGAAAGAGTGTGGGTCTTTGGTTCTAATCACAAATAACTTTCCTACCCCAGGAAAAAAAAATACTTCTTCTTCCATTCACCAGGGTAAACTAGACAGGACAGAGTTTTTAAAAGTCAGGTTCAGACTTAATTAAATGTGACAGAATCCTGGCTCAAAAAAAGCCTATATAGAATAGGAATTTATTGACTACTATCACTTGGAGATCCAGCAGTGGGTCTCCTCGGGAACAGGTGGATTCTGATGTTAAAGGGTGCTGTCTGGCCTCTATCTCTTTCTCTCTCCTACCTCATTCTCAATCTTCTGTGATGGCTGCATTCTCAGGCAGACTCTGGCCTTTTCATGGAAGCATGATCACCCACAACTCTTGATTACAAGGGTCCCTAATGACCCTACTTTTATATGTATATATAAAAGGCAGAGGCCAGCAATTTCTATGGTAACATATCAAGTCTTACAGAGGAACTCTGATTGGGTCTGCTTGAGTTAAGTGCTGATTTGTGAACCAGTCACTGTGACCAGAAGAATGGGGTGCTCTGATTGGCCAGCCCTATTGCCATGGGCCATCCATGAAGGAGGGAGTGAGGTGGGCATCTGAACCACATGACATGGCTTTTCCACAGTAAAGAGAAACCCTGGTAGCAGAACAGGGAGAGGAAATGGCATTCTGAGAAGCTGTCACAGTCCACTAGAAACAGAAAGAGAAATTGTTGGTGGCCCAACAAGAAAGTCTGTTATCAGAAGAAGAAGAAGAAGAAGAAGAAGAAGAAGAAGAAGAAGAGGAAGAGGAGGAGGAGGAGGAAAAGGAAGAAGAACAAGAACAAGAACAAGAAGAAGAAAAAACAAAAAAAAACCTCTCCCACTTACTGCCATGTGGAGAGTCACAGAATAGAACTGTCTTCTCTCTTGTGAAACTTCATGATTCTCATGCATCATGGGGGGGGGGGGGCGGGGAAGGAGATTCTTCAACTTTGATGGAAAGGCTAATGCCCTGCCTTTGCCTGTGCTATCTTGCTTCTGCAGCAGGAGGAAAGGCCATTGGACTGCCCTCCCCATTCACAGGAAAATAATGATGCCAACTTGTAATTTATTCAGAGCAGAGATAAACTTGACCTTCACAGAGAAGAAAATAGCTCTGAGTGGGGGAAGTATTGATGAATGAAATGTCACCCTTCTTGGTCTTGACCTGTAAGATTTAGATATATAGTAATAGACATTCATGGAGGAAAGGGGCACCTACAATCACCTTCTGTTATGTGACGGAGGTTTATGTTCTCAGAAAGCCCACAGTTTGAGATTCTTTACCCCCTCCCTTATTCAGTGCTATTCCATTTAAAGAAAGGAAAATTTAGCTGATATTGCTGTGATTCAAAAGTAAGTCCAGTTTTAGGTAAATCTTCTGCTGTTACCATTGAATCCCTCACTCCCTTGGTTCCAGCTCTGCCATCTATTGGCTACATGACCTTGGGCAAGTATTTTAATCTCTCCAAACTTCTTCTCTCAAGGGCATACCATAGATTGGACAGTCCTCTTCAAATTGATCTATAGATTCAACACATGTCTGATCAAAATCCCTGAAGGCTTTTTTTTTTTGTAGAAATTGACAAGCTGATTCTAAAATTCATACAGAAATACAAAGATTTAGAATAGCCAAAACATTTCTGAAGAAATAAGGTTGCACTGGGTGCTTTTTGTTTTTCTAAGAATCTCTTCTTACCTTTAATGTTCTTCAGTTTTTCTCAGAAGCGTCTATATATGGATTTATCTTTATCTCTCCTACATGGGTTTTAGTACTCAGTGTGAATCCAAGGACTTATGCCTTTCTTTAGTTCTAGAAAGTTCCCAGCATTTCCTTAGACTATTACTTTTCCTTTCTAATTCACTCCTTCTGGAACTCCTTTTAGACGTTTGTTAAAGACTCAATCTAACTTCTTTTTGTGTGTGTTATTCTTCTCTCTTTGCTAATTTCTTGTTTCATCCTTTATGACTCCCTTCCACTTGATTAATATTAGGGTTTGGTCTATTGAGCTTTTATTTCAATGACCATATTTTTTTATTTCTAAGATTTCTAATTGATTCCTTAGAATATCTACCTGGTCTTGTTTCATTTCTGTATGTTTTGTTCAATAATTTCTTATTTTTATAACTATTTCATCATCTCCTGAGAAGTCTTAATCTAAAGTCATTTTCAGATTACTCTATTATTTTTATTTTATCTGGTATGAATTCATCTCTTGATTACTGATTTTATTGACTGCCTTTCTTAGAATTCATTTTTCCTAATGTGTTTTTTAATTTATTTTTAGCTTATCTTGAATTGATCTGTCTCTTCTCTTTTTTTCTCCCTCCCTCTCTACACCTCAAGCTTGTGTCTTCCTATTAACTGGTCCACTGATGCCTCCACTTGGCTTTTCAGGACACCTAGCTCTGTCTGATATTAGAGATTTCCCACATCCATATACATAGGCTTGGGCTAGGTCCTGGCTGTGAAGTTCTGCCTTTCCACTTCCCCTGTCCTGGGAAGGTAGATTAAGTAAGCCATACCTCCAGGAAATGATGGAATGTGAAATTTTTTCTCACCTCTTTTGTAAGGCAAGGGAACGCCAGCCAAGTCTGTGGCTCCCACTGGTAAGCCTGGTTCTGGTGACTAACCTTGCATGGTGCACTTGTAGGTTCCACTCCCGTGAATGATGTGAACTCCTGTCATTGCTTGCCTCTGTGCCCAAGGGCCTGTATCTTTAGCTTCAGTTTACTATTGTACATTTCTGTTGTGCTCCTGGTCTATGGATATGTAGATTTTGCTTTTCATTGAAGGTATATCTTCTAATTTTCCCTTTTTGTTTTATCTATCACTCTTTGGAGAGGAAGGAAACCCTCAAACAAAAACTAACAAAAGAGAAACCAACTCCCCCAAGGTCATAGAGCTAAGAGGCAAAACCAAATACTGACCTCCCATCTCTGTGACTCTCAAGTGGATGCTTGATCCACACCATCACAATCACTCATTTTTTTCATTGAAAAATGTAGTTGTTCTTCTATAGCCACCTAAACATAGATGATCTCAACGTCTTCACGAATTATTCATTATTCATTTAGGTAACTTTATAAATCTTAAACGAATTTAGCAGAGTAGAGTATCAGTCCATTGAGACTCTAAATTGCCATAGTAAGTATTTTTTCCAGGTGATCTACCACATTGATGACTTGAATAAATGACACTAATTGCAATTAATGATATTTTTTGTTATACCAATAGCACCAGTATTTGCATGCCAGGCACTTAGACACTGAGATAGAAAAGGATATAAAACATGGTTCCTGTTCTCAGGAGCTGGGCAGACAATACCCTAATCTAAAAATTCATGTAATACATTAAAAGATAACTAAAAGGAAAGGTAGGATAAATGTATGATGGTCTAGGGTGACTAGGTTGCACCTTGTTGCACTGAGTTGATGAAAGTTAAAAAGAAGTTTTAAGAAAATGGTACCTTCACACCTACCTGCATGGTTTATTCCATTTATCCCTGTTGAAAAATGTCTGCTTCAATTGAGAAATACTGCAGTACAACTGTTTCTCCAACAAACTAATATTTCTGCCTGGCTCAACAGTCAGTAATTTTATTAAGGTATGATAAGGTGGCCTAATATTATTTTATTAACCCCTAAAGCCAGAACACAGTCTCAGATAACATCTTCAAATTATGAGTAGCGTAAACAACGTGACCAACTTTAATTTCAAGGAACTTCCCAGTCACCTAAGGTCACGAAATAAGGAAGTCAGTGAAACTGAAATATTCACCTGAAAAAAATAACACTGCACAGTCCTGACAGCTGGGGAACAAAGAGAAGAATTTGAATCTACATTTTAAATCAGAAATTCCCCTCAAGTTGAAGATGACTTTAAGTGTTTTCAAATTAAAACCAACTTAAGGAGTAGAATCAGATTTTGTTGGTGGATTTTTCCTTCTTTTCTCTGTCTGTTATTTATTACCCTCACCATCACCACTTTCTACTCACCTAATCCCTACTCCCATATCTCCTCATAGAGGGAAATGAGAAGTTGAGCAAATTCAAAACCTCTGGATAAATATTACATAGATTTTTTTTTTACCATTGCTTTTACTTTTGCTGGTTCAATCCAGAAAACAATAAGGTACCTAAATCAACTGTTTGTCAAAATATGAAGCCCATTAGTGAGACATGAGGGTTCACAAACTGACTCCAAATTATAAGTCCTTTCTTCAGTTCTAGAAAAAGCATGCTCTACCAGAGTTCTATCCAATTTGAAATAATAAAATAGTTCTTCGCATATGTAAGTCACTGAGAAGGACATTTTATAGTTCTCTCATTTAATTCTTACAATAGCCCAAAAGGGTAGGCACTATTATTATCATCATCCTCATTTTACTGATAAGAAAACTAAGGGTCTGAGGGGATAAATAACTTGCTCAAAGTTTCACAGCTAAGGGGAAGAACCAAGATTTGAACCCAAGCAGTCTGGGTCCAGAGTTTGTGCTCTTCAGCACCACACAGTATTTCCCTGGTAATTGAGTTACCCAGAGCCATGTCTTATAGTTTCTATTGCTTCCATTCCCATTTGTTTCCATTTTCAGCTTACGAATCTATTCACTCACTCTGTCAATTTTTCCTTTTAATCCTTACACATATTTTAACAACTCTTAAAGTCCCTGTTGTCTTACCTGTCCATTCACTAATTCCCATCAATCTTTTCTTTTAAATCTTGAACTTATTTGTAATCATTGTTTTAAGCCTTTTACTGCTGAATTCCAACGTCTGGGTTATTTCAAGATGTATTTCTATTTAATGCTTTTTCCATTGACTGTGGGACTTCTTTCCCTGCCTCCCATATCTGGTAATTTTTTTTTTACTATATGCTGAACATTGTGGATGATACATTATAGGAAGCCTGGACTATGTAATTTTCCTTTAAATAATGTTAGATTTTGTTCTGACAAGTGGCTAAATTACTGGTGGATCTTCTTGATCTTGTCAGGCTTTGATTTAGGCTTTGTGAAAGGCACCCAGTTATGTTCGTGTTCTAGGTTCAATCTAGGATGTATTCCTTACTCCTAAAGTAAGATCTGAGGTCTCAACTGAAGGTTCAAGGTGCTCAGCAGGATCTCTGAACTCTGGCTACATGGAAATCCAACGTTTCCCAGCATGTCACAGCTTTCGGTATCTATTTAGTCTTGTCCTGCACATACCCAGCTCACACTGCTCCCCCCTGTGCAATCTCTCCTACTTGGCATCCTGCTCTGCTGACTCCAGTCACCCAGCAACCCCAAACTTCATTCCCTGCTTTCTCCACACAGGAAGACCTTTGTGTTCTACCTGGACTCAATTTTTCTGCTCCAGTCTGGAAGGCACCCCCAGGCATAGGGTCGGAGAAAATGGAAGTTTCTCCTCTCAATAATCAGAGTCTTGCATGGCCTGCTGTCTTGTACTGAAAACAGTTGTGTCATATATTTTGTCTAGTTTTAGAATTGTTTACAAGAGGGGCCAGTGAGCAAAAGAAGTGTGCGTTGTGAAGACAGTGTGCGCCTGTTATTTGCTAAGCATTATATATAATATGCCAAACATATTTTCCAGGCAATGCCAGCATTTGCTGCTAATGACCTATTTATGTGTCATTTTCAATATATTATATTTAATACACTCTAAGACTATTGGTTGTAACATATACCATTGTTTTAGGAACACTGAAGCAAAAATGCTGTTGATTAAACAGGATTCCTTGATAGTCATCCTGCATGATGCATACATCAGTCACAGCAGCCCCTTGTTGCTTTGAAATTTCTTTCATCTATTCTAAGGAATTTGGCAATCTCTCCTGCCTTCAGTTGCACAGCTTAGAGGGTACTGGGCAATCATTTTGTTAAGTATCCCAATACAAAATGCAGCACAGCTTTGTCTGCTTGTGGGTATCTTCCTTTTTATGACCCATGTGAAGTACTTGACTATGGTTTGCTGAGAAAATATGGAACAGCAATAATTTTTCCAACAGCAAGCCTATTTGCTTCATGGACAACATCTCTAGGTTTTACTACTGTTTCTGTGCCCTTCTATGCACACAATAACTTTTCATTTCAATGTCAATTGTAGTGTAACCTTTCCGAAGACATTTTAAATAGTGTTTAAAGCCAACTTGCATAGGGGTGCCTGGCTGGCTCAGTTGGTGGAGCACGTGACTCTTGATCTCAGGGTCGTGAGTTTGAGCTCCACAGTGGGTGTACAGATTACATAAGAATAAAATCTTAAAAAAAAAAAAGCCAACACGCATACTGCAGCAATGCATACTACTCAGTTGATATGGCACCAGTACGAACAACCAAGGCTAAGGTTGTGCATCCGTGTGCAATGACAAGCACAGGCCAAATAGTCTCCAGTGATTATAAGATGCCATAGACTGTAACACATGTCCGGATTTCAGAATGTTAAAGTGTGAAAAAAACATGTACCTCATATAATTGATAAAATATGTACATATAAATTATGCACACACACACACTTACAGGACATAAAACCATGTCTAAAAGGAAGTAATTTGCTCATAAAAGGTCTTCTAATTGCTGTTCCCATTTTGACAACTTCAAGCACACTTCAAAGTTGCATCACTGTTGATCCGTTAGTTGGCCTAGTTTTGCAAATTGGACTACAATTTAAGCACACTTCTCATAAAATGAAAGTAATTACAGTGTGGGCCTTCTGAAGGCCATGCCTTGCTCTCATCACACACACCTGGTGAGGAGAGTGTAAATCATCCTAAATGCGTATGCCCTTTGCTGCAGGGATGGTGAGAGCTGAAGGTTGCCTTCTCAGGCCCGGTGATTACTGCAGAAGTCCTGTCCCAAGGAGGAGGGGGAAAGACACTGCTTTTGGACTCATAGCCTCCCTTGGAAGCAGGACCAAGGCACTTCCAGGTTCTAGGCTGCAAGGACACTGCAAATGAGCACAGTGCTGTACCTTCTCCCCCACCCTCAATGCTGGAAACAGACATGAGTGATACAGGCTCTTTAAAACTGGCTTTCAGTGCATTTAACTTTTTAAAAATTTTTTAATGTTTTATTTATTTTTGAGAGAGAGAGAGAGAGAGAGAGAGAGACAGAGTGTGAGTGGGGGAAGGGCAGAGAGAGAGGGAGACACAGAATCTACAGCAGGCTCCAGGCTCTGAGCTGTCGGCACAGAGCCCAAGATGGGGCTCAAACCCATGAACTGCGAGGTCATGACCTGAGCCAAAGTTGGACACTTAACTGACTGAGTGAGCCACCCAGGTGCCCCTAACTTTTTTAAAGTTGGAAACTATTTAGGCAAGGTGAGAGTTTATGTCCCATAGCCAACCCTGAAAGTGCAACATCCTTTTTTCTTTTTTTCTTTTTTTTCTTTTTTTGTCTTCCAATTTTTCAGAAAATTTGTTTAAAAGGTTTGAGAAATCCCAACAAGCAAAAAGCATGTTTTAATCTTCAGTGATGGTGGCAGCAGTTGGCATACACTATGTGTTGGTTATGTGTTATGTTAGGACTCGTGCGCCTGATCTAATCCTGACAGTGACCAAGAGAAGTCGCCATTATGCTATTCATTTTACAGAGAGAATCAGAGAGACACAGCAACACAGGCAAGGTCACACAGCCAAAGGGGGCAAAGCAGGGATTTATACCTGAGATTTTCTGACACCAAAGTCTGTGCTCTTATGATTCAAAGAATGCCTGTCTCCCCAGCCTCTCCATTCAAACCTCTTCCAAGTATAACCAAGTATAACCTATTCATGAAAAATAGGGACTGTCTGACCAGGTGAAGAATAAATGCTAAGCTCACACCTCAGAGCACAGAGTGAGTCCACAATTGGCAGGAAGCGCCCTATCCTGGACCAGGCAGAGAAGCTCAGGTGGCAGGCACTTCATTTTCCAAACACAGCAGGCTTGGTCCACACCTGACTCACCAACATCCCACAAAGTCTGTGAGCAACCAGCTTCCCATTTCCACTGAACCTCTTAAGCTAATGTTAGCCTTAAAGGGAGATATGAGATGATGCCCCATTGTGCTTCGGCCACATTGGCCTCAAATGTAAAAGGCACAAGTGGAAAATTCAGTTAACTGTGAGCAGGGAGAGGGACAGGCCCTAGGGGTAAAATGGAGGGGTGGGGCACCTGGTTAGAGAAATAGTCTTTCCTAGATGCCCTTACTCTGGCTTGGTCCCAGATCTCGGGTTCAGAGAGAAGACAGATGCCAGCAAAGAAACTGGAGTCACAGGAATGTGAAGGTCACTACCAGAAAGAGTTCCTGAAGGGTCTGGTTTTGTGGTAATTTGTTGCACAGCAATGGATATTGGAAGGGCAGAAGGCAGGCAGGCAAGAAGGAAGGCAGGAAGGCAGGCAGGAAGGCAGAAAGGCAGGCAAGAAGGAAGGAAGGAAGGAAGGAAGGAAGGAAGGAAGGAAGGAAGGAAGGGAGGGAGGGAGGAAGGAAGGAGGGAAGGGAGGAAGGGAGGAAGGAAGGAAGGGAGGGAGGGAGGGAGGGAGGGAGGAAGGAAGGAAGGAAGGAAGGAAGGAAGGAAGGAAGGAAGGAAGGAAGAGGGGAGGGAACAGGGGAAGGAAGGGTTGGATTCAGAAGCTATGATAACAGCCTAGGGAAGAACCCATGAGGACCTAAGCTATAGGAATCAAGAGGGGGCAAGGGGACATCACCTTTGACGTGGCCCAGAAAGCTCAGAGCCTCTAAGCCCTGACAGAAATGCAAATAATCCAGCAGCCAGACTTTCCACTGCTAAAGCTTTCCAAGTTGGGCAACAAACCATCAGATGTTTTGGTCCCTGCCCCAGATAAAGGTCTAGCGTTTGTAACTTCTCCCCGAAAGGAAGAGTGTATTTTCATCTCCAACAATGATCGGGTTCTGGCCACACAGAGGCTCCACTGACCCCAATGACAAGTCCTTCACAGGAGTGTTTCTGAGAGGTGGCTGCTGGGGGGACAAATGCAGAAATGTGCCAAGCCGGGAATGTGAAGCAAGTCCTGGCTGGGTCTGGCATCCCTTCCCGCCTTTTCCTACATTTTCATCCATTCTTGTTTCCCTTTTATAATGATTCAAAAATTCATTAATTTTATGTAGACATAATTTCCCCTCACCCCAAAAGAAATAATCCTGGTTTTCCCAGGACACTCCTAGGACTTGACAGCAAGGCAGCTGCTTAAAAAGAATAGCCTGTTGGGGCACCTGGGTGGCTCAGTTGGTTAGGCATCTGACTTTGGCTCGGGTCATGATCTCATGGTTTATGGGTTTGGGCCCTGCATCGGGCTCTGTGCTGACAGCTCAGAGCCTGGAGTCTGCTTTGGATTCTGTGTCTCCCTCTCTCTCTGCCCCTCTCCAACTCATGCTCTGTGTCTCTCTCTCTCAAAAATAAAATAAGCATTACCAAAAAAATTTTTTTAAATAGCCTGTGAAATGACTCTCTCATACCATTCAAATAATTATAGTGAGCCTCTCCTGGGATTGGGATGTCCTTTAGAGTATCGGTGGGCAGGGGAGGGACTTGGCAGTAAGTATGGGGGCTCCTTCCCTTCCAGCAGAGAGAGGCTTTGCAGGTCTCACTCAATCATGCTTAGCTAATAGCATGGGTGTGCAGACTAAAAGTTACCCATCCGACAACCAGAAAGAATGAAAAGGCATGTTTGCATAGCTCAGTGGTGGGGGGATCTCAAAAGGAGCTGGCCTGGAAGGCTAAGTTCACCTGGAACTGTCCAATGGAGCCACAACCCTGCCCCACCTCCCCCTTGATCCCACTCCTACTGTCTCCACTCCATGGAATTCATTCTAGTCCAGTATCTTGATTTTGCCACATGAGAAGCCCCATGACTTTTATAATCACCTGCTGGAATGAACACCGTCTCTGTTCTACCCAGGTGCCCTTGGATCCCTTTTGTTTCTTCCGTGTTCCCCTGCCCCAGCTTCTAATGGCTTCCACTTATGACTCTAGAGGGCTATGCTCAAGCTACTGGAGTCTCTTTGCCTTCACCTCCAGCAAACCAGAAGTGCCAGTGAGTTTGCCTGCCCTTAGCCAATGACTGACAGGTGCAGGAGACATCACTGAGGTAGGGACATCACTGAGATGTAACTTAAATGCCAGAGCTCCCTTGCAGGATCAAATGGAGGCTAACTTCTATGGGGCTCTGTTTGGGATGCACCCTGCCTTGGCTTTCCCCATTCCTGCCCTGATTCCCCCACTCTTCTACCAGATGCATTACTCAGGTCGGCTTTGGGGAAGCCTGGCCAAGACATTTCAGAAGCTTGGTAAAAAGCACACCTTGGCCCCACCTTCAGAGGTTCTGATGCAGCAGGTCTAAGATAAGGCCCAAACTCTGCCTTTTTAATAAGCACCCCTGATGATTCTCAAGCATGGGGTCAATCAGTGGACTCTACACTGAGAAGAACTAGTCCAAAACAAGTGATTCAGACTCAAGGAAATGTGCACTTGGGGTTTCTCATGTGGTTTGATGGTCCTATACATGGATGAGAGTCCTGATGCCGAGGTGAGGCCACTTTCCATGCAGCAAATCCTTTGCCAAGTTGTATAAAAGGAAGTTTCTGCAACCCGTTAAGATACACCCTAGTGTCCACGTCCGCATGTCAGCCTCTAATAAATTCCTTGAGGCCAACACCACCCCCTTAGTTACCACAGCATCCCAGGACTGTCTCTTAGCCACACGGTCCACAGAGAGTTTATTGCCCATGACGGGGGTAAGCATGAGGAATATTTTTAACTCTGGAATATGACTCTGATGGAAGCTGAAATTTTGACTGTCATAATTTGGGTTTTCCCAGAAGTAGACCTGAGCAAAGGCTTTGAGGGCGAGTGGTATACTTGGGAGGTGATCCCAGACAGCACAGGGGATGGAAATAAGGGAGTGAAACAGAGCAAGGAAGGCAGCCACTTGAAAGGTGCATTGTTGGGCATGGTACCACCAAGGGTAACTGGGGCTGAACCCTGGTGGGGACCTATGACAGCCAGCGTAGAACATGACTTAGGTGAGAGAGCTGGGGATGTGTTCATTGCTTCCCATGAGTGGCCGGTTGAGGGCTGCTCCTGGGGACCATTAATCCCCAGCACTTAA
This sequence comes from Acinonyx jubatus, assembly GCF_027475565.1. Lineage (NCBI taxonomy): Eukaryota > Metazoa > Chordata > Mammalia > Carnivora > Felidae > Acinonyx > Acinonyx jubatus. Next base: position 146,791,218 of record NC_069384.1, read on the forward strand.
AGCCCACCTCTGATGGCCGAGAAGACTCCTCCCATCACCAGGGAGAACACTCGGGCAAAGAGTCACAGGGGCTAGGAGCTGGAAGTCAGACTGACCCACAAGGCACCCATGGCATCTGATGAAGCATCTATATTAATATATGAGGGTGTGCCCTGGGAAGGCAAGTTCTTTCCAATTACAGTGCCTATTGCATTGTCCTTTAAAAAAAATAAAATAAAATAAAGAGAGCAAGAAAACGAACAGTTATGGGTGGAAGAAAAAGAAACACAGCCATATCATGACACCAGCAGCATTTCTCTAGACGAATCCTTTAGGCCCATCTGTATCTTCCCAAGGAAAGCAGATTGCTTTGTGAGTTCCAGGGCTTTGGCTGGTGACAAACCCAGCTCCTCACTTCTGAATTTCCCAGCTGTGTGTACAGCACAAGCGAATGCCTTTAGCAGCCTGGCAACTCTTGCGGCAACTAGGGTTGCCAAGAAAGAGCTGCGCTACCATTCCTGCTCTCTGCATCCATGATTTCTCTTTAAAATTAGCATCTTGTTATACAAGGGTCGTCCACGGGGAGCCCAGAATAAGTCTCCCAAAACTTGAGCTTTAGAGGACTTGAGCTTTTAGTGTGATTCTTCCTCCACTTTGACTTCAAAGGAGCCACTGTTCGCAGAGAAGAGAGTGAGTGATAAAACTCAGGAGGCTTAGCGCAAATCTGTGTTAGTGACCCAATCCGAAAACACCTCTCACTGCTACTCCCTCCTCCCATCAGTATCTCGTCCTGAGACAAGTCTTTCTGTTCCAAGAAGAGCTGAATGTGGGAAAAGGCTGAAAATGCAAGTTTTCTTGTCCCCAAGACCTCACCTCTACTAAGGTTTATCCCATTGAGAGTTCACACCATTCTAGGAAGTGATTCCTACATGCCTTGTTCGACAGTTGTGCAAACACAGAATCATGACACCAAAGTGGCTTGCTCTGCGTTGCACAAACCATGAGTGGGAGACCCAGGAATTACAAAGTTCCCAGGATCGGAGAGGAAAGATCACAGTACTCAACATAAGAAAGAGGATGTGTTACTTGAACGTTTCTCCAGGCAAAATATTTGTACCCATTGGTGCACACTTCCCTCCAAAGAATAAGAACAAAATAGGAAGGCCTGCATGTTTTCACAGTTCAGGAATGTAACGGGATCTTTCCTCAGGTTTGCACTTAGGGGCTGCAGGAGACACTGTTCATGCTTCACCCACGTCCCCTCAGCCCACCTGTACTCGTCGGCAGCTGCTGGGGACGGTTCCTGTACAGGCCGGTGGCTATCCTCATCGAGTACCTCCATCTCTATTCTCTGCCCTACCCCCAACCCATCACAGAGCCCTCAAACAATAGGACATAGGAGTCATGGATTAATGCTTCAGTGGTACGATGGTGAGAGGTGTTTCCTATACAGCTGTTCAGAAGGGCCCCAGCTAGACCGAACCCGTTTCCTTCATCAATAACCTCTTTATTAAGCCACATTTACTTGACTTTTCTCTCTTCCCAGACTCATTTTCCAACCTTCTCAGTTCAGCAGTCTAGGATGCTCTCCAAAACACACTACCTGCATCCAGGTCTTTGTCTCGGGCTCTGTGTTGGGGGGTGGGGAACCCAAATGAAGGCAGACCCCAAATATAAGCCAATGTTCTTGCTCAAAGATTGAATCTCTTTCAGCTCCAGAAACTTACATAAGAAGCACAATCTGGCAGATAGGATCACATTCTCACTCCTTTTCAAGTCTTCGGCAGCCCCTGGGCCCAGCACCCCAAAGCTCCCCGCACAGCTGGAGGCCCGTCTGTTGCCAGCCATCTCTGGGGAAGTTACAGAAGCTGATAAACAAACTCTTTCCTTCACTCATCATCCTGGGTGCTAGGAAAATATATGCACAGATCCCTCATTTCTAGGCTGCCAATTTTTAACATTTTATTGCACTCGCTGCAGGTTTGTGCTATTCCTTAAGGAATGAAAATCTAAATAGAACTTTTTACATTTATGGTACAAACTCTCGCAGTTCAAATACCGCCGCTTTTTAGCATGAAATGATTTTTTCTTTGGGCTACTTTCCCGTCAACATGCCTTTTGGACGTTGTTCAATATTATCCCTGCACAAAGCAGCCCAAACTTGCTTTTCCCAAAACCCCAAATATCTGCCCACCTCCGTACTGGCATGTGGGACCTCCCTGTCCATCCTCGGATCTCAGGCTTGTCCACAGAAGTGAGTGCAGGTTGGATGGTGTGGTCAAGCCCATTAGTCAGTAGCGAGGTGAGGAAGGAGGGATGTGTACTTACATTCTCTCTGCACTACATCCTGATGCCCTGCCCTCCACACACTTACACACTCCACCCCATCTTTCCAGGGTCCCTGCCTTCAGTCCCTGCTCCCAACTTTTGCCCTCTTACTTTCCCCTGATTGAATTAAGATAGCAAAAAATATCATGCTTAGGCTTTAAACGTCCAAGTTCTTAAGTCCTGAATCCCAACCCCATCTGACTCAACACCCACTTTGGACAAAAGATACTACTCCCTTTACTGGGAGTTACATTTTTAACTCTTACAATACACTTAAACACATAATATTTTAAAAATCAATATAATGCCCCAAATATAACATACTATAGAGAGAAAGTACATTACATAATGTAACAGCAAGTTAGAATAAAATGGTATGTATCTCAGTATGTAAATGGTCAGGCACAGCTAACTAGAAGAGGAAATTGTCAGATGTTTGCACCTACTTAGAATGAGTAAGTTTGGTCTTAAGACAAGTAACACATTTTGCAACTGAATTTTGTAGACATTTTTCTCTGCATTGATGATTTGAACCAAAGGTTAAAGGATATAAGGATTTTTCTAAGGCAGCTAGATTCATGGGCCAGTACAGGTATGTAGAGGGAGCTCCAATACCACAAGCAACCTTGGGACTTGGTGATATGAGTTTTCAAAATGTGGGCTCACATCATCATCATGGGCTTTATTCACCTACTTGAGTGTCTAGTGGGTCATTCAACATTATGTGGTTGTCTATCCAGGGGCTTGCCAGACACCTAGACATCCTGGCCCCCATTTCCCCCAGTACCAATAGACACCCCCATTACTGTACTCAACACCCCCCCCAAAAGTCCCCATACATTTCCCAAACATCATCTAGAGGGCAGTACCAGCCATACTGAGAAGCGTTGCCTACACTTTGCCTCCTACACATGCTGGAATTCAAACAGACCTGTCACTCAAAGATTGAACCCAGTCATTCAGTGAGGTCCGCTCTCCACCAACTCAGAGCTAATGCTCTCAAGTGGTGGGTGTGGCTGAGGAGCTGGCCAAGTAGCTGGAGCTGAAGAATTAATAAGCAAGAAAAGATAAATATGCTGTCCTTGACAGTTGGGAACAATTGCCATGCAGGGGAACTTGGCAATATTTATGAAATGTTAAGTGTACAAACCCTTTAATTCTGCAATTCTACGAATTCATGCCATAGGTAACCTTGTGCATGTGCAGAATGATGTATGTTCAAGGAGCTTCTGTTATAAATGGAAAATACTGGAAACTATTTAAATTCTTAACAATAGGGCCCTGGCTCAATGAATTAAAGCACATCCATATAAAGGGCTATTCTATAGATATTGAGGTAGAATTATGCCAACAATACAAAGTGACCTCAAGATATATTTTAAGTGAAAAAGGTGAAGTAGAGAACATTATGTACTGTGTGCTTATATTGGGATATTGTGTGTGTGTGTGTGTGTGTGTGTGTGACACTTATTTGATGCACTTGTATATGCGTGGACTCCCTTTGGAAGAATTTACTATAAACTAGAATCACTCTTTGCCTCTAAGGATGGTATAAGGATGGGGTGAGGGTAAGACTTGATTTTCATTCATTTCATTTCATTTTGTTTCATTTTGTTTTGTTTCATTTCATTCATTTCATTTCATTCATTATTTTCTACCTTTTCAGTTGTGAATGATGTGCATTCAATACCTATTCAAACCTTTTAATTTTATTTTTACATATTTATTTTTAAATGTTTATTTCAAGAGAGAACGAGAGCACACATGGACACAAGCAGGGAGGGGGAAGAGAGAGCGAGAGAGAGAAAGGGGGTGCTCTGGTGGGGGAGGGGCAGAGAGAGAGAGAGGGAGAGAGAGAGAGAATCCCAAGCAGGCTACATGCTGTCAGTGCAAAGCCCGACATGGGGCTCGATCCCATGAACCATGAGATTGTGACCTGAGCTGGAATCGAGAGTTGGATGCTTAACTGACTGAGCCACCCAGGTACCCCTAAATTTATTTTTCAAAACTAAGAGCTCTCCCCAGGAGGGTTGTCCTGGGACAGCTGTGACCCCAGGCATTAATTCAAAGAAGGAAAAATGGCCTGCACTGGGCACCAAGTGGGCTGATAAGGCGGGACGTGTCCCTGCTGGGAGCTGAGACCACTGAGGGACACATTGTGTCCTCTGCCGTAAGGGGCCCCAGCTCCAGAGGGAAGCTGGATTGGCACGATCATAGAACTTGAGTCTGCTTATTAACTTTTCCCAGGTATAACCATAGAGGCTTCTTTTAAAACCTTCTACAAAGGGAACTGAGCCCAGCGACAGGCCTGAGGACAGTGGCAGCCTGTTTCTCCAGCAAGTACTGTTCCTCTCATCTTTTCAGTATGAAAAGTAAAGACTTATTCTGCGTGGAGATCAATGACTGAGAGCTGAACGCTTCTCATACTTGTTACCCATTCATGAGGCAACCTCCCATTTCAGGTGGCTCTTACATCCCTGGCGAAAGAAATGGTGCTGAAGACAATTCCTGTGACCATTTGGGAGTCAGTGACCCAGCCGAGGGTCAGCAAATGGCTTTTCACTCACCACCAAGCACCTCATACAACCTGTCTACTAAACTATAAGAGTTGTTTGCACCGTAAATGTTTATTGATCACTTAGCATGCGTCCAGCACATAAGTCACAGTTCCTGTCCCCTGGCATATGGGTCAGTGAGCTATTCATATAGACGAAGAGGTCAGTCAACAGATTTATTGAGCAACTGCTATGTACCAAGCACGGTTGTAGGAAATTAAGATAAAATATGGTAAGCTCTAACACTGAATGTTAGCAAAGTGCTAGAGGAATAAATCTGCAGTGTCACATAACCCCTCAGTCCTGACCTTGAGAGTCCCTGCAGGCCCAGCTTCCCATCGCCAGCAGCTGTAACTGTCCCTCTACAGGCTTCCCGTGGGAGCTAGAAACCCCTTTGGCCCACACACACAGTGGGCCAGAAGCACTAGGGAATTAATTACCGCCCTGCCTCCAGGAACCAGCCTCAACCAGTGACTGTCTGGAGTTGATGTATAAATACCCAGCAACCTCACCCGCTCAGGTAAGATAACTCTGAAGTACGAGTTCTGCACTCACCCGAGGGGTTCCCAGTGGGATTAACTACCACCCAAAAGTGTCCCTTGACGTTTATCATTGTGATGTTGCTTACTCACAGGCTGTTTTACTCACCTGTTGGTGTCTGGGTTTGTCTTACATGAGAGGACCTTCCTCCCCAGATTTGAGGGATTCCACTAACGTTGCAGAAATGCCAGTGAAAGAGGAAGATATTTTCCACATGCAGCTATGGTGCAGCCTGCTATGGGCTCAATGCGTTTTCCCAAAATCCGTATGTGGACGCCCTAACCCCCAGTGTGATGGTATTAGGAGGTCAGACCTTTGAAGATAATTAGGTTTAGATGAGGTCATGATGGGCGAGGTCCTCATGATGGAATTAGTGCCCTAACAAGAACAAAACCATAGAGCTTGCTGTCTCTCTACCATGTGAGGACACAGCAGGAAGAGAGCCCAAGAAAAGAGCTCTGACCAGGCCCCCGGCCATGAGGGCCCCCTGATCTGGGTCCTCTCAGCCTCCAGGCTGTGAGAAATAAATGCGTACTATTTAAGCCACCCAGTCTACGGTGTTTTGTTATAGCAGCTCAGCTAGTGCCCTCGGCTCCCTGGTAGCTATTCCCACCTCAGCCATCAGCTTCTCTCTTCTCTATGGAGAACTTTCTCTGGCCCTGCAGGAGCAGGGAGGCCTATTCAGAAGTGAAGGGGGAGCTGACACCCTGGAGAAGCCTTCAACCAACGGGCCACAGGAGCTGGTGAGTAAATGCCCCAGACTCTCCTCCTAGCCTCAGGTAGTCACGTTCCAAGAGATACCTCACAGAGACCCCAGTGGGACGGCTGCCACACCAGGAACCCACTCATCAGCATGCACCAGACTGTTTTCTCTCTCTCTTCCCTGCTCCCTCCCCCCTGCTCCCTCGAGCTCCCAGATAAACCCCCTGTGCCCAGGTGCTTGTCTCAGCCCTGCTATTGCAGCACTCAAACTAAGACAAGACGTTCTAGGGAACTCATCATTCGGGAGAGGAAGCACTCTTCACAATGACCGCAGCTACTTCCTTCTTTTCAGTCAAACTGTTCCAGGTAATAGCAGATGACACTGGCTCCGTGGGCCTTTGAGAAGTTCCAGGACAAATAATGGCATTTCTAATACATGTTCGAGGGGAAACAGTCAAGACCCAAAATAGAAGCCTTCAAACCAACACATCAGGAATCAGAGCAAAGCGTCTCCTGACTTCTTTCAAACGGGGGTTACTTGTAACAAGTTTAAATTCTGTGGATAATAAATTAGGAGGCTCTAGTATGTCCCTGCAAATGCCACTGAGTTTTCTACAAGTGCAAAATGGACATATGTCTTTGAGATCCTTCCCGTGGCTAAAAATCCTACATTGAAGTGATTGCATCTCTTGCAAGGACCACCCGCTGGAGACACCTCCTTAACTCTAAACAGGACTTCACTTAACTGCTTTTCAGCACAATCAGATGGAAATTTCGAGATTCTAAAACCAGTTAAAGTCTCACCACTGCTCCGTCTCAAATGCCACATCTGGATACAGCTGTCATGCTCTCAGCCCCCTGCACGAGGGGAAGGACCCTCCACGTTCTGGACCCGAGCTGGTGAGTCTCGCTCAGTGGTAATGGGGTGAGGGTTGGGCAGGTGGGGGACAGAGAGGGCACTGCTCAGGGCTCATTCTCAACGTGCTCCTGGACCGCCCATGCACAAGCAGTGAGTTCAGTCTTATATTAGACTCATTACCTACCTCACCCTCATATCCCAAACCTGCTCTCATACCTGAATTCCTTGTCTTGGGTAATTCTCCACACCCTCCTCCCCTGGCTCATGACATGGAACCTCGAGGTCAGCCTCAGTCACCCAGTTTCACTGCCTCCACAGGCTTCTCGAACACCAAGAGGGTAATAGTGGCTGTTCCAGGGTGATGGAATTTTTCCTTTTTTCCCTACTTTTATTATTTTCTGAATTATCTCTGATGAACACATTACTTTCATAATGTTTAGTATGTTTCATAATAATTAATAGTTTCATAATGGGTTATAATCCTAAATATAAATCTATCTTGATCCCTCCTGGCCTTCCTAACAGATCCTGACTTACGGTCTCCCCTCTCACTTGGAACACCTTTCACATCACAGCCAGACTCTTCTTTCTGAACCCGGAGCCTCATTCCTTCCCTCCCCCTCATCAAAACATTTCTCTGGGATGGTGCCCGACCACCTCCACCCAGAGGGTCCCCCAAATACATCAGAATCACCAGGGGATGTATGTACGTTTACTTGTTTTTTTCTGCTCCCCCATTATACTGTCATCATTGTTCATACTGAATCCCCAATGCCTGGCACAAAGCAAGGGTTCAATAAATATTAGTTATTAATGAAATGCATGGAAGGAAGGAAGTTAAGTAACCGGCTTACCATAGGGAAATTCTACAGCAGTGGTTCTCAATGTATGCTCGGGGGCCACCAGGAGGCGCATCATGGGGAACTTTCTAGAAATGCAGATTCTTGGGCCTCACCTCAGAATCGGAAACTCTAGCGACATTTGAACAAGCCCGTTACGTGATTTTTTTAAAAATTTTTTAAAACATTTATTCATTTTTAATGAGAGAGACAGAGCATGGGTGGGGGAGGGGCAGAGAGAGAGGGAGACACAGAATCTGAAGCAGGTTCCAGGCTCTGAGCTGTCAGCACAGAGCCGGACCTGGGGGCTCCAACTCAGGAACCGCGAGATCGTGACCTGAGCTGAAGTCTGACGCTTAACCGACCGAGCCACCCAGACGCCCCTCCATGATTCTGTTTTGTAACAAGTTTATGTTCCCAGAAATGTCTTGGCCACGGTCAGGAATAAAACTAGTCTCTCCAACTGAACTACACAACCTTCGCAGCAGACTCGTGGGAAAACATTTTACCTGCTGCCTTTTCAGAAACGTTTCGTTTAGGTTGCAGAAATACTGCAGCGTCTAGAGTTTAGAAGGGGGGGGGGGTGCAGCCAGAAGTGTCTCCCCCGCCCCCCACCCCTGCCGCCTCACAGCGCTCCTCGTGGTCCCGCCATCTCCGGAGCCCCACAGATGCCAGTTTTGAAAGACGCACTTCCAAATCCTCTGGAGGGAAAGGAGAAGAGGAATGGAGGGTCTTGGGACGGCACGAGGGGTAGACGCGACCCCCCGGGTCTCAGGCTGGGAGGCCTCGGTGGCGAGGCGGCCCGGGGCAGACCGTGGATTCTCGGCCAGGCGCAGCTCTCCGCCGCGCCTCTGTTTGCGGGCTGGGAAATGCGGTTGGCGGTGCCTTTCGCGGGGACGCGGCGAACTCGAGCGCCAACGCAAATGGCTTCAGGTCGGCGACGGGCTTGGGCACCACGGCGCCCTGGCGCCGGTCGCCTGGCACACGAGCCAGGGGCGCGATCGCGCAGGGAAGGACGCAGGGCGGCCTCGGTGCCTCGTTGCCCCCTGGGGGCGTCGAGTGACCCCTGCTCGTCCAAGCCGAGCAGCCCCCGCTGGCGCGGAGACCCGGCCGGGGCGTGGGCGCTCGGCGACTCCGGGAAGGTGGGAGCGGCGGATGCCGTTGCCGGAGGGGAACGCGGAGCGGGGGGCTCTTTGGTACGCTCGCTGGCGCCACTTGTCGGCGACCGGGAGCCGCGCGCGCCGCGAGCAGGAGCTAATTCAGCCCCGGAGGAAAACACAGCCCTTTCCAAGCTCCGAGCAAAGCCCTGTGGTGTCATCCCCACTTTACAGCCGCGTGCACAGAGGTTGGGAGTCCAGGAGGCAGCTCCGGCCGGAACCCTTTTCACTGACCGGGGAACACAAGCCCTAGGAATCCTGGAGAACCTCCAGGGCTTTTCCTAGGACCGTGAAGAAGACAGTGAAGACGCCTCCCTCCCCCTGGAAGCCCACTCACTGATCCAAACAGCCAGAGCGCAGCCAGGGAGGTTCCGAGGGGGGAGCCAACACCCCTCCAGCTCAGAATTACACGTCTGACACCCAGCCCTGTGTAGTCACCCCACCCCACCCCGCCCGCCGCATCCCCGGTTCCCTGGCCGGCCCCTGCGGTCCCCAAAGCAGACTAAACTCTCCAGCAGCTTCTCCATCCTGGAGGAGATTCCCCACACCTAGGCTTCCCACCCTAGAATGAGAAAGGGAGAGGGAGCGGGACAGATCTGGGAGAGGAAGCTCCCCCCCACCCCCCGACAGAGAGGGGGGCGGGACACCCGACACCAACTCCACAGAGCCATCGCCCCCTCTCTCCCAGGAGCCACTTCAATCGGTCGTCGCCCCAGTGGCCGCCCCGGAGCACGTGTTGCTGCCCGTCTGCGTCAAGGCTGGGTAAATAGATGACTGGCTAACAGCGCCGGGAGGGGCTATTTAAGCAGCAGCCTCCTGCCGGCCCACCCTGAACTTGGCTGGGCTCCCCGCCGCTCCGGTGGAAACGCGAAGCCAGCTGCGTCCTACTCTGAAGGTAGGTTCCGCACTCTCCCGCGGGGGATCCAAGTGTTCAGTTGGCTGAAGAATACTGTCTTCAGTTCTGCACCCCTTCCATTTTTCTGCTTCCTGTGTCTTCTTTCCGACAGCTCGAAAGACATTTCTCGAGGTCAGAGACAACAAGGAGGTCTGGGTGGGTAGAGCTTGATGGAGAGACTTCCAAGCGCCTGCTTTGTTCTCAGCAGCACGCAATGCCGGAATATCTATTTGCTGGGATTAGCATGCAAAGTGGGGTTTGCTAGATGTTGCACAGAAGTGCCAGGTGCTTTGCGATCTCTTCAAATAAACTACCAAGAGGTTTTAAGATTTAAACTCATTTTCTAAGCGTTGCAGAAAAATTCAGGGCTTTGGGGATCGAAACGTGCGAGTGTTACCTGCTCGTGGATCTAAGATGCAGCGGAGTTTTGCCAACGACTGAAGACGGAGCGCATATTTCTGATTTTGAAAAGCCATTCTTGTGGTTTGCGTGGTAGTTTACTGCCAATTCCCATCTACATCTTAAAGAAACTTTATAAATATGGCTTTTATTTATTGTTCCCACATTTTTTTAAAAAAATTTTTTAACGTTTATTTATTTTTGAGACAGGGAGAGACAGCATGAACGGGGGAGGGTCAGAGAGAGAGGGAGACACAGAATCTGAACCAGGCTCCGGGCTCTGAGCGGTCAGCACAGAGCCTGACGCGGGGCTCGAACCCACCAACCGTGAGATCATGACCTGAGCCGAAGTCGGACGCTCAACCGACTGAGCCACCCAGGCGCCCCTACTGTTCCCACATTTTAAACTGCGCTGCTCATTTTTCGCCGTTTCTGAAAGCTTTTTAGCTGTCAAGGATCTCATTTCTCCCACGGAGTCTTCTCTCCAGCTAATTTTCCCATCTTTAATTAATCTCTTGCTTTTCCAGTTAGAAGACAGACGCTTTAAGAACACTTTCTAGCACTAAAGGAAAACAGAAGGTTTTCCTTCTGCTCACCAGGTTAGAAGACAGGGTCTCCGTCCCATACCGGGGCACCGGGTGTGGTTCACCCAAAAGACAAAAGGAGCGCGCTCAGAGCTCCCGTCGGCGCTTGGCGAGCCCTCGTGCCCTAGAGCTTGCGCAAGTGTGGCGGGTCTGGAGCCCCGCGCGTTTGGACTGAGCCCCCTTTTCCATACCCCAGGGGCCCTGACCCTCCGCGAGAGGCCGCGACGCCCCACCCTTTCGTTCACGTCCCCTCCTCTTCGCTCTCCGCAGCCATGAACGGAGGCGTGTGCCTGTGCGTGCTGATGGCTGTACTGGCGGCGGGCGCCCTGGCGCAGCCGGTACCCGCGGCGGACCCTGCGGGCCCAGGGGCGCAGCAGGAGGAGGAAGCGCTCCGGCGGCAGCTGAGGGCCGTGCAGAAGGTGGACGGCGAGCCCCGAGCGCACCTGGGCGCGCTGCTGGCCAGATACATCCAGCAGGCCCGGAAAGGTACGGATGCTCATTCATCTGTAGGGTCCTTATCCCTCACTTCCGCCCCCGCGCGGGGGCTCCCAATCCCGACCTTCTTCCCTAGCGTCTGGCGGATGGAGGTGTGTAACCTCTCCAAACGGAACCCAGGCTGCGCGTTAGGCCGAAAGGGTTTTCACTTTCTTTTCCCAATTGTACTGCACCGGGCAGTGTGGTGTTCTGGGCGTCCTTTGTAGCAAACTGAGAGCTGGTGTGGAAGATTACATTTATTGGGGAAAACCGTTTTTAAAAGCTTTCTTGAAACTAACTTTTGGTACGTGTTGCTGTTTAAGCTCAACACCACATTATGAAGACATTAAAAGGCAATTGCAGAGCAAATTACTGACTCAAAAAAGGTTTGCAGTTCTGTTAGAATAGCCTCTACTGAAAATGCAGAGGAATCAGAAGCCACTCTGACGCTGACACTTGAAAGCCCCCTGGCAGGAAAGAATCGATGCTGAGAAAACGTTTGGGTTCTGACTGCAACCATTTAAAAAGAAGTGACAACGTGTCAGGTTTCCCAGAAGAACATAACAGGAGGAGAGAATCAGGAGCAGTTTTGAGTTCCCCTCGGCAGTGATTTCAAATGATCACCCAATAGACAGACCTGTTTGTTTTTATTTTGCTGTTGGAGAAATGGTCCCAGTTGCAGCAGGAGCCCTCAAGCCACAGATTTCTCAGCATCAAAGTCTTTCTCCAGGAATAAGGTGACTGGGGGGCTCACTAGCTGAGTGCCATACTGTCAACCCTGCCCCTCTCCTGGGCCTGTCTCATCTATACAGCAGGGATGAGGCTAGAGTTCCCCTAGGTCCCTTCTAGCTCTTTGTGTGATTCAGAGGGAGGCTCATTCGTCTGTGTGCTCCTTAGGAATCGTGATTGGGACTGGGGCAGTTTTTTCCACCAACTTGATCCACAGTGACGCTTATGGTCGACACAGGCTGTGAGGCAGTAGGCTAAACTGGACCGACACGGCTGGACAATAAACCACAAAACATGCTGCTGGGAGGGGTGGGAGGGGGTCCTTTCCCATGAGGCTCCCTTACCCTCTCATGTGACGGGACCTGGATTTGAAGCTTAGCTCGTGGCTTGACTAGACAAGGAGGAAATGACGGGCTCAGCTTTCCAGAGTCTCTGATGGTTTCGTATGAAGGTAAGACTGGGGCTTTTTGACCAGGGGAGTTCAGAAGGAAAACAAAAGAAAACAAAACAAAGCAGAAGATGATGTGTTACATTTTGTCCTCTCTTTGAGAAATTGTCCCAGCTTCCGTCTTCTGTTTTGCTCTCCAGCTAATTGAATCGAGAGATGTGGAAATACTAGTCAGATGACAGAGGAAGTCTGAAAACTTTTCGAGTTCTTGCTGATTGTCTGCATCACGATAAGTTAATGTCTGTCCTTGGAGGTAGGCTGAACTTCAGCCAGACCAGTCTGAAATAGCGTAGGTTTTTCATGGAGCCATAATCTGGAGCCACCTCCCCACCTTAGGGAAAAAACCACCAGAAACAGGTCCGGGAAGGAAGCCAGTTACCACACCACTTCCCCAGAACTGACATTGACAGCGGCTTTACGCTACAAATCTTAGCGGGAAGCTTCTTCCCGGCACCTCTTCTCAGCCCCCTTCTCCCTTGGCCTTCAGCCTGTGGCACCAACCAAACCCACGTGGGAATGGCAGCCTCTGCCTCCCCTAGCTGCTGACACCCACCATGAGCACTGGCTAGGAAACCATCAGACTCGTCTGTTTGACGAATATGAACCGGGGATAAATATTTACACCTCGACAGTTTCTTTGACTATTTTACTATTTTGATTATCATGCTGGGTATTTACTCAACTGTTGTGCTTAAAGACCCTAAACGCGATAATGCACTGTTTGAGGAGTGCTCAAGAGTTGATCATTAGGGATTGTCTGCAAAGCTTTCAGTGGCTGAGGAGAAGCAATTCTATTGAGGGAGCACGGGGACATATGGCATACACCTGCCCCGTGCCCAGCAAAGCTCTCATGCTACAGCTGTAACACCTGTACGGTTAGCCCCCAGCAGCCCTGTGCAGTAAGCTCGCTTATTCTTCGTCACTGTGGGAGCCAGGACTCTAAGAATGCATAAGCCACACGACTCCGCACATCTAGGCCGACTCTGCACATCTGAGAGTCCGTCCAGGCCCTGCCCTCCCCAGAAGGTCCAGAAGCCATTCAGCTTCCCATTCGGGGTTTTCAAGTTTAAAGGAGACAGGTCCTTCACTTCCGTTCCATAAACCAGTTGTAAGTCCCTACTCTCGTCTGCACTGGGGAAGTGAGCGAGGACCCCGGTAGATGCACACGCTGTGAGCGCAGAGCTGTGTGTGGAATGGGGAAATTGAGGTGTGTAGGGAGCACAGCCACCAGGGCTTAACGTGGTGCCCCCACCAAGAACCCAGGCTGCTTGTGCCCATGGAAGCTGCCACTTCGCCTCATTAACTGCAACTTGGGGCCGTGCCAGCCTTTGGTGGGGGTGTTCATCCGCGGCAGGCAGGAAGATGGGCCGTATTTCCATGACTGTGTACAGATAACTCGACTGCAGGGTTTTTTTGTTTTTATTTTTTTAGTGCGAGGACTAATGTTTCACCTAAAAGATGTTGAGCAATTCAATAGCTGGGGCTCTCTTCCTTGTGCATAGGCTGGAGATATCTGCAAGGGGCTGGAATGTGCTGGATTGACTCTCAGATTCCAAGGCTGGGAAGGGATTGAGGTGGGGTGGGGGGCGGAAAAGAATGGGTGGGGACATGGCTCTGTATAATTGTTTCTGGTTTTTAATTTAGCTGGCTTTACTTGGTTATCCAATGAGATAGAGGAACTGCTTCTGCAAGGTCATGTGTCACTAAATAAGCCACGGTCTGTCTGACTCTTTGCAGCCTGAGGGCGGGAGTTGGCAGGGGCAGCCTCATACAGAAGGGCTGAATGCCAGCGTCACAAGCAGTGGGGACACAGTGCCCTGATCCCATAGGAAGTATGGGGTGGTCTTCCATCACTGTGCTCTTAAAGTCCCCTGGGCTTGGCCCTTCGAGGTCCCTGAGGGACTTACTTGCCTCTTGGCTTGCACAGAAGAAGGCCTTCTACTGATTTCATACCCGGGAGGCCTCTGTCTGTGACCCTTGGCCTAGGACTATGTCAGGTCTCCAAAGAAACTGCTCCTTCGTGTCCCTTCTCCCTCAATGTGAATTATACATGAGAGTCATCCTGTTCCCGAGGACTTACCTCCAGTTCCAAAAGGCCCATTTCTCATTCAGTTATTGCATTTGGATCAAAAGGGCTGAATTAAATAACTTCCTTATTGCCTTTCTGCCCACTCTTCTGTCAGTTACTGACGTAAGATTTTATAATCTGACAGTGTGCCTTTCTCTCAATATCATTTTTTTAAAAAGAAGGTAGCTTTAAAATTAATTTTTAAATGGTATTTGTCTAGTGGTAGGACTTGACTCCATTTTTTTTAACCATTCTAACATCAAAATACTGTAATTGTGTTACCTTAACAAGAGTCAAGTATGCTCGGGATATTAAGGAGTGAACTTCAGAAATGGGTAAGTACCAAGAAAATCCTTGCTTGACGTCTGCTGAGGGCCAGCTACGTAAGAGAAAACACCCTTCAGGGGTAGAAAGACCAGGCAGGTCCCGGCTGTGAAAGGCCACGGTCAGTGAATGCACTTAAATCCTTACAGATTAGAAACCACAACCATAGCTAGCAAATATTACCCTCCCTGGTTACACAGACCTGGGTCCTTGTCTTCTCTGAGATTTGGGGCCAGCAGTCCCACTGCTTGGTAACTCTTTGATACCTTTAAGAAAGTGCATGTTACAAATTGTCTGGCTTTTCCCATTGTGCTCCTCTCAGATTGAATTGGTGATGCTCCTAGATATAATGGCCCTGTTTCCTCTTCCCCTGCCCTTTGTAGCTCCTTCTGGCCGAATGTCCGTCATTAAGAACCTGCAGAGCCTGGACCCCAGTCACAGGATAAGCGACCGGGACTACATGGGCTGGATGGATTTTGGCCGGCGCAGTGCTGAGGAGTACGAGTACCCGTCCTAAGGGCCCCCACCTTTGTCAGCAGCCAGGAAGCAACCTCCTGGCTCAGAGGAGGCAGAATACGAAAACAATGACACTCACGACCCATTGTCTCTGAAGTTTGACGTTTTAAGTACCTATTTATTAAGTTTTCAATGTGAAAACTATGTCCGTAATCTTGTTCACTACAACCTCACCCCTCACCGGAATTGTACGAGCGGAAGACAAACCATTTTCCTCGTCTGTGACACCTGGTCCTAAAGTGTTGCTATGCTATTAAAATGATTTCATCCTGCCCCCTAGTTCCCTGTGTCTGTTGAGTGCAAAGGACTCCATTTAATCCTCGGAACCTTCAAGGAGGGCCGCCCGGTACACGGTGCCCGAGGACAAATCCCTGCGGTAGATGGTCCCAGAGAGAGCTTGGGAAATGAGGGCGGACATGGGGCGGACTCCCCTGCTGCAGGCAAAACGGCCAGTGGAAGGGCCCCCTGGGTCAGCTCCATGGCCCAGCCCTGGCCACCCTGGGCCTGGGGCTCCAGCCGGGCTCCACTGCAGAAAGAGAACGTGTCCTGCTTGTGGTGAACACTCATTCGCCTGGGTAAAGACCAGAAAGGCAGCTCGGGATCCGTCCCAAGGTGGAGCCTCACCATCTTCCCGTCCCCTCCGGAGGCATCAACCCCATCCCACGCCAGGGTTTCTTTAGGTTCTCTTGGCCTTTAACCAAATTATGGAGCAATGCTGTCAGGGCTTTCACAAACCTTTGACCCCTCCACGGCCCTGTGGCACAGAGGTTATTGTCCTTCTTTTAGAGACGAGGAAACCGCTCTGAGAGGTGGAAGGGACGGGCCCACAGTTCCCCAGCTAATGAGATTCACAGACGATCGCTCCTAGGGAGTGTGACCCCCAGCACCCCAGCCCTTCCAGACTCTGGAGTGCACACGAATCACCAGGGAAGTCTGGTAGCCTGCACCTTCTGATGCGGCAAGTCTGGCCTCGGGCCTGAGCAAGCTCCCGGGTGGTACCAGTGCTGTGGGTCCCGACCACACTTGGGGCTGCGTGGTCTACAGGGGAGCCTGTGATTACACTCCTTTGGGTCTCCCCATATTCCAGAGACATATTTCAGGGCCGGCCGGGTGATCCTGGTAGCTCTCCAGCACAGAAGCTCTCCTTTCTTGGACCGATCCCGCCGGTGAGTCTCTGCAGGGGTCTGTGAGAGAAACTCTTTCAAGAGGACACCCAGAGACAGACACCAGCCACCCACAGTGCAGCCTTTCCATGCCTCCTGGCCGAGGCCTCCAGAAACCTCGGGTTCCAATCCAGGAAAGGCCCCAGGTGGCCTGATGCAGCAGGACATGCAGCCCCAAAGGGAACAGACGTTGGGAAGAACGTTGGCACATCTATACCTGGTCCTGGACGGGCCGCACTCAGCCCGGGGTCCTCCCCAGGCCCTCAGTGCCATCTTTCTTGACACCAGAAGGCCACCAGGAAAGTCCTCAGAGGAAGACTGGGTCCTTGCATTCTTTTTTTTCTTTTTTTAGTGTTTATTTATTATTTTGAGAGAGAGAGAGGAAGAGAGCTCATGTGGGGGAGGGGCAGAGAGAGGAAGACACAGAATCGGAAGCGGGCTCCAGGCTCTGAGCTGCTCCAAGCTGTCAGCACAGAGCCCGACATGGGGCTTGAACCCACGAACCATGAGATCATGACCTGAGCCAAAAACTACTGTTGGATGCTTAACCGACTGAGCCACCCAGATGCCCCCGGTCCTTGCATTCTTTAACTTGAAGTGAAGTCAGAATTCAGTGTAAAACTTAGACTCTGAACGGACAACACATTATATTGTCCCCTTGTGAGCCATTACCTCATTCAGTCCCTACAATTTGGTCTCAAAGACTGCTTCAGATCTCAGGGGTCCCAGCCCTGGCTAAACACCCAGGTGCGTACATCTTTAGCACAGAGCACACACACCTCGCAAAACAAGTTTTTTCTGGGTGTGTGAGAGATCTTGGGTATAGATGGGGATGAGTGTGTGTGTGTGTGTGCGCGCGCGTGCGTGTGTGTTGGGGTGGGGGATGGGGAAGGATTTGGAATTGAATATTAAATCAGCAGCGGGGAATGGGTGACAAAGGTCTGATCTGACCTAGTGATTTATAAATCCTCAGGGAAGTAGATGGTAAAATATTTTCAAAGATACAGACATGAGCCATACGAATATAAACGAACACATGTCAAAGATGTCATTGAAGAGGGCACCTTTTGGGATGAGCACTGAGTGTTGTATGGAAACCAATTTGACAATAAATTTCATATATTGAAAAACAAAAAATAAATAAAAAAGTAAATTAAAAAAAAAAAAAACAAAGATGCCATTTAACTCATTAATAAAGAGACCACTGAGAGGTCATATCATTTCAAAGAAGAATCTGTAGGACAGACACATGGAGGCATCAAGAATGCTGAAATGAATTTGCTGAGAGATACCAAGCTGGTTCGTACCCTTAGGCCAGTAGAATGTAATGTTTGGAATAATCTGTTATCCGGGACAGAAATTCCCTATATTTTTAGGGGACAATATTCACTTACGTTTCTATAGACAAGAATTATTTGCATGACTGTGGTTTCCTATGGCTTTCAAAGTAGCCCCATCAGAAACACAGACCTCAACAGCATCGGATCAATGCCCAGAGTCCCACTGAAAGGACACCCACGAATCCCCTTTGCTCTTCAAAGTCTTTCGCAGTTCTTCCTAATACAGGAGACAGAAAGGAAAAGAACGTTTTCTCGCTCCTCTGGGTGCAGGACTCTGTACAAGGGGCCTCGTGGGCACCATCGCAGGACACTGTCCCAATCCTGCCAGCGACGATGACCCTACCCTTCAAAGAGGAAGCTGGAGCTCAGAGAGGCCAAGTGACTTGCCACGCACAACATGGCGACTCCAGGGTTGAAGCGGTTGGTTCTGAACTTCTCATGGGGTCACCTAGAGCCCCTGTCTGGCAGAGAACAGGCTCGGAGACTCATTTGTAAGCGGTGTTTGCGCGAGTCTGAATTAGACTGAATTAGCGTGGGTGGTAATTTGCGGGGGGCGTTGAGGGGACTTGACAGAGCACAGTGAGTGGGGGTGGGGAACCTGAACATCTGTCCCCTGTCCCTCTTGGTGTCACCGCTGGATTCAGGTCAGTCCCCTTCTAACTGCTGTGCGCTGCGCTCGTCTCTGTGCCACTTGCTGACACAGGGACCTCGGAGCCAGAACATAGAACCCAGCTCTTCCTCAGCCCTTCCTGGGGGATCACATCAGGCTTCTGCAGCCGAGCCGAGCCAGCGTCGCAGGAGAGCCGGCAGCCCCTCAGAAGCCACGATGCTCCCTTCCTCCCTCCTCACCCTCCCCTCCCGCTCCTCCCCACTCACTCCTGTCTCCCCTCAAGGGCCCCTCTCCGTCCCCCCTCCTTTGCCAGCTGCTTCTCTTGAATCCCTTCAGTTTGCCGGGCCCGCACCCCAGGCCACCTCCTCCTGCAGCTGTTTCTGCCGTTTGCACCCCAGCTCTGCTCATTAAGCCCACTGAAGGGCTCCTTTTGCTCGATCCATTGGAACTTACACATGGCAAAGGCCAACGGCTATCATCCTAGCTCAACGCGCACCCTCCCCTGCCCCGACCCCCATTTTATACACGACAAACCCACTCAAGATCACACACTGAATGAGTGGCAGAACCTGTAAGACCTCTCTGGAATTAGCTCCTTGCCAGGCCGAGACATAGGAGGCTTCCCTGCTGGCTCCTGCACCCGCTCACACCTCTAGACCTCTGGTTTAAGAGGCCCGACCTGGCCTGTCCTGACCGGCGGCCACTCAAGTCTCAAGAAGGCCAGCAGCCACTGAGTGGACAGGAGTCACTTCCCCAAGATTCCTTTACCAAAATCTGCCTGTAACATATTTCTCCTGTAAAGTGAGAAAATCTTTACCCAGTGCGCCCCAACCTCCAGATGGCGTCTTTGTTCTCAGATGCAGCCAATCACAGATAAGGGAGAGGGAAGATGGGAGAAGGATATCCTATGTTCATTCTTTTAACAAACAACACAGAAACACCATCCCCCTTTCTTGTCTCAGGTTGACGAGCCAAGGGAAAAGAATCTTGACCGCTTGCTTAGATTTCCAGGTACCTTCAGTTGTTTGGGGTTTTTTTTCAACAACTTCAAATGATTGTGAGTTTTGAAGATACGTAAAGCAGAGGTCAAGCCAAAAAGAGGAAAAATTGTTGCCTCACTAATTTCCCCTGGGCTCTGAGTTCTGAAAGGATTTATTAAAATTATCCGTTTTATTTGTCTCCTGCTCTAAGATGTGTCCTCCCAGAGAACAGGGGCAGGGGGCCCCAGGTGAGGAAGTACCTGCCAGGGTTCTCCACTTTATACAAAGCCCTCGTGACAGACCTCCCCCTAGACATGTGGTCATTATCAGTCCCACCTCTCTGACCTCGTCTTTCACCACCACCCCTTCATTCACTCATTACGCTACAGCCTTACTGTCTTCCTTGCTATTCCATGGAAACACTAAACTCGCTCCTGCCTCAGGGCCTTTGCACCTGCTGTTCCCTTTGTCTGGCTCCCTCTTGCTCCAAAAAGCATGACTAGACCTTTCAGCTCATTCAGTTCTAACATATCCTGCTCAGAGACTGCCCTGACCATTCTTCTAAAAAGCTCCTCCATTGCTCTCTATCCTTTTCCTTTATACGGTTCTCTGGCTGTTTTCAAGGTATTTTCTCTGTCTTCAGCTTTCAGTAGTTTGTTTATATTGTATCTGGGTGTGGATTTCTTTCAGTTTAACTTGTTTGGGATTTGTTCAGCTTCTTGAATCTGTGAGTTTGTATCTTTCGCCAAACCTGGGAAGTTTTCAATCATTATTTCTTCAAATACTTTTCCAGCATCACATGCTTTCTTGTCTCCTCCTGGGATTCTGATGACACAAACATTCAACCTTTTGTTGTTGTCCCACATGTCCCAGAGACTTTGTTCATTTTTTTCTCTCTGCGGCTCACCATGGAAAATTTCTATTTATCAATCTTCTGGTTCCCTCACTCTTTCTCTGTCATTTCCTTTCTGCTAATGAGTCCCAACCAGTGAGTTTCTTAGTATGGTTTTGTATTTCTCAGTTCTAGAATCTCCATGCAGATCTTCTCTTTCCTTGCGAAGATTTTCTATTCTAACATGTGTTTCCAGGATGTTTGCGATTGCTCCTTTGAGCACTTTTATAACAGCAGCTTGACAGTCTTTGATAATTCCAACATTTATGAAATCTCATCATTGGTGTCTGCTGATTGTGTTTTCTGAGAAAAAATTGAAAATTTCATGGTTCTTTGTATGCTCGGCAATTTTGAATTGTATCCTGGACAATTTGAATATCGCATTATGGATCTTGTTTAAGTCTTACAAAAAATGTTGGTATTTTTGTTTTAGCGGTTAGGTTCCTAACCTGGTTAGGGTCAGTCTACAAGGTCTAACCCACCTTCTGTGGGGTATGGTTCTAATGCAGTTCAGTTTTCAGTGAGGTCCAATGAAGTTTCCTGGTTTGGAAAATCTCAAATCCCCCAGTGACCGCTGTGGGAACTGAGCGGTGCTCTACATATAACTGAAGTTCCCCTATCCAAGTACTAATTTCCTGATCAGTTGGGATCAGGCATTCAGGGTCGTCGTAGGCTGGTAGACCATAACTTAAATTCTCCAAGTCTTTGATATGCTAATTAGGACCTGATCCAGACAAGCAGGGCTCGGGAGTCCGTAAACAATGATATAGACTCAATTTCCTGAGCCCTTCCTTCTCTGCAGTCTCCCCTGCCCTTTTCAGTTCTGCGGGTTCCCCTTTTGGGTCTTCCACCCACTTCCATTCAGGTCCCAGTGGCAGGAGAAAAAAGCCATGGGGGCTGGCCTCACCCTCTTGGGATCACAGCTCCTCTGATCAAAGAGCAGGTTCCCCTTGTTCAGAGTTTTGGCTCCTACTGATTTCATTACTGACTGTCACCGCCGCGGTGTGGGTTTGCCCGGGAGCTGTCGCGTGAGAGAACAGAGAACGAGAAGAAATAGAAAACCAGGGAATGCTCATGCTCTCTGGGCATTAAGAGCTTCCTATGTCACTGCTCAACCCAGAACTCAGAGGCATCTCCTGGAACTGTCTGTGCCCTAGACCTCCCTTCCGGTTTCTAGTGTATTAAGCTTAAGAAAGGCATCACCTGGAGCCTGCAGGGATTTTCCCCTGCCTTCTCTCAGTCTGGCACTTCGTACTGGAACTATAGGATCTAGATGTGATATCGTCTCAAGATGTGCCGAAAATTTTAAACCCAGTCATTAATGGCATCAGGCTATTCTCTAAGAAGGGGTGGCTTATTTTATTATGTTAATTTTGACTCATTTAATATGACTCCCAAGAGGCTTCTGGCTGGGAAAATCTCAAGAGAGAACAAGAGCTGCTGACGTGTGGAATGTTACACCTAACCAAGTCCCAAGACCAGCACCTTTTCTACCTTTTCCTGCCCATGGCTCACACGCTGGTGTGGGCAAATAGAAGCGGGCATTGGCAGTAGTTCAAGCCTTACCTGCCCGAACACCTGTGGACCACAGCCAGAATGACTTCCATGTGTTCGATCTCTAAGTTCCTTCTTGGAAAGGATTCAACGACTCTCTTACATCAACTTGTCTGGACTGTTACAAACCCTTCACTGGCTTAACATGCGTGGAACTACACCCGTGTGCCAGGCACTATGTTGACATGGCAGGTACAGACACCGAGCCAGCTGGTAGACTCATGAATTCATAGCGCAATGCACCAGGAACTGACAGGTAATGCGCAGAAGCTAGGAGAAAGCACTGTGGCTGAGTTAAGGGGCCAGCCAGCCGGGCAGTGCCAGTCTCTGGTGCCAGTCTCTGAGTGACATCGAACCACCACTGAGGCAAGTTGGAAGCCAGGTGTCAGTGAAGTTCTTCATGCTTAATAACTTACCTAACTGGAGAAATGGAGGTTTGGTGTCACCCCTACAGAAGACAACAGCGCCCTCAAGTGGACATTTTAAAAACCCACACACACCTCTGGGTACCAAGCATCTCTTCAAAGAAACAGTGGTGCCCATGTTGAAATCTGCAGGATCAGGCCCATTTCTCCTTCCCAACCTGCTGGTTATCTCAACAGTTGGTTGAAATTTTAAAACCAGAGGATTCGGGGTATGGGGGCTGTTTTCTAAGAATGGAGATGGTTTCTTTTATTACGTTAATTTTGAGCCTTTAATATGGCTACTAAAAGCACCTTAGGTTTGGAAAATCACCCAATGAAACTGAAGAGAGACTAAGAGCCACAAGCAAGTGAAGTGCTCTATGTAGAATTAAAACCAAGAAAAATTAAGTCTTAGATATATCGTGAAGGCAACTTGGTAGCTATGGTTACCTCTAATTAGTGAGTACCTTATGCTTTCCAGATCTGAGTGGAGGAAAATGGAAAGGAAAAATAACTTCAAATAAGTAAACATGTTAATTTCCACTGGGTGCATGTATTCTTGCACTTTGAACATAAAGGATGAGATGTAAAAATTTGTTCTCCTCACCTTCGCCTTCCGTGTCTTCCTTGCCTAATGAGGACTCATAAGCCCAAACTGGGGGTCAAGGAAGCCTCCTCGAAGGAAGTGGCACCAGGGTGCAGGACAGGCAGCTCATGGCAGAGTCAGACCTACACAGGAGTTCTAACTGCGGCTGAATTAGAGTGAGCATACACAGCATCCGAATTAACTCCTCCTGTTCTGTGCTGGACCTCAGGGAAGGGTTGGATCTGGCTGTGGTCCCCATCAGGAACGCCTGGTTGGAGGGTCCATAATGACTTGGACTTGCACTTGAACAGAGGGAAGTCCCAAGAGAAGGTGATCTGGAGTCCACTCGGGTGTTCTGAGAGGAGAAGACATGACACAAAAAAACATACCCACATTTAAAGGGAGAAGAGAAGTGGGGCAACCATGCCACATACTTCAGCCATCTCATCCCTACCAGAGCTGAAGCCCCATCTTCCTTGTCTTTTTTTAAAATGTTTATTTATTTATTTTGAGGGGGTGGGGACAGGCGCAGAAAGAGAAGAGAGAGAATTCCAAGCAGGCTTCGTACTGTCAGTGCAGAGAGAGATCATGACCTGAGCCGAAATCAAGAGTCGGACGCTTACCTGACTTGAACCATCCAGGCATCCCTGAAGCCCCATCGTCGATCTGACCCAGCCTCCAGCTGAATTCAGGCTGTCGGCAGAGGGGAAGGCTCCTGTCTCTCTGAGGGACTTCTCCACTTCAAAGGAGAAAGGTTTCATCTATAATTAATGAACTCATAAAATGGGTTTCCAAGGAACACTAGACACAGCATGCAGATTTAAATTCTTATTCTCTTCCACTGTCTGGAAAAGAATTGTGGGATTGGAATCTGGATAGCACAAACTTTGGTCTGTGTGGGAAACCCCTGAAGTTGTTCATTTATTTTTTCACCCATTCATTCAAAAGCTATTTACTGAGATGATTGTGGTCCAGACACAGAGCTAAGCACCAGAGACACGGCACTAACATCGGGCTTTCACATTCTAGCCAGAGGTGACAAATCGGGTCCAAAGGCAAAGATTTAGGCATCATTTCCCCTCGGACACCTAATGGAGACCTCAATCTCAATAAATCCAAACTTGGACTGATGACCTTCCCCTGCCCCCAACCTTCTCCAGCTACTGCCTGGACTCCAACTCCGCTGAGGGCAACTCCATCCCCCCAGGTGCTCAGGCCAAAATCTCTGGAGTAATCTTTGACTCCTCTTTCCTTCACGCTTTTCATTGAAAACATCGACAAATCCACTTGGCAATGAAAAAGAATGAAATCCGGGCATTTGCAGCAACGTGGATGGAACTGGAGGGTATTCTGCTGAGTGAAATAAGTCAGGCAGAGAAAAATAGATATCATATGTTTTCACTCATGTGGAATTTGAGAAACTTAGCAGAAGACCATGGGGGAGGGGGAGGGGGGAAAAGTTAGAGAGAGAGAGAGAGAGAGAGGCAAACCATAAGAGACTCTTAAAGACTGAAAACAAACTGAGGGTGGATGGGGGGTGGGGGAGAGGGGAAAGTGGGTGATGGGCGTGGAGGAGGGCACCTGTTGGGAGGAGCCCTGGGTGTTGTATGGAAACCAGTTTGACAATAAATTATATTTGATAAAAAATAATTTTAAAATGTGACATCTATATATAATGGAATATTATTCAGCCTTAAAAGGGAATGAGGTTTTGACACATGCTACAACATGGATTGACATTGAAGACGTCATGCTAAGTGAAATAAGCCAGTCACAAAAGGGCAAATAGTGTATGATTCCACATACGCGAGTAATCCAAGTCATACAGACAGAAAGTATAATGGTGGTTTTTAGGGACTGGATAGAGTGGAGAATTGGGAATTAGTGTTTAACAGACACAGGATTTTCAGTTGGGAAAGATGAAAAGGGACGGTGTTTATGGCTCTACCACAATGTGAATGTGCTTAATGCCACAGAGCTAACTGTACAGTTAAGAAGCTCAAGTAGTAAATTTTATGTTCAGTGTATTTTGCCACATTGAAAATAAATTTAAAAATTTTTAATTAAAAAAAATAGAAAGAAAGAAAACATCAACAAATCTTGTTGGCTTCACTTCAAAACGCCTGGGTGGTTCAGCCAGCTAAGCAGCGGCCTCTTGATTTCAGCTCAGGTCATGATCTCACAGTTCGTGAGTTCGAGGCCCACATTGGGCTCTGCACTGACAGCACAGAGCATGCTTGGCATTCTCTCTCTCCCTCTCTCTCTTGGCCCCTCTCTCGCTTGTGCTCCCTCTCGCTCTCTCAAAATAAATAAACTTTAAAAATACTTTATAAAAAAAGCCAGAATGTATTTAGAAGCTGCCCACTTGTTATGACTGCCACTGTCACCACCTTGCTCAGAACCATGTTACCCCTCACCAGGATTACTGGAACAGCCAGCCAACTGATATGCCTCTTTTACGCTACAGGTTCTATACATAAAGACACTAGTGTTCATAAGCAGATACAGAAACCAGTAACCGAAGGGTTAACCAAACTACTCGAAGCTGCAGCCCAATAAGCACAGGTGCAACTCTTTACCCAGACCTTTTTCCTTTGCCTTTAAATATCCCAGACTCTCCTCCTTTGGGGAGGTAGATTTGAGTTTGGGCTTATCTCCTCGCTCCGCTCGGCTGCCTCTTGAATAAATCCTTTCTTGTGGCGTCCTCCATGTTTCAGTGATTGTTTTTGCTGTGTACGAGAAGTTGGATTCATTTACAAGTTGGGTGACTCAGTCAGGAGCTCTTTGGCCGTAGCTTGTCGGCCCCCAGTTGATAACTGAAGTCCAGTGACTGGCCCAGCCAGCTGCCTAGGCTCTCTGTCCTGGAGACCGTGCCCAGGGCCCCACCCCAACTGGGAGTCACCAATCGCTGGTGCTTAACTGAACTCTTTTGGCCAAAAAATGGTTTTTGGTTTCACTATGGACAGACGTCTCTTGGTAAGTATTTTGTGTTTGACGACAGGTAAATTCATTTCTCCCTCCCATTCAGCTGCCTCCAAGTAGGGAGTTTGGGTTGTTTAGGCTCTTCTTCTTGCTTAAGAAAAAACCAATTAAGGAGCCCTTTGATTCAGTTGCTGGCTTTTAGGGAGGAACTGGAAACCAGGAAGCCATAGGTTCAGTTGGTGATGCTCCAATTTTTGAGGAGGAACCAACGCTCGTAGAGGTAGTCTGGGCTTCATTCAGTTTGGTTGTCGCTTCAGCTTCTGGTATCTTTGAATAAAGCTAGCTGTCTCCCAACTGGAACATGGGAAATGACGATTTATCCCCACAGGCTACCCTTTGGGCTGTGTTCTCCAAAATTGTGGTCTTTTGTTTGTTTGTGTTTTCAACACTGCTTGGCCGCCATATTCATTAGGCTCTGGAGGGAATTTACAGATTGATGGATCCATAAATTACACCATCTTACAATGAAACTTGTTTTGTAAAAGGTAGACATTTGGAGATCGCGTTTTCAAGATTTGGTTTGCATCTTCTTTGTGTATTTCCCCACATACGTTGTAAATGTGAGAGATTTTCTCTACCTCTGGAAGGTATTAAAAGAGCTCTATTTAGTTGGTTTTAAAAAGGCACTTGTAAGAATTAGGCATTCTAATTCAAAGATAGAAACGAATCCAAATGTCTTAAAAGTTCATATGATCTGGGAAAATATTTGCTATGAAAGCTAAATTAAGGTTGGTTTAATTAAAATGGATACGGCTTTAGAATTATCAACATTAGATTTAAAACTTATTCTGTCCATACTTAAAATCAAATAAGTTTATGTTATCTCCATTGCAAAATTTGTCAGAAAAGAGGGGGGGGGGAAGCCCCTTAGAACTTTGTCTAATGCCTTGTGAAGCTTTATAAGTAATCTAAGAAATAAACAGATGTAAATAATTTAACATAATTACGACTACTGAATGAGGGGGACCAACTCTGTATGCAAGGAAAGCGAGACTGGTTTTTGAGAAGGAAAAGTTAGGACAAAATCTGAAAAAAAAAATGGTAGGTTTGGGAGAAGGAAAAAGTAGTTTTGTGAGAAGGGAATCTTCGGAAAGGAATTCTGTGCATGGTCAGGACTAAGATTATGTAGGCTAGTGTGTGTAAAAAAAAAAAAAAAAACCAAAACAAACCAAAAACGAACAAACAACCAAAACAAAACAAAAAATTTCATTAGGGAGTGATCAGCACCTGGGGAACAGAAAGGAGAGTGAGAGTGATCAGGCAGACGTTGAGAAGCGATATGATATCAAAAGAACCCTCAACTGATTCTGCGAAGAGTTCTAAAAGAATCCTCCTAGGGTGGGATGAAAGGGTTGGCTTTTTATCCGTCAGTGGATGTGGCCACCTGGGAAGAAGGCATGCCCTTGGTAAAGCAGCTGCCTTTGGTCAAGGCAATCCCTGACGGCCTCTGACAGTTGAGGCTCGTTGGCAGCATTCCTACAGCTGAAGGTCTTTGACTCCTGATGGGGATTCTAGTCCACACATCCCAGCACCCACTCCAAAAACTCAGGTCCATGCAGCCCTCTGGATGTCCTTGTCCTGGTAAATAGGTCAACATGGGAGATAGGGCGAGAAAAGGTGGGACGGCACACATTTTTTTTTAATTCATCCTGTATGAATGAGTTTTAATATCAGATGTATGTTGGTAGAAGATGTATACCCATCTACTAAAAGGACACTCTTCTTACATAATTGGTCTAACTTGTAAACAAAAGTTTCTCTTTATCTTTAACCCGCCTAGAAAAAAAAGCTTCAATTGAAAGAGCTAAGATTTAGGGGCACCTGGCTGGCTCAGTTGAAAGAGCATCAAACTCGGGGTCTTGACTTTGAGCTCCACGTTGGGTGTAGAGATTATATAAATGAGTGAGTGAACGAATAAATGAACAAATAGAGCTAAGTTCTGTTAGCAACTATGTAACCCACCGCATTTGGCTTTAGAATCCCTAACTGCCACCTTCGCTAAAGACATAATTGAGTATTAAGCTTTGTCATCCGTAATCTTATTTAGGCATGTGTTTCAACACCTGGTATTTCAGACAAATTTCTCAAAATTCAACTTCTAAACGAAGTCATCTTGACTAATTACACTTGTTTGGTATGTCAAATTACACGGGAAGCATTGCCAAGTAAGTGCTAATAGACCTTTTAGGTTATATTCTATGGGTGAATGCTAAAACTGTTCGAGCAGTTATACAGAATTCCTAAGGTCTTGATACACCCTATATAATGTCATCACTTATTCTAATTATTGAAATGTGGTCACAGAATTTCCTTGTTAATTGCATCATAATGACAGAGGTCTCTGATACCTAAAGATTCTAAAACCAGAACTTCTGGAACAAATGGAAAAGCTGTATTCAAACAGACTTTTGTTTGACACCTTGCTGGTTCTCTAACGTTTGCTTTTCTAAATCTGAAGCTATGACTTACAGAAATCTGGTAAAATACTCCTTTGAAAACAAATATGAAGCATTTCTTTTTCTCCCTATTTGATCCCTCCCAGAATTTAGAAAGTCTAGTGAGTATGATATTCTCATGGCAATTATTTATTTGCATAAGTTCAATAAGAGTCTGGTCTCCTTATGTCAGGACATAATTGGAAACACTGGTTTTAGCATGACTTTGACTAGAATGCCATATTTGAGAGAGATGTGCATAAACTGATATGACCAGACAGTTTTAAGTGCTAAGGTTGCCTTTATGGAGCCAATGAAGCCCCTTGGAAAAGAATAAGCCTGGTATCTTGCTTATAGGGTTCCCAGTAGCCTTACCAGGTAAGTAAAAAAGGACATTTTCTGGCAGGTGCAGGAATCTCAGGATATTTGGGGGACCTCAAGAAGAGGCCACCAGACCTCACTTGTGACACCTGTCTTCTTGAGGTCAAGTATTTGGCTTGGCTTCTTAGCCTCAAGAGGCTGTTAAAAGTTTAATCTGAAATTCCTTATGAAAAGTACCTGCAACACCGATAAAAAACCAACAACCTGTATGGCCAATCACTATTCTTGCTGTGCTTATGTAAAAAAGCCAAGTTTATTAAAATTAGACTTATTTTACAGACTAATCTGTCTTTGGGAATGAGGCTGGTTTTAGAGTCTAGTTCTGATTAACTGTCCTTGAGTGTTTGTTTACCTACACAATTGGACTGGATCCCAATTTCCTGAATTCTGGGTATGACTCTTCAAACTACCATTTGCAAGTTTCTCCCATCCTTTTCACTTGGAGTCAATGAGAACTAAAACTGCCTTCTCCAAAGCCCTCCAAACTGAACCTGGACAATGTGATACAGACTTCAGAGAAAAATTGCCAGAACAGCCCATGCCTGGACAAACCTCATGCCTGTTGCTGCACTGACCACTCAAAGACCACCAGAGGCACACGGATAATGGAACAAGTTTATTCCAGATATTCAGATTTGCTGTATCTGCCATTAGAAAATCCAGACCTTGAACTGTTCGTGACACAAGCAGTTTTATGGATTAAGGATAACGAAGAGCTGGGGGATGCAGTGGGGACCCATCAGCGCCTGTCCATGGTCAATGACCCCAGAAATCAGACTGTTTGCCTAAAGGAGAAATAAAGAACAAAAATCTTGATAATACAGAATGTTGGGTTTCCACCTGGAACTGAAGAGTATTTCTAATGAGTGCAGAAAGTTTTTATCCCTCTAACTCTGATCTTCACTATGGCAAGTTGTTACTAGAATGATCATTGTCCCAATTTCCTCAAGAATAAGAAGTGACCAAAAGACAGTGGGGATGGAAACCAGGAACCATAACAGTACTAATCTCCAATGTGCTGCCGACCAATAAGCACAGGTGCAACTGTTGACCCAGACTTTTTTCATTTGCCTCTAAATATCCCTGACTTCCTCAGGAAGGTGGATTTGAGGCTTGCCCTCTTAGCTCCTTTGGCTCTCTCCAATAAACCTTTGTCTTTCTACATACTTGATGTTTTCGTGTAATTGTCTCTGCACATCAGGCAGATAGACTTTGGTTCATTTATAATACTAAAGTCCTTGTTTCTGAACAGATCATGAGGATGTAGTTGATAATCATCATTTCTTTTATTCACCAAGCTGCCCACATTCCCTGCAAACCAAACAGGCATAGCCACCGGGGATGGTTCAGATCTTCCCCAGATGAAAACTTGCACTATTTTCACTGAGTAAAGAATTCTGCCCAGCTGAGGACAAAAGAAACATGAAGTAGGTGGTGTAGGAGGAAGGAAGTCCTAATTGCCAACCAGAAACCAGGACTACCACACTGGCTTTTTCAACAGATGGACTATAGAGAATCGAACAGGTGTTGAAGACTGAAAAAGCAAAGGAAACCTGGGATGACATAGTAGCATTAACGGGAAGAAGAGCCCCACCTCTGCAGGACTGGGGGAACAAAGGGAAGAAGTTGGGATTCATTAAATGTAGAAGCTTGGCGTGGTATTGAGGAAGTGGAGCCCAGACCTCAGAGGAGAGAGTGCTACCTGGCTGTGATCACACAGCAGTGTGTGTGTGTGTGTGTGTGTGTGTGTGTGTGTGTGTGTGTGTGAGAGAGAGAGAGAGAGAGAGAGCGAGCGAGCACGAGCGAGATGAAGTTTTGGGGAAGGTTCTGGGAATGAAGGAAAAGACAACTGGAACCAGCTGCTTCTTCCAGGGTGAAGAAGTGTTCCTAGTTGAAACTTATGGGAAAGGTGCACAAACAGGAAGTGACAAGCCTCACAGTGATGCTCCTGTCAGTAGCACTTGGTGTGGAAATGGTTTGCAGAGTCCCATCCTTAGCCCCATTCATGTATAAAACGGTGAGTTAGGAGCTGAGAAACAATAGCTTAACAACTGACACGTTGACTTTATTCTTTCATATAGGATGTGTTGAATGGCTAACATTGCGATGCATCCACAGGCCCAATGTCTCAGGACAGGGTCACGATGGAAGATCAGGTCTGCACATATCCTATAGGTCCTAAACTTCTCTTTAGAGAAGGCCATGCATTTACTATTTGCGAGAGGGACAGTTGTACTGTGCTAATGGAAGTGTTGTTGCTGATGAGGTGTTTGGTTTGAAGTAAAAGGAAGAAGAGGGGGTGGACAGCCAAGGGGTGGACTGTGGGGGATATTCAACATTCTTTTGGTCTATTCAGCACCTTTGAACATCCCTCCTCCGTTTGGGAATTCTCTACATCCCCCAAGTAGGAGCCAAAACTTTTTTCCCCCAGCCTCTTTCTGCGGCTGGGGCATGAACTTGTGAAGCTGGCCTCATCAATCATATACACCATCAGTAGTCTGGACTACAGTGGCTCTCCGGGAGTGGGCCAGTAGCATGATTTGGAAATGTTCCTACCTCCATAGCTTCCAGCCCAGGTTCTCTGTCCTTAGGAGATTCTGTAATCTTCCTATTATTCCTTGCTTTGCCTCTTTTCTCTTTAAACCATCTATGGCAGGTTTCTCTTGTTTGTAACTAAGAGCCTTGACTGACGCAGATGGTAAGAACATACTGTTTGTTATATAACTCTTAGCTCTAAGTTTGAAATTCTTCATAAAGAAGGATTTTAAAATACAGGTGAGTGAGGATATAATGGATGAAATAAGGTCCCAGGAAAAGGAGGTAGGGGCTGAGATCCATTGAATTGGTGGAGACATGGGCCAGAGTCCAGAAGAACCCACCCTCCTTTATAACAGAAGGAGAGCAAAAACAAGGAGTGTGCCTGCAGCAATTTTACAGGTTTGGTCACAGAAAATCGAGACCATTCCTGTGTGATGAATTTTCTCTATGACAGGAATTTTTTAAACTATAATTTATTGTCAAATTGTCTAACATACAGTGTGTAAAGTATGGTTTTGGGAGTAGATTCCCGTGGTTCATTGCTTACATGGAACAGTCAGTGCTCATCCCAACAAGTGCCCTCCTCAATGCCCATCACCCATTTTCCCCTCTCCCCCACAACCCCCAGTCAACCTTCAGTTTGTTCTCTGTATTTAAGAGTATCTTATGGTTTGCCTCCCTCCTTCTGTTTGTAACTATTTTTCCCCCTTCCCTTCCCCCATGGTCTTCTGTTAGTTTCTCAAGACCCATGTATGAGTGAAAACCTATTGGTCTTTCTCTGACTTATTTCGTTCAACATAATACCTTCTAGTTTCATCCACGTTGCTGCAAATGGCAGGATTTCATTCTTTCTCATCGCCAAGAAGTATTCCGTCGTATACATAAACAACATCTTTATCCATTCATCAGTTGATGAACGTTTAGGCTCTTTCCATAATTTGGCTATTGTTGAAAGCGCTGCTATGAACATTGGGGTGCACGTGCCCCTATGAATCAGCACCTCTGTATCCTTTTCCTAGAAGTGCTATTGCTGGGTCATATTTTTATTTTGGGAGGTTCTATTTTTAATTTTTTGAGGAACCTCCACACTGTTTTCCAAAGCGGCTGCACCAGTTTGCATTCCCACCAACAGTGCAAGAGGGTTCCCATTTCTCCACATCCTCCCAGCATCTGTTGTTTCCTGAGTTAATTTTAGCCACTCCGACTGGTGTGAGGTGGTATCTCAGTGTGGTTTTGATTGGTCTTTCCTGATGATGAGTGAGACGTTGAGCATCTTTTCATGTGTATGACAGAGGAAATTTTATTTGTTGAGAGTGAGGCAGAGGTAGAGTAGAAAGTGAGGAGGGGTGAAGGGCAGAAATAGCACCTAAAGAGAATGAGATAGTGACAAGGGAAATGTAGAATTGCCTAGCTACTTGGAAGGCCCAGCTGGGGTGGGAGATAATAATTTGGCATCCATGCTCATGGTTTATTTTCTCTACCAGAAGCCAGTAGTCTGATCAGGAAAAAAAAGGTGAAGAGTCGAATGATCCAGAATTGGGGTTTTCACTTAGGAACTTTGTTTTGGAATGATGGGGCACAGTCTAGAAGACTGGATAGAAAGAAAAGTAACAAAATGAAGGGTGGGTGGCAAATTAAAGGGGCAGAGGAGCCAGGAGTCTAGATTCTTCTTTAAGGTCCAAGAACACATCAAAAATGGAGTCATGATGAGGCCAGTGGAGATGACGAAGTATAGGAATTGAAGGCCCAGAGCCAAAAGGGCCATCCCCATGGTGGTTGAAGTCACCCAGGCTGACAGCAAGACATAAACTGGAGAAAAAGACTATGAGCTCAGTGTTACACCCTCAAACAATGAGGGGGAATTTCCAGGAAGATGGTCAAGGACAGCCTTGTGGGGAGGGAGGTTGAGGGTCTGGAAGCATGGACTTCAATATGGCAGTGGTTCTAAAAAAAAAGGTAATGGGAAAAGAACAATCCAAAGGAAGTAGTAGAGAGCAAGGAGGTCCAGGGCCCTCAGGAATGTGGAGAGTGGGGAATGACCGCCTTTTTCTGCGAGGGTCCTAAGGACCAGGTAGGTTTGGGTCAGGCATGGGGTGAAGGGCTATTGATGGTGGAAACCAACAATGTGAGGGAGCCTTTTCACTATAGAACTTGTATTCCAGTGAAACATGGTAGAGAGGGCATGGCTCTGAGGGAGAAGGGAAGCCCCTGGGGCCATTCCAAGTCATCACCTTCTCCCCACTCTGGACGGCTGGCCAAAAGGTATAGCCCAGCTCTGGTGTCTGCCTTCTTCCTGCTCCTCCATACCATGAGAGCGATTTGCTAAGAGCAAAACTAACCATATCAAATATTTTAAAATGTCCTCACTTAGCAATGGGAAATTTAATGAAAAGGTGCCTTTTACCTTAGAAGTCTTCCATACCAGCCCAACTCAAAGAGTGGTCTGTGGGCTGATGCCAGTCCGTAAACAAAATAAGAATGGACATAGGGAATGAATGGCTAGATGCTTTTGGAGCAATTGACATTGCCACATTATCTGAGCAGGTTACCAAGAGAGGTGGATCATTTCAGGTGCAGGACTCTCAGGGGGTAGCAGCAGCAGACTGGTCACACATAGTGGGACCACACTGCAACGTGTGTAGATTGTCAACCGCAAGCTAAAAATATATAAAAATCTGAGCAAATGTAAGCCTTCATTTACTTTTCTAACAGTATTCAAGTTAATTTTTAATCAAGCTTGAAAAAAATTTATAATTCAATTATTATTCAAGTTCAAAAAGTAAAATTTGGGGCCCCTGGGTGGATCAGTCAGTTAAGCGGCTGGCTCCAGCTCAGGTCATGATTTCATAGTTTGTGAGTTCGAGTCCCATGTCGGGCTCTGTGCTGACAGCTCAGAGCCCGGAGCCTGCTTCAGATTCTGTGTCTCCCTCTCTCTCTCTGCCCCTACCCTGCTTACTCTCTGTCTCTCTCTCTCAAAACTAATAGACATTAAAATAGAAAAGCTGTCTCTTCTCTATATTAAAAAAAAAAAAAGTAAAATTTACAGTGCTTATTTTTAGCCAGAATTTAGATTATAAAATAAGCCCCACTGGAATTATTTGTCAAGAAATTACCTGACGAATCTCCTCTTCCTTGCCTGTCAATATTCCCTCTCTGAGGCTGGTTTCCCTGTGGTGGGTGTTATTAAAATAAAACATGGAAGCATCGTAGATACACCTTATCCCCTGCAAGGAGCATGAATGCCTATCTGAATGAGCTTGGATAAAAGAATCCAACTTCTTACCACATTAAAAACTTGGATAAGTGTTCATTCCAAGTGAACATATAAATATTGAATATGTAAAATCACTGTTTTAGTTACAATTGCAGAATGACGAAGTTGAGTATAATAGTCCCTGTATTAAGCTTTCTATGTGCACTTTCAGTGAATAACCTGAACTATTTTTGTAACTCTTTTCCTATGTTGTTATTTGTTCTTATAGAGTATATATTTATATATAAAT
Organism: Acinonyx jubatus; assembly: GCF_027475565.1. NCBI lineage: Eukaryota > Metazoa > Chordata > Mammalia > Carnivora > Felidae > Acinonyx > Acinonyx jubatus. The sequence continues at coordinate 146,825,982 of NC_069384.1, forward strand.
TCTAGGCTGGAAAGTTTCTCTTTAGAAACTGAAAGATGAAATTCATTCTTTTCTAGTAGTTAGTGTTGCTGTAGAAAAGTGAGGTCCTATTGTTTCCTTTTTTTTTTTTTAATTCTGGTATCGTTAACATAGTATTAGTTTCAGGTGCACAATATAGTGATTCAACGATTCTATATGTTACTCAGAACTCATCATAGGTGTACTTCTAGTCCTCTTTGCTTATTTCATCCATCATCACCCCCCACAGCCCCCCTGATAACCATCAGTTTGTTCTCTATAGTGGAGACTCTGTTTTATGGTTTGTCTCTTATTCTTCTTTTTTCATTTGTTTTGTTTCTTAAATTCCACTTAGGAGTGAAATTATATGGTTTTTGTCTTTCTCTAACTGACTTATTTCACTTAGCATCATACTCTCTAGCTCCATCCAGGTCATTGCAAATGGCAAGCTTTTACTCTTTTTATGGCTGAATAATATTCTGCTACACACACACACACACACACACACACACACACCACATTTTTATCCATTCATGGACATCCATTGATGGACACTTGGGCTGCTTCCATAGTTTAGCTACTATAAATAATGCTACAATAAACATAGGAATGCATATATCTCTTTGAATTAGTGTTTTTGTATTTTGGGAGTAAATACCGGTAGTGTGATCAGTGGGTCATAGGGTAGTTCTATTTTTAATTTTTTGAGGAACCTCCATACTGTTTTGCACAGTGGCTGCACCAGTTTACATTCCCACCAACAGTGTGCAAGGGTATCTTCTTCTCCACATCCTCATCAACGCTTGTTGTTTCTTGTATTTTTTATTTTAGCCTTTCTGATTGGTATCAGATGATCTCTCATTGTAGATTCGATTTGCATTTCCCTGATGATGAGTGGTAATCAGCATCTTTTCATTTGTTGATTGGCCATCTCTATTATTTCTTTGGAGGAAGGTCTGTTCATGTCTTCTGCCCATTTTTTTAAATGGATTATTTTGGGGGTATTGAGTTGTATTCTCTATTTTGGATATTAACTCTTTATCAGATATGTCATTTGCAAATATCTTCTCCCATTAAGTAGGTTGCCTTTTACTTTTGTTGTTTATTTCCTTCACTGTCCAGAAACTTTATTTTGATGTATTCCCAATAGGTTATTTTTGCTTTTATTTCCCTTGCCTCAGGAAACATACCTAGAAAAATGTTGCTATGGCCAACATCAGAGAGATTACTGCCTATGGTATCTTCAGGGACTTGTATGGTTTCAGGTCTCACATTTAGGTCTTTAATCCATTTTGAGATTATTTTTGTGTACTGTGAAAGAAAGTGGTCCAGTTTCAATCTTCTGCATGTTGCTTTCCAGTTTTCCCAACACCCATTTGTTGAAAAGACAGTCCTTTTCTGATTGTATATTCATTCCTCCTTCATCGAAGATTAATTGACCATATAATTGTGGGTGTATTTCTGGGTTTCTGTTCCATTCATCTATATGTCTATTTTTATGCCAGTATCATATGGTTTTAATTACTACCACTTTGTAATATACCTTGAAACATGGAATTGTGATGCCTCCGGCTTTGCTTTTCTTTTTTAAGGTTGCTTCAGCCATCCAAGGTCTTTTGTGGTTCCATACAAATTTTAGGATTGTTTGTTCTAGCTCTGTGAAAAATGGTATTGGTATTTTGATAGGGATTACATGTAGATTTCTTTGGGTAGTATAGACATTAACAATACTTGTTTTAATACATGAGCATGGAATGTCTTTTCATTCCTTTGCATCACCTTGAATTTCATCCATGTTTTTGAGTTTTCAGAGTATAGGTCTTTCACCTCTTTGGTGAAATTTCTTTCTTTCTTTTTTTTTTTTAACATTTATTTTTGAGACAGAGAGAGACAGAGTATGAACGGGGGAGGGTCAGAGAGAGGAAGACACAGAATCTGAAACAGGCTCCAGGCTCTGAGCTGTCAGCACAGAGCCTGACGCGGGGCTCGAACTCACGGACTGTGAGATCATGACCTGAGCTGAAGTTGGCCACTTAACCGACTGAGCCACCCAGGCGCCCCTGGTGAGATTTATTTCTGTATTGTTTTTGATGTAATTGTAAATGGGGCTTTATTAATTTCACTTTATGCTGCTTCATTATTAGTGTGTAGAAATGCAACAGATACCTGCACATTGATTTTGAATCCTGTGACTCCACTGAATTCATTTATCCATTCTAGGAGTTTTTTGGGGGGAGTCTTTAGGGTTTTCTCTATATAATATGTCATTTGCAAATAGCAAGAATTTTACTTCTTAATTATCAATTTCGATGTTTTTTATTTCTTTGTGTTATGTAATTACTGTGGCCAGGACTTCCAGTATTATGTTCAATAAAAATGGTGAGAGTGGACATCCTGTCTTGCTCCTGACTTTAGGGGAAACACTCTTTTTCCCCATTGAGTATGATGTTGGCTGTGGGTTTTTCATATATGGCCCTTATTGTGTTGAGGTAAATTCCCTCTAACCCTATTTTGTTGAGGGTTTTTATCATGAATGGATGCTGTACTTCTTCAAATGCTTTTTCTGTATCTATTGAAATGATCATATGGTTATTATCTTCTCTCTTATTGATGTGATGTATCACATTGTTTTGCAAATATTGAACCACCCTTGCATCTCAGGAATAAACCCCACTTGATTATGGTGTATAATTGTTTTAAAATGTTTATTTTGAAAGAAAGCATGAGACAGGGAGAGCACAAGTGGGAAAGGGGCAGAGAGAGAGAGAGAGGGAGGGAGGGAGAGAATCCCAAGCAGGCCCACTTTGGGGCTCAATCTCATAAACCATGAGATCATGACATGAGCCAAAATCAAGAGTCACACACCTAACTGAGCCACCCAGGTGCCCCTGGCACAGATTTTTTTTTTTTTAATGTATTGCTGGATTTGGTTTGCTAATATTTTGAGTATTTTTGCATCTACATACATGAAAGCTATTGGACTGTAGTTCTCTTTTTTGTGTGTCTTTATCTAATTTTGGTATCAGAGTGATACTGGCCTAATAGAATGAGTTTGGAAGCTTTCCTTCCTCTTGTATTTTTTGGAATAGTTTGAGAAGAATAGGTATCTAAAATGTTTGGTAGAATTTGCCGGTCAAGCTGTCTGGTCCCAGTCTTTTGTTCACTGGGAGTTTGTTTTTTCTTACTGATTCGATTTCATTGCTGGTAATTGGTCTGTTTAAATTTCTATTTCTTCCTGCTTTAGTTGTGGGAGGTTATATGTTTCTAGGAATTTATGCATTCCTTCTACCCTGTCTGATTTGTTGTCATATAGGTTTTCATAATATTCTGTTTGTATTTCTGTGGTGTTGGTTGTTATTTCTCCTCTTTCATTTTTTATTTTGTTTATTTGGATTCTCTCTCTTTTTGATGAGTTTTGCTAGAGGTTTATCATTTTGTTGATCTTTTCAGAGAACCAGCTCCTGGTTTCATTGATCTACTGTATTGTTTTTTAGTTTCTATACCCTTTATTTCTGCTCTAATCTTTATTCCCTTTTCCTGGGTTTGGATTTTGTTTGTTCTTCTGTATCTAGCTTCTTTTAAGTATAAGGTTAAGTTGTTTATTTGAGATTTTTCTTCTTGAGTTAGGCCTGTATTGCTATAAACTTCCCTTGGGGCACCTGGGTGGCTCGGTCCATTAAGCATTTGACTTCAGCTTGCAGTTCGTGCGTTTGAGACCTGCACTGGGCTCTGTGCTGAAGGCTCAGAGCCTGGAGCGTGCTTCGAGTTCTGTGTCTCCCTCTTTTTCTTCCCCTCCCCTGCCTTCCCTCTGTCTGACTCTTTCAAAAGTAAACATTAAAAAAAAACTTCCCTCTTACAACCACTTTTGCTGCATCCCAAAGGTGTCGAACCATTGTGTTTTCACTTTCATTTTTTCCATGTAATTTTTATTTCTTCTTTGATTTCCTGGTTGATCCATTCATTGTTTAGTAGTATGTTATTTAACTCCCATGTATTTGTGTGCTTTCCAGATTTTCTTCTTGTGGTTGACTTCTAGTTCATAGCACTTTGATTTTTTTTTTTAATTTGTTGACTTTTTCTGTGGTCTAACATGTGATCAATTCCAGAGAATGTTCCATGTGCACTTGAAAATAATGTGTATTCTGTTTTAGGATGGAATGTTCTGAAAATGTCTATTAAATCCATCTGGCCCAGAGTGCCATTCAAAGCCATTGTTTGCTTGATTTTCTGTTTGGATGGTATGTCCATCAATGTAACTGGGGTGTTAAAGTCCCCTACTATTACTGTACTACTATCAATTATTTTATGTTTGTTATTAGCTGTTTTATATATTTGGGTGCTTCCATGTTGGGCGAATAAATATTTACAATTGTAATATCCTCTTGTTGGATTGTTCCCTTGATGATTATATAGTATCTTTCTTGTCTGTTGTTACAGTCTTTGTTTTAAAGCCTATCTTGTCTGATGTAAGTATTGCTACCTCAGCTTTCACTTGACATCAATTTGCACGATAAGTTCTTCTCCATTCCCTCATTTTCTTTTTTTTTTTTAAGTTTATTTATTTTGAAAAAGAGCCCAAGTGGGGGAGGGGCACAGAGAGAGAGAGAGAGAGAGAGAGAGAGAGAGAGAGAGAGAGAGAGAGAGATGGAGGATAGAGAGAATCCCAAGCAGGCTCTGCACCAGCAGTGCAGAGCCTAATGTGGGGCTTGAACTCAGAAGAGATCATGACCTGAGCTGAAATCAAGAGTCAGATGCTCAACCGACTGAGCCACCCAGGCACCTACCATCCCTCCGCTTTCAATCTGCAGGTGACTTTTGGTTTGAAATGAGTCTCTTGTAGGCAGCATATAGATGGGTCTTGTTTTTTTAATCTATTTGGTCACTCTGTGTCTTTTGATTGGAGCATTCAGTCCATTTAGGTTCAAAGCAATTATTGATACATATTTCTTGCCATTTTGTTACTATGTTGTTGGCTTTCTTTAGGGATATATTTGGATTCTTTTTATTCCTTGCATATCTATTACATATTTGTGGTTACCATTAAGCTTGTATATAACCTCTTATGCAATAGCACTCTGTATTAAGTTGATGGTTACTTAAGTTTAAACCCATTTTTACTCCTCCCCCTACCCCATGTTTTTGATATATGGTGTCATATTTCATATCCTTCTATTTTATGAATCCCTTGATTGTTTTTTATAGAAATATTTATTTTTAACTGTTTTTGGGATTGTGTGTGTGTGTATGTGTGTGTGTTTTACTTTTCATGCTCTCACTTAAGGTTTTTCTTTTCTACTGAGTCCCCTTTAATATTTTTTGTAGGGCTAGTTTAGTGTTCATGAACTCCTTTAGTTTTCGTTTGTCTGAGAAACTCTCTATCCCTCCTTCTATTCCGAATGATAGCCTTGCTGGATAGAGTATTATTGGCTGGAGATTTTTCCCTTTCAGCACTTTGAATATATCATGCCATTCCCTTCTCACCATCAGAGTTTCTGCTGAAAATTTCCAGATAACCTGATGGAGTTTCCATTATATATAACTGTCTTCTTTTCTCTTGCTGCTTTAAAATTTTTATCACTACTTTTTATCATTTTAATTACAATATGTTTTGGTGTGGACCTCCTTGGGTTGAATTGGGAGGGGGGGACGGGATCTCTGTGCCTCTTGGATCTGGATATCAGTTTCCTTCCCCGATTAGGCAAATTTTCAGCTATTATTTCTTCAAATAAATGTCCCCTCCCCATCTCTCTTCTCCTGAAATCTCTATAATGCAAATGTTGCTATGCTTGAAGGAGTCACTGAGTTCCCTAAGACTATTCCCAATTTGCGTAATTTTCTTTCCTCTCCTTTGCTCAGCTTGGTTACTTTCCATTACACTGTCATCCAGGTTTGTAATTCATTTTTCTGCTTCTTCTAGCCTGCTGTTTCTACCAAGTGTATTTTTAATTTCATTTACTGTGTTTTTGATCTCTGGTTCTGTTTTTTAAAAAAATTTAATGTTTATTTTTGAGAGAGAGAGACAGAATGCAAGTGGGGGAGGGGCAGAGAAAGAGGGAGACCTAGAATCTGAAACAGGCTCCAGGCTCCAAGCTGTCAGCACAGAGCCTGATGTGGAGCTCAAACTCATGTACCGTGAGATCATGACCTGAGCCGAAGTTGGACACTTAACCAGCTGAGCCACTCAGGTGCCCCTGGTTGGTTCTCTTTTTTATCTCTGTGTTAGAGTTTCACTGATGTCCTTAACTCTTGTCTCAAGTCCAGTGAGTGTCTTTATGATCATTACTTTAAATTCTCTATCAGGCATATTATTCATATCTGTTTTGCTTTGGTCTCTTGCTGTGGTTTGGTCCTTTTCTTTCAACTGGGAAATATTTTTGTCTACCCATTTTGTCTGACCTTCTGCTTCTGTGTGTTAGGGAAGTCAGCAGTGTCTCTTGTCCATAGTGAGAAAAGCTTTATGAAGAAGAGGTCCTGTAGTGCCCTGAAGTTCAAGGTCTCCTATTCCTCAAGGTCTTGTGTTTCAGGGAGTGTCTCCTATGTATGTTGCATGTACTCTGCTGTTGAGTCTTGGCCTTATTCCTTCAGTCCAGTTGTCTGAAGAGGCTCTCTTTGCCTAATGTGGTATGTTTGGTCTCCCGCAGGGGTGGCACATATTTTAACAAGGTGGGCAGTGGTCTGCTTGCAAAATGAGACCTTACTGACACCAGAACTGAAGCTCCTGCAAAATGAACAAGTCAGGAGGTGTGGTGTTGGCAGCGTTTGCACTGATCTTCTGGGGGAGGAGCCTGCAGGGCTGGGACCAAAGGGAGCATGACTGGGAAGGGCAGATCCACCCTTCCCAGGGGCAGGGGGGCAGGGCTTGATGTAAGCAAGTTAGATAGCCAGTGTGGGTGCTGGTTCCTACAGATGGCTGTTGTTTATGCTGGGGTTGGAAGAGGGAAATGGTGTCTTCAAGCTCTTTTGTTCCTGGAGAGGCCTTCTCATGATCTCTGTCTCTTGTAGGCACACTGTGAGATGAGAAAATCCCTCTCCCTCCCATCTGCCTCTGGTGTGTTTCAAACTGCTGGTTCTACACTATATCTCTGTGGGCTGTTTGTCATGCTGTCTCTTTAAGGGTGAAGCTTCCACTTCCAAATTCCCTCTGGGCCCTTGCAGATCCAAGCCCATCCATTTTTAAAACTCCAGGGTTAGCCACCCAGGGGCACCTGGATGGCTTAGTTGGTTGAGCATCCAACCTGATGAGCATCATCATCAGGTCATGATCTTGCGGTTCGTGAGTTCGAGCCCCACATCGGGCTCTGTGCTGACAGCTCGGAGCCTGGAGCCTGCTTCAGATTCTGTGTCCCCCTCTTTCTCTGCCCCACCCCTGCTTGTACTCTGTCTCTGTCTTTCAAAAATGAATAAACATTTTAAAAAATTGAAAAACTCCAGGCTTTAAGTCCACCTGGTTGTAAGAACTATGAAATTCATCCCCTCTCACTTACAAAGGCAAATATTACAGGGATGCGTCCTCCCTGTTCATGGGCTCCTCTGCATGAAAGTCTATTTCCCACACTTCTCTGCACCACCAGCTCCCTCACCACCACAGATGGTCAAGGTCTGTTTCACTCCCAGACCCCATCCTCATCCTTCCTACCTTACTTCACTGTGGCCTTTTCTTTGCCTTTAGTTGTGGAGTTTGTTCTGCAAGTCTTTGGGCCATTTTTTGGGTTTTTTACAATGATAGGATGACTGTTATCTAGTTGTATCCATGGGTCAGGGTAAACTTAGGGTCCTCCTACTCTGCCATCTTCCCAGCCGACCATAATGACTTTTATTTCTTTTTCTTGTCTGATTGCTGTGGCTAGGACTTCCAGTACTATGTTGAATAAAAATGGTGAGAGAGGTCATCCTTTTCTTGTTCCTGACTTAAGGGAAAAACTCTGTTTTTCACCATTGAGGATATTAGCTGTGTGCTTTTCATATATGGCTTTTATTATGTTGAAGTATGCTCCCTCTGAACCTACTTTGTTGAGGGTTTTTATCATGAATGGATGTTGTACTATATGTCAGATGCTTTTTCTGCACCTATTGAAATGATCATATGGGGGTGCCTGGGTCACTCAATTGGTTAAGCATCTGACTTCAGCTCAAGTCATGATCTCATAGTTTGTGGGTTCGAGCCCCATGCTGGGCTCTGTGCTAACAAGTCAGAGCCTGGAACCTGCTTCAGATTCTGTGTCTCCCTCTCTCTCTGCTCTTACCCTGCTCATACTCTGTCGCTCTGTCTCTCTCTCACAAAAAGAAAATAAACATTAAACATTTTTTTGGAATGTTATATGGTTTTTATCCTTTCTCTTGCTGATCTATTATGTTGATTAATCTATGATTATCAGGGTTTTCTTGCATCCCAGGAATAAACCCACTTGATCATGGTGAATTATTTTTTTTAATGTACGATTGGATTAGGCTTGCTAATATTTGTTGAAGATTTCTGCATCTATGTTCATTAAAGATATTGGCCTGTCATTTTCATTTTGTAGTGGTCCTTATCTAGTTTAGGTATCAGGGTAATGCTGGCTTCATAGAATGAATTAGGAAGCTTTCCTTCCTCTTGTATTTTTTGAAATAATTTGAGACTAGGAATTAATTCGTCTTTAAATGTTTGGTAGAATTTGCCTGTGAAGCTGTCCAGTCCTGGATTTCTGTTTGCTTGTAGTTTTTTTTTTTTTTTTTTTTTTTTTAATTACTGACAGAATTTAATTGCTTGTGATTGGTCTGTTCAAATTTTCTACTTCTTACTCAGTTTTGGGAAATTATGTTTCTAGGAGTTTATCCATTTCTTCCAGGTTTTCCAGTTTATTGGCAAATAATTTTCATATCATTATTTTATAATCCTATGTATTTCTGTGGTGTCAATTGTTTATCTTTCTGATTTTGACTCTTTTTTTGTTTGTTTGTTATGATGAGTCTGGCTAAAGATTTATCAATTTTGTTGATCTTTTCAAAGAACAGCTCATTTTCATTGATCTGTTCTATCATATTTTTAGTTTCCATATCATTTATTTCTGCTCTAATTGTTATTATTTCCTTCTTTCTACTAGTTTGAGGTTTTGTCTTTTAGCTCTTTTATGTGTAAAGTTAGGTTTTTTTATTTGAGATTTTTTTCTTCTTGAAGTAGGCCTGTATTGGTATAAACTTTCCCCTTTGAACCACCTTTGCTGCATCTCAAAGATTTCAGACTGTTGTGATTTAATTTTCATTCATCTTTATGTATTTTTTTTTTATGGTTTAATTTCTTGGTTGACCTAGTCATTGTTTAGTAGCATGTTGTTTAACTTCCATATATTTGTGCATTTTCCAGATTTTTTATTGTGGTTGAATTCTAGTTGTATAGCATTGTAGTCAGAAAAGATGTATGGTATGACTTAAATAGTTTTGAATTTGTTGAAACTTGTTTTGTGGCCACATTTTAGGTATATGGTGTTATACTTTACATCCTTTTATTTTGTGACTGCTTTGACTGATTTTTATAGTTAATTTTATGACTTTTGTGCTTCCTACTTTTCTTACATGGGGGGGAGGAGTAAAGAATGGGTTCAAACTTAACCATCAGCTTCATATATACTGCTACATGCATAAGATGTTATATACAAACCGGATAACCACAAATCAAAAACCAGTAATAGCTATAAAATTGGATTCCTTTTTCTTTATTTTTTTGCTTATCGCTAAAGAAAGCCAGAAAATTGTGAGAGAAAAGAACAAGAAAGGGAACAGAGAAGAACAGCAAAAACAACCATAAAACAACAAAGGGAAAATAAGTACATTCCTATCAATAATTACTTTGAATGTAAACAGACTAAGTACTCTAATCACAAGACATAGGGTGACAGAGTGGATTTAAAAAAAAAAAAGGCCCATCTATATGCTGCCTACAAGAGTCTCATTACAGACATGAAGACACATGCTTTTCCTTCCCTTCACTTTCAGTCTGCATTTATCATGCAAATAGAAGTGAAAAGAAAGCCAGGGTAGCAATACTTATATTGGACAGAATAGACTTTAAAACAAAGACTGTAACAACAGACAAAGAAGGACACTATGTAATAATCAGGAGAACAATCCAACAAGAGGATGTAACAATTCTAAATATTTATGCACCCAACATGAGAGCACCCAAGTACATAAAGCAGCTATTAACAAGTGTATTGAAACATATAGGAAGCAATCAATAGTAAGACAATAATAGTAGAGAACTTTAACACCCCAATTACATTAATGGATAGATCACCCAAACAAAACTCAACAAGGAAATGGTGGCTTTGAATGACATTTTGAACTAGGTAGATCTAACTTATATTCAAAACATTACATCCTGAAACAATAGAATACACATTCTTTTCAACTGCATGTGGAACATTCTCCAGAATTGAGCACATATTAGGTCACGTAGGCCACATGGTCTTTTCTTTCCACTGAAAAAGTTCCCTTTAACAGTTCTTCTAGAGCTGGTTCAATTGTCATGCATTCCTTTAACTTTTGTCTCAGAAGTTCCTTATCTATCCTATTCTGAATGATAGCCTTGCTAGATAGAGTATTCTTGGTTGCAGGGCTTTTTTTTTTTTCTTTCCTCTCGCTCAAATATATCCTTTAAATATATCATGCCACTTCCTTCTAGCCAGCAAAGTTTCTGCTGAAAAATCCACTGATAGCCTTATGGGGTTTCCCCTGTATATAATCGTTTTCTTTTCTCTTGCTGCTTTTAAAATTCTCTGTTTATCACTACTTTTGCCATATTAATTACCAAGTGTCTTGGTGTGGACCTCCTTGGATTTTTAATGGGGGCTCTCTGTGCCTCCTTGATCTAGGTTTCTGTTTCCTTCCCCCAATTTGGGAATTTTTCAGGTATTTCTTCAAATAATCTTTCTGCTCCCCTCCCTTTTCTATCTCTTCTCTTTCTGGGATCCTTATAATGTAAATGCTATTATGCCTGATGGTGTTGCTGAGTTTCCAGAGTCTATTTTCATTTTTCTTTTTCTTTCTCTTCTCTGTTCTGCTCTGCTCTTCTCTTTCCCTTTCCCTTTCCCATTCAGCTTGATTGCTTTCCATTACTCTGTCCTCCTGGTCATGGATCCATTCGTCTGCTTCCTCTAGTTTACTGTTTATTCCATATAGTGTGTTTTTAATTTCAGTTATTGAGTTCTTTATCTCTGATTGGTTCTTTTGTGTGTTTTCTATCTCTTTGTTGAGGGTCTCACTGAGGTCCTCCCCTCTTAAGTCAAGTATCTTTGACCATGACTTTTGGTTTTTTTATAATTTATTTATTTTTTAAATTTAGCATATAGTTAGCATATGGTCAGCAGTTAGCATATAGTTAGTTAGCATATAGTTAGCATATAGCAATGATTTCAGGAGTAGATTCCTTAATGACCCTTACCTGTTTAGCCCATCCCCTCTCTGACAACCCCTCCAGCAACCCTGTTTGTTCTCTATATTTAAGAGTCTCTTAGGTTTGCCCTTTCCCTGTTTTTATATTATTTTTGCTTCCCTTCACTTATGTTCATCTGTTTTGTATGTTAAAGTCCTCATATGAGTGAAGTCATATGATATTTGTCTTTTTCTGACGAATTTCGCTTAGCATAATACCCTCTAGTTCCATCCACAGTTGCAAATGGCAAGATTTCATTCTTTTTGATAGCTGAGTAATACTCCATTGTATATATATATACACCACATTTGCTTTATCCATTCATCCATCGATGGACACTTGGGCTTTTTCCATATTTTGGCTTTTGTGATAGTGCTGCTATAAACATTGGGGTTCATGTGCCCCTTTGAAACAGCACACCTGTATCCTTTAGGTAAATACCTAGTAGTGCAATTGCTGGGTCGTATGGTAGTTCTATTTTCAATTTTTTGAGGAACCTCCATACTGTCTCCCAGAGCAGCTGCACCAGTTTGCATTCTTACCAACGGTGCAAGAGAGTTCCAGTTTCTCCACATCCTTGCCAGCATCTGTTGTTTCCTGAGTTGTTCATTTTAGCCACTCTGACCAGCATGACGTGGCATCTCAATGTGCTTTTGATTTGTATTCCCTGATGATGAGTGATGTTGAGCATTTTTTCATGTGTCGGTTGGCCATCTGGATGTCTTCTTTGGAGAAGTGTCTATTCATGTCTTTAGCCCATTTCTTCACTGGATTATTTGTTTTTTGGGTGTTGAGTTTGATAAGTTCTTTATAGATTTTGGATACTAACCCTTTATCTGATATGTCATTTGCAAATATCTTCTCCCATTCTACTGGTTGCCTTTTAGTTTTGCTGATTTTTTTCCTTCAATGTGCAGAAGCTTTTTATTTTGATGATGAGGTCCAAGTAGTTCATTTTTGCTTTTGTTTCCCTTGCCTCTGGAGACGTGTTGAGTAAGAATTTGTTGTGGCCAAGATCAAAGAGGTTTTTGTCTGCTTTCTCCTTGAGGATTTTGATGGCTTCCTGTCTTACATTTAGGTCCTTCATCCATTTGAGTTTATTTTTGTGTATGGTGTAAGAAAGTGCTCCAGGTTCATTTTTCTGCATGTCGCTGTCCAGTTTTCCCAGCACCACTTGCTGAAGAGACTGTCTTTATTCCACAGGATATTCTTTCCTGCTTTGTCAAAGATCAGTTGGTCATACAGTGGTGGGTCCATTTCTGGGTTCTCTATTCTGTTCCATTGATATGAGTGTTTGTTTTTGTGCCATCTTGCTGTGATTTTTGTCCTGTTCTTTCATTTGAGATCGATTCCTCTCTCCTCATTTTGTCTCTCTTTCTGTGTGTTGAGTCAGCTACACCTCCTGCTCTTGAAAGTAGTGGGCTTATGAAGAAGGATCCTGTAGTGTCCTGCAGTACAATGTTCCATGTTTACCAGAACCTGACATTTCAGGGCTGTCTCCTATGTATGTTGCATGCACCCTGCTGTTGTGTCTTGGCTGATTTTTTCCTTCAGTCATCTACCATGGCTCCCTTTGCCTCTTGTGAGAGGAGGGTTTGGTCCCTGTGTTGGTAGGGGGCCAGTCTGGGGCCACCCTGGGCTTGAGTTGAGTCAAACCAGGCATTTTCCAGAGATGCAGTAGCACTGAACTGCAGGGTACTTTACTGTGTTCTCTGAGAAGCTTTTGTTGGTGGGCAGGGCCCACAGTCAGACCAGATATCTGTCCCCAGCCCACAGCAGTTGGACTGGTGTGTGTGTGGTTATTTTCCCTTCTCTTTGGGGGCAGGAGTCACTTTGGATGGGTCTGGCCTCTATTTGGAGCTGTTTGCACAATGCCAGGCTGATGGCATTGCTTTGGATAGGCTCTGACCAAGGGCATACTGGAGCGGGGGCATGTCTGCAGGAGAATGCAGGGGCAGCCATTCCCACAGATGTTCCTGTGTCTAGGGGGGGAGGGGGGGTGGGGAGAAATGGCACCCACCAGCTCCTTTGTTATTGGAGACGTCTCCCTGTGATCCCTGACCCTCCAGCACATGTTCTGAGATTAGTAAATAAATGTTTCTCCTTTCTACCCGAGGCAGGTTTTCAAACTGCTGCCTCTATGCCGCAGGGCTGTTTGATGTGCTGTCTCAAGGGTGGCAACTCCCATTTCTTCTTACCCTCCCTGCTCTCCCAGAGCCAAGCCCACTCATTTTTAAAGTTTCAAGGGGCTAAGCCCCCACTCGTTGTCAGAACTCATGAAATTACGCCCCTCTGTTTTTCAAAGCCCAATGTTCTGACGATTCATCTTCCCCATGTGGGCCCCCCGTGCCTGGGATTCCTGGTGTGAGGGTCTGTTTCTTCTCTCTGCTCTCTTGGCAGTCTTCCAGAGCTCCCATGGACAGTCCCGTGAGTTGATTTAGCTCTCTACTGGTTTTCGCCTTTCCTACCCTCTTTGACGTGGCCTCTTCTCTACATTTCGCTGTGGAAAGTCTGTTCTGCCCGTCTTCAGGTCATTTTCTGGGTTATTTACGCTGATGTGGGTGTTACCTAGTTGTATCCATGGGATGAGGTGAAATGAAGGTCCTCCTACTCTGCCATCTTCCCTGACGTCTCTGTATCAGCCAGAGTTTACAGATTGTAAAATAAGAGCCATTGGAATTATTTGTCAAGAGATTGCTTGAAAAATCTTGTCTTTCTCTCCCGTCAATATTCGTTCTCTGAGGCTGGCTTGTCTATGGTGGGTGTTATTAAGGTAAAACATGGAAGCATCATAGATATACCTTATCCCCTACAAGGAGCAAGATTGTCCACCTGAACTAGCTGGGATAAAGGAATCCAACTCCTTTACCACATTGAGAACTTTGAGATACAGTGTTCATTCCAAGTACGTATGCAGGTATTTACTGTGGAAAATGACTACTTACAACTGTTTAGCAATGATTGCAGAATGACAAAGTGTAATAGTGAGTCCCTATATTAAATGTTTTATGCATACTTTGAATAACATGCAGTAATTTCAGAATTTTACTTCTCCTATGTTATGTTCTTATATTCTTGAGATATATACAGATACATATATTATGAGAGAGAGAGCGCGCGCATGTGTGCATGCACAAGCCAGCAAGAGGGGCAGAGGGAGAGAATCCCAAGCAGGTGCCATGCTGTCAGTGCAGAGCCTGATGCAGGGCTCGATCTTACAAACCGTGAGATCATGACCTGAGCCAAAATCAAGAGTCGGATGCTTACCAACTGAGCCACCCAGGCTCCCCTTGAAATGTAATTTAATGTCTTGAATCTAATAATTTAAAAGTTCGTTTTGTATTTTCATTGTTGTATTTGACAAATATTGGCCCATCTGGATTGATTTAAAGCAAACCAACACATGCTTCACGACTAAGAATTGAGAAGCACCATTTTCTATGTCTGTAAAGTCCCGGTGGCTTGTTGGCTGTTGACACCTGGCTCAGTGACCCCCCTCCCTCTTCATACCTATGTATTCATGTGGGGTCAGGACTCCAGCTTTGACAAAGCAGACTTGGGGGAACCAGAGACAGGATATTAGCTGATGAGGGTGGAGGTACCTATTTATCCAGTTCCTAAGCCAGGTACTTTGTCTTTTTGGTGGGTCAGTTCCAGAGCCTCTGCAGAACTGGGGGCACCCACTCAGAACAGCTGGGTGCATAATGCAATTACTTCTCCAGTCACAAGCTAGGACCCAAGGGCAGTGAAGGCCACTGGCTGGAAATCAGGCAACCAGGAGAGTCAGGAGTCACATGGAGCCACTGCTACACTGGGCCTTGGTGTCACAGGTGGTGAATAGAGGCCTCAGTGAGGACTTAGGGTTTATCTACTTGGGGGCTTAGGAGAACAACACCTCTGTTTTTTCTGTTCTGAAAAGACGTTCCTAAATTTTGGCCTGCCATTTACGGACCACCTCTTCCAGTCCCTCAGTGGTGCAGCTACCTGGCCGTAGAAAATCCTGCCGCATTCTGCCCTGCTCGTGGTCGGCACCGGGTTCCTGTTTTGCTTCTTTTCCCTGGGTCTCTCGTGTCTGCTCACAGGCATTGCCAAGCCTTCATGCTGCTGGCCTAAGCTAAAGGCTCCACTTTCCCTCTCTGGTCTTAAGTTCTTTGGGACTTGAGAGCAGAATCAGCCTGAGCCTTGGGCATTAGGGGGAATGCCCAAGTACTGCTGAACAGACACTTCCTCCAACCCTGGATTTGGTCACTCTGCTGGGCTTAGGACACATGGGCTAACGTATTAAAGAGGAAAGGGGTACGATATCTAGAGCCCACTCTCAAATGCTGTTGGAAAGGGCAAGGGACAAAAATTATTTTTATTTTATTTTTCTAATGTTTATTTATTTTGAGAGTGAGCACAAGCAAGGAGGGACAGAGAGAGGGCAACAGAGAATCCTAAGCAGGCTCCACACTGTCAGCGCAAAGCCTGATGCAGGGGTCGATCTCTGACTGTGAGATCATGACCTGAGCCCATATCAAGAGTTGGATGCTTAACCAACTGAGTCACCCAGGTGCCCCAACAGAAAGTATTTTTAAAAGGAAGATGTATTAAAAGGGGGTGGACTAATTTCCAAAGGTGGAAACACCCTACTATGGTATGTTTTGTAAACTATGTTTCGCTTTCTTCTGCCTCCCAGGGGTGGCAGGGTATGTAGGAGCTGGTCTCCTTCCTGTTCTGAATTTCTTTACTGATACCCCAAGCCTGTGAATCTGCTGCCCCCTTGGCCTGGAATGCCTCCCTCCATTTCACCTGCTCAACTCAGACCATGCCTTCTGACTTCCCTCAATGTCTCTGTTCATCCCGGTAGCCTTCCCTGAATTGCTTTCCAGGGAAGAGCAAACCCACATGATTCCAGGACTGGATCCTCAGAGGAGGTTCTTCCAGGTCTCCTGCTGTCTTCAACGCCCTCTACTGGTTGCAGAAAATGCTCCCAGCACAGGTTTTCCAGCCAGAAGCCCACGTTGAGCAAAGACTTAATTTTTTTCTAAATTTCCAATCCATTTAGGTAATTTGGCATAGCTTTCCACCTCCACAAACTTCTGGGATGAAGTCTAAGTTCTGGGTGACCGCAATCCTACGAGCTTGGGCGGAGGCACCCGTCTGCTTTCTTCCCCCTGTTGGACAGGCCCCCTAGGCATACCTGCCTCTCTGCTCCCAGGCACTGTTTGGGAGTGAGTCCCACATCTGCCTGGTGCCAGACACTCGGTGATCCCCTGGGGATCTCTGAGGAGACCCACTTGTTTCCATTTCTACTCTCATGTGGTCACTGTCCCAGGAAGGGCGAGGAGCTGCAGTGGTATTCTGGGATAGCTCCACTTTGTCCGTCCCCCACTGTGAAACTAGCTCTTCTATATTTAGATCTTCAGACTCCTCTGGGGCTCTCCCAAGACCCTAGAGTTGGCCCTCCAGGGTCAGGGGAGGTGAGGGGCCCTCTTCAAAGCCCTCCTTCATGTACCAGCTCAAAGAACCTGTTGGGTCATGGGGGTTGTGAGGAGACAACGGCAGTAAAGAAGGAAAATGGCTCAGTAGGTTTCATCCCGAATCTTTTGATCTTAATGCAAACATACACTCAGTTTTTTCTGTCCTCATTTAAACCAAGAATTTGACAACATCCCCTTGGGCCATGGTGCCTTCCAGTTCAGCAACCTGGGCTGGGGGTAGGACTCAGGAAATACAGGAAGAAATTCAACACGAGACAGGGAGGGAAAACCCAGACGCCCCAGGATCCTCCTGCCATAGCCAGGAGACAGAAGAATGCATTTATGCTTATAGTTTACAAGACCTATGCTATTAGGGTGTTTCCCACCTTTTCAGGGTTCCTTGAATCTTTTTGAAATTTTTAATGTTTATTTTTGAGAGAGCAAGAGAGTATGCCAGTGAGGGAGGGGCTGACAGAGAGGGAGACAGAACCCGGAGCAGGCTCCAGGCTTTGAGCCGTCAGCACAGAGCCCGACACAGGGCTTGAACTCCCGAACCGTGAGATCATGACCTGAGTCGAAGTTGGACGCTTTAACCAACTGAGCCACCTAGGCGCCCCTTTTCTTTTTTTCTTTTAAATAAGCTCTATGCTTAACATGGGGCTCGAACTCACAACCCCGAGATCAAATGTCACATGCTGTACTGACCACTGAGCCAGCCAGGCATCCATCTTTTAAAAACAAATTCTTATTTGCTTTTTCCAGAAACACAGGAAAATGACTTGTAGACACATGTCAAGCCCCTTTATCTTAATCCTTTAGCATCTCCTAAGAAATGGGACAAGCTTTTACATAGCTACAGTACAACTGAGTTCATGAAATACTGATTCAGTATTTTTAAATACACCCAATATTCAAATTCCTCCGATCATTCCAATAGCTTTTATAGCAGGTGTTCTAGTTCAGAATCATGAGTGGCATTAGTTGTCTATATTCTCCTTTATTCTGATATAGTTCCTTGGTCTTTCATGAGATTGACATTTTTAAAGGGAACAGGTACATGGTTTTATAAAATGTCCCGCAACTTGAGTTAGCCAATTTGTCAACCTCATGATTCAGGTTTTGCAATTTTGCCAGAGTTGCACAGAAGTGATGTGTGCTTCCCAGCACGTCACCTCAGCAGACACCTGATGGCAGTTTGTCACATTTGGTAATGGTAAATTTAACGACTTGAAAGTGGTGCATGACCGGTTTCTCCACTGCAAAGGTACCTTTTCCCCCTTTGCAAATTAATACACACTCTGTGGGAGAATATGTGCGTAATTATTCTATCGTTTTGGTATTCGTTGTTAAGATGAGTTAGTTTTATGGTTGCAAAATGGTGGTTTTTCTAACTCTACTGGCCCTTTATATCAGTTACCCTACTACTGTAAGGAAGGGCCTGGAAAAATGCATCCTAGGATCCTTTTCCCATTCCTCCTCAACATCTTTTCCCTCTGCTTGGAATGCCCTCCTGCCACCCCACCCGCACCCCGGGGCAAATCCTGCCCATCCTTGAAACCCAGATCCAGGGTCACCTTGTCTCAATGCCTTTCTTGCCCCAGCTGGGCAGATAAAGCCCTTCTTCTGCCTTTCCCCTTCAAGCAAGGTGGGTGCAGCTGTCTGGCCTCCTTGAGCCCCTTGAGACAGGGAGAGACTGGGCAGGCAAAGCTCCTTCCCAGGGCAAGACTCCCTACCAACTCAGCCCGGCCCTGCACAGTGGTTCTAGAACTTTAGCCCCAGAATCACCCGGAGGGCTTGGTAAAATACAGACGCCTGGGTCCTACACAAAGGATTTCTGATGTACTACCCAAGAAACTCACTGGCTTAACAGGTTTGTTTGTCCCTCAGATCACATGCCGAATGCGGGTTGGCACGGAGTCTGGTCTACATGGTTCCTCAGCAACCCAGGATGATGGAGGCCGTACCAACAGGTGACACCATTTCGACCTGTGCTTCAGGGGAAGGGGAGGAGCATGGAGAATCGTGCATGGATCTCTCTCTGCTCACAGTCCACAGGCCAGAACTAATCATGTGTCTTGTCCACAGCGGAGTGGCCAGGAAGCAGGGGGGTTAGACGGACCATTTGGTGAGTGCCCTGGTTTCCCTGTCGCAGCTGGGCAGGCCACCTTTCCACTCCCCAGACACCCCAAATGCTTTCCGGCCTTTGCGCCGGCTGCTCTCTGCCCACAGGGTCTTGGGCCAGATCTCACGCCGTTGAATCAAATGCCACCTTCCTGGAGAAGCCTTCCTTGATGGCCCAATGTACACTTCCCTGTAATTCTCTGCATGGCCCTTATTATGCCATGTTAGAACTGTATGTTCACTCTACAGGGGCAGAAGTTACTTAGGTCCCCGCTACCTAGAACAATGTCTCACACAGTAGATACTGAAGATAAATTTACTCAGCCAATTAACATTTATACCAATTAACATAATATACCAGAGGTATATTACTGTTCACATTTTACAGGTTAAAAAAAAGCCCCAAAGGCCCTAAGGGGCCTGCCGAAGGTCACACCGTGACCGAATGGTAGCATCTGATTTAAAATCCACGTTGCCACCACCCACGACTATGTTTGCCTGCGTAATTTCACTGCTTACACATACTGAGGCAGCAGGTTCAGTCTTGTCCTTTTTGTCCCAATTCTCTGATACCCCTCTGCAATCCCTGGTCTTTAGACATTTCTTAATTCTGTGGAGGGCAATTTGGTGACCTCTATCTAGGAATTTATCTCACTGATGGGCTCCCATATGTGGAAAATCACATATAGGCAAAGGTTTTGGGTACGTCAACACGGTATAATGTAGGGAATTCCCTGGAATGTAGGGAAGCTCTCGAGGTTCCAACTGGAAAGTTGTCTAAGGTGTAGTATTGTGTGAAAGGGTGGCTGTTAACAGTATGGACAGTATACGGCTTTCATTTACTCGCCCCAAAGAGCTGAACAGCTTTAGGTGTCCCATAAAGAGATCTCCTCGATGAAAAATGGAATACAAGTCAGAATCCGAGTGTGGTTTCCATCATTTGAACTTATTTTATTGATATTCATTAGAGAAGGAAATTGTATTGTTTTTCGATGCATTACAACACGCTTTTTTGGTAGTGGTTGCACAAGGTCGATCATGAACTATACTAAGTACTGCGACCTCCGAATTGCCGATTTTTTACACTGGTATTTCCTTTGGGGTGATGGGTGGCTCCTCTCTGAATACACAAAGTGGTCCATTCAATTCGTGGTTTTCATACTCCTTTGTGGTTCTACCTACTGCTTTAAAATACATTCAAATAAAAAAAATCTCCTTGCAGTGAGTGCACGCATACAACCGAAACAACCCACACCTTCGTGTTCTGAGAATAAATACTCTAAAATCGGACGACTGACGTTTGCTCCTTTGAGACTTTCTCAAAGACGCTTCAGCGGGCGTGGGTTTCCACTCACTCAACTGGACACACTGGGGGAGGGGGCGGGGAACAGGGGACGGCAACGCGACACCTTCGTCTGCACGGGATGTTACCCTTCCGCAGATGGCTGGACCAAAGGACCACGCAACACTGAGGGACGGCGCAGTCCTCAGGTTAGAATAAATAAGTTACCTGCTTGGCCTGGAATGCCACAGCCACGCCGGAACCGGAAAGGAGAGCGCATGTTTAAAACACAGCACGCACCAATAAAGAAAAGGTCCGAACTTCATCAGCGCCACCCACAGGACCAGGCTCCCTTGTTCACGCACAGTTCTTCCCACAAGCACCTATCTTCTAAACAGCGGCACAAGGAGACACAGGCCTTCACGGGAGAGGGAGAAGATACGTCTGAGACGTGAGGGCCCAGGGTGTGGGCGCCAAATGCCTGCGTGAAGACCACATCCGTGAAGACACGCGGACCGGTCTCGGGGCGTCCCAGGAAGGACTGGAACCAGCAGACTGCCACAGCCCCCTTTCTCCCGTGAACTGGTTTCGTATTACGTACGGGTGGCTGGGGTTCCTTCTACTTTCACTGCTGACAGATTCCACTCCCAGCCTCCTCCCCCCACCCGCTTTCCTTTTAATCGCATTGTTAAACGTGTCGTCTCGGGGCGGGGACACGGGGTCCCCAAGCCCCGCCGCTCTCTCATCAGCGGTTCCGTATGAGGAAAACCGTACGGTGTCGGTGTCCTGGAACCACGGGACGCGGACTGTGACGCGCCATCTAGTACCATTACTTCCCTGCCTATAAAAAAAAAAAACAGACAACGGAACCCTCACGCAGAACACACGGGGGCTGCCGCAAGGGGCGACGGGAGCGTGGATACATTCTTCCAGGTCAGACCTGCGGCCTGACGAATGATTACGGGACAGCGAAGGGCGACTGAGGTCGAAGGCATGGAAAGAAAAAGTCCCACCTCAAAAAAAAGAAGCGACTCTCCGTTGAAGCAGAGGAGTGAAGGTCTCGAGGAAGCCGGGCCGCCCCTGAAGGAAAGAACAGCCCTGCGCTCCCGAAAGCTACATCAGCTGCGTGGGGCCGCAGCCCGAGGCTCCTGCCGCGCTTCCGGGGCGAGCGAGGGGAGGCGCCCAGAGACACCGGCCGGCAGAGGCGCGGTGCCCCGTGCCGGCTCGCGATGCACAGCGCTGGGAGCCACAGATTCACTGGTTTCCTATCCATGGGATAAGAACGACTGGGGGGGGGGGGGGGGGGGGTTCAGTGCTTCTCAAAGGAATGGAGGAGAAAGGGCCGCCCGCCTGCCCTGTCCCTGGCCGCACAAAGTCCCGGTGACAGCAGTGACAGCCAGGGCCCTTCCCGTGGGATATGGAGGAAGGGCAGGGCGGATACAAGTCTCCAGGTCCTGTGTACACACTGTACAAAGTCTCCACTCTTCCCCCATTAGGCACGAGGTTGATTTGTCTAGCTCAAGAGGGGAGGGGCGGAGGGGGAGAGAGGGAGAACGCGCAGTGCAGTGGGGGAGAGAGGGAGGCAGGAGCAAAGACGGGTCTCCTCCAGGGGAAGGGCCCCCCTCCCGTCCTCACCGGAAGCTAGTTTGTTTGGGGAGCTTAGCACCCATCAAGATGCCCGAGGTGAGAGTCACGGGGGCTTTCATCTGCATGCTGGACCCCACCATGGTGGGGAAGCTGCGGTTCCGCCGGATGCCGCTGTTGAGCTGCAGCCCGCCGATGGCACTCGTGACCGTGGGGCATCCGAGAGGCAGGCCCTCGGGGACTAGGCCCCCGGGGACCAGGGCCTGGGCTGGGCCCGGGGGCCCACAGAGGAGAGGTCCCTGATCCTCAGTCAAGGTGGGGACGTGGGCTCGCCCTGAGTTCACCACTTTGGCCACGCCAAACCTCCTGACTTTGTCCACGAGGTTGAGGTTGGAGACGGACACGTCTGTCTGGCTCTCGCTGCTCCGGACGTTCTTCTTCTCCCTCACCTCCCTCAGGATGGAGCTGGCCGGCTTGGAAGCCAGGAAGTTGTCGTAGGGAGGGCTCGTGCACTTGAACTCAAAGGAGGGTGGGGAAGACGTGGGTGTCTGCAGAGGCGAGTTGGGTGGGGTGGAGGGGATCACCGCCATCCTGGGGGTGTAGGAGTGCAGGAGGGAGCCCCGGCCGGCCCTGTCCCAGCTCTGCGGGTCATATACGGCCGCGGAGATGCCCCGCTCCTTCAGCAGCCACACCAGCCCCAGAGACGTGCTCATGGTGGTCGTGGACTCGCGGGTGTTAGTGAAGGACTCGGCCAGGCTCAGTCTCCGTGGAGTGCACGGGGTGGCCACCGGCGTGGACTTCAAGTGGCTGGTGCCGCCACAAGCTGGAGTTGGAGCCGAGTTAAGGCTGATAAGAAAGGACAAGAGGTCATTCATCAGAAAATGCCCACGAGCCCCCACGAAAAGGTTCGTGGCCAGTCTCCCGCAGGAGTGCAGGGAGGACCCGCCCAGGCTCCCCAGATGCCTCTTTCTATGTCTGTTCCTCCCTCCCGCCCCTGGGGGCCTTGGATTCCCTTGCGTGGGGGCATGGTTTAAAGTTAACAAGCTGCACATGAGTCCCTTGTCTCAGCCCCGGAGGGTGGGGACAACTGTCCCCTTGGCAGGTGACGAAACTCAGTCTCAGAGGTTAGGTGGCTGATTCAGTGTCACGCTCAGCTACTGAGTGGAAGACCCAGGATTCGAGCCCAAGTCTGGGTGACCCCAAAGATGGGGGGTGGGGGAGCCCGTCAGCAGAGAGGCTTTCTTTCCCTACCCCATTACTCAAGTTCCGGTGTTCCTTCCTACTGACTACTCCCGAGGTAAGAAGTTAACCGGGACTCGGGATCCGAGAGCTTACCCCCAGGAATGGCCCCAGCAGGTGGAGAGCCCGTGGGTGAGGGGGAGACAGGCTGAGGGGTGTGCATCACAGCAGCAGCACTCCCCGGCTTCCTGACTTCCACTATAGCGCCCTTCCCTGCACCGTGCTTCCCCCTTAGTCTTCCTCCCGTGGTTGCCGATTCCACCTCCGTGAGCGGAGTTATGGGGTCAGAGGCAGCCGTGTCACGTACTATCAGGCCTGCATCTATGGACCTATCTAGAAAAAGGCTCACGGGAGGTGCGACACCTGTGTCACCAAAGGAAAGCAGCAAGATTTCTCCATCCACTTGTGTCATGCTGGCTGAGGACCCACTATGTTCCAGAAGCTGGAGTCCAGCAGTAAAGGGAGTGAGGCCAGCGCAGTATAACAGGGGCTGCAGGGGGAAAGACATTGCTGTCTGCTTAAAAATCAGGAAAGACCCTCTCTTAACAGCTGGTGCAGGGATGGGGCCAGGCCACAAAGGCATGGAGGTCCTTCACAGTTGCCGGCTAAACCCCTAAGGGCAGGGCAGCACACCCTGGTATCTCCCCAGGGCCATGGCAGGGGCTGCAGGTACCCCTTGGAGCAGGCCAGCTGGGTGGGCCCCAGGAGCTGGGGGAACAGAGCCCTCTGTCCCCAGCCTGGCAGAAGGAAGGCCAGATACCTTGGGCAAGACACCAAGTAGGGGTAGGGGCAGGGAGGGGCCTCGCTCTGGAGCAGGTCCCAGGAATGACCTGAGCAGGGGCCTTCTGCTGGGGGAGGGAGGGTTCACAAGCACGTTCGGGCTAAGGCATCGTTTGGCTGCACACTGGGGTGACCTTGCTGCTGGCTGGTCAGCACAGGGTGAGAAACCCAGAACAGGCCCATCTTATGCAAGCTCAGGGTTTGGGATGCTGGCGGGTCGGGAGCACTCAGAGAAACACAAGATTAGAAGCCACAGCAGATTCCTAAGGTTAAGAAATGGATCCTCCAAAAAGCACAAGTGGAATTCTACAAAACTGGTCTACAAGCAGTAGGGGGCAAAACCATGGGGGACTTAAAATCTTGTTTACAAGGCCATTCTGAGGAAGATCTTTCATTTGGTCTCAAGCTGCCATTCTTCCAAACCCAGGCAAAAAGCCTTCTCTTGCTAGTGAACGCCCAAGACTTTTCTGTCCCTGATGAGGCTCCGTGGACCCCGAGATGGGGACAGGAGTGCTGTTTTGAGTCCTACGGCTTAGAAGATCACCAGGCACCAGCCTCTCCCGGGAGAAGCCCCAGAGCGTGGTAAAAAACCTAGAGTTCTTCCACCATCGGGCTACGGGTGGGGATGCCGGCTTCTCCAGAGGCAGGAAGGGAGTCAGAGAAGACAAGCTCAGATGTGGATTCCCTTTCTGCTGAGAACTTCGGTTAGGCCCATATTAGTGCCGGCACTCGGCTCAACTGAGCATTTAGAGGGGTTAGGGGCATCCACTGTCAAGGCCACGTTAGCCAGGCACAACCACAGAGACACATCCACGCCTAAGTCCTGGGTTAGTGGCGGCCACGCGTGCACACACAGCTCCTTCCAGGTGGCCCTGCCGGGGGCAGGCACCGCTGGCGGTGTGCTCACCCCCTGCCTCGCCTGTGGGCTCATTCTCTGCCCTACATCTCCTCTCAGCTCGACGGGGCATAGGGCCGCTTCGTCGTCCTCCTCACATGACCTGCGGAGAATTATTCATAGTTTAAGGTGTTCCCTGGGGCGGCGGCTCCCTCCGAGCTGGCCCTGCTCGCCTCCCTCCCTTCCAGCTTCACCTGCATTCGCCCCGGGCCTTGCTCGACTGCACCATACAGAAAAGGGCTGAGGGGGTCACCTCACCCCGTGGAGGGAGACCGTTTTCTCTTCCACTAGAAGCTGTGGAAGGCCTGAAACCAAGCCAAGCAGACCACCCCAGGCCATACAAGTCCTCCTGCCAGACAGTGTCAATCTCTATCGCTTCTGGAAGGCACCGAAGGAAAATGGGCCATGCTGGGCACACGGCTGGGTCTTCGAGTCTTATCCTTTCAGTCGTTACACTGTGGCTGTGGCACGTGGTTCCTGCAGTCTATTCCAGAGGCACGCGGCCTCCACTCTGTGAAGGAACCCCATGCTCTACTGACAGACTTTGGGACAAAATCCCAACGGACGTGGCTTTGCTGACTGTGGAAGCGTCAATTTCGGCTGGTTAGGGAGGGACGCGGCCAGCTAAAAAGGCACCTAGAGCCTGGGTCCACGTCTCTCTGTGCTGGATCTGAATCAAAAAGGGCCTCAACTCAAGAGGGAAGATGGGACCCCAAACAGCAGGTGCTACGAGACGCCTCAGCTGGCCCAAGTTGGTTCTGAATGAGCCTCTCTACTTCGGCTTTTCTTGCCAGTAAGCCTTGCAGGAAGCGCCCCGACCTCACCCCATCCTTACCCACCCCGGGGCCGGGGTCCCTTACCTTGGCGTGACCCGCGTGAGCTCATCTGAAGGATGCAGGATACGACATGTGGTGAAGGTGAAGGTGGAGTTGGTCTGTGACATGCACTTCCCAGGGTGGTGTGCTAAATTGGGGGAGGGGGGAACAGAACATATTCCTCGCATCCAAGTAAACCCATGAGAAAGTTAAAATCCCAGCATGGCCCTCAAGGGACAAAAGAAGCGATGAGCTACCTTGTTAACCGGATCTGGGCAAGGAAGGTGTAATCACATGTTCTGGATCGAAGGTGGTCTTTCAAAAATAACCACACTTTTGAGCACTGGTTTGCAGAGCATCAAATTGCAGCTTCCGACCCAATCCAGACAGGGTTCCCCATCAGCGTTCTTTGGCCAGTAGTGGATCCAGTTTGAAGAGCTAATGAGCCCTTGGGGGTAATCTGGTTTCCCTCCTCAGGGGTCAGAATCGGCTTCCTTCTTGTGGTGTTTCACACTTCTTTTTACTGGCAAACAGGTGCCAAGTTCTGCCAAGGAGAGGGGAGAGGCGTGGGGATGGGGAGGGGCCTTGCCACCCAGAAATGGGGCAAGGCCCACATGGCTCCCTTTCCTGTGTACACGGAAAGGGGCTCGGGGGAGCTGGCTCCACTACTGTCTACGTGTGGTCCACAGGGTGGGAGATGGGATGTCAGCTGCCCCAACAACAAGCTGGCAAGACTCCCAGAGCCCAGGGCTGTCTTTAGCTCCAGGATCAGGTGTGGTCTGACACACACCAGTGCGTGCGGCCCCCGTCCCCTGGGCCGCTTTCTTGCCGTCTCTAGGATGTCTGATTTCTAATGAAAGAGAAGTTGTCCTCAATGTATTTCCTTTTAAAGTGCTAAGGGGCTGTTGTTAAGGCAGCTGAAGACTATGATTTGGGGCAAAGTAAATCACAGAAGCATTAGGAACATGCATCAGAAAGCTGGCGAGTGGGAAGTAATGAGTGATCGAGTCTATGGGAGACATCATGATTGTAGAGGTCACCCTCGTTCATAACTCAAATGCAAAAAAAAAAAAAAAAAAAAGGAAAAGGAAAAAAAAAGATGCTGCTCTGGATAGCATGCACAATGGCACAATGCGGTAGTGGGACGACCCCCCCGCCCTGCCCGTCCCGACACCCCTCTAGCAGCTCAGCCCCCAGAGACCTCTTGGGGGAGGGGGAACGCATTTGGTTCTCAGAGGCCATGAGCACTCCAAAGATTCAAAAGGCCGCGAACTAGAATCTTCTAGCTCATTCTGGCAAGTTTTCCCTTGGGTTTGACAAAAAGGAAAACAAAACAGAAGAGATTGGTACCTACAGATCCACACGCAGCTGACTGGGTCTTAAAAAACAAAAAAAACAAAACAAAAAAAAGCCCAGAACCAGATGAAACAAAAACTGTCGGAGACAGGCAAACTGAAGGCAGGCAGGACAAGGCCAGAGCACAAAAATGGTGGCAGGGACTAGAGGCGCAACGTAAGACTGCTGTGCCCCAATTATGATGGTCCGACTCATCTCTCTGGGTCGAGGCAGGCGCCCGTGGCCCCTGGAGAGGCAGCCAGCACTCCGGCCACCAGAGCCAACCCTTAACCACGGGCAGCACCGGGCAGAGCAGGAAGGGGCAAAAACACACATGAAAACAGCCTTTATGAATCTTTCTCAACCGATAAATGTGACGGCTTAGGAACGGGGCAGGGTAACTGGAAAATCACGGCCAACAAAACAAAAATGGAAGAAGCTATGAAGAAAAGGCAACCAAACAATCACGATTCTCTGGCCACAATAAGATCTAGCAACAAAAGCAATAAAAAGCCTGAGAGAAGCATCCCAAATAACAGGCGTGAGGGGTTATTTGGGAGGGAGGGAGGAAAGAAAAACGCAGGAAGGAGAGGTAACGAAGAAGACACAACAGTGGAAAGAGAGATCACCTTAAAAACAAAAATCAAAAGCAAGGCTGGCTTTAATTAGGAGTGGACCCCATTTAAACACGGGAGATTATCGAATCAAAAGGTCCCAAAGGTTCGCTCCTCTCCCCCCACCACGTACTGGATCTTCCCTTGCGACATGTGGTGTAAGATGGACATTTTAGAGACATGGTGGCATCAGCAGAAGCAAAACCCATCTGACACAGATGGGTTTGGGGACAGGAAAAGGCTGCTAAAATTCAGAAGTCATCATTTCCCAGAAGCAACCGATAGGAAGATCAACAGGAAGGAATCAAAAGTGCCAAGCCAGAGGTTCGGCCCCTCCGAAATACCACTGGGACGCCTGGCCCCGCTCTCCGCGCGTCACCACTGCCTGCCGGGCTGCTGCAGCGTTTCCCTTCCTTGGGACACAACACAGAGACAGTGAGTCGCCCGAGGCCTCTGATGCTCCCCACGGAGCAGCCACAGGCTGATTCCCAAAGCCCTGCCTGCGGGAGAGCAGTTCCTCCAAGAAAGAGGCACAGGATGCCTTCTCGCCAGCAGGGGCAGGGGCTCAGGGGGAGGGCTGCCTCCTGGAGTCCCCTGGTCCCCACGGGACACCAGAGCCCTGCCTCAGCAGCTGTGTGTGCACCTCCTGCTGCCCACCCGGGGCTTCCGAGGACAGGGTTGCTTGGATTTAACACTCCGACTTCCTGCTTAAATCCTTTTCCTCCTCCTCAGTCTGGGCTGCAGGGCCGCACAGCCTTGCTCGGGGACAGCACCACGTGGGTTAGAGTATTCACACCGACAAGGGCTTCCCTCGAGCGTCCCCTAATCCCTCGTTATTCACATCTGTTCCTTCTCTGCCAGGTTCTGACACGGCTACAAAATCCTAATCTATCAAAGGGGACCTTTAAACTGAGTTAATCCTTGTTATTCAAGATTGTCTACACTGGTGAACTACACGCAGGGGGCCAGCGTACACATTCGTTTTTCTGCAAACATGCCTCATGCAGGCACACCCCCTTGGCCAGCCGCAGGTCGGGGCACGGAAGGGCTTTCCGAGGGCAAGAGCTACCCTGCTCACGTGCTCTCTGATCCGTCCTTGCTTTCTGCCTAGAGCAGGTGCACTGGGTAAACGGTCTGACGGGCTGTGCTCCTCTGGAGGGGAAAAGGGTGGCGAGGACTGACGGCGAAACTGGGCGCTCGGGATCTCGCCGCTGCAGCTAGTGATGGGGCCCACGGTCTCCGGTGAGCTGGGGCTTCCTCCCTGCGTGGCCTTGAGACAGCACTGAGGATTACACAGACCTGGGTGATGGCTGCTCGGTGGACTGTTTGGGCCGCCCGGGGACGGGCGGGAAAGCCCACTGCTCTCCCCGTGGCCGCCTGCTCTAATTGTGAGGAGAGCAAAGGGTCACTCTGGCGGGGACATGAAGCGTGACCAAGACTCTGCCGGTCTCCCACCCGTATGATGTGATCTGTACACAGTGACCCATGCATTTCAGTCAATCCGAGTGGTGCTGTCCTTCCCCCCATACCGCGGGCTGGTAATGTGCTGGGGAGAACAGGAACTTCCCCTTTAAGGGCCATCATGGCACCCAGTCCTTAAAAGAGCCCTCATGTGAGCCCACACGGATGCCAAAAACTATACCTGCACCCGGAGGTTTCTAAGGAGTCACCAAAAACACACCAGGGCAAGGCTGTTTCAAAGGGGATTTCTGAGGACGGAGAAGCCTGGCCATGCCACACACCGGAGATTTTTCTTTTTGCTAACATGAATAGCTTAAAAATCAAAATTGCAAACACATCCCCGGATCCTGGAAAAAGAGGACTCTGCCTTTGTGATGCACTGAAAACTTCCGTATGCTCTTCCCCACTTTCCATGGGAAGAGGCCAAACCTACGTAAAGTGAACAAAATGCCTCCAATGTTTTCCTTTTCTTACTTTGAACACATAGCGTGTGAAGTTGCTGTCACACAATTCGGATCTGCTTCGCAATTTCTATAAACTCATTAACCAACGCACACGCCTATGTTCTCTCTCCCACCTGCCCCTACAGTTCCAGTAGCTGCCATCACGTCAACAGCAGTGCCCACGGGCCAGCCTTTTCTATCCAAGAAAAACCAGACCCACAGAAAACAGAAACCATTGTCTATGCAGCTTAAAGGCATGGCTTGAGCTAAATCCTACGAGCATCAGCACCTTTCCTTGGTTTTGCTTTGGTTTTGTTTTTACCTTTTTACTAGCTCCTAATGACTGTTACTTTTTGTTCAAGGAATAATCACATTTGGGGGAAGGGAAGGAGGCGGACTTGTCTGCCTGTCAGCTGCTTGCCCATTAAAAAAAAAAAAGAAAGAAAGAAAAGAAAGAAGGGGCAAAAGGCAATGCTTTCGAATTCTTCCTAAAAGACTTAAAATGTCAGGGCATAGGAAAATGCTTTAGAGACTTCGGTCACTTCTTTATATAACTCTGCCCATGATTTTTTCTGGGAAAAAAAGAAGTTTCATGAGTTCCTGTGGGAAAAGCTCCATAAATCTTTTGTGTGCCCTCTGTTTCATCATTAATATAAATACTGTGTCCAGGGTTCACGTGGCTCTAACAAGCGTTTTCCTCTGGAGGGTGGGGAATCAACAACAGTTTCTGATACGGCAGTGCATTTCCTCCCTTCTTAAAAAAAATAAAAGTGATTTTAAGCTAAATGGTGTTACAGGGTGGTATTTTTTAAGCCCTTAGCTCCAGGCTTAACATGGGCCCCCGGAAGGCTGCCTCTTGAGCATTTCTTCAACATAGCCCCTCGTCTGTCCCTGCAGCTCAACAGAGACCTCCAAGCCCCTGTCGCAGACCCGGGCCTACAGGCACCAGGAGGTTTCTATCACAGAGATTTTTAATAAGCCACACAAGATCTTTTTCTGGTTTCGGTACAACTTATTTTTGGATCCTGCAAAATTAAAATAATTAAAAGCCCGTTTTTTTCCCATTGCGCCAGGCTATTCCCTGTTTCATCTAAGGAGTATGTGATTTAACCGATGAGCATTCTCACAGCTTTTCATGCAGAGAGGGGCAGAAATTCCCACAAGTGGTCCTTAAAATACCCTCTGGAGAAAAAGGGATTTTTTTTTAAAGAATTGTGGTTAAAATGTCGAAGGGGCAAAATGCAAAAGTCTCTTTGGATCCTCTGGGTGCTCACAAAGCTCGGCCCTAGACCTTGTCCTCTCGTCCTTCCTTCTGTGGCAGATGCCCGCGGGGGTGGGCAGCTGGCCTGACTTAAGCGGCACCAAGAGCGTCCCAGCTAAGTGCCTTCCAAGCCAGTTCAGGGGCGCACTTCCCCCTCCCACCACTAGGTGGTGCAGCCGGACAGCTCACCCCACCGCCAGCACCCACCCCGGAGCTCCTCCGCTAAGTGTCAGCAGCCTGAGCACCCCCCTCAGCCGTCTGTCTGTGTGGGTCCCCCCCAGAGCACGGGAAGGCTCCCCTATGGTTTTCAGAGGTGAGGCTGCCGTCCGGAAAGCACTCCCGAAGCGCAGGCGTGTTCAGCAAATTGTAAGCAGGGTTGACTCCAGCTGGCGGTTTGGGGAGGAGTCAAGGACCTCACTCTTCATGTTTCCACCTCCTGGTAGCCTCTGGCCTGTTCCGTTCTGGTCTAATAGGTATCCCGATGCAAGAGCACCGGGCCTTCCTTAGTATTGCCTAACACCAGTGGGTCTGAGCAGACCGCCTGCTCTGTGCACAAGGAGCAAACTCCTGTAACCGCTCCAGAACGAAGGTTGGGTTGGTCACGTGTCATCAACTCTTTCCGTGGAGACAGAAGGGACGTTGCCTACACCCGAAGTTCTGTGAATCAAAGGAACCGGGCTTCCCTTCCAGACCCATCAGGCTCCCAAGGCCCACTCTCCCTCAGGACCCACGTGGGTCCTGGGGCAGAAAGGACAGGAAGGCAGGCCTTTATTCAGGCTCCTGCCCCACGCATGCGCTGAAGTACTACTCAGCCGGCCCCACTTCCCCTCTGGCTCCTTTCCTCCACAGATCCCCGACCTAGGTGTCCACTAAGGGAGCTACGAAAGAAGCCAATTCCTGGCCTGTGCCTGGGGTGCTGGGGGGAGGTCCACGCTGCAGCTTCAGGCTACTTTCAAGGGCTGTTGTGACCAAAGGTTGAGTTCTGCCTTCAACACTTACTTTGGCACCTCGGCCCCAACTCCACTTCGGGGCCACAGCCAGATAGGCCGCTCTGACTGGCATGAGCCTGCTCTAGGGGAATTTCCCCCACCTGAGTGGGCTTCCTGTGCCTGAGCATGAAAATAAACGGGCCTTCCCTTTCTTCTATGCTGCTTTCACCCTACTTCTCCCTCCCCTTTAAGGATCAGGGCGTCCAAAACAATTCAACTAAACAGCCCGACCATCTGCCGACTTAACTGCATGACTTTAAAACTCTGATCTGAATCTTTTCTCACGTGCCGGGCTCCTCCCTACAAATAAACACCTAAAATTCACAACATGGACAGTACAAGATAATGACTGTTTCTGAGAAAGTGTACTTTCTATAGGAGTTAATAACATAAAATGTCCCTGAAAAAGTAAAACTATAATCTAAAAAATTGTTTTAAACAATCCATTTTAATCATCTAAATTATTTACAAACAACAAGGAATAACTTTTTTTAAGACAGGGGCTTATAAAAATCAGCCAATAATGATACAATAATACATTAAAATGTATTAATTTTTTTTTTCTGTGCTCAAAACTTTTTCTCCACGAGCTAACAGGCTCTAGATAAAAGTGCCTAATATATAAGTCTCCCCAGTTTCCTCCCTTAGGAATAGTTGCAAGAAAAAAAGCTAACCCTTCCCGTCTTCGGTTTCTCCCTACTAAGTATTCCCAGAGGCAGCTCCTGGGACTGTGCTGTCTGGCACCACAAAAGCCTAAGCCATCAGGGCACCTGGGTGGCTCAGTCGGTTAAGTGTCTGACTTCTTGCAGTTTTGTGAGTTCAAGCCCCACACTCACTCTTTGCTGGCAGCACAAAGCCTGCTTGGGGTTCGTTCATTCATTCATTCATTCATTCACACTCTCCCTCTCTCTCTCTGACACTCCCCCATTTGTGCTGTCTCTGTCTCTCTCAAAATAAATAAACTTAAAAAAAAAAAAAAAAAAAAAAAAAAGAGAAACCCTAAGCATTAGGGACAGACCAAGGCAGGGACCAGACCAGCCCGGATACAAATCCCAAGACAGACTATGCCCTAGTCCTTCCTGCTGAAGCTTAGCTATTTACCTGTGACTCCAAGACTGTGTACAGAGTGCCACTTGGGGCCTCTCGGGTGATTTATTTAGAGTGACATGCTTCTTACATTCCAGTAATCAAAATGGTCCTGTTACTCCCAATAGAGAGAAAAGGGCCAAATCGCTGTTTGCACCGATCCCCTCTGAGCACTGAGCTTTTAACAACTCTGACCCAGCAAATGAGCTCCAAAGAACCCTTCTCTAAATGCTCAGCCCTTTCCTGTGTTACCTTCAGCGATCTATAGAACTCTTTCTGAATGCATGCTTCCAACCTGCGATCCCTCTAAATGTCAACTATAGATTTGTGTGCCTCTCTTCAAAGTTGCTGGGATGAATCTGCTGAGGTTTGAGGAAAGAGGGAAGAAGCAATTGAATACGTCTTTGTCTAGGGTAAGGATAGTGGTCAGGACTTATGTCCTCATAATTGGTCCCCTCTCCCCCTCTGACCTTCAAGAGAAGCTCTTAGCTGACTTGACAAGTTTTACTCCTTTTGTGTAACTTCTTGAAGACACAGTTAATGATGCTTCTTCACACTTAAAGCATTCACTTTCTAGTCCATGTAGGACTACAGGGAGAGGTCATCACAGCTGACACGATTCCTACAGTTTCAGTCACATAAATCAGCAGACGCCGTGCTTCCCATACCACCGTCTGCCTTCCAGAAGGACAACGGTGCTGCTAACAAAGGTAAGTGACAATACCACAGCTGGCCTCCCGTTCTGAAGATATTCAGTAATAAACATTTTCATTCCCTTGCAAGCTTAACCTGAGAACTGCTAAGAAAGTAAATAAGCAAACCATAAACCAATGTGCTAAACCAATCCTTTTTACTTTGAATCCTTTACCTCTGAAGTTGATGTCAAAGAGAAAAGGAAAGTTGGGTCCAAATAAAGTCCCTTGCCACAGGCACCCAAACTTAGCCTGGGAGGCGCCATCACGAACCTCAGCTCGCTCCTGCCCTGTACCTCAGCGGGGGGGAGTTGTGGCCTTCATGAACGAAAGTTATGAATCACAAAGATGCGTGTCCTCTCCTCAAATCTAATGACTCGGGATGTCATGAGGATGACAACATTGGCTGAATTCATCATTGGCTGGGTCTCTGCCCTGACCCTAGAAGATAGTTTCCTTGTCTCCTCAGCACTGCAGTCCGGGGGGGGGGGGGGGGGGTGTTGTCCCAGGAAATCTGGGGCAAATGGTGACCACATGACCCCTGTAGTTCCAGGGCCCTGAGCCCAAAGTGTTTCATCCCAGTGACACCTAGGGCGTAAATCTACAAACGCATGGTCACGTCTTTAATGGGGCAGCAGGGGGTGGGTAATCAATCAGAGCTCCTTTCCAGATTCATCTGGGGTCCTCTCTCTGGAAATACTTCCAACCTGGGACCCTCTAGATGTCATTGTCCTAGGGCTTGTTGGGTTAAGGAGTACTGCTAAAACACTTTTTAAAAATCCGCTCTGAACACATATGTAAGCTGGAAAGAAAACACATACACCTTCACTGAAGTTAGAAATGTGAAAAGGCCGCTCTATCCACCAGTTGTCTGAAATCCTGAACAC
The DNA here is from genome assembly GCF_027475565.1 of Acinonyx jubatus. Taxonomy (NCBI): domain Eukaryota; kingdom Metazoa; phylum Chordata; class Mammalia; order Carnivora; family Felidae; genus Acinonyx; species Acinonyx jubatus. Next base: position 146,860,335 of record NC_069384.1, read on the forward strand.
CTTCTGGGCTTTTTCCTATTCCGATGCTCCGCGGAGGGACAGGGTCTCTCATTCACCATCTGAGCGGCCCGGCGCTCCTATCTTCCCCCTTAACATGCCCAACTCTGCTCAGCTCGGTTTGGAAATCACCGCAGGACTCGACAATCTGCCACCCGCCCTGCCCCAGACTCAGGGAGAGACCCACAACAGGAAGAGGGGAGCTGATGTGTGGGGCGGGGGCAACAATCCCCTCCTTTTTAGCAGCCTTTCCTGCTCCCCCGTCAGGAGCCCCACTGGGCCATGCACCTCCAACACGGGCAGGGAGCTACACCCATTTGTTACAAAAAGGAGGCATCAGACTCTGCGTTAAAAAACAGACCCGCACGATGGGAATGCTTTAATCGTCACCCACACAGACGAGCGGAAGCTACAGACAGAGAGCCACTACAGATGGTGCTCGGAACAGAGGCGAGAATGGCCCAGAACTCGGCCTCTGGTAAAGGTGCCAGGTTTACAGGACTCATGGCGGTGCCCTCACCAGACCCCTCCTCCTCCTCCTCGGCCGTGGGCGGCTCCTGCATCTCCTCTGGGAAAGCCTGAGGCCGGCGTGGGTAACTTCTGCTGCCTGAGACAGTCACGCGTGCTCGGGACCCCTCACCTGAGGTCTCTGGGTGCTGAACTGGCGTGGAGGTAGCTAGGCCCGGAAGGGAAATGTGGTCACCTGTGTCGTCTTCCTCAAAGTCGTTAAGGCAGTACACTTCGTCCAGGTCAACGTCCAGTGTCCGGAAGCCCTTGGTGACCACACCGGGCCGGGGGTCCAGGATGCCCCCGAGGTGGGGCTGGGCCAACTGCTGCCAGTGGTGAAGGGTGGCGGAGCCTTGCAGGAGAAAGGGCAGAGAAGGGGGGACAAGGCAGAAGAGAATGTTAGGATGCGAGTCTGAGCTGACGGCTGTCACCACCCTCAGAGTGCGGAGCGTGACCCTCAAGCGGGCCCTGAGCCTCGTGGGTGAACTCTGGCAGGGACACCGGGGGAGCGGCCCTGGCTCTTGCTACCGTGTGACGGGCGATCACCTTGCCACGCCTGGGACGGACACCAACTGAAGGAATCAAAAACAAAGCTTTTTACACAGTAAAATGAAAGCCATAAGGCGTGGCAAGGATGTCTGGTGACAAACTTTTAGTCAACCCATTGTCAGTCCCCAAATCCAACATCGTATCAACTTAGGAACTGGAGAGGAAAAAAATAAGCAAGACCAGGTACAAAAGGGCGGGGAGCGGGGGAGGGTGCAAGTACAGAGTCTATGCCAAGTACGCACCGTTGGGAACACGGAAGACAGAAGCAGAGGCAGAGTAAGACCATGTCAACTCGGGACCCACAACATGAAAAAAGCAAAAGGCAATTAGAGTAGCACACAGAGATAAGCCGTAGGCACGACTGTAGTCTTCTTTACTGATTAGGGTTTCTGTTTTCGACCAGCAAACCTGATAGGCTGCAGGTTTGGGAGAGGGAAAGGGAAAGGGACGAACTCGGTGTGAGTGATGAGCATGTAAGTCCGTACAGAGGTCTGAAGCAGAGGAGATCTCCTTAGTGACACCAGACCCCGGGACTCAGATGACATCGTGCAAGGTCTGTAATAACACCGGAGTGTGTCCCTGAGGACCTCGAGGGTGTCATGGGTGCTCACGAAGAGAAGTGTTCCAAGAACAATTATGCTTAGCAAACCTGGGTTGACAAGTAGATTTATGGAGGAACGTCTCAAAATCTTTGGTATGTTGCTATGTCCTGGGATTCTGGCCAATCCATTTGCCTTTTGAAGAACAACCCCTTCCCCTTTGGAACGTTTATTACACCTCGCATGGCCCAGGTATGATGGCCCATGAGGCTGGGTGTCTGTCCCCATTCTACAGATGAATTAGTGGGTCACGCAAATAAACATTCTACTCGAGAGACTTTGGGGGCAGTTCTCAGGCATAGGAAAGAAGGAGCCTTCCTGCACCAATGCCTCCCAGTTACCACTGGTTAACCACCCAGTTACCAAGGATGTCCTCTATTGGGCAGGCAAGAATCCCTCCAAGGCCTCCAGGGGCACATCAGAAAGGGGGACCAGCGAGCCAGGAGCCAGCAGCTCAGGAGTCAAGAGAAAAGAGAAGGAAAACAGTGGCAGGCATCGGAGTTGGGGATCAGTCCAGGAATGTGAACAAGATGCGGGGAACCCCCCCTCAACGGCAGCTCCTGACCCTGTGGCGTGCCTCGTGACTGTGCTGCCTCCCACATACCGCTGGGAAGGAACTTCTCAGGAAGCAGTCCCAGCTGGTGAGTCTTGAAAGGACTCTGTAAGTAGGCAGTTCCAAACTCACTTAAAAGAGAAACAGTGGACACGCTGCCAATACGTGTTCAGGACAGTCCCTAGACACCCACTTTGAGGCCTGTCCCAGTTTGAAAGGCCACCTACTTACTCTGAATCTACTGCATCGACATAGAAAATATCCTCAGTGCAAAAGGAGTGAGATCATACAGAGGCACAGAGGACGAAAGAGAGCATCACATCCCTGCTCCCTCACTAGCTGCTAAGAGACGTCTAGAGCAGTGGTTCTCAGCTGGGGACATCTGTTAACATCTGGAGACATTTTTGTCACAACTTGGGGGGAAGGACGGAGCGCTAAGGGCATCTCACGGGTAGCGCCCGGGATGCTACAGGACGATGCCCAGGACAACCCCAACAACAACCCGGAATGACCCGGCCCCAGATGTCAGCAGGGCGGAGACTGAGAAACCCTGGCCAGGAGCTGTGGTCTCAATTCTCAGACCCTTCGAGAACCTGGAGAGCTCACGGACTCTATCCCAAAAAGGAGCTCACAGGCAAGCGGCCACGTGCGTAACTGTTCGGGGCTTTGCAGACATGCTGAAACCCACTCACGGGATCCTGAATCCTAGATGTCACGGCTTCATTTTTTTTTTTTTCATTACCCTGTATGGAGCATGCCCGTACAGCAGCTTCTTTTAATACGTATTACGTCAACTCACTGCTCCAAAGCCCTTGATGAGGGAACTGAGGTGCACTGAAGTTGTATAATTTTTCAAAGTCCTGGAGGGGTGGCATAGCCAGAGGTCAGTGCTAAAGGTCAGGTTCTTTCAATCTCACACTGCCTGCCCCCCAGAGTCCACAGGTGTGTAAAGAAGGATACCCGTGCTCCAGCCAGGAACCCAGACTAAGCGAGAAACCTAAGTGGTGGGCGGTAAAACTTTCAGGTGGCTGTCCAAAGCCCGTCAGGAGACATGCACACACAGCTGCCGATGGAATCTCTCCAGCCACCCCCGGAGACCCCCATTCATAATGCATACTGAGCCCTCTGTTCATGTGTTCACTGGAAGCACGGGCACATTCCTGGCAAAAACACTGCACTGGGGAGAAGTCTTAACAAGGCCCTGTGACTTCTAGCTTGGGACCGCACATGCTGGTCTTGCCACAGGATGACCAACCCTTGGGTCCAGAGTGGCCACGTCACCTCTACTTTTGGAAGGGGAAGAGAGTTGACAGACACTGGAAAGTGAAGGACCGTGTCAAGAAGTGCTAAAGGCCCTCATCCTTCCAGAAGGGGCTGAGATGTTTACGAAGCACTGGGAAGGAACTCAGGGAGGCAGGGGTCTGGGCCCGGACAACTGTCCCAGTCAACAGATCAACTATCTGCTCAACTAGCTGTGCAACAGACTGCCCTCAACCCGCCCCACCCCAGGCATGGGCTCGAGAGAGAAACGAGGCTACGAAGGGTTTGCTGCTTGGGATTCAAGAGGCTGCAGACGGACATGGGGTTATTTGCCTTACCCGAGCATGCAGAGCCGAGGGAATTTAGTGAGACTGCAGTGGAAAGACTATGCTGACATATGCATCATTCTTGGATTTTGGCCCCTGTCTTGGGCAGCTCTTATTCACATCAAACAGCCAACCTTTACTGAGCACTTAGTAAGGGCCAGGAGTCCTAGGAGGTCTACATTTATTAACTCGCTTAATCATGATCACCCTGTCCTCGTTTTATAGATGAGGAAACTGAGCACAGGGAGGTCAGGTAACTTGCCAGAGGTTGCAAAGCTGGCAAGTGGCTAATCTGGGTGGGATTCAAGCCCATGCTGGCTCCAGTGTCCAGCCTCTTAACCACATACACCGTCTCTTGGCCAGCAGTGAGGAGGCCTCCTGAGTGTGAGTTCTCAGAAATCAGGTCAACACCACACCTGACTGGCTGCTTCCGTCCTCACACAGGTGTGTTCCATGCTGCAAAAGTGACCGTTAGCGAAAGCCTTCGCAACCCTGTCATCTGAAGTCACGTCAGGCTGTGGAGCTCACAGACCATTTCCATTCCTGACTGGTTCTGAGGCCCCAGAAAGGTTTCCTGAGTCCAACACCTGGGCAAAACAGCTAGCTCCCCCTCACTCCCCCTGCCACTGCCTGGTACCACCATGTTGGAATTCTTACGAATCTCCTGGCTGCCTGAAGTCCTGCCTTGGATACAAGATGGAGGACAAATCAAAAATTAAATATGAACGGCATCTTATTCAGAGCCTCGGCTGCCTCTTTCCTATTCTCCACACCCCGCCCTGGCTTCCTTCATCTGTAGAACACAAAGGAGAAGTACTATTAGCTACCTGTCATCACACCCCTCCTCCCCAACCACATGAGAACAAGGCTGGGGGGCAGGGAAAGAGAGGAACTTCCCTGTCCCAGTTGGCACCACAATGAAGCTCTATGAAACGAGCGTGTGGACAGCAGAGAAAACACAGTCACCACACCTTTCCTTCTGTTTGCTTTCCCTCCACATCCCACTGTTCTGACTACAAGTTTTTGTATCATCAAAGGAAAAGAAAACCAAATCCATTTATGTCAGAAGAGTACCTGGGACTTAAAAGTTAAAGCTAACCTGTTGGACAAGGTCTAGCATAGCCTAGAAGTAGATGCTGTCCTCTAATTACATACTGACTTGTTTTTGGGGAAATACCATCTTGGTATTTCCGGGGGGTCAGGGGGAAATACTGCCCAACTCATCTCTTTAATGCAGGGCTGTCTCTTCTAGTCTGGAAAGTTTTGTTTGTTCTTCACTTGCTTAAAACACCTAAGGTAAGATGATGAGACAAGAGTGCTAACCTTAAACACCAAGCCCAGCTATGTTGGCTGACACCAATGAGCAGACAGCAAGATGAATTAAATAGGTAAGGGAGACACAGATTGGCTATCTGCTGTGATCCCAGCCAACCTCCAGGGGCCTCACCCCAGGCACGTTTACCTGGGCCACCGAAGACCAAAGGAGTCCTATCGGCTTCTGAGCAGGCTAGCGGAAACGGATGATGTAGGAACACGGCCCCAGCACAGTGCTGGTCCGGGTTCTCAACACCGGTAAGGCCACCCTCCAGACCTGAGCTGCTGCAACAGGGGCAAGTGTGGGGAACCTGAGTTTTAATTAGCACCTATTAGGTGCCAGGCATAATACAAAACACATCACATGGACTCCACACCACAATTTTGTGTGGCAGATGTAAGCCTTATTTCACAAATAAGGGGGACAGGGCTCAAAAAGGTAACTTGTCTAATGCCACAGAGATGTGCTGAACCCAGTGTCAGGCAGACTTCTGTGTCAGCACTCCATCGTATCATATTAAACACAGTAACACAAAAAATAATTGTGGAGGGAAGGAAGAAAGGAAATATTGGTTGTATTTTAAACAGCTAAGAAGTCAGAGAACTACAAAATGGAGGACAGGGATCTCTATCATGAGAATGCATGACAGTCCATGGTGATAAGATAGGACTTCTTAGTGGTGGTGATTTAGCATCCTGGTGAGCTGGGTACTATCAATGAAAGTCACCTAGCAAATCTAATGGGATTTCCTCTTATTCTATTAACACAAAAATACTGCTAAGTCACAAGATTAAAAGAGGAAAAAAAAAGATGAATCGGTCGAAATAAAAGTTTAATAATCTCTTCCCGCAATATGCTTGGAAAATGAATCCAAAGACATATTCTTAGATGATCTAATGAAATACAAAGTCAAATACAGAAATCAGACAAAATAGAGATGGTAATTCCAATGAGCTTTAAGAGACAAAGGAGAAAAAAAGAAAAGAAAGGCAGAAAGTAAAATTGCAGAAATGGAAGATTTTATTGAAAGAAAAACAGACATAATTATGGATCAGGAAACAATCACCAAGCTCACAACTGAATAAACAATTAAAAAAAGAATGAGCCATCCCTTTTCTGAAATCTAATAAGGGCCTAAATTATACAATTAAAAAATAATCACGAAGAAAGTCAGCCCACCCTCTTCCTTCCTTTGAAAACTATAGGACCCAGGACCCAGTTAAGTCTTAGGTCTTTAACAAGCACACCCTCATTTTACAGCACACATTCTCAACAGGGGTGATACTGCCCCCAATGGGTCAGAAATGGGTTATTATGGGGTGAAAAGAATCCTAATCTTTTTAGGCAGAGAGCAGAGATATACATATAGTGCATCAACAGTATATCTGTCATATTAAATTGTAGGGGTGGCAATTAAGAGCATATGTCTAAGACCAGGCCTTAAGAATATAGGTCTAAAGTGATAAATACAGCTTACCCAGATTCTGATTGGGCTTTGCGTCAGAAATGTAATACAGAGGTACCCTCTCAAACTCACATGGGTTTCCAAACCAAAGGAGTCAAAAATGAAAAATACCAACACTGGGTGGCTCTTGCCAGGGTGGTGGTAAGTAAAGGGAGGACATTTATAATGCCTGGAGGACAAAGAAAAAAGGTGAAATTTTCCATGAGTTTAATCATCCGGGGTGTCCCTGGAACTGAAAAGTAAATTGCCCCTGGGAAAGGCAAGCTTAAGGAAGCGCGAACTCACCGGCCTCCGCGGCCGCCCCCTGCCTGGCCCCCCAGTGGTGGAGGCGGAGCGCAGGAGGCTGGCTCGGATCACACCGCCAAGGCGGAAGGAAGAAAGCCACACCCTCCTCACTGGAAGACCAGAAGCAAAACGTGTGAGCCCACCAACTGCAAATCGCTTTCGCATGGTTACTGAAAAAAACTACTTCCTGCGCTGCTCTGCACCCCTCCCCGACGCCAACGTTTGGGGGGGGGGGGGGGGTCCAAGCATTCATTCCCGGTGCTTCTCAGACCCCAGGCGTGACCTAATTAACTTTTCAGTACCTTAGCAGGGCCTCTGCCTCCCGCAAAGAGGTTTACTTCTAAGGTTCTAAGTGCAAAGGAGAGTGGACTGGGAAACCAGCGTCAGCACGTTGGTTCCCTGTCTTTGGCCTTGCTGGCCGAGGTCAGCCCGGGCCCGCGTGCGCACTCGCACGCCTGCCCCGGCCGGGCCCAGGCCGGGCGCCGAGTCAGAGGAACTCAAACCAGCAGCGCGGCAGGCTGTCGCGGAAGAAAAAGGAGTAGGTGTTACAGAGGCTGCCCGCTTGCCGGTGGTGGATCAGGGACCACAGGCGGTCGCTGAGGAGGGTGGAGAGGGGCCGAGGCCCCCGGTGATCACCTTCCAGCGGCTTCACGATCTGGAGTTTCTCGGGCAGGTAGGAGCGGCTGCTGAAGGACATGCCCGAGAAGCCGGTGAACTCGGAGAAGCGGGAGTGGGTGCCGAGGGACATGATGCTCTCCGTGGGCGTGAGGGAGCCGCTGAGCAGCTCGCCCTTCTCCGCCAGCTCCCGGAGCTTCCGCTCCTGCTCCTCCTCGAAGAACCTCCGCTCCGAGAGGTAGTTCTCCCGGCGGAGGGACAGCCGCCGCAGAGCGGTTTCCAGGTCGTGGGAGCCCGGGGTGCCCGGCGTCCCGGGCTTCTTGCTCCGCTCGTCATTCCTGCAGAAGGAGGGAGATGGGGCTGAGCGTGGGGCACCCCGCAGCGGGCGCGGTGCAAGGTGCGTGTGGCAAGGAAGGCCTTCCTGCTAGGTGCACGGGGTGGACAGGTCGGAGTGGCTGCAGGACGGATAGGGAAGCGGACGAGGCAAACAGCTGAGATTTAGGCAAAAATGGGGGCATAAATGATTGCCCGGAAGAACTAGTTCCCTCTGGTGGGTGTTTTGGGAGGTAGAGGGAGAGCACTAAGGTGCGTTAAAACAAAACAAAAAAAAATTGTGAAAAGAACTCCCGTTGCTATAAACCTCTCCCTCAGAAGCCCTTAGGGAGAATTCTTCAGGATGCGGGTCCTAGTCACCAGAAGGGCCACTGGTTCCAGAGGCGTTTCTCCGTCCTCTTGAATTAAAAGAGCTGTTCTGATTAAGCAGTTTCCCCCAATTTTATTATCACGTAAAAAGGGTACACAACACAGCTGGCGTGTGTGTGTTTGTGTGTGTGTAGGGGTGGGTCTGCAGGGCTTTAGGACAAAGAAGTGCCCACTGCTAAGGAAGCCCCACCCCAGGGACAAGCACCTTTGAGGGGGTCCAGGACCCCACCTTCCAAAGCAAACTAGATTCTGGCCAGGAGAGAGAGACTGAGTCCTCCTCTACCTTTTAAACATCCAAGCTACCAAAGGGCTCATGAAACAAATGTCCATTCTGCAGCCCAACAGTGAAGATTAACAGAAAAATACTCATTTACCCTCCCCTTCAGCATCTGACAGAGAAGCAGACTTCCTGTTGTACCTCTTTAAGCTTGTGAAAATACCAGAATCGAGAATGACTGTAAACACAGAGTGTTGCTAAACCAGATTAAAACACTGAAAGCTCTAGACTTTTCCCGTGACTCTTTATCAGTCTTCCTCTTCTGGTGACTGAACTTACACTCTAAACACACTACCTCTCCCCAAAACAGCCAGATAAAAACTCTGGGCTGGCTCACCCCAGGTCAGCTGACTCCGCTTCCAGGATGATGCTGTTGGTCTTGTTGTCCAGGACCACGTTGCCAACATCACTGCCATAGAAGCTAGACCGGGGGGTGCTGACGCAGCTGGACAGGAGGGAGTTCACGGCTGAGGACTGGTTGGAGCCAGGGATGTTCATGGGGGACGGGGTCAGAGACCTCTGCTTGACGACCTGGTTGATGTTTCTCACCGTCTCAAAGACTCGCCTCTGGTGACTGGGGGGAATGCACAACATCATCCATGAATAAACAAATGCAGGAATGACCATGGAGTCCAACCTTCCAGAAACTACCATCTAGGAGCCAAAAGGCAGCTGGCCCACGTGAGCCCCCAAACAACCTGCCAGCCCGTGCTTCCGGTGTTTCTTAGGGCATTGGCTGGAACTCAAGAGACTCAATGCCCACTCAATGTCCTAAAGGTGATGCTAGCAAGGGGATACTGCTTTTCTCTCCCTTAGGCTTAACCCACAAATAAAAATACTCAAGTAGGGCTTTTGTCTCCCAGATACTTTTCCTCTTTCATGACGGTCACCAGAACATAAAGTCCAAGAAAGCAGCGTTCACTGCTCAACACATAACAGGGCTCCAGAAATATCTGTGGAATGAGTATCTGGTGACCATGCATATACATTTAAAAAATGCAAGACGAAGTTAGTCTTAAACTTCTATAAGGAGATGGTAAATGCCAGATTAGTATTTTTTTAGCAACTGCTATTTCTAAGAGCAGAACCTCCCTTTGATGCTCATTTGTTTCTTTTTAAGGAGACAAGGTAGGCACGTTGCTACAACGGCCACCTCCTTCTGGGATGCAGAGGCCTTCACACATGCACTGAGGCTCAGGGACTGTGGTCACTCCCGGGATCCCATTTCAGTTCCGGCTGTGAGCTTCGGGTACAGAAATTACACAATGAAATCGGATCCACAGTGTCCTCAGAAACACCTCAGGGCAGGCCTAGAGCAAGAGCTCACGTTAGGAAGAGAGTTGGTAGAGGCCAATATCCCTAAACATATCCAGGAAGGAAGTGGAAGCCTGGGCACTCCTTGAAGAGCCTTCATACTGCATCTCATTTTTCTTTTCCTAACAGACATTAAAATTGTTTAAAGCTTAAACTTTAAACACCTTTCGGTGTTTTTCACCAAAAGGAAAGATAAAAACAAGTCGTGGTGTCAAGGCAGAGTCTGTAATTAACAGAGATAAGAAACATCTCTCTCCTTACTCAACTTTCTAGAAGTTCATAACCTATCTTTGAAACCTAGTAAGAGTTGCTGGGGGCTATTATCGGCTGTGTTCTCTTGTCTCACTTAATCTGGACCCAAATCTGTGGAAGGACCACAGTGATCACTGGGGGGTTGTCTGAGACCCAGACGTTGTTAGTTTTGATGACCACGCGGCACGAGCCAGTCTCTGGGAAGCCTAGAACCGAGGCCGTACGCGATGTCTGGAGACTCAGGCTCTTCCAACTGCAGCTCCTTGCGCATCGTTCCCTCGATCTCTGCTGCCAAGGAGTCCTGAGAAAAGCCAGAAAACACACTGAGTGCACAGCAGTTCAAGTGCTCTGTCTCTAAAAGACGCGCCCGGCTGGCTAGCCACAGGAGTGTCAACCGAGGTCTCAGAAGCTTGCAAACTACCGTGACACAAGGCTGACGGCATTCATCACTGCTGGAAACCCTGACTGAGCAATCCCCACAGCAGGTCCCGAACGGAGCAGTCCCGGTGGGCACTGGGTGTAAAGGCCCTGTGATCCCATGCAGCTAAGGGTCTCAGAGCAAACTCCATGTTCCCTTGGCCAAACCACAGAGCTGCGACTCTGCCACAAGGAGTGGCGAGGAACTTAGGGAGGACGGGACCTGAGTCGTGAGCACTGGCATCTGAGCCTCTGCTCTCATGGCCCTCTACCCCCAGCCCAGAAAAGCTCTCCCCGTCAACGACACATCGCCCACCTCCCTCTAACGGCCAGCTCACACGTCCTTTCCACCAGTAATCCTTCATTCCTCCCCCTAGAAAGACACCAAACACATGAAGTCCCTGCGAGTTCCCTGAACAGTTAGTGCACTTAGATCTCTCTCCAGCTAGGTTGTGAACTTTGTGGGCTGGGGGAAGGCCTGGCACTGATAACTTCTCACTTTCCAGATGGGCCAGGCCCCAACCTGAGACTCAACGACAATACAGGCTGCCTCCCTGACCACCTTCCACTCCTCACCGTATCAGCTGGAGCCTAACAAGCATTCCCACATGCTGCCACAGGTAGATGCCAACAGGAGGACCAGGTGTGTGCAGCAAAGCACCTGCTGAGGCCTCAGAGAAGGACACCACCTAGAACAACCTGAAGGGAAGGGCTGACTCTGTACTAACCAACACATTTCCTGGGATGATAGGAATGTGCTTTCTGCACTGTCCACTGCGGGAGCCACTGGCCACAGGTGGCTATTGAGCACTTGAAACACGGCCAGTGTGGCTGAGAACCTGAATGAACCATACTAATTTCAGTGGATTTAAATTTGCATGGCCACTTGTGGCCAATGGCTTCCCAGCAGACAGAGCAAGGGACTCCAAGGTGTCTACCTCCAAGCCCCAAAGTCAGGGAGGGATGCTCCAGTCTGGAACCTGGGACCAAGTGGGGAGACTTACAGGAGTCAGCAAGAAGCTGGGTCAATAAATGGTTAGTGGGCTTGTTTTCAATTCCTATTCATAAGTGGGCAATTGTATTTAGTAATTACTATCCACAGATTGACAGTCAACATAACCCAGGTTGTAAAAGGCTTCTCTGGGTGAACAGGACTGACTTTTTTAAAGCCAGTTTACTATTCATTCATTCATTCATGCATGCATGCATGCATTCATGTATTTGTTTTAGAGAGAATGCACATGCAGGGGAGGAACAGAGGGAGAGAAAGGGAATGCCAAGTAGGCCCCATGCCCAGCGTGGAGCCCAACACAGAGCTCGATGTCATGACCTTCAGATCATGACCTGAACTGAAATCAGGAGTCTGACACTCAACCAACTGAGCCAGCCAAGCATCCCCAGTTTACTTTTTTTTTTCCCCAATGTTTATTTATTTTTGAGACAGAGCATGAGCGGGGGAGGGGCAGAGAGAGAGAGAGAGACACAGAATCCAAAGCAGGCTCCAGGCTCTGAGCTGTCAACACAGAGCCCGACGTGGAGCTCGAACCCACGAACCATGAGATCATGACCTGAGCCAAAATCAGACGCTTAACCCACTGAGCAACCTAAGTGCCCCTAGTCTACTTTTCTTAATACTACAATTCACCACACAGCTTACATTCAGAGCTCTGCATGAGGAAAATATCTTCACACAAATTAGGAGAGATAAGATACTAAACTACCAATTTCAAGGCCATGCTGGGAGGATGTCGCAAACAGGCTCTATGACTTTTCTTGGTTGTGATCCCATCCGGCAGTCTGGGGAGGCCATGGACCTCTTCTTAGAATAATATTTTTAAGTGAATCTAATAATGAGGACAAAAAGGAAGCCAGATCTATTGAACTAGTTACAAGAATGTTAGTAACGACAATGGTGAAACAAACACACAGGCTCTGGCTTCTGAAGTGGAGCTCAGCATGAACAGGAGTTTTGAGACATTTACAACTGAAATGTGCCATGAAAGTGCCATGATTTCAACTGGTGACAAAATCATGGGGGTGCTAACATCGCTGTGGTTTGTCACCTACCTTCACGTAAGAAAGAAACGACTAAGGATTAATGAAAATAGAAGACATGACCTTCCCGCAAGTTCATGGGCCCCCTGAATCCGGGGTGGGGATCCTAGATTAGGAACCCCTGCCATAGGCAAGAGAGCTGGGGATGTACTCCTCAGGCAGAAACTGCTACTCACCGTGCCACTCAGCAGTTAGAGAGTCTGGGAGCGAGAGAGGCAGCTCTGGTGTTCTGCTCCAGAAACACAAGGCACGGCACCACTCAGCTTGCCTTAAATACCTTTAATACATAGTGCACTTTAAAAATGGCCATCTTCAAAAAACTGAGTTATGCCAACAGCTACAGAAAAAGGCAAACAGAAGCTCTACCTCAGCAAATATGAAAGCTGAGGATCTCTGCAGAAGAAACCCAAATACAGATTTTTAATTGGACTTCGCTACGTAAGGGCTTCGTTTTAAACTACAGGTCCATCCCTGTGAATGGGGAATGCCGTGAGGCAAACCCCAAGTGCATGGGAGATAAGATGCCCCCCAGAGGTCACCACGCCAAGATGGGAAGCCAGGAAGGAGGGAAACTGAGGCAGGGAATGTACATCGCCACGTAGGACAGTCTTTGAGCTCCGTGTCATCAGCTCTAGGTGGAGGAATCTGGGGCACAGCCTGTCCTTAAATCCCATAACTGGGATTCCTGGACACGCTGGATCGCCAATCTACTCCTTGGAAAGCTACGTCATACAGCTTCTTTTTGGTTTCACTAAATTTCAGTCAAGCTGAGAGAGAGAGATCGTTCCAGGCTGATTTTGATATGCATGAGCAAAAAGGAAAGGAGATCGTGATTTAGGCAACATGGGGCAGGCAACAAGTGTCGGGGGTAGCCAGAGTCAGCACCGGCGGGGGAGGTGGGGGGGTATGAAAGGCAAGAGCCCCAAGGAAAGGCCAAATCCGGAAGGGACCGAGTTGCACAAACACTGAAGCTGCCATCTACTCGTATCTCATTTGGGAGTATTTCTCTCAAAAGTCCTCTCCTCAAAGAGACCGTGGTATTCCCTCAAACCACGGAAATAGAACCTGAATATAAAAGTTCTCAGCACTTTGTTCTTCAGTCTGTTTACCCACCCATCCAAACCCAGTGTCTGCTAAGCATGTACACTTCTACAACATGTGAACACAGTGCAGATAACAGGCTACTCGACAGAGGGAAGGAGAAGAGAAGTAAGATACGGTCCCCACCTTCAAGGGGTTTTCCTCTGACAGAAGAAGGTAAGATGAGGAAGCTCACCAAGTATCACAGGGAAATGAGCGGCAGAGGGGAGGCCTGCCCTGGGCTGCCCGACCCCAACAGGGAGGGCCAACCCAGAAAAGCCGCTTTTCCACCGTTTCCTCAAAGCCCAAACATGAAAAGAGATCAAGCCAGAGTTAAGAAATAAGACTGAGGGAAAATCATTTTGTAGGAATGTAAAAGCAGCTCCTATAGTGGGGAGAGAGATTTTTTCAGATCACAGATACTGAAAACCACCAAGAGAACGATTAATAAGCCTAGAAACAGGGGCGCCTGGATGGCTCTGTCGGTTAAGTGCCCGACTTCGGCTCAGGTCACGATCTCGCGGTTCGTGAGTTCGAACCCTGCGTCGGGCTCGGTACTGACAGCTCAGAGCCTGGAGCCTGCTTCAGATTCTGTGTCTCCTTCTCTCCGCCCCTCCCCCACTCACATTCTCCCTCCACCCCTCCCTCCCTCTCTCTCTCAAAAATAAACATTAAAAAAAATTACCAAAAAAATAAGCCTAGGAAGAACCAGCAGGACTGTATGGGCAATTTAAGAATTCTGGAATGCACAGTGAGGCCAAAATAGCTCATATTTTAACAAGGTCAGAAAAATAATAATGTATGAATAACATCTTCCAAATATCTGAGGTTCCTACGAAATTTACCGGTCAAGGAGAAGAGGAGGAAACACGACGGAGTCAGAGGGATGGGAAAGAAACAATCACGTAGTCAAGGAGCCACCAGCTGGGCACACAAGCCCCTGACTCGGATGGAGAGCCAAGCTGTGGGACCAGAAGCCTCCCACAAAGACTATGCTCCAGGCCCCGCCTCCCTACGGGGGGGGGGGGGGGCACCCCTGCGCCCTGCTGGGTGGGAGGTGGGGGCGTGGAGCCAGCGGGCGCTCACCATGGGAAACAGGCCCAGGGAGTGATAGCGCCGGGACGTGGTGTTGGGCATGGTCTTGTTCCGGAGGTTCTTCAGCTCCTCCTGCGCCTCATGAAGCATCTCCATGCACTCCGCATACTTGTCCTCCAGCTCGCGCAGCTGCAGCAAGTCAGAGAAGCGTGCAGGGTCAGGGACCGGCGGCCCTGAGCCCTGAAGCTGGACACCAAAGAGCCCTTGAGGCTCAGTTTGGCTTCCAACTGGGGTGGGTGTGTGTGTGTGTGTGTGTGTGTGTGTGTGTATGTACTCATGGGCTCAGAAACCTCCCAAATTCTGACAACGGGCAAGTGAGATCACAGGCTTCCCATTACGGAATGTGGAAGTCGTGGGAATGAAAGGCACAGCATAGGGAACAGCGTCAATGGCACTGCAACAGTGCTATATGGGGACAGGTGTGGCTACACTGTGGAGAGAACAGAATAATGTACAGAGATGCTTAATCACTGCGTCGTACATCCGAAACGACTCTAACAGGGTGTGCCAACTATACTCAAATTAAAAAATTATTTGTTTCCCAACAGCATCCATCTATCTTGACACGAACGGGAGAGATAGTCACACCCTCGTTTCCAGCCACATCTCTCAACAGGCGCCTTTACGCGGCGAGCAACGTGTCGTTTTGCTGATGGAAACGTTCAGCGGGAGCGGGCTGTGCGGCACCAGCCTCCCCGGCCCTCGTGGCAGTGACAGTGTGAGCACGAATTTACGAGTAAGAACGACTTTCGATTCAGGAGAAAAACGGGTAGTGACCCCCAGCCTGGCAGGGGGAGGCTGAGAAGCGGGACGGGCCTGGAGAAGGGAGGCAAAGCCACTCACCTCGGCCGTGAGCTGCCGCTGGGCATCCTTAGCCGCCCCCAGGTGCTGGACCAGCTCTTCATTTTCCACGGCACACTGCAACACGCCAAGGGGCCAATCAGCTTCTCTTTTAAGACACTGGAAGCGGCTCACTGTTCTCCTCTTATTATCTGAGCTGTTACAATCCTGTCACATTTCTACGAGACTTCTGTGCCAGAGTAAAAATTTCGTCTTCCTTCTATACAATTTTGAAAGCAGCCTTGCCCCCATCCAGCACAGCCACGGCCCCTCTCTGGACGCACATCACCTCGCCTTGCTTCTAGCAAGGGCCTGAGCCGGGAAACTAAACCGTATTTGGGTTTGCTTCTTGCTGCTGCTGCTGCAAGACTGATTTAAAAAAGGGGGGTGTTGTTCTGCCACAGAGCACACTGGGTGTGCTGTGCAAGAACAAATATTAGACTAGAAAATTCAAACATTAAATTCCAAAACTCCCTATCGACAGTACCTTTGTTCACAAACTCTTTTAACGTGCAGATTCTTTTTAGGAGATAAGTGGTGATGACAGGATCCCCTCCCCGGTTCAGGACGAGCTTTGTCCTATTGAATCTGCTAAGCCTTTTTCTCCAAAGGGGCAGCACAAAATCCTAAACTATGAGACTAAAGGGCACGGTCTTCAGGTGCAAATGCCATCTGCACTGGCTCGAGAAACAGAAGCTTACAGCTTTGGCCTTCTTCTGCAAGTCAACTATCTGGGACAGCAGGTGTGTGATCTCCTCTTGCTGGCGGGCAGCATCCTCAGTCTTCTTGGCCAGCTCCTCTGAGATACTGGCAATCTGCACATTGGCATCCCCTTTAATCAAGAAATGACAGCCACCAGAGGGAGTCAGACCCAGAGAGAATGGTCTCTTTGTGGCTTGCACAAGAAAAAGCATCTTTGTTACAAGACAGGGGCGGGGGGGGGGGGGGGGCAGAAGTGGAGAGAACACGGAGGGAGGAACAGTGCCCATTTTCCTGCCCCGGCTCAGTCTGGGCAGCCCCCAGGTGTGGCTCCCGGGCCTGGTGTGGGGGCCCAACCCCCCTGACCACAGCTGCCTCCCCAGAGGAAATCAGGCTTTGGGCGTCAGGCAGGAGATGCCACACCAAACCAAGGTCCATCTGCCCAAATTCTCACCTTCATGCATAAGCAGATCCACATCATTAACAGGAATCCCTGTTGTACCCCATTCTAGAAGGAACTACTACCTGCACAGTCTAATTCCCTTGGGTGCTTTCAACCCATATTCAGAGTCATAACTCATTTTACTAGATGTGAACACAGGGTGTGTTTCATCTACTGAGTGTTCTGCTGAAGCTCAAAATATTGTTTGCCCTTTTGTCTTAACTTGTAAACTTATGATGGAAGGGACAGGGGAAGTACTTGTTTGCAAAGCAGAGAACTCTGGCCTCAACTTTTGCACATCAGTCACGAGAAACCAGTTTTTGCACATTAACACCGGAACTCCGTAACCGGGCTTAATTTAGGCATCATATAACTCCAGTATTCCAGTAGAAAGCCAACATCGAAATCAGACATCCGTCTCCGTGAGAAGAGAAATTAAGACAGTGCGTGGATGACAACCTAGCAACCAATTTCTCATGAATCAGAGTGAGGGGTGCCTCTAGTTTTCAGAAAAATGTTACTGAACCCAAGCTGGCCAGGGAGATTGTACTTTCTCAAGGGTGATGCAAATCTGTCTAGTCACAATGATGCAGAAAATAAAAAGAGGGGGTAGGGGAGGAGCACGAGGGCCAGGACATACTCAGCTCCTTCACACAGTCGTTGACCAGCTGCTGTTCCTTCTCTTCGTAGGTGATGGTCTCCGTCTTTAGCTGGCAGGCCTGTGGACAAGGGTCATGTCAGAGGCCCCACATTCACATCTGGACTGGTGGGGCGGGCAAGGCCGAGGCATAGAGCAAGGATGAACCTGGGTCTGGGATGCTGCCTTTGACCATCTCCCCATCTGTGATCCATTATACCCTCAAATCCAGAAAGTCCATCAGAATGCCCTGCTTAGTTAGTTAAGGAATCGGATGTTCAAAGCTGAAGAGATGAAAACGGTGTACCACCAGAGGGCGCCACACAAAGCAATATGCGTGCTACAGGAGCCATCCTTGTATCAATGTCTGTCTATTCGTTTGCGTCTGTCCCAGACCGCAGACACAGACCCCTTTGTGACCCCAACAGTATCTAGGACCCAGCTCTGTCTACCACGGGCATTCTAAGGATGACCACAAGAATGGCTCACACTTGTTTTATGTGAGGCACCTTCCTGTGAGGTCTGACTTGGAGTTACAGTTATTATATTCAGCTTAGTAAAAACCAGGTACAATAGGAAAGCACCAACATTCAGAGACCTGAGAGACAGGACTCAGGAGAACCTGCTCCAGGGTGAAAATGTGGGAAAAGAGAGATCCGAAGGTTTGATGAAAATATCCCAGGTAGAAAGAAGGTATCTCTGAGCCTCCAGATCCCAGGGAGACACTATACTCCTGAACTGAGATGGAATCTGTGGCTGGGATCGGATTCCCTCTTGCTTTAGGTGGGCATTCTGACAGCTGAACTGCTGTGTGTCCAGGACTGGAGCATTTACCTGGGGCAGCCACTAGAATGGAAAACTCTGGGCAGCAGTCCTGGCTCAGCCACTGGCTGGCAGAGAAAGCTTGGACAACCCTCTTTGGTCTCTCTGGGCTTGTATTACCCACCAGTAAATGAGGACTAGAAGACCTAAGGTCTAAGAGAACATCACCTTCCTCATGATTAGCCCTGTTCAGCCAAGACATGAAGCTCTGTCCAACATGTGAGTAAGTTCAAGGCCCTACTGGAGGGGTTTCAGGGACCCCTGGGCCAGCTAAGGTGGGCTTGCAGCCCTAACTCGACTAGCCATACCTCTGGCCACAGAGCATAAACTCACTGAATTAGGACAAAAAGTACCAAACTTGCATGCCTCAGTGTTTCCAGGTAGGGGCAGTGGGTGAAGGGAAGTAACGGGAGGTTCAGAATCACAGAGCCTCACAAATCCTGGCTTTGTCATTCACTATCTTGCACCATGGTAGCAAATCAAACACTCCGCTGCCTGGGTCCCGGTTTTCTGGCTGTAAACGAGGAGCTTCCAGCCTTGCAGTGAAACTTGAAAAAAAGAACACAGGCAAAGTGTCTGGCACAATGACTAGCCAGTCAGAAATACTCAAAAGCATGAGTTCCCAAGTGGCCTTGGCTCTACCTTTTTAATTGTCTAGGAAATAGGTCTCCAAGTCCTCATGTGCTATTTCCTTAGAGCATATCTGACCTGCGGCAACCTGGAAATGAGGCTTTCACCCTGGGCTTCCACATTTCCATGCCAGAGCTGGAGGACACCATGGAGAGACCCCCTGCCCCCGCTACCGAGGGACCCCTGCCCTAGGCTGAAGGAGGAGGGGCCCACCACTGTCACCCACCCTGAGGATCCCACCCGGATGGGCGTGTGCTCCCCAGAGGCCAATGGCCAGCACACAGACGTGGCTCGCCTGACAAGCGCTGGGTGCAGCTGGGAGCTGAGCGCAGGCGACTCTCCCACAGACTGTTGCCTCTGAGAATGGTGCTGTAGCCACGGCGGCTCCGGCCACCTGAGGCCAAGGGGCCACCACCATCCAGCGGGGACGGGGGCAGGGAGCACGCTTCACCTCGGATCGGAGCACGACGTTCTCCTCCTCAAGGTCCTTCAGCTTCTTCTGAAGAGAATCCAGATGAAAGTAGTTCTGCACGTTGGAGGATGACTCATTCCTCTTCAACCTGGGGGAGAGAGCACGGGCTCGCTCTGGGGAGAGACGTTTGTTCCCTGCAACCTGGCAAACCCAGGGAACCTCGGGGGACTCTTCCATCGAGTGATCATGAAACATGCAGGTGTGACAGTGACCCCCCCAGGAAAACAGCACCCGTCGGCTCACAGACTCGCCACCCTCAGGACCCACATCCCAACCCTCTGTCCATCACTGGCATTTGCCACATGGCCTCAGAAGTCAGCAGGATCAACTGCTCAAAGCCTACACAGTTCTGGATGCCTGGAAGTCTATTTAATATTTGTAACGCACTCCTAATGTGCCTAGAACAGTTTTAAGTACTCTACTTGTACACTCATAACCCTATAAGGACTATCAGTCTCTCCATTTTACAAATGCAGAAACGAGCAGAGTGCTTAAGTAACTTGGCCAAGAGCACACAGCTAGTAAAACCACAGAGCCAAGGTCTGAACTCGGGCCACTGGGCTCGAGAGGTAGTGCTCCTAACATGAGGCTCTGCTGACCCCCAGAGAAGGCCTCACACCTTCTGCCCCAGGGGCCCACCATGGCATCTCTGGTTCCAGAACCCACCTGCCGGGCCCATGGCCAGGCCAGATCAATCAAAACTGCTAAATGTCCCGCTGAAATAGCACAATCAATGTGTTTGAGGCACGAGGAGATGCTCGGTCTGGGGAAGGCTGGGAGTGGCTGACCTTCACGGCCGGTGAGGCGACCCTGCCGAGGCAAGTCCAGAGACCCTGGCAACAGCCAGCTGCCTGTGCCCCGGCCGCAGGGACTTACGGGGTGGAGCACACGGACTCGGGCTCGCTGTCCTCTGCAGCACTGGCGTAGAATTGCAGCAACTCATCCTTCATGGACAGCTCATGCCGGAGCTGGGACACCTGCACAGACACGGGGGGGACAGCTCATGCCGGAGCTGGGACACCTGCACAGACATGGCGGGGGACAGCTCATGCCGGAGCTGGGACACCTGCACAGACACGGCGGGGGCTCACATTCATCCCCAAGCACTGACAATGCCCCCGTCACGTTCCAGCACTTGCTGCTGGGGGGACAACATTTCGTTCCTTACCAAAAGTGAACGCGTGTAATTGATGCTGTGCTCGACAAAGAAAAGAGACTGCATTTGACTCCATTTAAGAAAAATACAGTCCGTTATTTTTTGGACAGAAAGCCCTCTGCCTAAATTTATAATTTTTACTTTGGTTCAGAGATGAGGTGAGAGGGGACTAGAAGGTTCCAGAATGGTATTTGGGGAAGGGGGGCAAGGCAGCATATGGGTTTTGCAAGTAGCCAGATGATCGGCTGGGCAAACGGCCAGAGAAAAAGATCCTGTTACCAAATGAAAAAAAAGAGGCCATTCACTTCTGCTGAAACAGAATGCCACCGCGGACCAGGACCCTGGCGATGCCAGCTCTGGGTGGGCAGCTACAAACAGCTTGTCACCCCTCACAGCCCCACCCTGTGACTGCTACACCCTCACAGGGCTCCCAGCCAAGCTTGGCCAGGCCTTGCTCTGTACTCAAGGATCACAAGATAGCAATTTCAGACACAGAGAGAACAGAGGCAGACATCAGGAAGTGGCCACACTGATTACTGCTAAGGCAGCTGTTGCAAATCACCTGATTTATACTTGACGTCTAAAATAAACAAACCTGTGCCATAAAAGTTTTCACTGCCCGTTTACCACTCAGTACGGAGGAACAGGGAGCTACCGCTGTAAGCAAAAATTAGAACAAAGTTTTCATTCTTTCTGGTTTCTAATCTGATTTGGGGTCCGTGGTTTATTTTGGCTTTCCTACACAACCGAGTGTTTATGACTTCCATGGAGAAGCAGACTTTATGTGCACAAAAGCTTTAGTTTCAATATCTAGACTGACAATTTAATAATATGCCAAAGGGGAACATATCACAGCTTTCAAATTCAAAGCTTTTCCAAGGAAAAAGAGGTATTTCCACTTCCCAAGAGTTGCATGCCATTAGTGTGAGGCGAGGAAGCCCCAACACAAGGGCAGGTGCATGGGGAAGCAGCACGTGAGGGGCAATGGTTGACCATTTACTGGGTCCTGGGCAACACGTTCCTCTGCTCAGAAGACCAGGCTGAGGGGCGCCTGGGTGGCTCAGTCGGTTAAGCATCCGACTTCAGCTCAGGTCATGATCTCGCGGTTTGTGGGTTCGAGCCCCGCCTCGGGCTCTGTGCTGACAGCTCAGAGCCTGGAGCCTGCTTCACGTTCTGTGTCTCCCTCTCTCTGCCACTCCCCTTCTCATGCTCTGTTTCTCTCTCAAAAATAAATAAGATTTAAAAAAAAAAAAAAGAAAAAAGACGAGGCTGACCTGGAATGCTTTAATGCCTGAGGGAAGGGAAAGTCAGGCCATGACCATTGGGGGCAAGGAAAGCAGGGGGCAAGGAAAGCAGGGGTCAACTTTACTTCTCCAAAACACAACCACATTTGACCTTATTGTCTTTCAAAAGATGCAGATCTATTTCATCATATGAAAACAATTATTAAACCCAGACAACAATAGCTGGGAACAGCTTTAATGAGGAAAAGGTCTGAATGCATCTAAGAGACACAAGTAAGGGCATCCCTTCCCACTTAGAAAGTTTCTGATAGAAAATAAGGGAGAAGAGAGGTGCCTGGGTGGTTCAGTCGGTTAAATGGCTGACTCCTGATTTCAGCTCAGGTCATGATCTCACAATTCTTGGGTTCGAGCCCCATGTTGGGCTCCGCGCTAACGTTTCTGAGCCTGCTTGGGAATCTCTCTCTCAAAAATAAATACATGTTTAAAAAACAAAAAAACAAAAACAGGGGTGGCTGGGTGACTCAGTAGGTTAAGCGTCCAACTTCAGCTCAGGTCATGACCTGACAATTTGTGAGTTTGAGCCCTGTGTCAGGCTCTATGCTGACAGCTCAGAGCCTAGAGCCTGCTTCAGATTCTGTGTCACCCTCTCTGTCTGTGCCTCCCCTGCTCACACTTTGTCTCTCTCTCAAAAATAAACATTAAAAAAAGTAAAAAAAAAAAAAAAAAAAAAAAGGGAGAAGACACCAGGAGAAGAAGAGTATCAAATGAAAGTCCTCACGGCTAAAATTCCAAATTAAAAGAACAGGATAATGGAAAAGAAACTACAGGGGCGCCTGGGTGACTCAGTTGGTTGAGTGTCCGACTTTGGCTCAGGTCATGATTTCATGGTTTGTGAGCTCGAGCCCCGCTTCAGGCTCTGCACTTAACAGCTTGGACCAGGGAGCCTGCTTTGGATTCTGTGTCTCCCTTTCTCGCCGCCCCTCCCTCGCTTGTGCTCTCTCTCTCTCTCAAAAATAAACAAACAAACATTAAAAAAATAAAATTTAAAAAAAGGTACAAAGTAGGGCCCGACTCTAACTCCTAAGCCTTGCGACACCATCTGACTCTGCAGAACTTGCCTCCTCCTGCCCACACCATGACCTTCCAGGAAACCAGTGGTACTCCTCTGAAACTCGAGTCCCTTAAGATAAACCTACTCTACCCCCTACCCCTGACCACTGATACTCTTTCGCCAAGATTTGTATCATGGAAATGACAGGGTTTCTATCATGACAACAACAGGCTATTTTTTGGGTCTGTTTTACAAACATGAAATTATATCGTAAGGAAGACTGTGCAATCACTGGCCTCCTCTGCAGCACAGGCTGGCCTCCTCCTGACTGGGCTCCCCGCCAGCCTGCCCATGCCCACCCCCCTCAGGACCCCCTGCTCACTGCCGTCTTAGCCCGTGTGCACTCCACGTGCTGAGGGTCTTTCCCAGCCTATGGAGGATGCGGACTCTTGGGAGACGGGGACCATGAGGGCTGTTCCTACCCAGCTGGTGCCGTCCACACTGTCCAAAGGAGGGTCATGAACAGAAGGCGCAGCGGGAAGGTGGCTTTCTGCCTCCAGGTGGCCACTTCGGAGCAGGCAGGTCTAGGGGGCCTGAGCCCGAGCCCGCCCGAGCCCACCCAGCCTGGCCTTCGCCACAGCTCCTCACCTCCTCCCTGATGTGTTCCACTTGCTCTTCCAGAAGCTCGTTCCTCTCCGTTAGTGTCTTGTTCTTCTTCAACAACGACTGGCCGATCCGAGCAGCCAGTTCTAAATCCCGCTCTTTCTATGAAAGGCAAGAGTGAGAACAGACGTTCAAAACACCTGCGCTTCCTGAAGAAGCCAAGGGTGCTGCATGTCAACTGAGGAAAATAGGGCATTTAGAAATGACAAAGGAATGAATCACTCGCCATCCGCATACCAGCATTCGATACCTGTTCAGAGAAGGGGGGCGCTCTGCCCACATAACGCGCAAGAGCTACGCAGACCTCGGGCAATAGGAGAGACCCTTAAAATCCCAGGAAAACAAGTCTCTGTTCCTAACAGAGAAACATGCTTCCGAAAACATTTCTCTGCAGCAGCTTTGGTATTTGTGAAATCCTTAAAAAGCCGGTCCCTAAGTTTCCTCAGGGAGGTGCCATCAGTAAAGAGGCAGACACCGGAGGTGTTAAGAAAGTTGTAACAAATAACTTCAGGTAACTTACTTAACGGGTAAGTTCAACTCCCATTCTCGACAGGACTACTTTCCTTATAAAACTGAACCAAAAGCC
This sequence comes from Acinonyx jubatus, assembly GCF_027475565.1. Classification (NCBI taxonomy): domain Eukaryota; kingdom Metazoa; phylum Chordata; class Mammalia; order Carnivora; family Felidae; genus Acinonyx; species Acinonyx jubatus. The sequence goes on from NC_069384.1 coordinate 146,884,240, forward strand.
TATTATCTCCTGATTGGTGCCCCATCTGAACAGGTGGCAAAGGCAAATGCGTACATGGCCTCAGGCCAACAGCTTCCACTTAACAAAGATCAGGGAGACTCCAGATTAGCTTTTTATAAACTGTCAGTAGGTGGAGAATCATTTTTGTAATGGCAACTGCTATTTTGTTTTAAATGAAATTCAACGGCACAAACTTGAAACACCAAAGTGAATTCCACGTGATAAGGGTATTAATTCATGTTTACGCTTTTGCTTGTCACGTATTTATGTAGGTGAGTATCAAGTCACAACCTAAGGTGCATTTCTTACCAGGTGGGTACTGGTCGAGTTTAACTGCTCCGGGCAAACCCTTCTCCATGACTGTAAGAGGTCGGGTTCTGCCGGAACATCCTCGGGACCCAATTCCCTCATCTGTTCTCTCATCTTAGATGGCGAGGGGAGATGGGGTTACCTTTGGAAAAGTCTTCTAGCATTATGATTCAGAGGTGAACGATATTTAAAAAAAAAAAAAAGGAAAACAAAGGCAGCTTTTACTTCTAACATCTGCACCAAATTATTCTGTGCATCAGCAGCACACCTGCCCTGCTTCTCATGGGAGTTTCACTGAAATATGAGGCAAGCGCTGGAGGTCAAAGTACGGTCTGGGAGAACTCCGGATCTGACACTCTCTCTTGCACAGATGGTGGTCCCTCTCCCCTTGGTCTTCGCAGTCCTAAAACCTGCAACTGCCCCAGAAGCCAGCTGGGTGTCACATCAAGGGCCACAGATACGTCCAACTTATTCCCACAATTCGTGCCTCCTCCTGTGCCTGCCAAGGAACAAAAGGGACCAGCCCAATGAGCTGCACAATGAGCTGCCCAATGAGCTGAGACACTCCTCTCTGTGGACTTACCCACGCTGGTTACAGCGTCTTCCAAGGAGGGTCCCTAGCTCCACAGGTGTGCTCATCTGGTCCCTGGGGGAAAGGACCTCAAGGGACTGCGGGAGGGAACCTAGCTCTCCAGGCCGACTCAGGCAGTTTCAGCCGGCTAAAACTCGGTTAAAACTGGAGTACCAGTGTCCATTTGGAAGCATGGTCTCCGCGAACGTAACGCAAGTCTACTAAATCCGTCCACCGGAACAAGCTCTCACGCTGAATACCCAGCTAGCACTTCACGCCCATTGGCCGCTGTGCTGTCACCACGCGTCCATCCCGGCGTGGACCGTGCTGAGTTCCAACAAGCACAAGCATTCTGTACGCCTGGGGCCACGTCCTGTGGGCAGACCCCACGGCACACAAATCGAGCAAAAATGGTCATCATGGAGGTCCGCTGGGCAAGGCCAGCTGGAGCACCCGAAGGACGGCGAGGGCTTCCCACGGCACACAGAGGCCAGAGCTCAAGGGCAACAAGCAGGGGAAGAAAAACCAATGAGCTGTGCGCCCAATGAAGCCCCTCGCCCTCCGCCATTACACGGCAAACCTCAGACCCGGGGGCCTCCCTGCCCTGCAGCTGGGCGGCCCTCCCCTCATCTACACCAAAGATCTCATCTTTAGAGTAACATAAAAACTCTCTGCTGGGAAAAAAAAAAAAAAAAGACAAAAAGTAGTGGTAAAAATATTTATGGATGAAATGAAAAAATTAAACAAGTTACATGGTGCCTAAAGGTTATCTAAGGGAGGGTGCCTGGCTGGCTCAGTCGCTAGAGCAAGGGACTCGATCTCCGGGTTGTAGGGTCAAGCCCCACGTTGGGTGTAGAGACTACTTAAAAGTTATCTAAAGGTAGTTCATCTAAAAGTTACAATAGGTAAAAACTTACTGTAGTAGAGCTGTGTTTTCCTTCCTAAGGGGACAGACGGGTTGGGTTTCTTCCGGAGAACCAAAGGAATGAAAGCACTCCTATTTATTACAACCCGCCGACATACGGTAAGTGTTTACTTCTAAAAACAGGAAAACATCTAGGCTATGACCACTGGGCTAAACGACAGTGAGAACGACAGGTTGCAAATAAATCATTTAGGCCCTTGGAAATCAACAGTGAAGAGAGCCGGTTCCTTCCTTCCTCGGGAAATGCAGCCACCTGGAGCTCATTCCAATTGCCTGTGCTTTGCCGAAAAGGATTGTGACGTGGCTCAGCCCCTTTTGCCCGTGGCACTCGTGCTGTCTGACACAGCCCTCGGGATGGAGAGCAACAAGCCTCCCACACTGAGCAGCTGACTCATCTCATTCACCGATCTCAGGATAAAACGCATGACTAAGGGACCCTCAGAACAGCCCTCTCCAAAAGGTAACTCCAGCGGCAGGATGCCAACGCAAGCTGCGGAATCCTCTTTCCCGTGGAGGCGAAGCAAGAGCTCCCCTCCGCCCCCCTGCCGACGGGCTGTGCTCTGGCATCCCGTGCACACCCCGCCGCCTCCCTCCCCGGCACCCTGCCTGCGGATGGCAGGCCTGCAAACCAAAGCAGACGATCAGAGGAAAGGGAACCAAAGCCAAGCCGAGCACGGTACAATTGTCACGTGACCGAGGCCGGGAGACTTTAACCCGGGAACCACCTAGTTCCAAGGAAAGGCGGTGACTCAGATGTGGCTCTTATCAGGACAAGAACGGCATTATGAATATAACAGAGACACCCAGCCCACTGCCATGGTGAGCTGCTAAAAATAAAACAGACAAGGCACAAGAGAGCCACCTGAGGAAAGCGCCCCACAAGCCTTCTTTCCAACAACTCGGCTTTTTAAAAGGACGACGGCAGGAGACGGGCTGGGGGAGGGGAACTACTGACACCCAGTATCCGGTATCCGCACGAAGGGCTGTGGTCCCCGGCCTCTTCGGAAGCAAGCCCCAGACAAGGGGAGACAAATCTCGCCCTGTGGGGGGATCACGTGGCACTCCAGCTCACGCCTGGCAGGAGCCAAGAACTGCACGCAGTGGGCACTCACAGAGGCAGCATCCCAGAAAAAATACGAAACAAAACGGAGGGAGCTGCAAGATGACTCCTGTGCTCACGGGGCTCATGGGGGGGTGGGGAGGCGGGCCGTGTACAGACCACCTGGGGCCGTGGTGACGGACGGCTTCACAGGTCCCCATGAGCCAGGGAAAGATGGGGCAGGTCCCTGGCGACAAGTTAGAAGGGGTTTCAGAATGTGGTCCGTAGGTGGCTTTTGGATACCACAGTGAGGTCTCCTAAGTGTCTCTAAGTGTGGGGGGTGGGGCAAAGTGGTCGGCAGGCTTGGGATGGGGGCAGCCGCAGAGAAAAACAAAACCTCACCGCTGAGGCTCTGGGGGCCGGTGGAGCGGAGTGGCCTTGGAACGAAAAGAAAGGTCCAGACGTAGCCCCCTGAGAAGACCGGATGGCTAACGGTGGGGGGTGAGGGGCGGATGCTGGAAACACAAGGAGGTCCTGACAGCTGACAGCATGGCACGACAGTGGGGGGGGGGGGGGTGTTGATGGACACAGTGGGAAAGGTTCTGTGATGAACCATTTTCAAAAGCCAGTGGTGCCAGGGCACCTGGATGGCTGTCAGTTGAGCGTCCGACCTTGGATCAGGTAATGATCTCACAGTTCGTGAGTTTGAGCCCCGTATCGGGCTCTGTGCTGTCAGCACACAGCCTGCTTTGGATCCCTGTCCCCTTCTCTCTCTGTCCCTCCCCCACTTGTGCTCCCTCTCAAACATAAAATAAACGCTACAAAAAATTATGGGGCGCCTGGGTGGCTCAGTTACGTGTCCAACTTCAACTCAGGTCTTCTCTTGAGGTTCAGGAGTTTGAGCCCCACATCGGGCTCTGGGCTGTGAGCCTGCTTCCAATTCTGTGTCTCCCTCTCTCTCTGCCCTTCCCCCATTCGTGTTCATTCTCTCTCTCCCTCTCTCAAATATAAATAAACAAAAAAAATAAAGAATAAAAAGTCAGTACTGCCAACCAAGCTGGCCCCCAAGTGCCTAATGCCAGCCACTTGCCACCAGAAGGCCTTGTCACAGAGCCCAAAACCTAGCATCACTTGCTTGGGCCTGAGAAGTTGGTAACCGCTGTGACATGCAGGTGGCCAAGTGGTCTCAGCTCCTGCCCACACTCAACACATCTGGCTCCACTAGTGGGGGACCAACTGCGGGAGAAGGGGGGGGGAACGAGCTGCTGGGCAGGTGAGCCCTGAGAAACTCAGGGGTGAATTCAGAGTCCAGGCTTCGGAGCAGTTATGAGAAAACTGGATATGCAGATGGGAATAAACACAGGGGAAGAGAGACATAAAAAATGGGGTAAATGAGGCGCCTAGGTGGTTCAGTCGGTTAAGCATCCGACTTCAGCTCAGGTCATGATCTCACGGTCTGTGAGTTTGAGCCCTGTGTTGGCCTCTGTGCTGACAGCTCAGAGCCTGGATCCTGCTTCAGATTCTGTGTCTCCCTCTCTCTGCCCCTCCTCCGCGCTCTCTCTCAAAAATAAATGTTAAAAAAAATTTTTTTTTAATAAAAAAAAAAGCGGGGTAAAAAGACGCCTCTAAAAACTCTGGGTCCCATCACTCCCACTCAGCCCTGTGTTTCAACCTTGTCCCACGACCGGCCGAAAATGACAACCATGATTTCTGCATTTCCCACATGATTCTACTCTTTTCCTGGAGAAGGGCTAATGAATAAGAACATGAACCAAAGTCAATCCCAGTTTCAGAGCAGAAACGAGGGTCTAAGTTAGCACCTGTGCCGTGAAGGCCTGGTAACATTTAAAGCCGGGCACTTATTCAATGTACACTTTTAAGAACCTACTGTGTTCTGGCCGGTTCTAGGCATGGGGGTCCACATATGCTACTCATCTGTTTGTAGAGGTGTGCACAGCACCGGGATTCTCAACTGCCAACGGAATGCTAAGAAGAAACTGAGAAAACCAGTCTCTAAAATACCAGCAACTCATCCAACCCTAAGTAAGTTTCCTATATTTTTCTTTCCATGCTGATTTTATTTCTATGCTGCATATTATTCCCTTAACCTGATGGAAGTGTTTTTTTTTAAATATATAGATATGGATAATGATGTATTTTTCTGACATTTTTAGACACCCTTAAAATATAGTATTACAATACAGTTTAAGGGTTTTTAAAAAATCTTAAACTTTGGGGTGCCTGGCTGGGTCAGTTAAGCGTCCGACTTCGGTTCAGGTCGTGATCTCACGGTTTGTGAGTTCAAGCCCCACACTGGGCTCTGCGCTGACAGCTCAGAGCCTGGAGCCTGCTTCAGATTCTGTGTCTCCCTCTTTCTCTCTGCCCCAACCCCATTCATTCTCTCTCTCTCTCTCTCTCTCAAAAATAAACATTAAAATTTTTTTTTGTAATTTTAAAAATCTTAAACTGGCTATTCTAGCAAGTAGTCCTATTTCATATCTTTAATACATTCCTTTTAAAACCTAACATACCTTGTGCAAAGTTACAGCTACAAAGACTTACATAGCTACCAGTTCAAAAAGTAAAGCCATTGCATTATACCCTGAGAGGGCCCAATTCTGGTAATTCTTCACTCAGACAATAATGTATTCTTTAATCAATTTAATCAGTCAATCATAAATGGCCCTTTGCCTCCCAGGAAACACTTACCTCCTCAAGAAGCCGAGTGACAGCATCTATGTCATTATACGTCTTAGTCATCTGGCCAACTCTTTCAGCACATAAAACTGCAAAAAATAAAAGTGGCAATGAAACGACAATCACAAACCGGCCCAAATGACCCACCAAAACAGGTGGCCCTCAAATTGTGCCTGTGGATCGGGCACAAAGGGTTGTTGGTTTTGCTGTGTTCAACCCACTGTGCTGGGCACCACTGGATTTCATTTCCGGGGAAGAGCCCCAAGGAGGACTGAGAGAGGGGTAACTTCCAATCCTGCAAGGGTTTGACATTGTCTGTGTGTGTGTGCACACTCACGTGCATGTGCACACTTAGAGGTGACACTACGGACGAGGCGCTGGAGTGGAAAGGGGTCTGGCTACATATAAACTCAGCAAACGGAAGTGGGTCAGCAGCACAGCCACCAATGTGTGACTTACCAGAACGAGAGGGTGTAGACCTCACTAACCATACAGACCCAACCACATAGAGTGGGATCCTTCAGAAAGCAACTGGTGGTGCAATTATTAAATAACACTCTTAGCTGATAATGACATGATGACAAAGCTCCTCCCCTCCCCTCCCCTCAATTCTACGGCTAGGAGACCAGTTTCTACACCACGAAAACCAGGGTAGTAGATTCTTCTTTAATCAACACCAAAAAGACTATTACTGCTACACACAAATACGCATACGTACACAGAGTGATATTTCATCATATATATAATTTACTGTGGTCATAAGAGGCTGTATGTAGGCCACTTTAGATCTGACCGTCTTTGTTCTCCTGTGGGGGGAAAAAGGTCATGTGATGAAAGAATGCTTTAGTCTGCAAAAAAACCTCAGGGTTGCTTTATTTAAATAGATGGCAGGGAATCGATTCGCGATTCAACAAACACCAAGAAGGTAGTGTAGGCTTTATTCTGGGGAGGAAGGAATGAATGTAAATGGGTTGAGGACCCAAGTGTAAAAAATTATAAACTTGCCACTTTTGCAAGAAGTAACCTCATAGGAACTCTTTATAACGACGACTCTACAAAATAATTCTTGGTGAAGACTTGGCGAAGCTCTCACAATGACCCACATTCAGTAGCAGCCCAAGCAAGGCATTTGGAAATTAAGTGGGTTACTCAGCCAACCTAACACTACTAGTAGATTCTACGACTGGAATGCAATAGGTCTCTAAATATTTTATCAAACCCAAGTAAAGATAGGCCTCGTGAATGGGCTTGGAGGAATCTGATCTGTTGGAATGATTTTCTAGCTGAAGGAGCCCCGAAATCTGGCTCCAAATCTGAAATCCTACCAGCAAGGCCTTCCGGAGCCAGGAGGCGGGGCCCCTCCCTCTGCCGCCTTCACCCTGCACTTGATGAGAGCTGAGGGGGGCGGGGGGCAGGGGAGGGGGCTCGCCTCAGGAACTCTCCTTCCTCCCCTCCAGGGGAGCTGCCTGGCTAGGGGGATTTGTAAGGGTTGGTTTACACCAGAGTTTAATTTGATGGAGGTGGAGTCCGGCTCAAATTGCTCTAAACTGTTCCCTTAGCCCTGGGTCAGGAAAAATCCCTAAGTGAAGATTCCTACGCCCCGACAGGAGTTAGTTTTCATGCTGGACAGCTGTGCTGGGCTGTGGGCACGCGGGTAAAGATGCAGGAGGCCCCCCCCTCACCGGCTCCCTGGTCGACCGGAAACAGACCCCCTTCCCCCTTGCCCACCCCCACCGCAGTCACAAAAGGCTTCTGGGCTGAAACCGGGATTATGACTGGGGGCCTGCTTAGTGCCCCCCTTGCCTTCGAGGACCACGCCCTCTGCTGTTGGGGAGGAAAATTACACCAGGCTGCACCTTAACTAATCTGGCCCCATGTCACCCTAACACGAGAGAGCATGATTCGGTGCGGCTTTTTTTTCTCCGGGATTCTATTAGAAATTACACTTACATTTTGTGAGCTAATTTTTTGAATTGAGGTCACTGCAGTTAATCGTGTAGATAATCACATGCAGATGCAAGAAATAATACAGAGATCCCTTATACCCTTTACCCCGTTTCCCTGCAGGGGTAACATTTGGTAAAATGATATTCCAGCCAGGGCACTGACATTGATAAAACCCAGGAATCTGACTCCGATTTCCTCAGACTAACTGGTGCTCATCTGTGTGTGCACGTGTGCTTGCGTGCTCCTGAATGACGAAGCTCTAACAATTCTATCACCTGTGTAGGTTTGTGTATCTACGACCACAAAGATCCCTCGTGTTGCCCTTGTCTGAGGCTAATCTTAAAAAGCTTTAATGTACTTTAACTATTGGCCCCATAGATGTAAACCTGGAATGGTGGGCTTTCTCTAGCATCAACCAGTCGGGCACATACTGTCACCATGCCCCCATGGTGACAGGAGGGCAGGGGTGACCATTCACATTCAGTCAGGGCTACAGGGTGAGGTAGAAACCTCCCCAAAGTCCCCAGGCCTTTGACAGCTCCCAGCTTCAGAAGTCAGAGGCATAAGTGAAAAACCACTGTTGACCCTGAGTTGTTAAGGTATGTGCACTGTTGTTCCAGTTATGTTTTTAAAAATGCATACAATTCCAACTGGGAGAAAATGTACTGATTCATAATACACAGAAAAAAAACTAGGATAGCCATAAAAATAATTGACATTTAGATGGTATTACACATTTTAATTTTTGTGCTTTAAAAAGAATTTGTTTTTGTAGTGACCATGCACTGATAGGAAAAGAATTACTTAAAATATTTTTCAGAAAATATACAGTCAACTATAGTTATAGGGTCCTAGGATCCTCCCTGATGCAACTTTTAAGAGAAATCAGTAACAGCAGCAGCAGAGAAATCAGACCCTTACTGGGCACACTTTCTATGGCTAGGCCATGTTCAATACTACTCTAATGGATTATCAATAAATGCTACAGGATAGAACTTTAACTCCATTTTACAAATGGGAACCAGAAGCCCAGAGTGGTTAAATAACTCCTCTGATGTCATACAGCTAGCAAATGGTGAATTTCAAAAAAAAAAAAAAAAAAAAGGAGGAGGGGGAGGGGGGAAGGGGTTGCAGAGGAGGGAGGGGGAGGGAGGAAGGAGGGGGGAAGGGGGAGGGGGAAGGGGAGGAAGGGGGAGGGGGAAGATGAAGAGGAAGACAAAGGAGAAGACAAGAGGAAGACGAAGACAGATTCCCAGCAAGGGCAATAGTTAACATTTATAAAGTCCCTTCTACGTCTGAGATTTAAGGAGCTTTTTCCTTAAGCCTCACCACACCCCTGAAGGGTTTGTGCTGTTGTGACTATTCCACAGATGAGAAAACTGTTGCCGGGAGAAGTTAAGGACCCGATTGAAGTCACAGCAAATGAGGTTGTAAGGTAAGGACTGCACCTAGGCCAATTTGGCTCCTGTCTTAACTAAGTTAGGGGGAGAACCATAAAGGATTCAAGGTCAAGGCTGAGGCTGGCACAAATCAACAATTCTTGGAAGCATAAACAGAGCAAGAAACATCTGTGGTATAGGGGAAAGATCTCTGGTGCCACGACTCCGAGGCTTAGGTTTTCATAGGACACTCTACCAAGGTCATGAGGCCCTGGAAAAGCCCTGTAATTGTGTCTTCGGTTTCCTCTTCCAAGAAATGAGGGGGGCAGGAGTGAGAACAATGAGGTGGGAAAATAGCCAGTGAGGCCTTTAAACAGTAAGATAAGTACGGGCTGCACTTTCCAAGCAGCTTTCTAGATACTCAATGTCCAGTAAACCACGGTCCTGTTTCTCTCTCCACGGGAACAGTATTCCAAATGGAGGCTCCAGTTCTGACCAAGGGAGCACTACGCAATCAATCCACTTCCACTCAAAGGATGTTCAAAAAAAAGAAAAGGACAGCCATAAACCTCTACAACAACATGGTAAAAGTAGGGTCCAAGTTCTAGAAAAAGAAGTATAATACGCCAACAGTAGCAAAGCAGATAGAGTGGACACTTAGACACCTCTAACAGTGTCAAACTAACGTGTACCAAACGTGCACCAGGCTCTGTGCTGAGAAGGGCAGGAGACTAGCCCTTCCAGGACACACAGAAAACGGGCAGGTTCCCCATCAGGGCATTCCTGGGCAGGGGCCTAGGGTGTGTGAGACCTGGCAAGTCCCTTTAAGGACTCTGGACTTTAATAATGGGACAACTGAAGCCACTGGAGGGTTCTCAAAGGGGGAGGGTCTACAAAAAAGCTGTATTTCAGGAACGATTCTGGCTCCAGCACAGAGAAACGGTGGGAGGTGGGGGTGGAGGTGGTCAAAGCTGTTGACAAATCCAAGGAAATTCTAAGTGGCTGCAAAAGTGGAGAGAAGTGGTCTCTTTTCTTGAGAGAGTTACGAGAGAAGATAGGGTGGGTGGTAAATCAGAAAGATAGGATCTGGGCTTCTCGCTGGGGCAGAGGGGACAAAGGCACTCCACTTCCTAGGCCTAGGGTCCCCGGGCAAGACAGGCCGGTGAGACAGAAGCTCAGAAGCACGCTGGGGCTGCCCCAGCACAATCACCGGCGAAGGGGACAGCGGCTGAGGTCACCACGGGATCATGTGTGTGCCAGGCAGAGGGCCGTGCACAGCCCACAGCAGGAATGCCCTCCCGGGAGCTGGAGGTACTAAACTGTGGTTAGGAAGAATCCGATTTGCAGTGAGAAAAGGGTTGAGTGCCGATCCTTGGGTGGGCAGGTAGAATCATGAAGTCAGATTCGAATGAGAGGCCCCGGGGCCGGCTGAGCAGAGACAGGGAGGCCCGAACTGGGTTGTCAGCTAACTGAAGGTGCAGATCAGAAGGGAGGCGGGGTGCTCTGGCTGAAAATCAGGAATGCAAACTTGATGCAAATTAAACCGTGCCCAAAACGATTCTGAGGATAAATGCTGGCAGCCATCTTCAGCCAAGAAATCCCCAGTATCCACAGAGAGCAGGCCCTGAATAGAAATGAGTCCTTGCCTAATGCCAAGGAGATGCAGCCAAGTGAGAGGCGTGGGGCCCAAGACCTGAGGCCCAAGAGAAATCCCCACAGGGAAGAAAACAATGGGGCCGGGGACTGGGGGGGGGGGGGGGTGCAGTTTTCCAGGGACAGATCGGAAGTGGCCATCTGAAGCAGCCCTGGGGCAGGAGCGGAAGAAGAGGGCAGAGGCTGTGCAGGCAGGAGGGCGGCCAGAGCAGGGAGCCAGAGGCACAACTCAGGAGGCCTGACTGATGAAGTGGAGGGCAAGAAGGTCCCAGCACACAACCTGTGAACCTGTGTCTTCTCGTCACATTAACAGGCTTGACAAGACCCCCTTGACATTTTGGCCGCATCAGACTTCTCGGAGAAACTCTTGTCAGCAGCCCTCACTTCCCATTTATGTGCTGCATTTTGGTGAAATGGTTCCCCTAACGTTATGTCAACAGTTAGCTCTCATCATTTTTCTTAATTTTTTTTTTTACCTTTTACTTATTTTTGAGAGAGAGAGAGAGAGCATGAGCAGGGGAGAGGCAGACAGAGAGGGAGACACAGAATCTGAAGCAGGCTCCAGGCTCTGAGCTGTGAGCACAGAGCCCGACGCGGGGCTCGAACTCGCAAACCGCAAGATGGTGACCAGAACAGAAGTTGGACGCTTAACTGACTGAGCCACCCAGGCGCCCCTGCTCTCATCATTTCTTAACCTAATTTTGAGAACATTTCTCCTATGTCAGTTTTATATACGTATGGAGCAAATAAGTGAATGAATATTTTGCACACATACAAATATGTGTGAGGGTGTACACATACATAAATGCACACATATATAAAATTATACACCTATATACACATAAGTGTGTGTGTATCCCAAGACCTCAGGGGACACTGCTCCCTTGTAACACTAAGACCAAGTAGCCAACATCCATGAAAGGAGGGAAGATATTCACGACTGCCCATTACATTTGCACCTTTGGGTAGTTTGGCCATGTGTTCTAGCTTATTCACAGGTCATTTCTTTAATTAACTAGAACACTTTTTCAACTTTTTTTTAGAACCCGATTCTAGTCCCCTTCCCGGTAATTTCTCCTTTTATCTTCTGTACCTTAGCACTAGCTTTTTTTTTTAAAGTAAATTTTATTTTCTGTAATATTTATTATAACAACCATACAATATTGAATAAACTTTCGATACGCCCAGTGGAGACAGAAGCTGGCACTCAAGTATCAGAGAAAAGCATGGTCCACAAAGCAGTGGATTATCCCCCTCTCTCTCTCTCTCTGACCGGTAACAGCAGCCGTCAGTTGAAAAAGCATCCCTACATTTGGCCCCTGATCCTCCAGGAAGTAAACCTAATACCTAGTTACTCTCTGCCCTGCCCCTGGCAAGGGGTGGGAGGTTCAGAACCTGAAAGCCAAAGATGAAAAGATCCCCATGAAATTCTAAATGAGTCACCACCGCTGCTAAGTTTCCAGGCATTACAGAATAAACGTCCTTTATTTAAAGCTTTGTCTACATGCTTTAGAATTTGATTTGTCAATGCTCCACTTAAAAACCCTCACCAGCTCTGCCACTGCCCACAAGCAGCAGCCTCGATACATAAATCATCCAGGGACCATCCACACCGGCTCCTCGCCGCCCCCATGCCCATGCTCCATCACGGCTCAGCCCTCCCTATGACACCACTCTCGGATGTCTGGCTTGGTTCCAGGTGTGCCCGTTTCCTTCTGCAGGGACGGTCCCTCTCCTGCTCCTCCATCTGGGGAGTTTCTGCTCCTCCCCAACGCCCGTCTTCCTGCTGGGAAGATTTCCCATGGAAGATGGCTAGCAGTCATCCAGACGGGGCGGCTTGGCAAAGCATTCTGACGAGGGGGGCATCTCTGAATGGCTGTTCTGACTCAGCCGCAGGGCCGCAATCCCTGCGTGTCGCGGCCAGACACAGGGCGGGTGGGCTAGAGGCATGGATCTCCGAACTTTCTGGCAGCGAAACTCAGGCTCTGAAAGTCACAGGACTTGCCTGAAGTCACAGACTTTAACCGTCCCCTGGGCCTCAGGGCGCCTGGGTGGCTCAGTCTATTAAGCCTCCGACTCAGGTCACGACCTCACAGTCCGTGAATTCGAGCCCCACGCTGGGCTCTGTGCTGACAGCTCAGAGCCTGCAGCCTGCTTCGGATTCTATGTCTTCCTCTCTCTCTGCCCCTTCCCTGCCTGCACTCTCACTCTCTCTCAAAAAAAAAATTAAAAAAAAAAAAAAAATTAAAAAAAAAAATTCCCCTAGGCCTCTACCCAAGAGAAATAAAAACCTATGTCCACCCAAAGCTTGTACACAAATGTTTGCAGCAGCATTCCCTGTTATAAGCCAGAACGTGGAAACACACAAATGACTCTCTACTGGTGAACGGATACACGAGATGCGGTATGTGTGTGCAGTGTGTAAAAAGGAACGAAGCATGGGGGTGCCTGGGTGGGTCAAGTGGCTCAGGGTCTGACTCCCGATTTCAGCTCAGGTCATGATTTCATCGTGCGTCGCATCGAGCTCCGCGTCAGGCTTCGCACTGCCGGTTCAGAGCCCGCTTGGGATTCTCTCTCTCCCCCTCTCTTGCACACTAACACCTCTCTCTCTAAATAAATAAACTTTCTCTAAATGAATAAATAAGTACTGATACACGCCGCAACGTGGAGGAACCTCAAAAACTTGATGCTCAGAAGCGGCCAGGCACAAAAGACCATACTCTGTAGGATCCCATTCCTATTCAGTACCCGATACGGGCCGATTAGAGAGCAGGTAAGTGGCTGCCGGGGGCTGGGAGTGGGGATGGGATTAGTGTGAACAGGGGTGAGGGAGCTCACACAGGGAGGGGATACAAATGTTCTAAAACTGAACTGTGGTGGGGGCACCTGGGTGGCTCAGTCAGTTGAGTGTCCGACTCTTGATTCTGGCTCAGGTCATGATCCCAGGGTCGTGGGATGGAGCCCTGCGTTGGGCTCCACACTAAGCACAGAGCCTGCTTAAGACTCTCTCTCTCTCTCTCTCTCTCTCTCTCTCTCTCTCTCTCTGTCCCTCCCTCGCTACAGCATGCACGTGCGCTCTCTCTCCCTCGCTCTCTAAAAAACTAAATAAATAAAAATAAATAAAACTAAACTATGGTGACGGTTGTAGAACTGCGAATTCACTAAAAGTCATTACACTGTCCAGTTAAAAGAGCTGAATTTTATGGCAGCAGGTGGTACCTCAAGGCTTTAAGTTAGCGAACGACACTCAAACAAGCATTCGGGGGCTACATTTACTGTACCCCAACCGCTGCCCCATGACATGGCATTGCAGAGGCACTGTCTTGCTATCTCGATCCCTGACTGAGCCTTCCTCAGACCACAGCGGGGTTCTCAGACCGCAACACTGTTCAGGAGGAGCGATCACCCACTTCAGAATGAGCCCTGATAAAAGGCACACAAACGTACCAGTGCACCCCACAGAGACTAGGTTATTTTCAGTTAGAGAACCGTCACTAAAATGTGCTCAGACAGTACAGCCGCCTCTCTCCGGTTTTTGAAAAGAGTGACTCTGGAGTCTCCTCCCAGGCATGACACGTCCATCCTTTTCCCAAGGGACAGCCTCAGCCCAGGCTTAGCTGTTGTCCTTCAATATCCACCTTCACAATCAGCCCAACAGCCCAAGTGGGTTAACCACTACGACCCAGAAGACACACTTTATTTGGTTTAAAAAAGAACTATTTTGACGCAGCCCTTGTAGAGGGTGTGGAAGAACAGGGTGAGGACCCACCCATCAAAAATGGCTAGAGCCATAATGAATGTTATTCTTTTTTTTTTTTTTATGCTTATTTAGTTTTGAGAGAGAAAGAGACAGAGTGCGAGTGGGGTACGGGCAGGGAGAGGAGACAGAATCTGAAGCAGACTCCAGGCTCTGAGCTGTCAGCACAAGAGCCCAACACAGGGCTTGAACTCACAGACTATGAGATCATGACCTGAGCCGAAGTCGGACACTTAACCAACTGGGCCACCCAGGCGCCCCACGTGTAATTCTTACAAAAGTCCCATGCCCCCGCCTACCTGGGTTATGTAAGGCACATGAAGGCAGCAGAGTCTTATTTGGGGCCCAACACATAATTGGCACTCAAAAAAAAGGAAGATTTTGTATTCTCACAGACCAGTCTTGGGAAAGAAAGGCTCACGTCTAACCGACACCCCAGAGAGAGGTGAAAACATGAAACCCTGGTGTAGAGCTTATCACCCCCAGATAAGCAAATGTCCCAGAGAGTCACCTCCCTTTTCCTCCCAGCTTTTGGGGGGTGGAGGGAAGAAGTCATCTGGAAAAGGGCCATCTCAAGTCTAAAGTAACACAAAGTGATGACGAGGTGGGAGATGGCTAAGAAAGAAGCTGTGTTCAAAGCAAAGGCATCAACTGGTAAGTAGCTGTGGTCTCCAGCCGGAAGCAAACGGACACCTGGGTGAACGGGTGCTGGTTTGCCACGGCGGCCACTGAGGCGGCCTCCGGGACAGTGTGGTGGCAGAGGCCAGCCCACTACAACAGCAGTCGGTTCGGCCACTGCCTGCGCCCGCGTGGCGCCCGGTCTGCGCACTGGGAGGTGGGAGAGGGACAGCACTGCCAAGAGCAGAGACCTGATCGTACAGCTGTGGCGACATTTAACTGCTCACCAGCATCATTAACTGAAATTTTAGTGTGACTATATTATTGGCTCACGTCCCCTTCCGAGGTGGGCTGAGAGCAGAGCACCGTGGCAGGTTACTGAAGAGGCAGGGAAGGAGAAAGGAGATGAGTCTTGAGTATATATGTCATGCCAGCCGCCACCCTGGTCATTTGACAAACATTATTTACTTAAAACCAAGAACAGCTCCATGACACCATTATGAGCCACATTTAACACACCAGACAGGGAGAGGCCAAGTGGCTTATCCAAGGACATAACCAAGGACTTGGGCCTGGTCTATTAGAGGCCATAAACAGCCACCCCGCCCTAGACCGGAACACTCAGTGTTGATCTATGGTGGCCGTTCGTGATCAGGATATCTAAAGAGGGCTTGCTTGGTGATCGCCAATTATGACTGCTCACCACGTGCTGGCACTCTGCCAAGTGTGGAATGGCTATCATCTCCTTCAGTGTTTGCATTCATCCTAGGAGAAAAGTATTACTGTCGGCCGTCCACATTGCCCAAGGTCACAGGGCTATTATGGGAGGGCCTGATCAGTCTGACCCCCAAGTTGGCACTCTTAGCCACTGTCTTCTGAGTAAATACATGACTCCCACTCTCAAGCTGAGCTGGTAAGATGCATACATAAATTAGCATAATACAGAGGAGCAAGCAGGAAGGGCCAAGTGAGAGATGCTGTTGGGAGTTCGGATACAAGACGGGGCGGCAAGGGGGCAGGGGGCAGGTGCCAGAGGTGGGCAGAGCAGCAAGAGGACCCCAAAATAACAAAGGCTCTGGATGAATCTTGCCCGTGGCCAGCCCTGGGGCTATGCGGGTACCTGCACTCCAGTAAGAGAACCACCCTGAGCAACTGACATCACTGGAGGCCTGCGTGGGGTAGCCATGGATACCAACAACCAAACCCCAGGCTGGAGACCAAGGTAATCAACACCACGAGCACACAGTGCTGAGGCCAGGACTGATAAGCCAGTTCACCTCCCTCCTGATCGTAACCCTACAGGAGAGAGTCCTGCATAGCGCCCTCATGTGCTGCTGGCCACACCGTGTCAACACACACACACACACACACACACACACACACACACACACACACACACCAAGGCGGGACCCTGACAGCTCCTTCTCCAGGGCAGACATCACACACCTCCCCTGCCTCCCCGCCCCAGCCATTCTCCAGGCAGCCTGGCCCTCCGCCAGCAGCCCACGATTTCCTCCTCAAACTGGAGGAATCCGCTGTCTGTGCTGCCTCTCCGGCTTCACCTTGGGCCCAGCCGAAGAACTTGAATGACCCAGCAGGGTGCAGCTATGCACAGTCACACCGGCCCCAGGCTCTCCACCAAGTTCTAGGTTCCCACTGCCAACTGGTGTTTTCTCCATCTCTGCTTTTCCAGATGATAATTTCTGGTTAGTGCTCATCACCTGAAAATGGCCCTTTGTGCAAAAGACCGACGTGGCCACTCACACCCTGGCCACCAGGAGCCACCTCTGAGGACAGGACACTTGCTCTCCTGCAGCCTGCGGGCTCAGAAAACCAAAACCTGCTACGAGAGCACTCGGTAACCCCCAGAGAATTCCATGTGCTCTTTCTGAACCCTGCTGCCTGCCAGGAATCGGGGAGGGAATCTTGCAATCGGGTAACAGCCTCAGGAGTGTCCAGGTGAGGAAAACTCGTGAGATCAGGCTTCCCGAGGCATGCCCTTGAGAAAGCGGTGGGAATCTGCCACACAGCAAACCACAAGGAAGTGACCACAGAAGTTCATCTTCGTCAGTGTCCTCCTGATGCTGGTGCCAGTGCCCTTCACTCCCAGCAGCACCGAGACCAGCTTCCTGCCTGATCTCACACGGAGCAGAGGGGGCTGGGGCAAACAAGCAGGGCCCTGCTCCAAGACCGCCACATGGGACGAAGCTGCTTGAGGTCAGTTCTGTGTCTGCACTGTGCAAGTTCTCAGTGGCCAGAAGACACAGAGCCCAGACACTTTCTCTCCCTGAGGACGGTAAGAGCCAAACAGCCTCTCACAGCTGCTTCTCCTGGGAGCCCCGCCTCCCTGTGAGCACCCACTTCGTGGGTTAGAACGGCCAGAAGGGGACTTCGACTCCATCAGCACCTCGTGCCTGGGTGCAGTGGAAGGTAGACCCCAGGCAGGGTGACGGCAGTGGAATTCTGGACAGGGACAGCCGAGGTGAGCCTCAGTCACTTTGACTGCAAATGGGAACAGCACTTAAAAGCACCTAAACCAGCTCAGAATCCAGGAAACGCAGTCACGTCCACATCCTGCACATAATTTCATTATTCAAGAGCATTTCTCTTCCATACACGGGACTTGCTGGCCCATGAACTCAAGACAATGTCGGAGAAAAGCAGGGTCCTGCCCAGCGCCGGGCTTGCTCTGGGACACAGGACTGGCCACAGAAACCAAATCTTCCAAAACAAACCTCTATCTTCCAACCTATGCTCCAGACTTCCTTCAGGGCAGGAGCCAGTCTCATGAATTTTCTCTGACGAAGAAAACTGAGCACACTGGCTATAAAGTGTCTTTCTTTTGAGCTTACTGTCCTAAAATTACTATGAGCATGTCACCCCCTCCCCCCTTACAGGACAGCTAAACATTTTATTGAAGAAAGGAAGGCGATGGGAAGGGAAAAAACAAAAGAGAATGTAAGTCTATCCTAAGATGCCAAATACAAAGCAGTGCCCCTCTCAAATGAGATCACTGAGTAGGGACCCTGTGTTGGGGGATGTCAACAAAAAGATGCGACCTCCAGTTGACCTGTGAGTGGGGGCCGGCCACTTGGAGCCTCCCCACACCCTCCTTGGAATGTGGGTTCTGCTCACCTTTCCTGCTCCCAGAGGCTGGTCCAAGGACAGAGCCTTGAGATGGCGATGGGCTGCAAACACCTGAGCGGCCAACATGGCCGCACCCAGTTAGGGCCTCTTTCTAAACAAACTTCTAAGGTTTGGCAGGTGGCTGCACAGATCCAGTCTTGCTGCTGCCCGCCCAGGACAAGCGTCCTACTGCCACCTACCGAGCTGGAGTGGCCGGCCTCCTCCTTCACCTCTCCCTGCCCAAGGAGGTTTCAGATTACGCCTGGGAAACTCCCGAGGGGGTGGCCAACCAATACCCACGGTTATCTCTGAAATGTAGACCAGCAGGGGACAATGTGCATTGGAATCAGCCAGAGGGCACGTTAAAACCCAGTCTGCTGGGCCTCACCCCAGAGAGCCTGGCTCAGCAGGTCTGGGGCAGGGCCCCAGAATGTGCATTTCTAACACAATCCTGGGTGATGCTGGTGCTACTGGGTGGGGGGGGGCCCACTTTGAGAATTGCTAGCATGGTGATTTAAGAGCAGAGGGCCCTTGAGTTGTTCTACATAGGCTGAAACCACTTACTAGCTCTGTGACTCTGGACAAGTTAACTTAAGTTTCCTCTTACAAGCCTGTGAAATGGAAATGATAATAGCACTTAACCTCTGATCTGGCTGTTTGAAGGATTAAATGCACAAATCCACATGAAGTACTCAGAACAGTGCCTGGCACGTAGTAAGAGCACAATAAACACTGGCTCTCATCATCATCATCTGGCTCCCAGTTTTTTTCTTCAAGTTAAAAATATGGATAGATGAAATATATACAACACAAAATGTTTTCTTCTCTTGACTAGGCTCTAAGACACTGTTCCAGAATCTTGTATAGCCTTTAATTTAGAATCATATGGTTCTGTGACTGGTTTCTAAACTCATCTCACTCTGCTTATGGCAATTGCTCATCTCATATTTTCATATGCACAGGAATCCCCTGAAGATCTCGTTAAAAGGTGGGTTTTGACTCGGTGGGTCTGGGGCCTGAGCATCTGCATTTCCAACAGGCTCCCAGGTGATGTGGGGACACGGGGGCTGGAAGGGACACCAGCTGATCCAGGGAAACCTGGGCTGGCCCTAGCTCTATGAGAGCAGGTGGATGCCTTTCCCTTGAGTATGTGCAGGAACCTGACTAATGCACAGTCCCCATCGGCCGGCCATTCCTACACCATCTCCTTCGTGAAAGGGCCAGGAAGGGTTTGAGGCCTCAGCTTGGAGACCCCCATCTCTCTGCCAGCTCTTCCCTTCCCCGGCTTTCTCCAATTTAATGCTTTTAACTGTCCTGTGGTAAAATGTTACTGTTTTTAGGACAGAACGTTTTTCTCAAACGAAAACACTTCTGATAAGGCCAATTATAAATACCTTAAATTTTTTTTACTGTTTATCTTTGTTTTGAGACAGAGAGAGACAGAGCATGAGCAGGGGAGAGGCGGAGAAAGGGAGACACAGAATCGGAAGCAGGCTCCAGGCTCTGAGCTGTCAGCACAGAGCCCGACACGGGGCTTGAGCTCATCAACTGTGAGATCATGACCTGAGCTGAAGCTGGACGCTCAACAGACTGAGCCACCCAGGCGCCCCTATAAATAACTTTTAAAATAAAAGTTATGTTGAGACATGAAGATAAACCATTTCAGAGCAGAACTTTGTAAAGGTATTCAGACTGTTCTTCCTCAAGACCTAAAGAACATACATGCAGTCACTGTTTAAACATTCTGCTGCACCCCCAAAATCCCTTTCTCTGCACTGCGGGCAAAAGCCCCAGAAGCCCAACTAGGAAACTCCCACTGAGCATCTGGGCCTCTCATTGAATTAACACCCTCACTTCTCCAGAAGCAGTGTCCCTCTAACAGAGCCCAAAGGTGGGTCCCCAGGTGACTTCAAAGTCAGCCTTGTACTTTTCCATTTGAAAGAATCCTCAATTAAAAAAAAAAAATCCCTGTTTCAAATCAGTGATTAATGACTTTTTAAAGATAAGCAACGCCAGCACAAAAACATACTTTATTTAATAATGACTCAGTCTCAGGGCGCCTGGGTGGCTTAGTCGGTTGAGCCTCCGACTTCGGCTCAGGTCACTCATGATCTTACTGTTCGTGAGTTCGAGCCCTGTGTTGGGCTCTGTGCTGATAGCTCAGAGCCTGGAGTCTGCTTTGGATTCTGTGTCTCCCTCTCTCTCTGCCCCTCCCCAACTCGCACTCTGTCTCTCTCAAAAATAAACAAATGTTTAAAAAAAAATTTTTTTTTAAATAATAATGACTCAGTCTCTTGCTAATTTACCAAATCCTGTTCAGTCACAAGAAAACAACCAAAACTCTTAAAGCAGAGTACTGGAATGCCACACACACACACACACACACACACAAAGCAAAAAGACAACTAACTGATATTTGCAACAACATGTATGAATCAGTCAAGCAACAGGAACCGGTCAAAATAATGCACCCTGTTTGATTCCATCTGTGTAGATCAAGAACAAAGGAGCAAAATAAATCTCAGGTCATAGAACTCAGGACAATGGTCTCCCTCCTGGGGCACAAGGGGCTTTCCCAGGGTGCCAGACATACGACATGTGGTTTTACAAGGGGGTCATCACAAGCCATCCACCGACGTAAGATCTGTGTGCTTGAAGTTATACCTCAATAGGGAAATAAAAGAGTGCTGTGAGATCAGTGAAACAGCCAGGCGTACTTAGACACTAACAGGGAAAGGGTCAGTTTGAACAAAGTACGAATTTACCCTCTTCCAAGAGGTCCAGGCTTTCATGCCGCTCGCTGGTGGGCTTCCTCTCTTCATCTCGGTAGTCGTACTCAAAACACTCTTCTTCCCTTCCCGCGTCTCTCAGGGACATTGCTGAAGTCACCCCAAAGCCAAAACATTGCCCTAAGGGGCTGTTCTTGGGGGAGCTCCCAGCCGTCTGCCCAGAGGAGCCATTGGAGCCCGGGCCCCTGGGGCAGACGCTGGGCCCTGGACGGGGCCGAGGACGTGCCCCGGCTGAGCTAGAGTGGAGGGTGTACACAGGGCCATTGGCCCAGCGTCACCCAGGACAGACCGGAAGGGGGTGGTTCCCAGGAGCAGAGAGGAGGGACAGGGTGGGGGCAGGAGAGGGAGAAGCACCTGCCAGAACGGGAATGCCCTGCCTGCCCCAGGGCGACCGTGCCAGGTGCTGTGGATTCAGAGGGGGAGGTGGGCAGGCAGGTGGAGGACCTCAGGCAAGCTCTCCACCTCCAGATGCCCCTCCTGACTTCTCCTCCCCCAGGAAGCAGTGAGGAAATGGTAGCTCCCTGGAAGTTTCGTAGCAACTGCACAGGGTGATACCAAGAAAGCCTTAAGCAGGTGCACCTGTCTACAGGTGGGACCCTAGAAGAAGAGCTGCCCTGGTAAATAACTGCACAATGCCCTCAGATGGGAGGTTTTCGGTGGGCACGCTCCAGAAGCTGAGACCCAGCGGACTTTGACAACAGCCCGACACAGTGCTGAATGGGAAAGGAAGTGATCATTCTCATCTCTAGCAGAAGGAAAAAAAAAAAAAACACATGGCAGGAACCATTACCTGTTTTAAGATTAATTCAATCTTTCTTTGGTAATAATACATTGCATCTGCTCTTTTTAAATCTGCATTTGATAACCCCCACTCTCATCCTAAATCTGCGTATTCACAGTCAAATCCGTAAATTCTAATTGCTGGGATAAGGGGGAAAATAATCTAAAGCCTAATAGCTTACAACATTGCCTGGAAGAAGAGTCCAGCTTAATTGTGTGTCTCAATACCAATTCCTCTGTACTGCTTAATTTTGCCTTTAACAGTGAAAACGGCAGGTCCCTCCATCAAACCCACTGGAAGGTGGCCCTGAGCGCTGGCATCTAAGAAGTACGGCACATTCTGTGATTTCTGGGCTTCAGCTGCCTCCCGGCTACACTGTGGCAGGTCTCCCGGCTCCTAAAAGCCACATCGGGAGACCTATTCCACCTCCCTCCGATTCACCTCCCCCAGGTAACCAAGAGGGAGGCTTTCAGCAGAGGCAAGACCATTATAAAGAATTCTCTGCACAGGCTCAGGCCCTAGGTCTCATTCATCTTTGGATCCTTAAAGCTGAAGATCCTGTTTTGGTAAGCTAAAAATGTCTGCTGCATTGAATCACTACCTCCATAAAAACGAATTTAAGACCACACGAGTGCCTGAAATAGAAAATCAGAATATAACAAAAGTGCTA